>NW_027361822.1:11857500-12457500 GCF_039654945.1 Dendrobates tinctorius
CATACAGTAGTTTTCTCCCACATATGAGGTATCAGCGTACTCAGGACAAATTGGACAACAAGTTTTGGGGTCCAGTTTCTCCTGTTACCCTTGGGAAAATAAAAAAATTGGAGACTAATTAATCATGTTTGTGGAAAAAATACGATTTTTTTTATTTTCATGCCTGGGCATTATAAACTTCTGTGAAGCCCTTGGGGGTTCAAAGTGCTCACCACACATCTAGATAAGTTCCTTAGGGGGTCTAGTTTCCAAAATGGGGTCATTTGTGGGGGGTTTCTACTGTTTTGGTACATCAGGGGCTTTCCAAACGCGACATGGTGTCCGATCTCAATTCCAGCCAAAAACGTCAAATGGCGCTGCTTCCCTTCCGAGCTCTGCCATGCGCCCAAATAGTGGTTTACCCCCACATGTGGGGTATCAGCGTACTCAGGACAAATTGCACAATAACTTTTAGGGTCCTGTTACCCTTGGAAAAATAAAAAATTGGGGGTGAAAAGATCATTTTTGTGGAAAAAATATGATTTTTTAATTGTACCGCTGTACGTTATAAACTTCTGTGAAGCCCTTGTGGGTTCAAAGTTCTCACCACATATCTAGATAAGTTCCTTGGGGGGTCTAGTTTCCAAAATGGGGTCACTTGGAGGGGTTTCCACTGTTTAGGTACATCAGGGGCTCTCCAAACGCGACATGGCGTCCGATCTGAATTCCAGCCAATTTTGCATTGAAAAAGTCAAACGGCGCTCCTTCCCTACTGAGGTCTGCCATGCGCCGAAACAGTGGTTCCCCCCCACATATCAGGTATCAGCGTACTCAGGACAAATTGCACATTAACTTTTGCAGTCCAAATTCTCCTGTTACCCTTGGTAAAATAAAAAAAATTGAACCTGAAGTATTTTTTTTTTAAATATTCAAAAAATTCCTGTGACGCACCTAAAGGGTTAATAAACTTCTTGAATGTGGTTTTGAACACCTTAAGGGGTGCAGTTTTTAGTATGGTGTCACTTTTTGGGTATTTTCTATCATATAGACCCCTCAAAGTGGCTTCAAATGTGATGTGGTCCCTAAAAATAAAATGGTGTTGCAAAAATGAGAAATCGCTGGTCAATTTTTAACCCTTCTAACTTCCTAACAAAAAAAATTTTGGTTCCAAAATTGTGCTGATGTAAAGTAAACATGTGGGAAATGTTATTTATTAAGTTTTTTGTGTGCCGTCTCTCTGATTTAAGGACATAAAAATTCAAAGTTGGAAAATTGCGAAATTTTCAAAATTTTCGCCAAATTTCCTCTTTTTTCACAAATAAACGCAAGTTATTTGAATTAAATTTTACCACTAACATGAATTACAATATGTCACGAGAAAACAATGTCAGAATCACCGGGATCCATGGAAGCGTTTCAGAGTTATGACCTCATAAAGGGACAGTGGTCAGAATTGTAAAAATTGGCCCGGGAGTTAACGTGCAAACCACCCTTGGTAGTGAAGGGGTTAAATGATTATCCCTTTAATCAAGATAATGTTTTGCTATGGTATGACTTAATAAGCAACATTTCTCTCATATCCGCTTCACATCAGTATGGTTTGCAAAATGTTACTTTGTTAGCATTTAAGGAGGTTTCAAAATGTAGCTGTAATTTTTCATTTTTGCAAGGAAATTTATTTTTTTAGGGATCTATCCAGGTTTGAAGTGGTTTTGGGGGTCCTGTATATTGCAAAGTCCTCAAAAGTGATACAATTTTAAAACAGCACCCCCCAACATATTGAAAACTGCTGTCAGGTAGTTTATTAACCCTTCAGTTAATTTTCAGGAATGCAAAATGACATGACAGGAATGAAAAAGTGATTTTTAACACGAACTTCTGAATAGGCCGCTATAGCTGGCAGACTCTAAGGTCGCTATTTGACTGTGAATTGCCATGGCAAACATCAGGACCACAGCATCATGATATCAGAGTGCTGATGAGGATAAAGAGGGAGCCTCCACACTCTTAACCATTTATATGATGTAGTCACTATTGACAGCTGCATCTAAGGGGTTGAACAGATATGGATGCTATTCTCTTATATCTCAGGTCAGTAAAAAGACATATTAGAGGTCATTAAGTGGTTAAACACAAGGCAAAAAACACACACACAAAAAAAGTTAAATACAGAATTGTCTTACAGTTTCAAATCTTTACCCTGAGACAAATATAGTAAAAGTCACAGACAGATGGAGAAGTCACATCTATGATCAGCTCTAATCCTGCCATCTCCACCGTTCTCATTACACAAGTATAAAACATATAATACTGGTGGATAAATCAAGACTGAGCACAAGACCTTCACAGCCATCTACACATCATAGGGGAGATCTCATGACACCTTCTCTCCATCTACCTGATGATCCTGAGGAGCATCGGGATCTTCTTGTTTACAGTCCTGTGGAAGAAGAAGATGGGGACATCTCTCTGGTGTTGTCCTCTTACTGGATAGAACTGGAGGAAACACATACAGGGGCTGAATTCATACAGATAATTATAGGCCGTGTGTATTTAGTATTTAGTCCTGTCTATTACCTGGTGATGTGAGGGGCTGGGGAACCTCCATCATGATGTCCTTGTACAGATCTTTGTGTCCTTCTAAATACTCCCACTCCTCCATGGAGAAATAGACGGCGACATCCTGACACCTTATAGGAACCTGACACACACAATGATACTGTCATCCCCCCCGATCCCTTCAAAACATTACTGTATAATGTTCCAACATTCCCAGCAGTGTCACCTCTCCGGTCAGCAGCTCAATCATCTTGTAGGTGAGTTCTAGGATCTTCTGGTCATTGATGTCCTCATGTATCAAGGGGTGAGGTAGAGGTCCCGTGATTGGGCTCAGGGTTCTTCTCCATCCCTCAGACACAGGGTCCTGACAGCGCTCACTAGAGGTCTTCTTCACTACTGTGTAATCCTGGTTATGGAGAGACACATTAATAAATCTCACTACAGACATTTCCAGAGTCCTCACCTCTCCAGTTCTGTCCATCTGTTATTCCCATAGATAAAAATGATGTAATGTGACGTCATCAGAATCTCTCACCTCTCCAGTAAGCCGGAAGAGGATCTCTAGGGTGAGGTGTAATATCCTCTCAGCCATGTTGTCCCTGTCCCTATCCATCCTTGTAAGGTCAATCAGGAAAATTCTCTTGTATTGAAGATTTCCATTGACAGAATCCAATATTATAGGGGCCTGAATGGGAAGGAGATGAGGATATAACATCATAAAGATCCCATGTAATAACACAATTACAGGAGATAATAAGGGAACATATAAGGTGATAGAGCGTGTAGATGTTCTATTCTCAGACCATATAAACTGGAATGTCAAACATCACCCACTTGCTGCACTCGTGACATGGATGTGATTGTAAAGGGGGACTCCACTTCTCACAATCATTTGTCCATTCAGTTACCACAACAGGCTGAAAATGAGCTAAGCGCCTCCCACAGTCATCTCACACATCCACACTCATCGCACCCACCACTCGCCATTTTGATAGGCCACCAAGACGCCTGCCCTGGGTGGTACACTAGCGCACATGCACAGCTAACTATTCAAAGCACCAGAGAGTGGGTGTTTTTTCTAATTTGGCATACACTGGGTAAAAAAAAAATAAATAAGCTATACTTTTCCTCTTTAATGTGGGTACGTTTAGAACAAGGAACAAACTTATTAAACTTTAAATTTAATATTTAAAAAAATAATGTACAGTGCTTAAAAAACAGAAATAAATGACATACTAGATTGGTCGTCGGGGGCGCAGGCAATTTCAGAAAAAGCAAGCTGGTCAAATGTAAATGTATTTCATGAGCTGAAGAACACAGACAGGTATTTATATATGTAGATTGGTAATACAATAAATTGTTTTGATAAGTAGAGGCCAAAAAAATGTTTTCCGGTTGAGGTGCCACCTGCAGGTCATTGTGTCTTTCTGCAGGTTTATGAAAAAGAATGTTTAAACTGTATTTAGGGATAAAATTGTGGATGTGTGGTTTGTTTGGCTGTTTTCTTGCTGAAGGGAGCAAGTTTACCTTTCAGATGGTGTATTGTGTGTGTGTGTGTGGGTGGAGTATGAACGGGGATACAAAGGAATCACCGAAAAATAGTGTTTAGAAATAATAGAATAGATCATTAACACACAAGGAAAAAAGAAACATTGAACCTTCTGGCGGAGGAGATCACCACAGAAATTAGGACAGATCTACACCCTAAAATTCAGCTACATTATCTAAAGAACTAAAAAGTTCTATTTCTGGGATAATCTGTCCCCAGAATGTCTCCATAAGGCTGGAGTCACACACAAGGTAGAAAAATACGGACCGTATTTTACACCCGTAATACGCATAAATGGTCCCTAAATAGTGCTCCGTATGGCATCCGTTGTCAGGGTGTGGCCGCGTATTTTTCTCATGTAAGCATCCGTATACCGTTTTTTTCTCGCAGGCTTGCAAAACGGACATATAATGGAGCCCAATGACAGGTTTTCAAATCCAAACGAAAGAATAGCTATACACTAGGGTGACCGCAAAAAATCGATGTCGGAATTTTGTCCGTCTGAACCCCACAAAACGATTCCCCTTTCCAGATATTGAGATAGCCAAAATTTGAGCTCGATGAAACGACGTTAACCCGTGCCGCTCGTCGCTCAAAGTTTGAAAAAATCCAAATTGAGGTATTTTAAGATTTAGGTATTTTGCATAGTCTGTTAGACTATAAAGAATGTGACAACAACATTGCAGAAATAGCCATGACCAAATTTTCGAACCATTTGTGGTATTTGAATGCAGAGTTGGTGGGATTATCGTTTTTTGATCCCACCATTACAGACAATGAAAAGTTGTTAATGGCTAATAAATTGCTCAGTAGCACAGATGAACCATCAGAGCATGCTAGGGTTGTAAATCCAAAAGTTAGGAAAGAAAAATTAAAAGAGGTAGGAAGTAACCGACTTTAACGACCTTCTGACAAAAGATGAAGAACAAAAGCAATATGTCCTGCAAGTTGTAAGCAAATGCCGAGCATTATATTCTGACGTTTCAAAAACTACTTTAACAAAAGCTTTAGAATAGATTAGATAACTATGTAAAATTATCAACTCATGTAGGTTAGCGTGCTCTGATGGTTCATCTGTGCTACTGAGCAATTTATTAGCCATTAACAACTTTTCATTGTCTAATGGTGGGATCAAAAAACGATAATCCCACCAACTCTGCATTCAAATACCACAAATGGTTTGAAAATTTGGTCAGGGCTATTTCTGTAATGTTGTTGTCACATTCTTTATAGTCTAACAGACTATGCAAAATACCTAAATCTTAAAATACCTCAATTTGGATTTTTTCAAACTTTGAGCGACGAGCGGCACGGGTTAACGTCGTTTGATCGAGCTCAAATTTTGGCTCTCTCAATATCTGGAAAGCGGAATCGTTTTGTGGGGTCCAGACGAACAAGATTCTGACATTTTTTCCCCCCCATATGAGATCCGGTCACCCTACTATACACACACACACACACACACACACACACATTGTATGTGTATATATATATATATATATATATATATATATATATATATATATATATATATATACACACACACACACACGTCATTGAGACACATATATATTTATATTTCACAGTTCTTCATAGCGGAATAGCCGCTAATTCAATTGCCGGCTTCTGTCAAATCATTCCCCAACCTGACATAAAATGACACATGGTTTACATTCAGTAAACCATTTCATGTTTTTATATGTCCCTAACTAATAATTAGATGAGGCTTTGTGTGCAAAATTTGGGAGGTGTAGGTGTTAATTTAAGGGGTTAATTCGTTGTAAAAAAAAAAAAAAAAAGGCGTGCGCTCCCGCTGTAATTTGTCAACCACAGAGGTAAAGCAGGCGAGTGAGGGCAGATTTTAATAGCCATGAGAGGGACCATTGTTTTTGGCCCCCCGGCTACAAATATCTGCCCCCAGACACCCCAGAAATGGCGCATCTATAAGATGTGCTAATTCTGGCACTTATCCTCTCTATTCCCATTGCCCTGTAGCGGTTGCGAATTGGTTAATATAACAAAGGGTTAATGTCATCATTCGATTGTAAGGTGACATTAAGCCGATTAATAATGGAGAGGTGTCAATAAGACACTGATCCATTATTAACCCTATACTAAGAAAGGGTTAAAAACCACACACAGACATTAATTAAAAAGTCTTTTAATGAAATAAATACACCAAGTTTTTGACAAATTATTATTAGTCTGGTAATCCAAAATAAAACCACGACCTGCAACAAAAATAACAAAAAAAATCACCAATATCCTTACCTCTCCGCCTTTGTCATGTCCCACGCTGCAATCCATCAGAAGGGGTTAAATAGCTTACAATGAGGACCGGTGCTAATGCGACCAGCCCCACTGTAATCTACTACAAAATGAATTGATTCAGCTCTGCGCAGCCTCAATGGCTGCCTGTAGATGAACTAATTACCGTGGGAAAGTTTCTGACTTTTTTCCCACGGTCATTAGTTCACTTCAGGTCAGCCAGGGGACTCATCGCAGCCTCAGTGACGTCAGCAGGAGTCCCCGGGTGATCTGTGAATGAACTAATGACCGTGGGAAAAAAACGTAATTAGTTCATCTACTGGCAGCCATTGAGGCTGCGCAGAGCTGAATCAATTCATTTTGTAGCAGATTACAATGGGGCTGGTCGCATTAGCACCGGTCCTCATTGCAAACTATTTAACCCCTTCTGATAGATTGCAGCATGGGACATGACTGAACAGCGGAGAGGTAAGGATATTGTTGATTTTTTATGTTATTTTTGTTGCAGGTCGTAGCTTTATTTTGGATTACCAGACTAATAAAAATTTGTCAAAAACTTGGTGTATTTATTTCATTAAAAGACTTTTTAATTACTGTGTGGTTTTTAACCCTTTCTTAGTATAGGGTTAATAATGGATCGGCGTCTTATTGACACCTCTCCATTATTAATCGGCTTAATGTCACCTTACAATCGGATGGTGACATTAACCCTTTGTTATATTAACCCATTCGCCACCACTACAAGGCAATGGGAATGGAGAGGATAAGTGCCAGAATTGGCACATCTTATAGACATGCCATTTCTGGGGTGTCTGGGGGCAGATTTTTGTAGCCGGGGGCGGGGGGCAAAAACAATGGTCTCTCTCAAGGCTATTAAAATCTGCCCTCACTCACCTGCTTTACCTCTCTGGTTGACAAATTACAGCGGGAGCACACGCATTTTTTTTTTACAACGAATTAACCCCTTAAATTAACACCTACACCTCCCAAATTTTGTACACAAACCCTCATCTAATTATTAGTCAGGGACATATAAAAAATAAATAAATAAATAAATAAAAAAAAACAAAAACATGAAATGGTTTACTGTATGCAAACCATTTGTCATTTCATGTCGGGTTGGGGAATGATTTGACAGAAGCCGGCAATTGAATTAGCGGCTATTCTGCTATGAAGAACTCTGTGAAATATAAATATGGTATATATGTGTCTCAATGACACATATATATATAGATCTATTCTTTCGTTTCTTTATTAAACCTGTCAGTGTGATTTTACTGTATAGCGCACTGAATTGCCGGCTTTTCTAAAAGACACTGGGTGCGTATTTCTCGCAAGTCACATGTGTGGTCCGTGTGTAACGCATATTTTTAGCGCACCCATAGACTTGCATTGGCGTACTACGGCCGTAGTACACTGACAATCGCAGCATGCTGCGATTGGCACGGACCGTAGAATATAGATGAGAAATATACGCCTGGTGCGAGGGACCCCATAGAGAATTATTGGTCCGTGTGCAATGCGTCTTTTTTTATCGCCTCTCACTCGTCCATATTCCTCTCTAGTGTGACGCCGGCCTTACAATGTACATCCCACACCGCAGAAAACAGCCCCTCATACATCTACAGCACCGGCCCGGGGGCCACAGATCCAGATGGTCGGTGCTGTGTCCCGGGGTCATTTGTATCAGGAATGGGGAGAAGGGAGCATTTATTTATTAGTCGGTAGGGTGGGTGGTACCTTACTGTGGGGGGCGTCTTGTAGTACCATAATGTGTATGGATGGGGTTGGCTGAACTGTGGGGATAGTCACACTGTGGGGACATTATACTGTGTGTGTGGGGATGGCGGCACTGTGGGGATATTATAATGTGTGTGGAGGGGGATGGGGGAACATTATACTGTGTGTGTGGGGATGGCGGCACTGTGAGGACATTATACTGTGTGGGGGGGGATGGCGGCACTGTGAGGACATTATACTGTGTGTGGATGGCGGCACTGTGGGGATATTATAATGTGTGTGGAGGGGGATGGTGGCACTGTGGGGACATTATACTGTGTGTGGGGGGGTGGCGGCACTGGGGACATTATACTGTGTGTGGGGATGGCGGCACTGTGAGGACATTATACTGTGTGTGGGGGGGTGGCGGCACTGGGGACATTATACTGTGTGTGGGGATGGCGGCACTGTGGGGACATTATACTGTGTGTGAGGATGGCGGCACTGTGGGGATATTATAATGTGTGTGGGGGGATGGCGGCACTGTGGGGACATTATACTGTGTGTGTGGGGATGGCGGCACTGTGGGGATATTATAATGTGTGTGGAGGGGGATGGGGGCACTGTGGGGACATTATACTGTGTGTGTGGGGGGATGGTGGCACTGTGGGGACATTATACTGTGTGGGGGGATGGCGGTACTGTGGGGACATTATACTGTGTGTGGGGGGATGGTGGCACTGTGGGAACATTATACTGTGTGTGGGGGGGGGATGGTGGCACTGTGGGGACATTATACTGTGGCAGACAGGGTTGCTGTACTATGGGAGCAATGTGTGTCTCCTGACTCCCGGGTCTTCAGAGTTGGGTCGTCTGTATCTATCAGAGGAGAGGGAAGAAAGCGTTAGGCTGTGTTCACACACAGCATTTTTTTTTTCACGTTTTTCCCACGGATTTACCAAAAAAATCCTCTCAAAAAAATGCTTAAAAGAAGCTTCCCATTCATTTTAATGCATTTTGCACTTTTTGTGCACATTGATGTGTTTTTTACCACAAAAAAAAACGCTTTGCGGTAAAAAACGCAGCATGCTCATTAATTTCACAGTAAATTCCGCATAACTGGCTATTTTTCTGGGAAGGAGTCCTGTTTTTATGCAGAAATTTTCTGCATACGTGTGCACATACCCTTATAGTTCTTAGGCTAGGTTCACATTTGTGTTCAGGAGGGTTGCAACTTCCTCCCTGAAGCTCCGCCTACTTCTGTATGCCTCCTGCGTTTCCCTGAGTACCTATCTTTAACATTGTGTATGCAGGGACATGCCTTGTATGCGGATGCTTCCACATGAGACGATTTGAAGTGTGCGGCGACTGCACGGAAACACAGAGTTTTAGCGACACAGTCATGAACACGTTCTGTCTCCTGGAATGCGACCTCAGCACTGAGGGGGTTAATGTCCCCTGCCCCCAGTAATGGGGAATCTCCAGCACCTACCTCCACCTGCAGAGCCGCACACCACATCTATGGCTGCTCTGTGCGCACAGGACCTGGGATGAGGTCACAGGAGGGGAGGAGTCAGGGGTCACATGATCAGGGGCCTCAGTGTATGCAGGACTGTGCTGTGCTGGTTGTCATGGTGCTGGATGAGGGGAAGTTTCTGTGTGGGGTCAGGAGGGGTTTACAGGGGGGATGTAGCAGAGCCGTGTGTGTACGGGGTGTACGGAGCGGAGCCGCGTGTGTGCGAGGTGTACGGAGCAGAGCCGCGTGTGTACGAGGTGTACGGAGCGGAGCCCCGTGTGTACGAGGCGTACGGAGCGGAGCCGTGTGTGTACGAGGTGTACGGAGCGGAGTCGCGTGTGTACAAGGCGTACGGAGCGGAGCCGTTAGTATGTCGTGTAAAGAGCGGAGCGGTGTGTGTACAAGGTGTATGAAACGGAGCTGTGTGTACATAGTGTAAAAAACAGAGCCGTGTGTATATGATGTGTACAGAGTGGAGACGTGTTTGCGATGTGTATGGTGCAGTGTCATGTGTGCAAGATGCTTGTGGAGTCGTGTGTGTGTAGGATGTGTACAGAGCCATATGTGTAGGATGCGTGTGGAGCAGAGCCATGTGTACAGTGCGTAGCGGAGCCGTGTGTACTTTAAGTACAGAGTGGAGCAGTGTATAGGATGTGTGCAGAGCAGTGCGTGTACAATGAGTGCAGAGCGGAGCTGTGTGTAGGATGTGTGCAGAGCGGAGCTGTGCGTATACAATGAGCGCAGAGCGGAGCTGTGTGTAGGATGTGTGCAGAGCGGAGCTGTGCGTATACAATGAGTGCAGAGCGGAGCTGTGTATAGGATGTGTGCAGAGCAGAGCAGTGCGTGTACAATGAGTGCAGAGCAGAGCTGTGCGTGTACAATGAGTGCAGAGCGGAGCTGTGTATAGGATGTGTGCAGAGTGGATCTGTGTGAAGGATGTGTGCAGAGCAGAGCTGTGCGTATACAATGAGTGGAGCGGTGTGTAAGATGTGTGCGGAGTATTTTGTGTCAGGCTGATGTAAAAGCTTTATTTATTACATGTTATTACATGGCAGTTATTACATGGCAGTTAGTCTGGGCAGGAGTCAGGTAACCCACACTCTGCTCTCCTTTTTATCCATGTGCTTTATTCCTATCCTCCTATGTTCTCTTGCAATCCACTTTCACCGACCAATCCCCCCTCCATCACGACTCGTATACATCAGCTCCTCTCTCTTTCCTTCTCCCATGTACAGCTCCCATGCACTTCTCACTTCTTAAAAAACCTCAGCCCATCTTGCCCAAACACACTGCACAAAAAATCTTCATACAATTCCAATAACTACTTGCTCTTTATCTTCCTGCTCCTACTGATTTCAGGGGACATCTCCCCCAACCCCGGTCCACCATCCCCCAACCTCAACCCCTACCCTACCTCACATCGAAACCTTAATAATCTTACTAATATTATTTGCACTCCTTCATCTCCTTCTTTCAATTGTGCCCTTTGGAATCCACGGTCTGTATGCAACAAGCTTCCTTTCCTACACAATTACTTTCTGAAAAACTCTCTGAATCTGTTGGCCCTCACGGAAACCTGGATTCAGGATTCTGACACTGTCTCTCCTGCTGCCATTTCCCATGGTGGCTTACAATTCTCCCATTCCCCGAGACAGACAAACAGACCTGGTGGTGGAGTCGGCATACTCCTGTCCCCACAATGCACTTTCCAGGTCATCCCCCCAGTTCCATCACTCTCATTCCCTTCTTTTGAAGTCCACACCATCAGGCTCTTTCGTCCCCTCTCCCTCAGAGTAGCGGTCATATACCGGCCCCCAGGCTCACCCACCCACTTCCTGGACCATTTCTCTGCCTGGCTGCCGCACTTCATGTCCTCAGAACTACCAACCCTTATCCTGGGAGACTTCAACATCCCCATTAACAGCCCCACTTCCATATCTGCATCCCAGCTTCTATCACTAACCACTTCTCTAGGCCTCTCACAGCTCTCAACCTCTGAAACACACAAAGACGGTAACACCCTGGACCTGGTTTTCGCCCGGTTCTGCTCAATCTCCTACCTAGATAACTCACCGCTTCCCCTCTCTGACCACAACATTCTCTCCTTTACACTCACAAATCCTCGCTCACCCCAGCACCCTCCTACCTACCATTCAGTCAGAAATCTACAAGCCATTAACCCTCATACACTTTCAGACTACCTACACTCATCATTGTCCCCAATCTCTTCTTTGTCCTGTCCTGATCTGGCTGTACATCACTTCAATGACACTCTTAGAAGCACCCTTGACCAAGTAGCTCCCCTCATCCTCAGAACCTCCAAACACAGAGTGAAACAGCCCTGGCTCACATCGCAAACCCGATTTCTCCAGCGATGCTCTAGGTGTGCTGAACGCTTATGGAGGAAAACATGCACACCAGAAGACTTCATACACTTCAAAAACTCTGCCCTTCACCTCGCCAAACAGACCTACTTCACCACCCTGATCTCCTCACTATCCAACAACCCCAAGAAACTTTTTGACACCTTTCACTCCCTCCTCAGGCCAAAAGCACAAGCCTCTATCACAGACATTTGCGCTGATGACCTGGCCTCCCACTTTATAGAGAAAATAGACAATATCCGTCAGGAAATCCGCTCCCAATCACCAAGTTCAGTGAGTCCCATCCCTCCCTGCATTTCCCCTGGCTCACTCTCCACATTCAATCCCATCACAGAAGAAGAAGTCTCCAGGCTCCTCTCCTATTCTCGTCCGACTACATGCACAACCGACCCCATTCCCTCACATCTCCTCCAGTCGCTCTCTCCAGTCGTCACAACTCACCTAACTACAATCTTTAATCTCTCCCTCTCCTCTGGCATTTTCCCCTCCTCCTTCAAACACTCTATCATTACTCCATTACTATAGAAACCCACCCTCGACCCATCCTGCACAAACAACTACAGACCAGTCTCCAATCTCCCCTTCATCTCTAAACTCTTGGACAGACCATCAGCAGATTTGGCTTTCAGTACCATCTTTATGCTGATGACACACAACTGTACACATCATCCCCTGACCTTACCTCCGCTGTACTACAGAACGCCACTGACTGTCTGTCTGCAGTCTCCAACATCATATCTGCTCTCTATCTGAAACTCAACCTCTCCAAAACTGAACTTCTTCTGCTCCCGCCATCTACTAACCTCCCTAAATCTGACATTTCCCTCTCCGTGGGTGGCACCATAATAACACCCCGACAGCAGGTGCGCTGTCTGGGTGTTATGTTTGACTCCGATCTCTCCTTCACCTCCCATATACAATCTCTTGCCCGCTCGTGCCGCTTACACCTAAAGAACATCTCTAGAATCTGCCCTTTTCTCACCATGGAAACAACAAAAACCCTCAGTCGCCCTGATCCACTCCCGCCTGGACTACTGTAATGCTCTATTAATTGGCCTCCCCCTCACTCGACTCTCCCCTCTCCAGTCTATCCTTAATGCAGCAGCCAGGGTTGTCCATCTGGCTAATCGTTACTCAGACGCGTCCGCTCTTCGCCAGTCGTTACACTGGCTGCCAATTCATTACAGGGTACAATTCAAAGTACTTGTTCTCACCCACAAAGCTCTCCACAGTGCGGCACCCCCTTACATCTCCTCCCTCATTTCTGTCTATCGGCCTAACTGACCGCTGCGCTCTGCAAATGACTTTCGACTAACCTCTGCCCTAATCCGTACCTCCCACCTCCAGACTCCAAGACTTCTCCCGTGCTGCGCCAATCCTCTGGAATGCTCTACCCCAAGATATTAGGACCATCCACAATTTGCATAGTTTTAGGCGCTCGCTCAAAACACATTTGTTCAGAGCGGCCTATCACATTCAGTAATCAAAGTCATTTTATGTTAGTGTGTGTGTAGCCCGTTCACTATCTAAATCTAACCCACACCCCCTGAAGATGGCTGGACCATCATTGTAAATACATCATTGTAAATACAAACCTGTGCTTTGTATCTCCCCCACCTCATTGTAGATTGTAAGCTCCCACAAGCAGGGTCGTCTTATTTCGCTTTAATTATTGTATTGTTAACGTTGTTACTTATGACTGTTGTGTTTGAAACTGTTCAACTGTAAAGCGCTGTGGAATATGTTGGCGCTATATAAAGATTATTATTATTATTATTTATGACGTGCTTTATATTTTTTACGGTGTTCATCATATAGGCTAAATAATGGGAGACTTTTATAGATCAGTTCATTCTGAAAGTGGCGATTCCAAGTAGGTGTACTTTTTGCTTTTATTTTTACATAAAAACAGTGTTTTAAGTGACTAAACATTTTTCAGGACATTTTGGACTTGTGTGTGTGGAAAAAAAGATAAAAAAATGGAAAAAAAAGATAAAAAAATGGAAAAAAGTATGTGTTCTTTTGTCTATTTTTATTTCTACATAGAAAACAACTACCGTATATACTCGTGTATAAGCCGAGATTTTCATTACATTTTTTTTGTGCTGAAAATGTCCCCTCGGCTTATACACGAGTCATTGTCCAAAAAGCCTGCAGGGGAGGGGGAGCGGCGGTGCAACGGCAGGAGCTGGCGGCTGTTGCACAGTGACAGCTGCAGCCGCCGGCTTCCAGAAGACATCATACCCACCTCGCATCTCCGTCCCAGCAGCTCTTGCTGTGCTGAGTGGTCACGTGGTACTGCTCATTAAAGGTAATAAATATGCACGCATTTCCACTCACATAGGTGTGGAGCGCTTATTCATTACTTTAATGAGCGGTACCACGTGACCGCTCAGCACAGGAGAGCTGCCGCACCGGGACAATGGAATTACAGCGACGGCACGAGGAGGGTGAGTGGGACGCGGAGGTGTGAGCCATGCATACAGCGATGGCACAGGGGAGCTGAGCCATATGGGACCGGGAAGCCATGCATACAACAGGGGGAGCCACACATACCAAGACAAAACGAGGGAGCCGCATACCAGGACAGGGGAGCCACACATACCAGGACAAAACGGGGGTGGACCACATACCAGGACGGGGGAGCCACACATAGCAGGACAAAACGGGGGAGCCACGCATAGCAAGACAGGGATGAGGGGACAATGCATACCTGGCTTATACTCGAGTCAGTTTTCTGTGGCAAAATGAGGTGCTTCGGCTTATACTCGGGTCGGCTTCTCATACTAGAGTATATACAGTATTTTAGTAGCTCAATATTTTACAGTTTTTTTGTGTCAGAGCACGTTCACACTGTGGCTATTTCACAGACAAATCCCAAGGAAAAAAAAAAAAAAAAAAATCAGCATATGTCCTACAGTAAGTAAATAGTACATGCAAATAACATAGGGTACTTATTTAACACTATTTTGATTAAAAAAAAAAAAAGCATAAAAGCCATCCCACCACGAAAAGGTGTACCTATCGGGATGATCCTAATCTGTCTATACAGGGTGGGCCATTTATATAGATACACCTAAATAAAATGGGAATGGTTGGTGACCCAGATCGGCGCGCTAAATTTGCAGAATGGGCAAAACAGAGATTGGAACAGGAACCTCAAGTTTACACAGAACGTTATGTTCAGTGATGAGGCTAACTTTTTTGGGTGGGCCACTTATATGGATACACCTAAATAAAATGGGAATGGTGACAGTTTTCTTGCATAGGGAGTCTTGCATTGAAATCTGCTGCAATGACTTGGGTACTGCGTTCACCAGACATCAACACAATTTCTATTCGCTCCTCACGTGTTAACCTCTGCGACATGTCAGTACCGAAGTGCGTATAGTTCACCCTTATTATAATGTGTTGGGACTGGTGTTGATAATTTTTCAAAAGTATTACAAAAAAAAATTATTTTGGGTGTCTAGATTTTGTATTGTAAGTAACGGCTAAACTGTTCCTTAAACACAGCTGCTTCATCAGCTCCCCACCCGATGATGGAGCGGCTCTGTGTCTGGGGCAGATACAAATTCTATATCGGTAGCAGGTACTAACACCGCTCCATGAGTCCTCGGCTTTTTACATCCATTAACAGAATTAGATACACTGCCATGAGATGTGTTACCCAGTGTAGGGATTCGCTCTGGTAGGTAATGGCAGGGCTGTAGTAACGAGGCAACACACAGGATTAAAGTCCAATTTCAGTGGTTTAATGTCATGTTGCAAACAGCAGATTAACAGAAAGTAAGGAAAAACATAAAAATACTCCAGCTTGGATGATCACTGGTCCCAGACTCACCCCTTGCACGGGACGGGCTTAACAAAGCGGCTGCCAGGTCCGCAGCATCCGCCAGGTGCCATTCCCAGGGTTGTTGAGAGTCTTGCTGCTATAGTCCTGCAGCATGGGGATCCTGTATACAAGTCCAGGCTAAGTCCAGCCAGGTTCCTGTAACTTCCAGACACACACTCACCATGTGCCAAACCCCAACCTCCATTACATAGGCCATAACCCCTCCTACAAGTGAGGTAGACATCACATGGGCTGATCACGTGACCATGACATCATCGCAGGTCCTGTCTTTAGGGAAAAACCCGGGCAAACATTAATCTGCTGGGATAAATGTATCTCCCATCCAGTAAAACACCCTTTACCTTACCACACCAGATTAGAGGTGCCTGACAGACCGGCACCAGAGGGATTAGTAGGTACAATTTAAGATGCTGCTGATGGCTGTATAGTATGAGGCACCCGTATAATGACTGGTTCTATGGCGGGTTGCTTACCTTCAGCGAGCTGACCAATCTCACGATCAAACGCTTCACGAGTCTGTTGTCTTGTGTTATTCATGGCGCTGGTCGTGCTTGTTGGTGGCTCTGAAATACGCTTTGTTTTTCGCTTTTGTTTTTGGGGTGGAGCTACTATGTCCTGATATAGTTGTGTTGTGCCATTCACATGAATGATCGATGGTGGGGCAGAATTTGTATGGCGCATTTCACACTGGACTGCTGACACATGGCTCCCCCCCCCCGCGTTGCACTACACAGATCGGTGATAGCGACTGTGTTCTAACAGCCCCATTAGCAGGCTGTATCGGCTCCCACTTTGGTGCTGTGTTATTCTCGGAAAGCTGTAGTGGCTGTAGAGCTGCTGGAGGTGTTTTTCTCCTGACTCGGCGTTTAGCTGCAAGGAAAGATTATACAAGTGTCTGATATGTTCGAAACCACAGCATCATTGGAGAAGCAGGTGTATAAAGATTACGCAGATATATCAAAATATACATTTACGGGTGGATTGGGCGACTGCAGTGGTGACTTCAGGCGCATCTATGAGGTTCTCCATTAGTAGAGGTATATTCTCTTTTGAAAATATAATTCTCCTAGGTTTCAGTTCATAATCTATAAACAAAAAATATAGTCATTAGTTGCGGCGTCGCAATTTTCTCTTGGTAGTTGTGCAAAACAAGTTTTCATACGCCGGGGACCTTTACCCTTCTTGCTCGTCGCTTTTCGTGGTTTTGTAGGGACTTTAGAAACCAGACCGTTTCTCGGTGTGGCGGTTGAGTACAGCATGACTTCTGCGGGCATCTGATTGTTTTCCGACGTAACGGGCTCTTGAACCAGCTCGACATCTGTAAAAGAATTTATATTTATTTTCACATAGTGGTACGGCAAAGGGTGTTTTACTTGATGGGAGATACATTTCTCCCAGCAGGTTAATGTTTGGCCGGGATTTTCCATAAAGACAAGGACCTGCGATGATGTCAGGGTCACGTGATCAGCCCGTGTGATGTCTACCTCATCTGTGGGAGGGGTTATGGCCTATGTAATGGAGGTTGGTTTTTGGCACATGGTGAGTGTGCCTACCATTGCCTACCAGAGGAAATCCCCACAATTGGTGGAGAATGCGGGCATACGCAGTGAGGCCGGGCTGTGTTTTGCTCATTTTTTGCTCTGTACTCCACCTTATGTCCTGGGTGAAAAGAGTGCCACAGACCCAGGTGGAGAACTTTCCAGAAATGGAGATCACAGTAAAAATGCTTGTGGAGGCCATGCAACAGCAGCAGCAGGCTATGCAGCAGCAGCAGGAGGCCATGCGGCAGCAGCAGCAGGAGGCCATGCGACAGCAGCAAGATGCTACACAGCAGCAGCTGATATTTAATCAACAGCAGCAGGAAACAAATCGGCTGTTGATACAGCATATCACGACAGCGCAGACAACAGGAAATTCCGGGGAATCCATGATGTCCGAAATGGAGAAGTCTGACGATGTTGAGACCTACCTAGAGATGTTCGAAGGAGTGGCTGACAGGGAGAAACTTCCCCGTGACCAGTGGGCAGAAATCATCAAAGCATATCAGGACCTACCCACTGAGCAAAGGGCAGGCTACACGATCGTCAAGGGTGAGACACTGGCACGTCTTGGGGTAAATGTGTTAGTCCGGGCCCTTCGGGTACACTAGTGGGAGTTTACCCCCTCTAACCCGGCTCGGTCCAGTATTACGACCTTGTGCACCTGTTACAAAAATGGTTGCAGCCTGAGGTATTGTCTCCCACAGCCAGGCTGGACCGCATAGTGACTGATAAACATTGGAGGGCTTTGCCCCACTCCCTCCAAACATGGATTGGACAGGCATCTTCTACTAATGCTCTTCAGATGATAGACCTCATAGAAAGATATGGGGCTACCAAGGAGCTACAGGGAGGGACTCCCCAGAAGGTAACAGAAAGGTTTCCTAAGTCCCCACCCCTGGCTCGGCGAACAGAGCCCAGGAAGGCCGCTCAGGACTTATTTGGGGAAGAAAGGAGTCCCATAATCTGCTGGCGGTGCCAGGAACCAGGTCATGTGAGAGCTGATTGCCCCCACCTGGCTGAGCCCATGGACACAAACTTTGGGTACCGCCAGTCCCACTATGCCGAACCAATGTGTGCAATGGGCACCCCGAAGGGTCCCAGTATGGAACATTTGTGTAAGGTTGAAGTGGAAGGCACCCCGAGCGAGTATACTGGTCGGAAAATTGGGGTGTTGTGTATACATGGTGACTTAACAGACTATCCTACTGCACTAGTGGTGATAAACACACCAGCGGGAAGGCAGTGCCATAAGGTGGGGGTTGTGATTAATTTGCATTATGAAGTGATAATTGGAAGAGACTTTCCTCTATTTTCTGTGCTTTGGGCAACTGTTGTCCCACCCACTGAGCAACTGCCGGCACCAGAGGCAACCAGGTTACATTCTCCAGAGGTAGAGCATGAACCTGGTGGCCCAGAGGAAGAAGTGCTGGCTGTTGGGGTAACCTTTCCTTCGGTGGAGGAGGGGAAGAATTCTCCCATAGAAGTATTGACTGGAGAGGTGGAAGACTTGCCGCCGGGACCTGAACTGTCCGACTTAAATGTATCAGGTGACAATTTTTGGTACGGCGCAACTCCGAGACCCTACTTTGGCTCGAGCCAGGGAAAATGTACTATTTGTCAATGGGGAACCCCACCAACCTGGGGCAGCTACAGTGTTGCCACGCTTTGAGCTGAACCAGAATTTGTTGTATCGAGTTGAGAAAATACGTGGGAAAATCATAGAACAATTACTGGTACATCAGGCATATCGTAGGCTGGTAATGGACTTAGCGCATTCGCATGTACTCTGTGGGCATTTGGGCCAAAAGAAAACCCTAGACCGAATTCTGTAGCGGTTTTACTGGCTAGGTGTCCATGAAGAAGTTAAACTGTACTGTAATTCATGTGTGCCAGGTAACCAGTCCCCAGCCTCACTTTTGGAGTTCTTTGGTGCCTTTACCAATTATAGAGTTACCTTTTGAAAGAGTGGCAATGGATCTGGTTGGGCCTGTCAATAAGTCAGTAAGGGGACACCAACACATCCTTGTAGTTCTAGATTATGCTACCCGATATCCTGGGGCCATTCCACTGCGCCACACATCAGCTAAGCTTATAGCAAAAGAACTCATGGGTATGTTTTCGCGAGTGGGAATTCCTCAAGAGATTTTAACAGACCAGGGAACCCCCTTTATGCCAAAAATTATGAAGGAACTCTGCCGCTTGTTAAATGTTAAACAATTGCGCACATCGGTCTATCATCCCCAAACAGATGGTCTGGTAGAAAGGTTCAATAAGACGCTGAAGAACATGTTAGAGAAATCAGTTTCCAAAGATGGGAAGGACTGGGATCACTTATTGCCATATTTGTTGTTTGCAGTGCGGGAGGTGCCCCAGGCATCTACGGGGTTCTTGCCCTTTGAACTATTGTACGGCAGACATCCACGGGGCTTACTCGATATAGCCAAAGAGGCCTGGGAGAACCAACCTACCCCCCACAAAAGTGTCATAGAACATGTTGCAAAAATGCAAGAAAGAATGGAGACAGTCCTACCATTAGTCCGGGAACATATGGAGGCAGCACAACGGTCACAGAGTCGGGTCTATAGCCAGGAGGCTCGGGTAAGAACCTTTAGCCCTGGGGATCGAGTGTTGGTACTTGCGCCTACCGTAGATAGCAAATTTCTTGCAAGGTGGCAGGGACCCTACGAGATCATGGAGAAGGTGGGGCCAGTAGACTACAAGGTACACCAACCAGGACGGAGAAAGCCAGAACAGGTATACCATGTTAATTTGCTTAAACCATGGAAAGATAGAGACCACCTTGGTGGGGATAGTCCGCTGCCTGCATTTCAGATGGAGAAGGCTCCATTACCTCTGGGCGAGTCAGGAGAAACCCACTCCGTAGTCAAAATAGCAGATACTTTGTCTCCTCGACAGGTTCAGGTGGTCCGGGAGTTTGTTAGCCGAAATACAGATGTTTTTTCGGAGCTCCCTGGACGCACCTCCCTAATCCAACATGATATTGTCACGGAGCCACAGACCAAAGTCTGACTAAAGCCTTATCGGGTGCCTGAGGCCCGGCGACGTCATCTTGGAAGAGGTAAAAACTATGCTACAGTTAGGGGTCATTGAAGAGTCCCAAAGTGAGTGGGCCAGCCCAATAGTCCTAATACCCAAGCCTGATGGGACTCTAAGGTTCTGTAATGATTTTAGAAAACTTAATGAAATTTCAAAAATTGACGCCTACCCCATGCACCGGGTTGATGAGTTGATAGAGCAGTTTGGCCAGGCACGGTATTTTTCAAATCTGGACCTCACAAAAGGATATTGGCAGGTATCCCTAACAGAGGAGGCGAGGGAAAAAACGGCTTTTGTAACACCCGAGGGGCTGTTCCAGTATAAGGTGTTCCCCTTTGGGTTGTATGGCGTGCCAGCGACGTTCCAGCGGTTAATGGATATTGTTCTTCATCCCCATCGCCGCTATGCCTCAGCCTAGCTAGACGATATTGTGGTGTACAGTACAGACTGGGAAAGTCACTTACCAAAAGTACAGGCAGTGATAGATTCTCTATGACAAGCAGGCCTAACTGCCAAACCAAAGAAGTGTTCCATAGGGTTGGAGGAAGCTCGGTACTTGGGTTATGTCATTGGGAGAGGAGTCCTCAAACCCCAAGTAAACAAAGTGGAGGCAATCCAGAACTGGCCCCGTCCCCTCACAACCAAACAGGTAAAAGCCTTTTTAAGTTTAGTGGGATATTACAGGCGGTTTATTCCCAACTTTGCAACCCTGTCCGCGCCTTTAACAGACTGCTTAAAGGGGAGGAAGTCTGTGATGGAATGATCAGATAGAGGAGGCCTTTGTAAAGTTAAAATTGGTACTATGTGGTACACCAGTTCTGATCACACCCGATTTCAAAAGAGAGTTCATTGTGCAGACTGATGAGCCTGAGATAGGGCTCGGTGCCGTGTTGTCTCAGGAGATTAACGGGGAAGAGCATCCCGTTAGTTTCCCATGCCTGAAGCTTACCCCAGCTGAAACCAGGTGCAGTATTGTGGAGAGAGAGTGCCTGGCCATTAAGTGGGCACTTGAGTCATTGCGCTATTATTTGCTAAGGAGAACATTTTGTTTGGTGACAGATCACTCCCCTCTTACGTGGATGAGTCAAGCTAAAGAGAGGAATGCACAAGTCACCATGTGGTTCCAGTCCCTGCAAAATTTTAAATTTTCAGTAGAACATCGGGCAGGCAGACTACAGGGGAACGCAGATGCCCTGTCCAGAATTCACTGTATGTCATGTGTCCACCCCCCCTAGGGTTGAACATAGGAGGGAGGTATGTGGTACAGCAGTCTGCAGCTCCTCTTGGCGTCCGCAGTTGCGACGCCGCATGCACCGTAGGTCTAGACGGACTCTGACCCTCTGCCTAGGGCCCAGCTCCTGTGACCATATACCGTGCGCGCACTTCTATGAGACCTGTGAGTCCAACAGGCTCAACATTTATGTTATTGCCTTAGGCGTCTCTGTGAAGCTAGCAGAGTACGCCCAGCGCACACCGGGTGACGTCTAACCCGCGTGCAATATACCGCCACATAGCGCGTCTGCCATTATCTAGCAGCTGTTTAACACTTACTGCACGGTGGACCCCGAGCGGTGAACGCACTTTATTATTTATTTATTTAGTGCGTTCTGCCGTTCCTAACATACAGGAACTTGGCTGGAGTTAGCCTGAATCTGTTTGCTGGACTGCATGTGCTGCAGAGCTATAGCAGCAAGACTCCAAACAACCCTGGGAATGGCACCTGGCGGATGCTGCTGACCTGGCAGCCGCTTAGTTAAGCCCGTCCCTTGCAAGGGTGAGTCTGGGATCAGTGGTTCTCCAGGCTGGAGTTTATTTGTGTTTTTCTGTTAAACTGCTGTTTTTGAAGTGACATTAAACCACTGAAGTTGGACTATAAGCCTGTGTGTTGCCTCATTACTGCGTCCCTGCCATTGCCTACCAGAGCAAATTCCCACAATATATATATATATAATATATATACACACACACACACAATGTACCGATGATGTCTTGCGCTAAATTAACTTCCAAGGTTTCCGCTTCTTTAATGTTACTACACACCGCTCCAGGTAAAATCCCGCACTCGCGGTCAGTCATGCTCAAGGCTGCTAAAAACTCCTCAGAGACATCACAGTGCATAACATATGTGGCTGAAACAAGAAAGAATAAGATAATATAAAAATAATATACAAAACAACACTTAATCGGAATGTCACACTAGCATTTGTGTTTATATAAGACATAAAGCATAGCTAATTCCGAATCCGTAAGTGCGGGTGAAAAATGATCCACAAAATTTTGGCATTTCATCTAAAATAAAATTAACTGTGTGAATTTTCAGTGCTATCAGTATTAAACCTACACCACAGTCAAATACGTTTTATACAGTAAAAACTAGATTATACAACACAACAACTACATTTGAGCCTACTGCATAAATACGCCTATATTAAGCAAAACACATGTAATACAGAATAAAGCTTTTCTATATTAATTCTATACCACAGACAAATATGCTAGATTAAACTACACAGTAACAAAATTTGAGCCTACTGCATAAATACGGAATCTACACCACAGACAAATACGCTTTATATAGTAAAAACTAGATTATACAACACAACTAAATTTGAGCCTACTGCATAAACACAGAATGTACATCACAGACAAATACACTTTATACAGTAAAAACTAGATTATACAACACAACTAAATTTGAGCCAACTGTAGAAATACAGCTATATTATACTATTGAGTATAATGACAAGACATAATAAATAGAATATACAGCATACAATCTGGTAGGGCCTGCGGAACGAACCAAATAATATGAAAGGAGACATGAGGTGCGTTCGCAGCCCGGGTTCCACCGTGCAGAGATGGAACCTGCTGCTGAGTAATGGTGGAACTAGATGGTGGCTAAACGCTTGCTCACACATGGGTTAACTTCACCCAGTGTGAATAGAGGCGAACTGTGTTACTCCACAGAGCCGTTGAAACAAACGCAGGAGCCTGTTGAACTCACAGAGCTCGGCTGAGTGAGCACTAATTAGGGGTCACAGAGCCCTGTCCTAGAGACACCGGATTAGAGCTCCTCTAGACCATCAGCGCTGCGGCTGCAGTGCCAGCAAAAGGTAACAGTATATGTAATCGCACCAAGTGCACACAGTGCCGCCTTGGCGAACGCCACTAACCACCCAGGAAGGGAATGAAAGCACTAGAGGTGTGCACGGCGTCGCACGGCAGTCACAGCTACCTGGTGCGCTACGACAGTGCCCCTAGCAGGGAGGCACAGTTGGACACTAGTGTGCGTAGAGTACTGGGAGCACGGGGGCTTGAGCATAGCCACCCATTGATGCTGACTCTCACGCTGAATCCCTAACCAACATGTGTATCAAAGGGAGGGGAGTTTTAATGACTCAGTCACCAGATACATGCATCCATTATCATTCACACAAATAAGCATAAGAGTCTATACTAGCGCATGGCCGAGCGGCCATGAGACTCTTTTATAGTGGCGTCCTTCCAAGACCTTCCCAGTGGTGGGCCAATCCGAGCAGGAGCGGGACCTGCGCATGTGACCTCCAATGGGAGGTCGTCCCACGGGCATGCTCAGTACCCAAAAGATAGGACTTAGTCCCAGAAGCGTCTACTTGCTGCTGACTCAGGCATGGAGTTATAGCAGAGCCAGAAGGAGCAACCAGATGCCTAGCATCAGCCTGGGCAAGATGCCTGGAGCGACGACCCTGCTGAGCAGGAATCTCTGCGGCTGCAGAGGAATAGGTTACCGCAGAGAGCATGGCTCGAGATTCCCCCTGTGCAGCGGGGAAAACTCGACGCCTAACACAATCTTTATACAAGGCTACACATCCCATGTGTTGAACACACTATTTAGGGACTATTAACTGTCAGGTTGCTGCAATGCAGATAGGTGCAGGTTGAGTAGAAGCAGAACTGCACCTAAACAGAGCAGGCTTGCAGTGCAGCAACTAGGCTACCACAGGTGGCAGCAGATTAGTCAAACATGCTGAGTCAAGCAACAAACTAGCGCGGTACCAAACGGAATGAACAAACTCAGGGTCAGAGGCAAGCCTAGAAGGTCAGTAGCGGTCAAGAGCAGATAAGCTAAAAGACAGAAGCAGGTTAGGATACAAGCCAAGTCAGAACAGGGGAGTCAATACATTAAAGGGAAACACTGAGTCAAAACAGAAAAGGGGGAAAACAGAGACACTGGTTCAGACAGTAAACGCAGCAGAACAAATCAGAGCATTCAGGGTCAGCTACAGCAGCCTTAGGGAAAAAATATAACTGGCATAGCCTGCAGGAAGCAATGATATATAGCCAACCTACACCCACACTGAGAAAGGTTAACCCCAGACATGACCAGACCGGAAAAAAGGGAAAACAGGAATCAAAACCCTGTCTAGATCATGACAGTGTCCTCGTCTCAAGGGGGGGCACAGGACCCCCAGGTTTCCCAGGATGCCGCGCATGAAACGCCCTAACCAACCGATCGGCATGAACTGATTGCGCCGGGATCCAGGATAGATCCTTAGGACCGTAACCCCTCCAATGGACCAAATACTGCAGTGAACTGCGGACCATGTGTGAATACACAATCCGTTTCACCTCATACTCCATCTGCCCATCCACAGAAATCGGAGGCAGAGGGGATGGAGACCCATCCGCGGAAGGTACAAATGACTTCAAGAGAGACTTATGGAACACATTGGGGACCCGAAGCGACGGAGGTAGGCGTAAGCAAAAGGCAACTGGATTGTCAACCTCAATTACTTCATAAAGATCTATAAATCTGGGATCTAGTTTAGCGGAACTTTCAGCCAAATGTTCTTGGTAGACAACCATACTTTATTTCCCACCAGGAATATAGGTCCTGTAGATTGTCGCTTATCAGCAAACTGTTTGTTTGCCCTAAGCCTCCCCAATGTTCCTCTGGACCTCCTTCAATACCTCCCTCAACCGCTGAATGGCCGAATCAACCCCTGCACACCCCGAGTCAATCCTGGAAAACTCACCAAAATGGGGGTGAAAACCATTGTTAGCATGGCTGGTCTGGAGCCGGAATCTCCAGGAGCGGACCCTCTGGGACATGGCACCGAGGGGCCCCGGGCGAGCTGCCAGGTGGAACCGACCCCTATACAGGGACCGTTAGGAGCAGGCCCAGGGGTTCGAGTACCACGGTAGCCCGTATCGAGAGGGGTGGCTCAGAATGGACTGGAGTAGGAGTGTGGGACTGAAGTGTAGATGACAGGACAGAGCTGGAACACAGGAGACAGGAGTGGAGTAAGACTGTAGACTGGAACATGGAGGGACTGAAGTGATGACAGGACAGAGCTGGAACACAGGAGACAGGAGTGGAGTAAGACAGTAGACAGGAACGTGGAGGGATGGCTGGAGCAGGAACACAGGAGACAGGATTAGAGGACGGAAGGACTGGAACAGGATGGAACTGGAACACCGGAGGCAGGACTGGAGTAGGACGGAAGGACTGGAGCTGGATGGAACAGGAACACCGGAGGCAGGACTGTAGTAGGACGGAAGGACTGGAGCAGGATGGAACAGGAACACCGGAGGCAGGACTGGAGTAGGATGGAAAGACTGGAGCAGGATGGAACAGGAACACCGGAGGCAGGACTGGTGTAGGATGGAAGGACTGGAGCAGTATGGAACAGGAACACCGGAGGCAGGACTGGAGTAGGACGGAAGGACTGGAGCAGGATGGAACAGGAACACCGGAGGCAGGACTGGAGCACAGCAGGGGACACGGATATCAGGACTGCGAGGCTGCTGCAGGGAGCACACGAGAACGGGACTGTGAGACTACAGAGAGCACACGAAGAAGCGGGGCTCAGTGTGCTAGGAAAGACAACGATCAGGCGCCTCCCTCAGGGGGAAGCGACCTGATAAGCCCCTGTCTGATCTGCCATTGGTCAGGGGGTGCTTCTGGGTCAGGGCATAGCCGGAGCACAAGCAGAAGGGAGACGCGGCCACGGCCTATGGCGCATGCGCATTGCCTGCAGAGACGCCGTCGGCCGCGCGCCTGTCAGAGGTGACCGCCGTGGCCATCGGGCGGTGGCAAGGGGCTGCGGTGTGGGAGCGATGACCGGGTGAGTATGCAGAGACGGTGTGGGAGCGGAGGCCGGGTGAGTATGTCAGAACAGCGTGACAGTACCCCCTCCCCTAAGCTGCCTTCCCTGGAGATTAGCAAGAAATCTCTTGAGGATACGGGGAGCATTGATATTCTCCCGGGGTTCCCAGGATCTCTCCTCAGGACCAAAGCCCTTCCAGTCAACAAGAAAAAATGTCCTACCTCTAACCTTTTTCATGGCGATAATGTCCTCCACTTCAAAGACATCATTGGCACCCACCGACTGAGGACCGGAATCAGGCAAGGAATGGAAGCGATTCAGCACCACCGGTTTCAGGAGAGAGACGTGGAAGGTGTTTGGGACCCGGAGCGAAGCAGGCAACCTCAATTTGTAGGCGACTTCGTTGATACATCCAAGAATTTCAAACGGACCGATGTAGCGTGGCCCCAACTTGTAGGAGGGCATTTTCAACCGGATGAATTTGGACGAGAGCCAGACCTTGTCCCCGACACGATAGGGTGGAGGATTCAATCTCTTCTTGTCGGCATAATTCTTCATCCGATCAGCGGACCTCTTGAGTGACGTGTTGGTCTCGGTCCAAATCTTGTAAAATTCGGAGGACAGAGCGTTGGCCGCGGGTACCTCGGAGGAAGGGGTTATCGGAAGGGGAACACCAGGATGGCTGCCGAACACAATGAAAAACTGAGACTTGGCCGAGGACTCGCCAGCATGGTTATTGTAAGCGAACTCTTCCCAGGGAAGTAAGTCAACCCAATTGTTCTGGTGGGCGTTGGAGAAATGAAGTAGGTACCCAGTCAACGTCTGGTTGGTACGCTCCACCTGCCCATTGGACTGTGGATGGTAGGCCGAAGGAAAGTCAAGGGAAACGTTCATGAGCTTACAAAGTGATCGCCATAACTTGGAGGTGAACTGAACCCCTTGGTCAGACACAATGCGTTGAGGTAGTCCATGGATGGGGGATGGTGGCTGAAGACTTTGGCCAACTCCGGAGCTGAGGGGAGACCGGGCAGAGGGACGAAGTGGGCCATCTTGGAAAAATGATCCACCACCAAGATGACTGTGCAGCCTGAAGAACAGGGTAGGTCGGTGATGAAATCCATGGCGATGTTTTCCCAAGGGACCGCAGGGACGGGCAATGGCAGCAACAAGCCGGACGGAGGTCTTCGTGGCACTTTGTTTTTTGCACAGGATGGACAAGAAGCCACAAAATCGAGTACATCTTGGCAAAGCGTGGGCCACCAGTAGTGACGCGCAATAAGGTCCAGGGTCTTCTTAGTCCCGGCATGGCCGGCCAGTTTGGAGAGGACCCAGGCCCCTCTGAGGCGGTCAAACAACTCCGGAATGAGTGGAAGAGGGTACCTGTTCATGATGGTAATCTCATTCAAGCCCCTATAGTCAATGCACGGCTGTAGAGTTCCGTCCTTCTTTTTGACGAAGAAAAACCCGACTCCCGCGGGCGATGAGGATTTCCGTATAAAGCCTTTGGCGAGGTTCTCGTGGACGTATTCGGACATGGCTGTGGTCTCAGCGGGAGACAGGGGGTAGATTCTGCCCCTTGGGGGGGTTGAACCGGGAACAAGTTCAATTGGGCAGTCAAAAGGCCGGTGTGGAGGAAGGACCTCCGCTTCCTTCTTATCAAAGACATCGGCGTAGGAACTGTAGGCTGGAGGGAGACCCGGAAGGTCTGGGGGTGGCCGAGGAGCGGCCGCAAGGCGGACAGGAGTCAGACAGCGAGCTTGGCACGGGTGCCCCCAGCTGATTATCTCCCCAGAAGACCAGTCGAGAACAGGCTGATGAGTCCTTAACCATGGGAGACCGAGTAGAATGGCGTGGGAGAGCTTAGGCAAAACGCAAAAGGCTATCTTCTCTCGATGTAAGGGACCGACTTGCAACTCCACTTCTTCAGTGACCAAGGTGACGGTCACCTGTAGCAGTTTGCCATCCACCGCGGCAATCTGGAGAGGGTTAGATAGAGCAACCATGGGAATTTGGTATTTGTCCACTTCTTCAGGCCGAATCCACGTAGGCCACCTCGGACTCACGTCTCTCCCCTGAAAGCAAAAGAACAGATTTAGTAAGAGGTTGAGAGGGATCATCACCTAGGGAGGCCTCTCTTACCTGACCTAGGTGGAGGAGTTTCCCTGTCTCTTAGGACAGGTGCGGATATAGTGTGAGGAACTTCTGCAATAAAAGCACAGACCTTGTGCCCGCCTCTCTTGCTGACGCAACTCGGCCAACTTGAGGCGGTCTATTTGCATGGACTCAAACGAGGAGGAAGAAGGGGACCCGGCCGAACGAGGACTGGCAGAACGGGTGAGAAGGGGAGCTGGCCTGGTGGACCTCCTGTCTCTCGCTGACTCCCGAGCGCGCTCCTGGAAGCGTAGGTCAATGTGGGTAGCCAGCGAGATACGTTCCTCTAAGGTGGTTGGGGTATCTCGACCTGCTAGTTCATCTTTTATTCTGCCTGAAAGACCGCGCCAGAACACCCCTACCAAAGCCATGTTATTCCAGCCGAGCTCAGAGGAGAGTGCAAAAGCGGATAGCATACTGTCCGACCGTGAGAGAACCCTGATGTAAGTTAAAGAGTGACTCTGTGAGAGCGGCTAACCGACCGGGCTCATTGAAGACCCTGCGAAAAGTATCCAAGAAAACCGGAAGACTTGAGACAACGGGATCGTCACGTTCCCAGAGAGGATTCAACCAGGACAAGGCCTCTCCCTCTAGATGGGACATAGTAAAGGCTACTTTGGCTCGGCCAGAGGGATATTGCTGCGGCAACCATTCAAAGTGGAGACTACACTGATTTAAGGACCCCCTGCAGAAATTGCGATCCCCAGTGAAGCGAGGCGGTTTGGCGGGGCGTGGCGTCGTGAGAGTTGTAGGAGCGGAGGGAGGAGTCGGAGTAGCGGCGGCAGACTGGAGGACCGACAAGCGGCTCTCAAAGGAGGCCATGTAAGACAAAATATGGGCTTGAGTATCTTGTTGCTGGCCCAGCTCCTGTTGAAGACTGGCCAGACAACTGGGAGACAACTCAAAATGATAAGGAAAGACAACGTCCAAGCATATAGGTTTTAAAGGAAACATTTATTATTTTTAACAAGTTTTGAGACACTTATATTAATGTGAAATATCCACTGTGTACAGTATGTTTTATATAGCATGTTATCTTTTTATGGGGTAATATAACTTATTGGTAAGTGCAGACAATGTTCCCAAAGGTTAACATGAGAACCAATCAACTGAATTTAATTCTGTATAATATTAACACTTTATAAATAGCCATAACAAGAACGGTTTTGATTAGATGATACTGGTCAGTATAAGATCACCTGAGCATATAAAGAAAATGGCTGATTTTTCATCTGTATTGTCATCAGCAGTCAATTAAATTTACAAGACCAAATACAGTTTTCTATGTATATAATTTCAATTCATTAGTAAAAATTGGATGCTAAGCTGGTGATCCATATGGGATTGATTTTTTTTTCTATGCACCCAAAGACTTGACGAGACGAGACTCTGAAATACGGCACGGAATAGTATACGCTGCAATATATTTTTTCACGCAGCCATTTGGTCCATGTGAAAAATCTATCATCAAGATACAAAGGAAATTTGTCATCTTTAACTTTAGGCCTTTTAGAGGTCATTTCATCTTCAGCTTGCTTAACTGTTCACAATAACAGTAATTTTGACCAGGGATGCCCAAACTTTTACATGCTGTACAGTTGTGGCCAAAAGTATTGACACCCCTGCAATTCTGTCAGATAATACTCAGTTTCTTCCTGAAAATGATTGCAAACCCTAATTCTTTGGTATTATTATCTTCATTTAATTTGTCTTAATGAAAAAACACAAAAAGAATTGTCCTAAAGCCAAATTGGATATAATTCCACACCAAACATAAAAAAGAGGGTGGACAAAAGTATTGGCACTGTTTGAAAAATCATGTGATGCTTCTTACCTGTGGCACCTAACAGGTGTTGGCAATAAGTAAATCACACTTGCAGCCAGTTGACATGGATTAAAGTTGACTCAACCTCTGTCCTGTGTCCTTGTGTGTACCACACTGAGCATGGAGAAAAGAAAGAAGACCAAAGAATTGTCTGAGGACTTCAGAAACCAAATTGTGAGGAAGCATGAGCAATCTCAAGGCTACAAGTCCATCTCCAAAGACCTGAATGTTCCTGTGTCTACCGTGCGCGGTGTCATCAAGAAGTTTAAAGCCCATGGCACTGTGGCTAACCTCCCTAGATGTGGACGGAAAAGAAAAATTGACAAGAGATTTCAACGCAAGATTGTGCGGATGTTGGATAAAAAACCTCGACTAACATCCAAACAAGTTCAAGCTGCCCTGCAGTCCGAGGGTACAACAGTGTTAACCCGTACTATCCGTCGGCGTCTGAATGAAAAGGGACTGTATGGTAGGAGACCCAGGAAGACCCCACTTCTTACCTCGAGACATAAAAAAGCCAGGCTGGAGTTTGCCAAAACTTACATGAAAAAGCCTAAAACGTTTTGGAAGAATGTTCTCTGGTCAGATGAGACAAAAGTAGAGCTTTTTGGGCATAGGCATCAACATAGAGTTTACAGGAGAAAAAAAAGGCATTTAAAGAAAAGAACACGGTCCCTACAGTCAAACATGGCGGAGGTTCCCTCATGTTTTGGGGTTGCTTTTCTGCCTCTGGCACTGGACTGCTTAACCGTGTGCATGGCATTATGAAGTCTGAAGACTACCAACAAATTTTGCAGCATAATGTAGGGCCCATTTTGAGAAAGCTGGGTCTCCCTCAGAGGTCATGGGTCTTCCAGCAGGACAATGACCCAAAACACACTTCAAAAAGCACTAGAAAATGGTTTGAGAGAAAGCACTGGAGACTTCTAAGGTGGCCAGCAATGAGTCCAGACCTGAATCCCATAGAACACCTGTGGAGAGATCTAAAAATGGCAGTTTGGAGAAGGCACCCTTCAAATATCAGGGACCTGGAGCAGTTTGCCAAAGAAGGTCTAAAATTCCAGCAGAGCATTGTAAGAAACTCATTGATGGTTGCCGGAAGCGCTTGGTCGTCGCAGTTATTTTGGCTAAAGGTTGTGCAACCAAGTATTAGGCTGAGGGTGCCAATACTTTTGTCTGGCCCATTTTTGGAGTTTTGTGTGAAATGATCAATGTTTTGCTTTTTGCTTCATTCTCTTTTGTGGTTTTTCATTTAAGACAAATTAAATGAAGATAATAATACCAAAGAATTTGTGTTTGCAATCATTTTCAGGAAGAAACTGAGTATTATCTGACAGAATTGCAGGGGTGTCAATATTTTTGGCCACAACTGTATGTGCAGCAGATTGGTAAGGTAACTCTAACATTTGCTCACTAATTTCCTCATGAATGCTCCTGCCGAAGTTAGAGGAGCCCTGCAAACGGTAAAGACTAAGCAGTGCCTTGCTTTCAACATCACTCACTTCCACCGATAAGAATATGCTGTCAGGGGGTGGGGCCACAAAGAATTTATGATTCTGACAAAAATCAATAAAATGGATGAGTTCAATTGATCTTTTCAGACCTTTGACTATCCCTACCAAAAAGTAGAAAAGACAGTGCCTCAAACGGTGAAAAACGGAATCACATTTATTCTGCCTCCTGTGGCAATGTTTCGATCAGAAGATCTTTATCAAGCATCGTGTATACTTTTTCAGTTATGTCCATGTCTTTTTTGATGTTTGACAAGACTTGTTTTTCGAGTAAAACGTTTCTCACATCCAAGACATGAATATGGCTTCTCCCCTGTGTGAGTTCTCTGATGTGTAACCAGAGTCGACTTCTTTGCAAAGCATTTTCCACAATCTGAACATGAAAATGGCTTCTCCCCTGTGTGAATTCTCTGATGTACAAGAAGGTCTGATTTCATGTGAAAACTATTTCCACATTGCAAACATGGGAATGGCTTGCCCCTTGTGTGAGACTGCTGATGTAAAACAAGATATGATTTACTGCTATAATGTTTTCCACATACTGAACATGAAAATGGCTTATTTGTTTGAATTCTCTCTTGTGTCATGTTTGAATAAATGCTTTCCTTCCCATGTTCTGAAATTAAAAATAATTCGACACCTGTGTGAATTTTTTGATGTGCTACAAGATTTGCCTTAAAACTGAAATTTTTCCCACATTCTGAACATGAAAATGGTTTCTCCCCTGTGTGACTTCTTTGATGTCTAATAACATCTGATTTTAGTTTAAAACTATTTCCACATTGCGAACACAAAAATGGCTTCTCCCCTGTGTGAATTTTTTGATGGAGAACAAGACCAGACTTACTGCTGAAACGTTTCTCACATTCTGAACATGAATATGGCTTCTCTCCTGTGTGACTTCTCTGATGTACAACAAGTTTTGACTTTTGATGAAAAGAATATCCACATTCTAAACAGGTAAATGGCCTTTTCCCTGTGTGATTTCTCTGATGAATAACAAGAGAGGCTTTAATCCTAAAACATTTACCACATTCTGAACATGAAAATGGTTTTTCACCTGTGTGAATTCTCTGATGCATAACAAGTTTGTATTTGAATCTAAAACATAACTCACATTCTGAACATGAAAATTCCTGTTTATCTGTGTGACTTCTCTGATGCCTTATAAAAGATGATTTGTGATGAAAACATTTTTCACATTCTGGGCATGAATATGGTTTCTCCCCTGTGTGAGTTCCGTGATGTGTAATAAGTTCTGATTTCAGGCTAAAACATTTCCCACATTCTGAACATGAAAATGGCTTCAACCCTAGATGAATTTTTTCATGTTTAATAAGAGTTGATTTCAGATTAAAACATTTCCCACATTCTGAACATGAAAATGGTTTCTCTCCTGTGTGAATCCTGTGATGTTTAGCAAGATCTGATTTCTGGCTAAAACATTTCCCGCATTCTGAACATGAATATGGTTTCTTTACAGGATGGGCTGGTTGTTCTTTATCAACACTTTTGTGATTTTTACTCTGTTTAACAGTCTTTGATAGGACCTGTTTAAAACGTTCAGACGGTAGATCTTTGCTTTGCTCTTCACATATATGTTGTGTTATGCCACCATCTTTTGCCTTGAAATCTGAAGATATCCGATGTCCTTGCAATGTTCTGGAACAGTAATCTGCCAAAAACATAACCTTTATTAAAAGAGTTAAGGGTAATATGTGTATATTTTTTATAAACCCTCAAGCGACTCACTATTAGAGTTGATGTTCGGAAAGGATCGTTATATCGTGCCATATTGGTACTGTAGTCTTCCCAAATTTATGTTTGATGATCGGTTCATATTCGCTCATTTCTACTCCCATTGACTCCACTGGCGTTCAGCTGTGTTCGATAAATATTGCAAATACAATATTCGCCGGCGAATGTAATCTGAACCGAACATTGAAAAATTTGCTCAACTCTACTCACTATCACGTCAGATCCAAGGCATTTTTGTAACGTGAGGTCTCCAAAGCATTCGAGCTATTTGAGTGGCGATTCTTGTTTCATAAACTTTAAGATTAGGGTAGACTTCAGAATCCTTTCAGCTACCATGCAGCATCAGGAAGGGCTGTATTTTGTAAGGAGAGCTTTAAACTAGAACAACATGGGAAGGGAAGCAAAAGACCAGAAAAAGCCATACACCTGACAAATGCTATTGAGAACTCTGCTATTAGAAGTGGAAAGGAAGAACAAAGACAAAAGAATCTAAATAATAAAAATATTGGAGAAAGAGAAAACAATCACAAACTAAAATGTTTCTATACTAATGCACAAAGCATGGGCAACAAACAAGGAGAATTGGAACTACTAACACAGGAAAAGAAATATGATGTCATTGGAATCACTGAGACTTGGTGGGACGATACACATGATTGGAATACAAGACTAGAAGGATACAACTTATTTGCAAGAAACAGACTTGATAAACAAGGAGGAGGTGTCGCATTGTATGTTACAAACGCGTATGTCTGCACAGAGATTGAAGCTTCAGAGACTGGGAGTTCTGTGGAAACTGTTTGGGTAAGAATACAAGGACAGAACAATGGAAAGGACACCATTGTAGACATTTACTACAGGCCGCCTGTGCAAACTGAAGATATGGATGAACTCTTTATTCATCAAATGGCCTAAGTTCTCCAAAAAATATGACATAGTTGTCATGGGAGATTTCAACTATCCAGACATTTGTTGGGAATCTCTCTCAGGCAAAACTAACAGGTCAAGGAAATTCTTATCCTCTCTTGCTGACAACTTTATCTTCCAAAAGGTAGGGGAGAAAACAAGGGGAACTGCTACCTTGGATCTAATCCTTATAAACAGGGAGGAAATGGTTGAGGAGATAAAAGTGGCTGGGACCCTCGGAGGTAGTGACCATGCTATTTTAGAATTTTGGATAACTAGAGGAGGAAGACCTGTGAAGACTCAGACGTCACGTCAAGGTTAGATTTCAGAAAGGCAGATTTTAAGGGATTCAGAAAGAGAATTGGAGGGATCCAATGGCTGGATATCCTTAAAGACAAAAATGTCCAGGAAGGATGGGAAATCTTGAAAAATGAAATTCTCAAAGCACAATTGTTAACAATTCCGAAAAGAGGGAAGAATAGGAAGCATTTAAGGAAGCCAGGATGGATGAATACAGAACTTAAGCACATGCTAAAAAGGAAGAAAAAAATGTTTATAAAATGGAAAGAGGGAGGCATATCTAAAGATGAATATAATGCTGTCTGCAGAACCTGCAGGGCACAAATCATATTATCTAAAGCTGACAATGAATTGAGGCTTGCAAGAGATGTCAAAAGCAATAATAAAGGATTTTGGGGATATATCAAAAGTAAAAGAAAAGTCAAAGATGCTATAGGATTTTTACAGGATGAAAATGATGAAATGGTAAGACAGGATGTTGAAAAGGCCGAACTTTTAAATTCCTATTTTGCATCTGTTTTCTCTCAGAAAGGAAATGTAACATCAACTGTTCTTCACCTATTAACGGAATAGAAGAATCCAGGATACCTATAAACAGAAAGATAGTCAGGAAACACTTAGCTAACCTAAATGAATTCAAGTCTCCATGTCCAGATGAATTACACCCCAGAGTACTGAAGGAGATAGCAGAAGAAATTTTTGAACCCCTCTCCATAATCTTTGAAAATTCTTGGAGAATAGAAGAAGTCCCAGAAGACTGGAGAAGAGCAAATGTTGTTCCTATCTTCAAAAAGGGGAAGAAGGTGGACCCAGGCAATTATAGGCCGGTGAGTCTGACTTCTATACCAGGAAAGATCTTTGAACAAATAATTAAACAACATGTATGTCAGTACCTAGATAAGAATGAAGTGATTAAACAGAGTCAGCATGGGTTTGTAACTAATAAGTCATGTCAGACTAACTTAATTTCCTTCTATGATGGAATCACTGATTGGGTGGATCAAGGAAATGCTGTAGATATAGTATATCTTGACTTCAGCAAAGCATTTGACAAAGTATCTCATACAAACCTTATTGAAAAAATGACTAAGTATGGAATGGACAAGGCAACTGTTAGGTGGATTCATAACTGGCTTAGTGATCGGACCCAAAGAGTGGTCGTAAATGGCTGCACATCCAGTTGGAAGAATGTCTCAAGTGGGGTACCACAGGGCTCTGTCCTGGGCCCTGTATTGTTCAACATCTTTATCAATGATTTAGATGAAGGAATTGAGAGTAAACTGATTAAATTTGCTGATGACACAAAGCTAGGAGGGATAGCTAATACTAGAGAAGCGAGAGAGAGGCTTCAAAAAGATATAAATAAACTGGAGAAGTGGGCAGCAACTAAGAGAATGGTTTTTAACAGGGAAAAATGCAAAGTACTACATCTGGGCAATAAAAATGAAAAAAGCATATACAGAATGGGAGGAATAGGGCCAAGCAACAGCACATGTGAAAAACACTTGGGTATACTAATAGATCACAGACTGACTATGAGTCAAGAGTGTGATGCAGCAGCAAAAAAGGCAAATGCAATTCTAGGATGTATTAACAGAAGCATACAGTCTAGATCACGTGAAGTCATTATTTCCCTCTACTCCTCTTTGGTCAGACCTCATCTGGAATATTGTGTCCAGTTTTGGGCGCCACATTTTAAAAAAGACATCAACAAACTGGAGCAAGTTCAGAAAAGAGCGACCAGAATGGTGACCGGTCTGCAAACCCTGTCTTATGAGGAAAGGTTGCAGGATTTGGGAATGTTTAGTTTGCAAAAGAGAAGACTGAGAGGAGACTTAATAGCTGTCTACAAATATCTAAAGGGCTGTCACATTGTAGAAGGATCAACTTTATTCTCATTTGCACAAGGAAAGACTAGAAGCAATGGGATGAAACTGAATGGGAGGAGACACAGATTAGATATTAGAAAAAACTTTTTGACAGAGTGATCAATGAGTGGAACAAGCTGCCACGAGAAGTAGTGAGTTCTCCTTCAATGGAAGTCTTCAAACAGAGGCTGGACAGACATCTGACTGGGATGATTTAGCGAATCCTGCTTTGAGCAGGGGGTTGGACCAGATGGCCCAGGAGGTCCCTTCCAACTCTACGAATCTATGATTCTGTGATCAACAATTTTATTCACATAAGTGATAGAAACCCTGACAATACATCTTTAGCAGGACCCTGAAGTACTTGGTCTTGATGTACTCCTGGTGAGCGAACCCCGATGTGTCGCTTGAACACATTATGGACCATCTACATCATTCTGGTTTCATGTTTGGACACCAAATTAATTGATGAGTCCAATTTATTACATATTTTATGGGTTGCAGCACTTCACTATGTACATACGTGGTCAAAATTGTTGGTACCCCTCGTTTAATGACAGAGAAACCCACAATGGTCACAGAAATTACTTAAATCTGACAAAAGTAATAATAAATAAATCTATGAAAATGAGCAAATGAAAGTCAGACACTGGTTTTAAACCAAGATTCCACAGAACTCATGAAATAGGTTTGGATAGAAATGATGGTACCCCTGAAAATAATGTGACAAAAGGGACATGATAAATCAAGGTGTGTCCACTAATTACCGTATTTTTCGGACTATAAGACGCACCGGACCATAAGACGCACCCCTATTTTCAGAAGGAAAATAGGGAAAAAAATAATAATGTGTCAAATGGGGGTCCGTCTTACAGTCCGAATTCAGCTTACCTGGGAAGGGATCCGGCACAGGTGGAGAAGTAGTCACAGGGGTCATTCAGTGGTCCAGGCTCGTGCGGTGGCGGCGGCACTGTGCTGGGGCAGCTGCACTGGGGCTGGGGCGGGTGGGCTGTGCAGGGGCAGCTGTGGCAGGGGCTGCTGTGCTGGGGCAGGTGGGCAGGGGCAGCTGTGCTGGGGCAGGGGCAGCTGTGGCAGGGGCAGCTGTGGCAGGGGCAGCTGTGCTGGGGCAGGTGGGCAGGGGCAGCTGTGCTGGGGCAGCTGTGGCAGGGGCAGCTGTGCTGGGGCAGGGGCAGCTGTGGCAGAGGCAGGTGGGCAGGGGCAGCTGTGGCAGAGGCAGGTGGGCAGGGGCAGCTGTGGCAGGGACAGGTGGGCTCTGCGGTGCGGTGGTGGCAGCGGGCTGTGCTCCGGTGCAGGGGCGGCAGCTTCAGATCTCGTGCCGAGATCTCGGGGGACGAGATCTCGTTGCCGAGATTTGAATCTCGCCCCCCGAGATCTCGGCACGAGATCTGAAGCCGCTCATGCGCCGTCCCCGGACCGGCGGCCATCTTGCCGGCGTCCATGCTCCCGGAGGCCACCGCAACATGGCGGCGCCCAGCAAGGGGTGCGCTGAGAAGAAACGCCGGCGGAGCCGCCGCCCCTGCACCGGAGCACAGCCCGCTGCCACCACCGCACCGCAGAGCGCCGCCCGCTGCCACCACCGCACTGCAGAGCCTCGCTCGCTGCCACCAGCGCATCAGGTACCGTGCATTGCGACCATAAGACGCACCCCCCACTTTTCCCAAAAATTTTGGGGGAAAAAAGTGCGTCTTATGGTCCGAAAAATACGGTAGCATCACAGGTATCTACAATCTTGGACTCAGTGAGTGGGTCTGTATATAGGGCTACAGATAATTATAGATAAATGGCGTGCACTCTGTTAGTTGTAGGGCAGGTGCAGGCTGAACCTGGAGCTAGTCCAGTTAAAGTCATATAAGTGAAGAAACAGCTGCACTCAAAATATGATTTTTCAACTGCAAAGCATAGATGAATTTATTGAAGTCACCACACTTGACACTTTATTACTGCTGTGGTGACTTCAATAAATTCATCTATGTTATGCATTTGAAAAATTATATTTTGAGTGCGGCTGTTTCTTCACTTATATAGGGCTACAGATACTCACTGTGGTGTTTGGTGACATGGTGTGTATCACACTCAACATGGACCAGAAGAAGAGAAGGAAAGAGTTGTCTCAGGAGATTAGAAAGAAAATTATAGACATACATGTTAAAGGTGAAAGTTATTAGACCATCTCCAAGCAGCTTGATGTTCCTGTGACTACAGTTGCACATATTAATCAGAAATTTAAGATCTATGGGACTGTAGCCAAACTCCCTGGACGTGGCCGCAGGAGGAAAATTGATGACAAATCAAAGAGACGCATAATACAAATGGTAACAAAAGAGCTTGTCAACTACATGTTGACAAGTCACACTGCTTCTGGGAGAATGTCCTATGGACAGATGAGACCAAAAAATTAACTTTTCGGCAAGGCACATCAGCTCTGTTCACAGACGGAAAAATGAAGCATATCAAGAAAAGAACACTGTCCCAACTGTGAAACATGGAGGTTGCTCTATTATGTTCTGGAGCTGTTGTGCTGCATCTGGCACAGGGTGTCTAGAATCTGTGCAGGGTACAATGAAATCTCAAGACTATCAAGGGATTCTAGAGAGAAATGTGCTGCCCAGTGTCAGAAAGCTTGGTCTCAGTCGCAGGTCATGGGTCTTGCAACAGGATAATGGCCAAAAAAACACAGCTAAAAACACCCAAGAATGGCTAAGAGGAAAACATTGGACTATTCTGAAGTGGACTTCTATGAGCCTTGACCTAAATCCTATTGAGCATCTTTGGAAAGAGCTGAAACATGCCGCCTGGAAAAGGCAACCAGTTTGTTCTTGAGGAGTGGGCCAAAATACCCGTCGAGAAGTGAAGTCTCATTGACAGTTACAGGAATTGTTTGATTGCAGTGATTGCCTCAAAAGGTTGTGCAACAAAATATTAAGGTAAGGGTACTATTATTTCTGTCCAGGCCTATTTCATTATCTCAGCATAGGAACATTTTTTTTAACACACCCAATTGTGGAACTTATTATTCCAAAATCTATTCATTAAAATGTACTTTGTTTGTGGGACAACCCTTTTAAAGTCGCTGATATACGTAAGGCTACAGTCAGCAAAACCCACCAATATCATTGGGAGCTGATGACAGTCTAATCTGTAGAGGGGTCTACTAACTCCCCATTACATCATGATGTTGAAAAAGAAAAACAATCCAGACTGTTGGATTTCCAACAGTTGATCCTTTTGTGTCCAAGGAAAAACACTGATGCCAGAAAAGTCTCATAGAAAACAAAGGAACACTTGGCTGAGTTGAGTGTTCCTGTGTATGGAGAAGTTGGAAGAGATGGCTGTCGATTGAACGATGGATTATCACTAATAGCCAGCACCTACTGCAACTGAAGAACCTATGACCTCCTGAAAAAAATGTTCTGCTCTGCTCACTTGCGCATTGGGAGGTGAAGGGGTCAACCGACAACATACCTACTGATACCTGGCAGTACGATCAACAGGCATCAGTAGATAAGACGTCACCAGACCCATTCACCTCCTAATGCGGAAGTTTGCAGAACTCAAATAAGCCCTTAGGATGGTTTAAGGCTTGCAGCACACATTTCTCCTAGTGTTATATAATTGATTTTTTTCCCCTAGTTACAGCATTGGGAGTGAAAAAAAAAAAAAAAAGTGACTGAAGGCAATAACAATTTTATAATCCGTGATCAATGTGAAGTTTCAAACTGAGGTCAACTGTGAGAGGATCCAAAATCGCACTGATTTGACTAGAACTGCTACAGCATTATATATTTGAAACTGCACAGTCAATTTACCAACATTATAGGGTAAATCAGCTAGGGAGATGGTTCCTTACTTGTAACCCTGACTACAGTACTAAGTGGAAAAAATGTTATTGCCTGAGGACTCTTTGATGATGTCCAGAAAGTATCAGAAAGGTTCAACCAAAAAGATATTTCCCTCAAATCTCATTGGGATCAATGTTATCAACAGGTCCAAATATTTTGGTTTATTTGTGAAGCTCCTTAAAATGTAGCCTTTAAGTGCACAATAGAAATACACCAGAAATGTACTAGAAGTGACCAGAAGGTTAGAGCTGCAACACTTTAATAACTGTGTCTTCTTTTTCATCTTCCCACGTTATTTTCACAATGCTTACACATGCCCTTACAGTTATTGCTCCACTAATCCTTAGTCTCCTTTGCTATCCCCAAATCCCAAAACCCACCAATCAAATATTTATTTCTCCTTCCTTTTTATCTCCCTACCTGACCTCATCTGCAGACCTGCTCCTAAACCTCAGATCCCTCCTTCTAAAACACATAACAAGCTGGTTCCTCTCCTTCTCCCACTTGTTTGCTCTTTCTTTGCTTCTCCTCACTGCTGGCGATATGTCTCCCAATCCTGGACCGCCACAACTAACACCCCCATTATTTCGCCCTTCTATTATTTCCCATCTACAAGAAACTACTGCAATTCCTCCAACGTAAAACCCATTCAGTTAATCCCAACTCCACCGCTTCCTCTCTCTGGAGCACTATGGAACAACCGTTCCATCCGCAATAAACTCAATGTCATTCACAACCTATTTACCTCTCGCAACCTATCCTTCCTGGGCCTCACCGAAACATGGACAGCACCCTATGACACAGCCTCCCCTGATGTGCCTTTTTACTGTGGCCTTCACTTCAACCACACACCTTGCACCTTCAACTCAATCCCACCTCTACTCTACCATATCCTCCCTTCTTTTGAAGCGCACGCTATCCATATCCACTCTACCTCCAACAGGCCAGAGCGGATATGGGCCTGTCCATTACCTTATAGACCACTTCACCTAGATATTTCATTTTCTTTTTTTTCACCTCTTTCCAACAAAAACTTTCACATTCAAGTCAGGCCTTAACTCAGCTAAATAGAAAGACTTTGCAACCATCAAATCTTCTTTATCTCATAACCCCAAACAGTTATTCAACATGTTTAATTTCCAACTCCGCCCACCATTGCTCCCTCCAACCTCCTTCATTTCTGCAGAAAACTTTACTTTACAAAGTCTTTACTGCTCAACCACCACAACCCCTCCATATAACAGACAAATGTCTTTCCCCCAAAACTTTCCCTCCCCACTATCACTGAAGGAAAGCTTACTCATCTTCTCTCCAAATTGTGCCTCACCACTTGTGAACTGAAACCCATCCCATCCTAGCTCCTCCCTAACCTCGCCACCACACTTATCTTAACCTATCTCTGCAACCTATCAATAACTTCTGGTACTTTCGCGTCTGCTTTCAAACATGCAACAGTCACACCCATCCTTAAGAAGCCATCCCTCGACCCAACCTCTTCATACAGCTACCACATACATATTAAACTTTCCTCCCAACTCATTCTTTGAAATCCTACATACTGGATTCAGTCTCCTCCACTTCACCAAAACTGCCTTAACCAAAGTTGCTAATGTCTTACTCACTGCCAAAGCTAACAGAAAATTCTCTATACTTCTTCTAGACCTGTCCTCTGCCTTTAACACAGTCAATCACTCCCTCTTACTACACACTCTTTCCTTGGAATCAAAGACCTTGACCTTTCCTGGATCTCCTCATACCTCTCCAACCACACATTTTATGTCTCCTATTCCCATACGAACTCCGCATGCTACCCTATTTCTGTCATTGTTCCTCAAGGCTATGTCCTTGGACCCCTGTTCTTCTCCGTCTATACTTTTCACATGGGACAACTCAAAGTCCTATGGCTTCCAGTATCATCTATCTGCTGATGACACTCAGATCGACCTCTCTAGCTCAGATATCACCTCTCTGCTGTCCAGAATCCCAGAATGTCTCTCAGCCATATCCTCCTTCTTCTCATAATGCTTCCAAAAGCTTAATGTGAATAAAACCGAACTCACCATCTTTCTTACATTCCACTCAACTTCCTTAACCGATGAGTGTATCACAATAAACAAAATCAAGCTTTCCCCTGTTCCAGAAGTCCACAGTCCTTTTCTTAATCCTGAATCTACTACAATGTTAGTGCATGCCCTCATCATTTCCCACTTCGACTACTGCAATATCCTCCTCTGTGGCATCTCAGCTAACACTATTGCACCTCTCCAGTCCGTTCTTAACTCTGCTACTCGATTAATACACCTTTCTCCTTGCTACTTCTTCAATTCTCCCCTCTATAAATCCCTTAATTGGCTTCCAATTCCCAAGAATTCAATTTAAACTACTAACATAGACCTACAAGGCTGTCCATAATATGTCTCCTCCATATATCTCCAAACTAACCTCTCGTTATCCTCCCACATTCTCCAGTTCTCCAATGACCTCCTTCTCTCCTCTACACTTCTACATTTAGTGGTTCCTACTCACCTGAGTAATCATCTGTAGGAATCTCCTCTTTACACTGCACATCACTTATCACATATATCTCTGTAGTATTAAAATTGTTCAGATCTTCACCCTGTAACAAAAGTCACAGACAGATGGGGAAGTCACATCTATGGTCGGCTCTAATCTTGCCACCGCCACCATTCTCATTGCACAAGTATAAAACATAAATGGTAATACTGATGGATAAAACAAGACCTTCACATCCTTCAACACATCATAGGCGTGATTTCATGACACCTTCTCTCCAATCACCTCATGATCCTGAGGAACATTGAGATTTTCTTGTTTACAGTCCCGTAGTGGAAGAGGATTTAAACATCTCTCTGGTGTTTTCCTCTTACTGGATAGAACTGGAGGAAACACATACAAGTTCTGAATTCATTCTTTACATAGGCATAATTATAAGCCGTGTGTATTTTGTTCTGTCTATTACCTGGTGATATGAGGGGCTGGGGAACCTCCATCATGACGTCCTTGTACAGATCTTTGTGTCCTTCTAAATACTCCCACTCCTCCATGGAGAAAAAGACGGTGACATCCTGACATCTTATAGGAACCTGACACATACAATGACACGGTCATCCACCCAATCCCTGCATAGAGTTACTGTATATGTCCCAGCATTGTCACCTCTCCAGTCAGCAGCTCTATCATCTTGTATGTGAATTCTAGGATCTTCTGGTCATTGATGTCTTCATGTATCAGGGACTGAGGTGGAGACCCCGTGATTTGTCTTAGAAGTCTTCCCCATACCTCAGACACAGGGTCCTGACAACACTCTCTAGAGGTCTTCTTCACTACTGTGTAATCCTGGTTATGGAGACACACATTAATAAATCTCACTACAGACATTTCCAGAGTCCTCACCTCTCCAGTTCTGTCCTTCTGTTATTCCCATAGATTAGAATGATGTAATGTTACGTCATCAGAATCTCTCACCTCTCCAGTAATCCGGAAGAGGATCTCTAGGGTGAGGTGTAATATTCTCTCTTCCATCTTCTTCCTGGTCCTATCCATCAGGAGAATTTTCTTATATAGAAGATCTCCACTGAGAGGATCCGATATTGTAGGAACCTGAATGGGAGAAGATGACGATGTAACATCATAAAGAATTACTTGAGATAAGAAGAAACTTATGAGGATATATAACATGTAGATTGTTTATTAGTAGTTAAGAGTATTCCATGTGTGGTTATTGAAAATGGTTACCAAGGGGAAACTGCTTTATTGAATAGAGCAAATAGTAAGAAATTCAAATTTGCCAGCTTCGTTGAATTAAGGGGGTATTCCCATCTCCAAGATCCTATCCCAATATGTAGATGTAATAATAATAATAATATTAGCAAATACCTCCAAGTAGAAATGTAGTATAGTTTTTCTGATACGCTATGTCGCTTTCCCAATTTAGGGCATTGCAGCAGCTTTTATATCCATGGTTACTTGTTGTGAGCTCATCTGTTCATTTACCTTTTGTGTCCGAGGATCTTCCTCTTCTGGTGATGGAAGGTAGTGAGGCTGATTTGGATGAAAGAAACCAAACAACTGATCACCTGGATTGTGACTGGGTAACAGGAACTTCAGACTGGATATAAGGCAGCCGACACCCTTCTGAGTGGTTGGTGATTTCTCTGCTGGATTCTTGGAGACCAGTCTGATTCCTGCTTCCCAAAGATAAGTTTTTGATCTGCTATTGAACTTATTAGTTTTGTTTTTGTTTACCATGTTTTTTTTAGTTCAGCCATCCCTGGCTGGGGGTGTGCTGGATTCTTATTCCTTGATCAGTGTTCTCTTTTGCTCTGCTTTCAGAATATTCTGAGTGCTGATATAGAGTTTGAAGTCTAGTGACTTCAGGGTCCTTTTTGCTTATCAGTTGTGTTGGTAATATTTTTAGCAGGGTTTTCTCGGATTACAGACAGCAGCTTTTCTGTCCTGTCCTTTTTAGTTAGCTTTGGCCCCATCGTTTGCTCAACCTATCTTTCTATCTGTGTTAGTGTTTTCATCTTGTTTCACCGTCATTATATGTTGGGGGCTGCCTATTGCTTTGGGGTCTGCTCTGGGGCAGTCAGTTTTTCTCTTTTCTGTCTTCAGGCTTATTTAGATCTCCGGCTGTGTCGAGGTGTCTAGGATCACCGTAGGAACACTCCACGGCTACTGCTAGTTGTGTGATAGGATTAGGGGTCTGCAATCCGCTAGTTTCCAACCTCTCTGATTTTCTGGGCTGAGCTTGTGTTTTGTTTTTCCTCCTCGGTGACTCAATCATAACAGTTACTACCACTAACAGCAAATTAACTATCATTATATCAGTGGCCGTAACCATGGATACCTAAGCTCCTGGAATGCCCTAAATGAGAAAAGCGACATAGCAAATCAGAAGAACTATACTGCATTTCTAATTGGAGGTATTTGCTAACATTATTATTATTACTACACCTACTACATATTGACATAGGATCTTGGAGAAGGAAATATCCCTTTAAACGAAAAATTTTCATTTGTGGTGAATAAGTTCACACAAATTGCATAATTAAAAAGCCTCAAGTTGCCTGGAAAATATTTGTAGTACATTGTGACTTCCATATTTCCTATATTCTGAAATTAAAAGTAACTCGACCCTGTATAAATTCTTGGATGTGCAACAAGATTTGCCTTTAAACTGAAACACTTCCCATATTCTGAACATAAAAATGGTTTCAACCTGTGTGGCTTCTCAGATGTCTAACAACACCTAATTTCAGTTTAAAACTTAATTTGTACATTGTGAAAATGAATATGGGTTTTCTCCTATATGAATTTGTAGTCTAATTGTTGAAATGTTTCCCACATTCTGAACATGAATATGGCTTCTCCCTTTTGTGACTTCTCTGATGACGTAAATGACTTGTTTCCCTAAGCAATTTATGCATTTCCTACCTTCTGAACATAAAAAAGGGCTTTTCACCTTTGTGAATTCTCTGACATGTATTGTGCTTGTATCTAACACATTTTCCACATTCTGAACATGACAATGCCTTTTTCTCTGTGTGAACGCTGTGATGTCTTATAATAGATTCTGGGCATGAATATGGCTTCTCCCCTGTGTGAGTTCCCTGATATTTAAAAAGATCTCATTTCTGTCTAAAATATTTCCTGCATTTTTAACATGAATATGGTTTCTTTACAAGATGGGTGGTTTGCGCTTCATTGCCCCTTTGGTGATTTTTACTTTTCCTAACAGCCTTTGATAGGACCTGTTTAAAATATTCAGATGATTGCTTTCTGCTTTGCTCTTCATAAGTATGTTGTGGTTTGCCAACATCTTCTACTTTGAAGTCTGAAAACATCTGATGTCCTTGTAATCTCCCGAAACAGTCATCTGCCAAAAATATAACGTGTATTAAAAGGGTTGTTGCGTTAAAACAATTTAACACCTATCCAAAGGATAGGTGAAAACATACTGATCAGTGGAAATCCAATCGTTGGGACCCGGGTTGAACAGCAGAACGAGGAATTCTTATCCTCAACAAGACTCTTTTATCCCTGTTGTGAAGTGGAGCAGCAGGTCGAATGATTGATGAAAGGGTCAATACAATGGAATTTTCTTACCTTTACTGTGTCAGAGCTGGTGCTTAACCCTCCCACCTGATATCCCCTTATATCCAATACTTCTTAACAATTCTAGGGAATTTTCCCTCATTCTTGTAAAGCAATGGTCTGAAATGAAAATTTCTTTTAATCCTAAATCTATATCTAATATCAAAATCAAATCTTTTTACTAATGTACGTTAATTAAAAAATCCCTATCATTGCCTCTCTAGTCTAACTGCTTCACTTTTTACTGCTTATTGTGTGATGATGCTTCATTTGAGAATGCCAGTACATGCTGGGATACACGAGTCGTCATCAGGGAACAGAGGCTGCGGTCAATGCCGTAGCCTCTGCCCCCACTCTGAAACCAAGCGTCATCAGTGATGTCTGTTTCAGGGGCTGTTCTAATTCCTGTTCTACTGAGCATGCGACGGTTGTCAATTCCGACAGTTGCTCAGTAGGATTTTCTCACTGTTCACTAGTCTTCTCGGTGCACAATGCACTCTCTTGCCGGCTCTGGTGAAAAGTGAGGAGCCGGCAAGAGAGTGCACTGTCAGTATGTATTGTAAGGAGAGAATGAAAGAGCAGAGCTGGCTGGAGAGAATGAAAGATCAGATGTGCAGATTAATCCAACCTGCATGGCCAGTTGAAAGGTAGAGGGAACTGTGCAAGTTCGGCCTCTTGGGAGAACTAAATGGACGGACATAGGTACCAGTACTGGAGGCGCTATACTGACCTTCAAAGGTACATATGTTTTGAAAGATACATAATTTGTAGTAGGTTTAATTTACAAAAGCATTTCTTTATGTGCTTTCTGCAGCATTACCTATATATTCTACGGTGGCACAACCCTTTTAAAGGTGGTGCCATTTGTTCATAGGGTCAAAAAACAGAGACAGTATCCCCTTAAATAGCATTGTGAGGGAACGATAGGGATTTTTTAATGCGTATTAGACAACAGATTAGATAATAACATTAAATAGACATTTGGGATTAAAATCCATCTTGGTTTTGGACCACCCTTTGATGTATGAATTAAAAAAACAAAAAAAAAACAAACAGTGTGCACTAGCATTCAATTTTAATGAATGATCAGGTGAAGAACAAGTTTTGTTTTGCTTTTTTTTGTGTTTTACATTTCATCACATTATCAGTATTTGGTCAGTATTTTACATCAGTATTTCTAAGCCAAAACCAGGAGTGGGTGATAAATACAGAAGTGGTGACGTGTCTCTATTACACTTTTTCACTGATTATTCCACTCCTGGTTTTGGCTTACAGATACTGATGTATATTGACCGTGGCCTAAAAAAGATAGATGACTTTGTTGAGGAGAGCCTTAAGATCAAATACTTAATTAACCTCAAGACATAAGAGATTGAGAGGAACTGTCCAAAAAGTGTATTATCTCACCTTACCTGAGCTTTTCCAGATCAAGGTGTGACACTAAAGATGGCTGCCATTTCCTGTCTCACAACACACCATGTGCTCCATGGATCTGCCCACGATGACGCCTACCCTGATGACCTCATGGATCCACCCATGACGACGCCCACTCTGATGACATCATGGACCAACCCAGCTTGATGACCTCATGGATCCGCCCACGGACTAGCTCACTGCCCAACGCACTAACCAATGGAATACATCCGAACACTCCCATTTTAGGGTTAACCGAGCCCCATTTATAAACCTATGTTTGGATCAATAAAGCTCTCTCTCTCTCGGAGCTGTGCCATAGATTGAGCAAAGAGAGGTTACATCTGACTGTGTCTGGTGTGATTCTTTAAGTGCCCACTGATCAATACCCATTGGGCCAGGAGCAGGCAACTAGTGAACATTTCTTATTGTTCAACCTAACATTTTACATGAAATAACTTTTGAGTTGCTTAGACAGCTATATACAGCGGAATTTTTTGTAAAAAAAAACACAGCATAAAAAAATACAGCATTTACACTATCGATCACCGTAAATCTGTTTACTGTATTGTACGAATATATTGTTACAATTACTGGGACACCAAATAAACATATTTTTTAAAAAGTGCATTGAAACGTTGTTATTGTTTTTATCTTTTAGTCATTTTATAGTTCAAAAAATTGACTTATTTTACTCTAAAACACAGGCCTATAGAAATGCATTACTATATACACTCACTGGCCACTTTATTAGGTACACCTGTCCAACTGTGTGTTAAGACTTAATTTCTAATCAGCCAATCACATGGCGGCAACTCAGTGCATTTAGGCATGTAGACATGGTCAAGACAATCTCCTGCAGTTCAAACCGAGCATCAGTATGGGGAAGAAAGGTGATTTGAGTGCCTTTGAACGTGGCATGATTGTTGGTGCCAGAAGGGCTGGTCTGAGAATTTCAGAAACTGCTGATCTACTGGGATTTTCACGCACAACCATCTCTAGGGTTTACAGAGAATGGTCCGAAAAAGAAAAAAAATCCAGTGAGCGGCAGTTCTGTGGCCGGAAATGCCATGTTGATGCCAGAGGTCAGAGGAGAATGGGCAGACTGGTTCGAGCTGATAGAAAGGCAACAGTGACTCAAATTGCCACCCGTTACAACCAAGGTAGGCAGAAGAGCATCTCTGAACGCACAGTGCGTCGAACTTTGAGGCAGATGGGCTACAGCAGCAGAAGACCACACTGGGTACCACTCCTCTCAGCTAAGAACAGGAAACTGAGGCTACAATTTGCACAAGCTCATCGAAATTGGACAGTAGAAGATTGGAAAAACGTTGCCTGGTCTGATGAGTCTCGATTTCTGCTGCGACATTCGGATGGTAGGGTCAGAATTTGGCGTAAACAACATGAAAGCATGGATCCATCCTGCCTTGTATCAACGGTTCAGGCTGGTGGTGGTGGTGTCATGGTGTGGGGAATTTTTTCTGGGCACTCTTTGGGCCCCTTGGTACCAATTGAGCATCGTTGCAACGCCACAGCCTACCTGAGTATTGTTGCTGACCATGTCCATCCCTTTATGACCACAATGTACCCAACATCTGATGGCTACTTTCAGCAGGATAATGCGCCATGTCATAAAGCTCGAATCATCTCAGATTGGTTTCTTGAACATGACAATGAGTTTACTGTACTCAAATGGCCTCCTCAGTCACCAGATCTCAATCCAATAGAGCATCTTTGGGATGTGGTGGAACGGGAGATTCGCATCAGGGATGTGCAGCCGACAAATCTGCGCCAACTGTGTGATGCCATCATATCAATATGGTCCAAAATCTCTGAGGAATGCTTCCAGCACCTTGTTGAATCTCTGCCACGAAGAATTGAGGCAGTTCTGAAGGCAAAAGGGGGTCCAACCCCTTACTAGCATGGTGTACCTAATAAAGTGGCCAGTGAGTGTACAATTGTACCTCTATTTACCAGTACAACTTGCCTGTAATTTAGAACAAGTATAATGGACATTCAAGTACAGAAAATTCCCCAATACTTGACAGTGCAGGTTCTAAAATTGTGCATACACTCACATACGAGTAACTGAAAAAGGCTAGTTCAACCACAGGGAGGCGCCGCATCTAGACCCCACTGGACCCTGCACACACTAGAAAAACCCTAGCCACCCAGGTAAAAACATCACCTCAGACTAAAGCCCCCATTACACATTGCGATATCGATAGCAATATCGCTGTAAAGTCACCGATTTTGTAACATAGCAGCGATATTGCTAGCGATATCGCTATGTCTGATACTTACCTCCAACCGGCTCCCCCGCTGATTACCGCTGGTCGTGCGAGAAGGTCCTGGATCATTTCTCGTCGGGCGCTTCCTGCGGCGCCGACAAGCGACGCGTGGACGCGGGCGGGAGGACGTCAGGATCGCCGCGTCTGACAGGTAAGTAGCGACCCCCGACCCCAGCGATGTCGCTGGTGAGATCTGCCTGTGTGGCAGCTCACTAGCGACCACTTAGGCTACTTTCACACATCTGGGGTGTGGGGTCCAGCGGAGTGCGGCGAAAAGCCGGGACGCCGGATCCGGCCTGCAGCGGTGACACCGGATGTGTATGTGGCGTCTGATACGGCTCGGACATGATTTAAAGGAGCCGCAGGAGGAACATATACACCGGTGGACGAGAGAGGCAGCCGCTGAGAGAGACAGCTGCTGAAAGGGAGGGGAGGGGAGAGGGGGGTGGAGAGAGAGAGAGACATGTGGGGTTAACACTCAGTGTCCAGGTGAGAGAATCTCTCTCTCTCTTGCCGGGCACTTGTGGGGTTAACCCCACAGAGAGATCTCTCTCTCTCACCCAGACACTGTGAGTGTTAACCACACAAGTGCCCGGCGAGAGAGATCTCTCACAAGTGTCCGGGCGAGAGAGAGAGATCTCTCTCTCTCTCGCCGGGCACTTGTGGGGTTAACATTCACAGAGTCTGGGCATGCGCTGTGGAAAAAGCCGGTCCGGCGCTGACAAAAACCGTTGCAGAGAACGTTTTTTGTAGATGCCGGACGGCTAATTTTTGCCGTGTCTGGCAACGACGCATAACCATCCGGCACGATGCGGCGACCATGAAAGTTTATGGGACAAAACCGGATCCGGTGCTGGATCCGGTTATTAAAAATTTTGCCGCATCGTGCCGGATTACAAAAGCCGGATGTGTGAAAGAGGCCTTAGCGATGCACCAGCGATCCATATCGTTGTCGGGATCGCTGGTGCATCGCTAAGTGTAACGGTACCCTAACTCTCTAAAAGACAGTCGAGGGGTTTCAATTGCCTCCTGAGGAACCAGAGGGGAGACCACAACACACTGCAAACAAGGGAAGAGGAAAGTATGCAGTAAAATACAAAAACCCATGGTGAGAAACTAAAAAGCGTTCACATTGGGTTGGGAAGGAAATCAAAATAAAAGGAACAAGTAACATCCCAGAAACAGTAGTAAAACGAAAAGGTGCTGGGAAGTAACGCAAACAGACTCACTGCAGGAATACAACTGGAATTTATCAAACAAGAATAAACCCCTTAGCTGAAGAGTCGGAACATCTGAATCCACATCCAAAAAGAGGTTTAGCCAGCAAGAAAGTGCAGTGAAGAGTGAATATATAAAACCCCACCCAGAATATGAGAGGGCAAGCCAAAATGGGAAAATGAGAAATACCTGGAGAGGGGCAAACCAAGGAGGGAAAAGAAAGACAATAGATAATCTTCAGCATTTGGACAGGGAAGAAAGGGAAATCACTCAACAGAGGAACTGACCACGCAACAACAGGTCACCAGATCGAATTCCCAAACCAAGCCATGACAGCACACTGTGGCTTGCCGTTTTTGTTGCTTACTGCAATGATAGAATTTGGGTGTTTGAATCAAGGGTAGACCAGATCTCATGAAAAGAAAAGAATGACTTATTTAATTGACTGTGTGTAAAGTGCAGCGAGGCTGGTCACGCCTGCTAAAATCAGGGGAGGAGGAGGAACTATGGAACAGTGAAGATGGTAGGAGAGAGACTTTGCACAGTAAGTGAAAACTGGAATATTGCCCTGACCTCCCGGGACGGTTGAGAGTTATGCAATTATATCCAATGACTAATTGCTCGCTTTCCCTTTTCTTTTGACCACACAAGGTGAGGTAACACATTTCTCTGCCTTTCTTATGATATTAGTGAGTGTTTCTGCTAAATCATTAGATTTCCAATTGCTGATCATTTTATTTTCAACGAATATACACTGCTACCAAAGTAGTTTGGCAGCCCTCTCATACAGAACAAAGGATCAGTTGGCCAAGCTATGTGTTCCTGTGTATGGAGAAGTCAGGAGAGATAGTTGTCGGTTGAACGGTCATTTGGCCGATAGCTATCTAATGTGTATGGGAACCTTTAATACTGTGAATTTACAAAAAAGAGAAATGGAAGTGGGATTGTTACTATCTTGGGAAGAATGTTCCAAACTCTATGCAATGTATGATCTGTGCTGAAGAGGAAAGAGAACAAACTCTTATACTATGCATCTGTGCACTGTGAGGATGCTCTCTGCGATAAGCATACTCTAGGCCACATTCCAACTAGATGGGCTCAGCCACGCTCAATGCAAGTGTTTTGAGCGAGGCCAGAAAGTCTAGTCGGAATGTGGCTGGGAGTATGCATAACGTATACTTGTGGTCACATGATTGCCAGCTCCTGACGACAGCATTGGAGAACACTCGCAGCACGAGGACTGACAAGTCTGGAGTAACAGAGTCACTGCAGACTTGTAGCTTAAGACCGGACAGCCCCTTTAGGTTTAAAATTAGGTCATTTTTGAGAAAACAAAGAATAGCACTGATTTAACTTGAACCCCTAGAGCTTTATATATTTCAAACTGTACAGTATATTTACCAACATTATAAGGTATATCCGCTAGGGAAGATGGGTCACTGCTTGTACCCCTGTCTGTAACAGTAAGTCACAAATTATATTGTTTGATGGCAAGTCTACAAATTGTTTGTACAAGTAGAAAGGCAGAAAGTTTGGACATACTTTATCATTATTCTTAGTTTTAAGGTTGTTCATGTACATTCACCTGATGAAGTGGCTTTAGCAAAGCTCTCCTAGATAAAATCATGCTCCAATTTCCGAATTAGATTGCTGTAATTCAGACATTCTCTACATTTAGTGGTTACTACTCACCCAAGTCATCATCTGTAATAATCTCCACTTTAAACCACTCATCGTCCCACACATATGTCTCTGTAGTATTAATATGGGTCAGATTTTCACCCTGGAACAAATACTGTAAGTCACAGAAAGATGGAGAAGTCACATCTATGATCAGCTCTAATCCTGCCATCTCCACCGTTCTCATTACACAAGTATAAAACATATAATACTGGTGGATAAAACAAGACTGAGCACAAGACCTTCACAGCCATCTACACATCATAGGGGAGATCTCATGACACCGTCTCTCCATCTACCTGATGATCCTGAGGAACATCAGGATTTTCTTGTTTACAGTCCTGTGGAAGAAGAGGACGGGGACATCTCTCTGGTGTTGTCCTCTTACTGGATAGAACTGGAGGAAACACATACAGGGACTGAATTCATTCTTTACATACAGATAATTATAGGCCATGTGTATTTAGTCCTATTACCTGGTGATGTGAGGGGATGAGGATCCTCCATCATGACGTCCTTGTACACACCTTTGTGTCCTTCTAAATACTCCCACTCCTCCATGGAGAAATAGACGGTGACATCCTGACACCTTATAGGAACCTGACACATAATGATACAGTCATCACCCTGATCCATTCATAGCGTTACGGTAAAATGTCCCAGCAGTGTCACCTCTCCAGTCAGCAGCTCAATCATCTTGTAGGTGAGTTCTAGGATCTTCTGGTCATTGATGTCCTCATGTATCAGGGGGTGAGGTGGAGGCCCCATGATTGGGCTCAGGGTTTTTCCCCATCCCTCAGACACAGGGGCCTGACAGCGCTCACAAGAGGTATTCTTCACTACTGTGTAATCCTGATTATGGAGAGACACATGAATAAATCTCACTACAGACATTTCCAGAGTCCTCACCTCTAAAGTTCTGTCCATCTGTTATTCCCATAGATAAGAATGATGTAATGTGACGTCATCAGAATCTCTCACCTCTCCAGTAAGCCGGAAGAGGATCTCTAGGGTGAGGTGTAATAATCTCTCTGTCATCTTGTCCCCATCCCAATCCATCCTTGATGGATCAATCGGGAAGATTCTCTAATGTAGAAGATCTCCACTAAGAATATTTGATATTGTAGGTACCTGAATGAGAAAATGAGCCAATGTAAAATCATGAAAGACCCCATAAAGAAATTCAAATTTAACAGCTTCAACTAATTTTCACAAAAAAATTGATTTGCGTTGAATATGTTCACGCAAATTGTTTACTTAGGAAGTTAGGAACTACATGACACGGCACAACTTCAGGTTGAAGAACATAAAGTTTACTCAACCGAAATCAAAGTACATAGACAGAACATAGATATGCCAGGCTCCCGATTCCGCACATCAGGGACAGGTAAGACGACTCAAGAACATAGAAGAAGGAATGAGGACATCACGGGTTGATGCAGTTCAGGGTCATCTGGCACGGGCATACTAGTACGGCCTCTCTCAGGCCTCAGGCGTAGCACTGGCTCAGCAGGAGAACATCAGACACCGACCTCAGATAGACGTCAAAACGATGGCAAGGGTCAACACGGGTTGATGCAGTCCAGGGTCATCTGACACGGGCATACTAGGACAGCCTTTCTCTCAGGCCTCAGGCGTAGCACAGGCTCAGCAGGAGAACATCAGACACCGATCCAGGACAGATGTCATCACAAGGTGGACCTCAGGGAACCAGCGGAACATTGGGACACAGGCAAGACAGGAACTTCGGCATGGCAACACTGGTCATCAGCTGGTTGGATCCAGGCAGAGTCGTCACCGGGAAACAAGGCTGGGGACTCCCCAGGAACACAGGCGGGACCGACTCTGGAACACAGGCTGGTCCAGACATCTGGACACGGGCTGGACAACCTGTACCATGGACTGGACATCGAGACACATCTGGACATCAGGAACACGGACTGGACATCAGGAACACGGACAGGACATCAGGAACAAGAACAGGACATCAGGGCACCAGGCGGACATCAGGACACCAGGCGGACATCAGGTCTCAGACAGGACATCAGGTCTCAGGCAGGACAACAGGACTCGGGATCTCAGATAGAACATCAGAACACTGGCATCGGACTCCGGACATCAGGCTGTGTACATCAGCTCCGGACATCGGCCGCAGTCATCAGGCTCTGGACCTCTGGCAGCGATCGGCAGGCTCCGGACATCGGGCAAGGAAGCATAGGATCTGGACATCTGGCGGAGGACATCAGGCACAGCACATCTGGAAAAAGTCGTCAGACACCGGACATCAGGCCGCGGTCATCAGGCTCCGGGCAAAAGGCCACGGACATCAGGCAGCGACCTAAAAAGGAACCAAAGCGGTCTGGTGCAAGCCCGGCCGGGCTGGACTGGAACCGGCCGGGTATTGCACCGAATAACAAGCTGAGCACAGAGTAGCAGAAACTCAGCAGGCAGACCAGGCTCCTACTTCCAACCTGAACCCAGGTTAAATCACAGAAAGTCATGTAGCAAAGAGTCAAGTCACTGGACACAGGGTTCAAGATACGGAAGGACCTCAGGAACACCACAGAGGACACAGTTCAGACAGGGTCAGGTACAGGAACAAATCCAGGATCCAGGATTCAGGAAACAAGACACAACAGGAAACAGGTACAGGGCAAGACTCCAAACATTAACACAGGGATTAGGATATTCTGCCTCCTGGAGGGTGGACAGGAACAAGGGCCAGGATATTCTGCCTCCTGGAGGGTAGACAGGAACAAGGGCCAGGATATTCTGCCTCCTGGAGGTTGGACAGGAACAAGGACCAAGATACTCTGCCTCCGGCGTTACAAGGTCAACATTTCGGATTTTAAAATCATTTTTCAAGCTGGTGTTATAAAGTATTCTAATTTACTGAGATAGATGACTTTTGTGTTTTCATTGACTGTGTAAGCCATAATCATCAACATTAACCCCTTCATGACCAATGACGCCACAAGTTATATTATACTCACCGGGGGGCGGTCCGGTCTTGGTCCGATGGGTGTCGGGGTCCGGCGCCTCCCATCTTCTAGCGATGACGTCCTCTTCTTTGCTTCCTGTCGTGGCTCCGGCGCAGGCGTACTTTACCTGCCCTGTTGAGGGCAGAGCAGAGTACTGCAGTGCGCAGGCGCCAGACCTCTCTGACCTGGTCCGGCGCCTACGCACTGCAGTACTCTGCTGTGCCCTCAACAGGGCAGAGTGCGCCTGCGCAGGAGCCACGATGGGAAGCAAAGAAGAGGACATCACTGTTAGAAGATGGGAGGCGCCGGACCGCTACACCCATCAGACCAAAACCGGACCCGGACCGCCCCTGGGTGAGTATGATATAACTCATTTTGTTTCACTTTTTGTATTGAAGAACTGAAATAAATTATCTTTTTGTTGATATTCTAATTTTGTGAGAAGCAACTGTACATTAAATGGGAGTATACTCGGGACTACAAACATGAAAAGGACTTAGGTATTCTAGTTACAAGTAAGCTGAGCAGCAGTACTCAATGTCAAGCAGCAGCTGCAAAAGCAGACAAGAGAGAGAAAATCCCGCGATCCCAATGTATTATTACCTCTTTATAAATCACTGGTGAGGCCACATCTAGAATCTGGGATCCGGATTTGGGCTACACATTTTAAAAAGGATATTCAGAAGTTTGAATCAGTTCAAAGGCGGTCAACTAGATTATAACAAGGGATGGAAGACCTCTAATATGATGAGCGGTTGGAAAAGTTGGGCTTGTTTAGCTTACAAAAAAGATGCCTCAGAGGAGTTCACATTTACATGTATAAATGTGTGTTGTGAGGCAGTGACTGGTGTTACATGTGAAGGTCACTGCATGTTCCCCCCAGGAGGCGCACGGAGGCGTATTGAGGCCATGAGACTGCACTGCAGTCACAGACGTGTCTGTGGTTGCAATGCAGACTAAAGTGAGTGTAGGGCTTGGACATGCTGGTAGTCCAAGGCAGATTTGGGGAAAACCTGCTCTGGGCTTTTGTGTTTGAAACAGACTGCAGATTGTAGTGGTGCAGTCCGTTTCATTCCCGGACCAAGTTTTCCATGTGGCCTACGGCTACAGGTTGCTAGTTAAAAACCCTGCAGTATAGGGTTTGGGTGTGTCAGATTCAGTGTCATTCTGGTGTTTGATAGAGTGCAGAGCAGTCAGCTTGGCAGAGCTCCACCTGTGTGAGGCAAAACTCTATGATTCTAAAACAGGCAAGTGGAGCCAAAGAGCCACGGAAGTCTGGCACCCACAGTGTACACAGCGGTGCAGTTGCCAATGGCAATGGTCTCAGGAGGTGGACTGGCATGTTTATTGGCTGTAATCCAGAGGATATGGTTCCCGGCTGTGTTGTGCATTATTTGTGAGTTAAACATTAAAGAGACTTTTGCTTTGAACTTTGCTGGGTCACTGCCTCATTACTGCATACGGTGTTACCGCTGCACTACATATGGTGGAGAGTACGGGCAGTGTGAATTGAGGCATAACCCAAAGCGTGCTGCATATCAGTGATTAAGCCTGCAACGCTACAGCTCAAGCCTGCTGACAAAATGGTGGCGCTTTTGAAGCAGTTGGGCCTCACTCAGCAGAAGCAGCAGGAGCATCAGCAGCAGCAATAAGAAGAGCAATGGCAGCAGGAGAAGCTCCAATTGCAGCTGCTGTATCAGCAGCAGCAAAAAACTAATGAGCAGATTCTACAGCAGGTTGCGGCTACGCTAGAGGCACCCTCCACAGTGACACCTGTTGTGAATTCTCTTGCTCGGAGTTCTGAGCCGAAGCTCCTTCTGGTGGTTGCTGAGAGTAGTGGAGCTGGCCAGGTGGATGGAAGTTGCCCACCTGATGACAATAATTGGAAACCTGGGATTACTGGCTGGGAGCATATAATTGAGCTGGCTGCTCTTGGAGGTTGCTGGTGATTTCCTCAGTGTGCATTTGGAGCGCTTTTGTCCCCTGCCTGATCTGCATGTTCAGCTAAGTGATTATTTTGCTAATCCTTTGCATCTAATCTGGTTGTGTCTTTTTTTTTGCTTTCTGTTTTGCTGCTAGGGTTCAGCGTGCTCCCTGCTGGGGGCAGCGCTGGGCCCTGCTTCATATGTTGCAGCTTGTTCAGTCCCCTGTTATGTTAGTATCTTTTTGCTTTGCTGCCAGTTTATACCAGAGTGCTGATCTAGCGGGGGTGAGATCGTGTGATCTCAGGTTTTTTGTATATCAGTAGTGTTGGACTTTTTCAGGGTTTTGTGCGTGATTGCAGACAGTATCTTTTCTATCCTATCTAGACAGCTTGGGCCCAACCGTTTGCTCAGTCTGTTCTCTGCCTGTGTTTGTGTCTCATCTTGTCTCACCAACAATATATGTTTGGGGGCTGTCTATTCCTTTGGGAATCTGCTCCGGGGCAGTTGCAGTTTAGATTTCATCTTTCTGTCTTTAGGCTTAGTTAGTCCTCCGGCTGTGACGAAGCGTCTAGGGCATCATAGGAACGCTCCACGGCTATTGCTAGTTGTGCGGATAGGATCAGGGGTCTGCAATCCGCTTAGTTACCAACCTCTCTGTTCTTCTGGTGGCTTAGCCTGTTCCTGCCATCCTCCTCGGTGACCCATTCATAACAGACACCGATCCGTTCTGAGGCCCGGTACAAAGTCCAGACAGAGCTAAGGAAGATGGGTCCTGAGGATGACATGGAGGCCTTCCTCACCGTCTTCAAACACACTGTAGAGCTGGAAAGCTTACCAATGTCACAGTGGGCTGAACTGGTGGCACCATACATGACGAGAGATGCCCAGAAGGCTTACCTGGATCTCAGTCGGGAGGATGCCCTGGACTATGAGAAGCTCAGAGGTGAGATCCTTGCCTGACTGGCAGTTAATACATATGTGCGGACTCAACGGGTGTACCAGTGGTCCTTTTTGGAGTCTCATCCTGCCTGCTGGTATCTGAAGCCATGGACTGCGGGTATGGTCGCCATATGTCTATGTATGCCCAGCCAGTCAGTAACGCCACTAAAGGCACTGCCACCAGCAAACCCCAGCTGTGCCAGGTACTTGTGAATGGGCACCAAACAGAGGCTCTCCTGGACTCGGTGAGACTAGTGACTTTGGTCCATGGGTCCCTTGTTGCCGGAGACAAGCCCAAAGGATGGAAAGTGGAGGTGATGGGTATCCATGGAGAAATCCAGGCGTACCTAACAGCGGAGGTTAATTCCCAGTCCGGGTTTTCCAAGTGGCCCAAGGCCACATATTGCTAGTTAAAAACCCTGCAGTATAGGGTTCTGGTGTGTCAGGTTCAGTGTCAGACTGGTGTTTGCTAGAGTGTCGAGCAGTCGGCTTGGCAGAACTCCACCTGTATGAGGCAACACAGGCCAGCGGAGCCAAACAGCCATGGGAGCTGAAAGGCCTGGCACCCACAGCGTAAACAATGGTGCAGTCACTCACGGAAACTGGTTTCAGGAGGTGGACTGGCGTGTTTATAGGCTGTAATCCAGAGGATATGGTTCCCGGCTGTGATACGGAGGATATCGTGTGCTGTGCATTATTTGTGAGTTAAACATTAAAGAGACTTTAGCTTTGAACTTTGCTGGGTCACTGCATACGGTGTTACCGCTTCACTACAGTTGTCAATTCAAAGGATTGGCACATGACCTATTTTTTCCAAAGGTGCACACGAAGGACCCGGGGCACTCATTATACGTGGAGAAAAGATGATTCTAGCAGGTAAATAGGAAAGGGTTCTTTACAGTTAGAGCAGTCAGACTGTGGAATGCCTGACCACAAGAGGTAGTAATGGCAGACTCTAGATCAGCATTTTATAAAGGGGCTGGATGCTTTTCTCACAACAAATGGCATTGTGGGAAATAAATAATCTAGTGATGGAGAATGTAGAACTTATGGAGAAAGTTCCCATCTAAGGCCCAAGTCACACGTCCGTGCTTAAACAGGAGCATAATAAAATGGTCCTGGTGTCAGAGTTTTGTATCAGTGCCCGGTCTGAGTGTCTGCTTTTACCATCAGTACCCGGTCTGAGTGTTCTCTTCTACCATCAGTGCCCGGGCCGAGTGTCCCTTTTACCATCAGTGCCCCGTCCGTGTGTCCACTTTTACCAACAGTGCCTGATTCAAGTTTCTGCTTTTACCATCCGTGCCTGGTCCGAGTGTCCGCTTTTACCATCCGTGCCTGGTCCGTGTGTCCGCTTTTACCATCAGCGTCCGGTCTGAGTGTCCGCTTTTACCATCGGTGCCCGGTCTGTGTTTCTACTTTTATCATCAGTGCCTGATCCAAGTTTCCGCTTTTACCATCCGTGCCTGGTCCGAGTGTCTGCTTTCACCATCCATGCCAGGTCTGTGTGTCCGCTATTACCATCAGTGCCCGGACTGTGTTTTCCCTTTTACCATCAGTGCCTGGTCCGAGTGTCCGCTTTTACCATCCGTGCCTGGTCCGTGTGTCCGCTTTTACCATCCGTGCCTGGTCCGTGTGTCCGCTTTTACCATCCGTGCCAGGTCCGGGTGTCCGCTTTTACCATCCGTGCCTGGTCCGTGTGTCCGCTTTTACCATCCGTGCCTGGTCCGTGTGTCCGCATTTACCATCCGTGCCTGGTCCGTGTGTCCGCTTTTACCAACAGTGCCCGGACTGTGTTTTCCCTTTTACCATCAGTGTCCGGTCCGAGTGTCCGCTTTTACCATCCGTGCCAGGTCCGTGTGTCTGCTTTTACCATCCGTGCCTGGTCCGTGTGTCCGCTTTTACCATCCGTGTCTGGTCCGTGTGTCCGCTTTTACCATCCGTGCCTGGTCCGCGTGTCTGCTTTTACCATCAGTGCCCGGACTGTGTTTTCCCTTTTACCATCAGTGTCCGGTCCGAGTGTCCGCTTTTATCATCCGTGCCAGGTCCGTGTGTCCGCTTTTACCATCCGTGCCTGGTCCGTGTGTCCGCTTTTACCATCCGTGCCTGGTCCGTGTGTCTGCTTTTACCATCAGTGCCCGGACTGTGTTTTCCCTTTTACCATCAGTGTCCGGTCCAAGTGTCCGCTTTTACCATCCGTGCCAGGTCCGTGTGTCTGCTTTTACCATCCGTGCCTGGTCCGTGTGTCCGCTTTTACCATCCGTGCCTGGTCCGTGTGTCTGCTTTTACCATCAGTGCCCGGACTGTGTTTTCCCTTTTACCATCAGTGTCCGGTCCGAGTGTCCGCTTTTACCATCTGTGCCAGGTCCGTGTGTCTGCTTTTACCATCCGTGCCTGGTCCGTGTGTCCGCTTTTACCATCCGTGCCAGGTCCGTGTGTCTGCTTTTACCATCAGTGCCCGGACTGTGTTTTCCCTTTTACCATCAGTGTCCGGTCCGAGTGTCCGCTTTTACCATCAGTGCCCGGACTGTGTTTTCCCTTTTACCATCAGTGTCCGGTCCGAGTGTCCGCTTTTATCATCTGTGCCAGGTCCGTGTGTCCGCTTTTACCATCCGTGCCTGGTCCGTGTGTCCGCTTTTACCATCCGTGCCTGGTCCGTGTGTCCGCTTTTACCATCCGTGCCTGGTCCGTGTGTCTGCTTTTACCATCTGTGCCAGGTCCGTGTGTCCGCTTTTACCATCCGTGCCTGGTCCGTGTGTCCGCTTTTACCATCCGTGCCTGGTCCGTGTGTCTGCTTTTACCATCAGTGCCCGGACTGTGTTTTCCCTTTTACCATCCGTGCCTGGTCCGTGTGTCCGCTTTTACCATCAGTGTCCGGTCCGTGTGTCCGCTTTTACCATCCGTGCCTGGTCCGTGTGTCTGCTTTTACCATCCGTGCCAGGTCCGTGTGTCTGCTTTTACCCTCAGTGCCCGGTCCGAGTGTCTGCTTTTACCATCAGTGCCCGGACTGTGTTTTCCCTTTTACCATCCGTGCCTGGTCCGTGTGTCCGCTTTTACCATCAGTGTCCGGTCCGTGTGTCCGCTTTTACCATCCGTGCCTGGTCCGTGTGTCTGCTTTTACCATCCGTGCCAGGTCCGTGTGTCTGCTTTTACCCTCAGTGCCCGGTCCGAGTGTCCGCTTTTACCATCCGTGCCTGGTCCGTGTGTCCGCTTTTACCATCAGTGCCCGGACTGCGTTTTCCCTTTTACCATCAGTGTCCGGTCCGAGTGTCCGCTTTTATCATCTGTGCCAGGTCCGTGTGTCCGCTTTTACCATCCGTGCCTGGTCCGTGTGTCCGCTTTTACCATCCGTGCCTGGTCCGTGTGTCTGCTTTTACCATCTGTGCCAAGTCCGTGTGTCCGCTTTTACCATCCGTGCCTGGTCTGTGTGTCCGCTTTTACCATCCGTGCCTGGTCCGTGTGTCTGCTTTTACCATCAGTGCCCGGACTGTGTTTTCCCTTTTACCATCCGTGCCTGGTCCGTGTGTCCGCTTTTACCATCAGTGCCTGGTCCGGGTGTCCGCTTTTACCATCCGTGCCTGGTCCGTGTGTCTGCTTTTACCATCAGTGCCCGGACTGTGTTTTCCCTTTTACCATCCGTGCCTGGTCCGTGTGTCCGCTTTTACCATCAGTGCCTGGTCCGGGTGTCCGCTTTTACCATCAGTGCCCGGTCCGAGTGTCCGCTTTTACCATCCGTGCCTGGTCCGTGTGTCTGCTTTTACCATCCGTGCCAGGTCCGTGTGTCTGCTTTTACCCTCAGTGCCCGGTCCGAGTGTCCGCTTTTACCATCCGTGCCTGGTCCGTGTGTCTGCTTTTACCATCCGTGCCAGGTCCGTGTGTCTGCTTTTACCCTCAGTGCCCGGTCCGAGTGTCCGCTTTTACCATCCGTGCCTGGTCCGTGTGTCTGCTTTTACCATCCGTGCCAGGTCCGTGTGTCTGCTTTTACCCTCAGTGCCCGGTCCGAGTGTCCGCTTTTACCATCCGTGCCAGGTCCGTGTGTCCGCTTTTACCATCAGTGCCCGGACTGCGTTTTCCCTTTTACCACCAGTGCCTGGTCCAAGTGCATATATAAGTGACAAAGCTCTTCTTACTCTTTGCAATGATAAATAAGGCGGCACACAGATATGTTTGTGTCACGGACCCATTTGGCAAATGTCATTTGTGCTGCTGGTAAAACACGGACATGTGACTAACACCATAGAATATGATGGATGCATGTATGTATTGGTGGGAAACCAGAAGCCACAACACGTATGTGTGAACGAGGCTGAACTATTAGGACGCCACGTGGCCTCTTGTGAGGTCGGTGTCACGTTTAGGCCGGGCTCACACATGCGACAAACACGTCCGAGTCTCGCGTGTTAATACCCGGCACTGCCACCGGCACTCGGATTGGAGCGTGCGGCCGCGTAGCAATACATGGAGCCACACGCTCCGCTCCTGAGTGCCGGCGGCAGTGCTGGGTATTAACACGCGAGACTCGGACGTGTTCCTCACATGTGTGAGCCCGGCCTTATTAATTCAACAGCAGACAAAGTTGCAAGCGGGACCGGATCAGGTAAGAAGAGGGGTCTTATATCAAAAAGGGGCGAGAGGTCAAAATTATAGATAATCGCACCTGTATCCCCCCAAGTAGTCCTGTAATACCGAGAAGGCAACCTCATCCTGAGAGAAAAGCAGGTTTCTCTGGTAATGAAGGGGTTAATGTTCACCTACCTCCACCTGCAGAGCCGCACTCCACATATATGGCTGCTCTGTGCGCACAGGACCTGGGATGAGGTCACAGGAGGGGAGGAGTCAGGGGTCACATGATCAGGGGCCTCAGTGTATGCAGGACTCTGCTGTGCTGGTTGTCATGGTGCTGGATGAGGGGAAGTTTCTGTGTGGGGTCAGGAGGGGTTTACAGGGTGGATGTAGCAGAGCCGTGTGTGTACGAGGTGTACGGAGCGGAGCCGTGTGTGTACGAGGTGTACGGAGCGGAGCCGCGTGTGTACGAGGTGTACGGAACGGAGCTGCGTGTGGATGAAGTATACGGAGCGGAGCCGCGTGTGGATGAAGTGTACAGAGCGGAGCCGCGTGTGGATGAAGTGTACAGAGCGGAGCCGTGTGTGTGCGAGATGTACAGAGCGGAGCCGCGTGTGTACGAGGTGTACGGAGCGGAGCCGCGTGTGTACGAGGTGTACGGAACGGAGCCGCGTGTGTATGAGGTGTACGGAGCGGAGCCGCGTGTGTATGAGGTGTACGGAGCGGAGCCGCGTGTGTACGAGGTGTACGGAGCGGAGCCGCGTGTGGATGAAGTGTACAGAGCGGAGCCGTGTGTGTGCGAGATGTACAGAGCGGAGCCGTGTGTGTACGAGGTGTACGGAGCGGAGCCGCGTGTGTACGAGGTGTACGGAGCGGAGCCGCGTGTGTACGAGGTGTACGGAACGGAGCCGCGTGTGTACGAGGTGTACGGAACGGAGCTGCGTGTGGACGAGGTGTACAGAATGGAGTTGTATATGTAAAGGGGGAAGCTGGGATGAAGAAGACGTTGTGGCGATGCTGTTGAGTTTTATATATTTTATTTTTATGGCCTGTGTTGTACTTTATGTTCAGTTCTTCTGCAGGCTATGCCTACGGCTGTCTCTGGGAATGCAGGAGGTTTGTCCACTAGGAATCATACAGCAGATAGGTATATAGTACAGTTTGCACTACTCTAGGGATTAGATAGTTATTACAGCTGGGATTAGCCCACAGTTTGGGAGAGGTTAGATGAGGTTTTATAGAAAATGTTTCTGGGTTAGTTAGTGTCGTAAGGACTGTCACACAGTCTAGTCTAGGACTCATCAAGTGCAAGTTCGGGGTGGAGAGCAAGGCTAAACATAGCAGAGTTAGCAGGTGCAAGTGCAGCTAAGTTGTAGCAGAAGAGAATGGGTCCAGTCAGTATTAGTTTCCTAAAAGAATGAAGACACAGCTTCAGTCACGTCTGGATGCTTGGACAGTCTTGGGCCTAAGGTTTATGCCTCTGTCTCCCTCATGAAGATGTCAATCGGGTTGAAGAGTGAGGTGAAGGTGGTGGGTCTCAGGACAGGACGGGGACAAGAAACTAGGGGTTAAACCGCACCTAATATCTGTCATAGTCTTTAAGACAAGTTTTCAAAGCGCACGCCAAAACTAGGGAGTCCATCCTGGAAAGGATTCTATATCAATAGACAAAAAGACAGCACCTCAAACGATGGTGAAAAATCTTACATTTTATTTTGCCTCCTGTGGCGACGTTTCGATCAGAAGATATTTTTCAAGCTTGAAAAATATCTTCTGATCGAAACGTTGCCACAGGAGGCAGAATAAAATGTAAGATTTTTCTTCACCATCGTTTGAGGTGCTGTCTTTTTGTCTATTGATTAGGACGGGGACAAGGACTGATGGAGTACAAAACCAAGGGAACATCACTAATCTGTATGCTGCAGCCAGGTGTGAACGAATTACACAGTAACGTCGAACCTGTTTACCAGGACCCAAGGTCTTCTGTCTTGTTTGTTGCCAGGTCCGGTTCCATGGACAGGGAGGTAAGGAACGTACTCCATCACACCACCCAGACATCCGTTTAGAAGATGGGTTGCGGGGCAATCAGAACTCTGTTCCAGCTCACAGCAGACACGTGTGTCCTGGTCCCGCTTCACATGTACGTGTATGGAGCCATGGGAGTGTGTTGTGAAGGAAGTGGATCCATTTGTGTGACACTTAAGGAGCCATGCGTGTGCTTTGTGATAGGTGTGGTATTGTGCATGTGCTATGCATACAGAGTGGACTAGTGTGTGAGCGCCACACGTAGGGTGGAGCTGTGTGTTCGGTAACCCATGAAGCACAGCAGTTTGTGTACGCGATTCAGGTCTCCCTGGACAGTGATTCGCTGCAGTTACCGTTTTAGCAGAACATTACATGTCAGGCCTGTAGCAGGTTGTAACAGCTCGTGCCATCTACTCTATAAATCAGAGGTCCGGCTCTTGATCCTTTTTGTGGGTGATCTCCACATAGCGATGCACCAGCGATCCATATCGTTGTCGGGATCGCTGGTGCATCGCTATGTGTAACCACAGGTCAGTCAGACTAATCTCTGGCAGGACAGATCTTCTCTGACCAGAGATACAGGTTATAACATCTCCTATATCCAGCACTGCTCATAGTGACATAATTATGCTCTTAGAGACTATGACAAGGTCATTCCCTTCCCCTCCCACCTTCTGATAATGCGGAGTCGAATTCATTGTGCATGTATTGGTGAAGATGTCTTACGTATACCAATAAGGAATGTCATTTAAAATGTCAAGAAAGAAACTCAGATATGTACAGTTCTGTGCAAAAATTTGCCAGTGGGGGAAAAAAAATGGTACAAAAGCAAGAATGTTTTAAAAAATAAATGTATAACAACATGCAAAGTGAGTGAATACAAGAAAAATCTAAATCCCATCAATATTTTTGGGAAAATCCTTCACCTTCAAAACAGCTTTAAATTCTTCCACAGACACTTTCTGTCAGTTTTGGAAGGAACACAGCAGAGAGGTTGTTCCAAACATCTTGGAAAACTAACCACAGATCTTCTGTGTGTATAGACTTGTGCAAATCCTTCTGTCTCATCTTGTAATTCTAGTCATACTCGATGTTGAGATCAGGGCTCACACTTCCAGGAATCCTTGTTCTACTCTACACTAAAGATAGGTATTGATGACATTGGGTCCAAATTTATTTAGCATTAGGAGAACAACCTTAAATAGCCAATCAGATATCTCCCTGATGGTATTGCATGATGGAAAAGTATCTGACTGTATTTCTCAGCACTGACCACATTTTCCATCATTTACTAAAATGCAGCTCTAAAGTAGGGTGGCATTGCTTTTCCTCAACAATCTAGATTATTGTGTTAGCAAAGACAGTGGTACTGAATTCAACTAGAATGCAAAACTTCTTTCACCTTCCACACATGCAAGGTATGGTCTTGAATCCACATTGAGATATTGCTGATGTGGAAAATTCTGGTTATTGCTTTCAAATTAACTCCTAGTGTTCCACACTAAAGAGCTGTGTGTTCCAGCCTTAGGCCCTATAAGAGGGTTACTGTCTGCAATTAGAAACTATGTTCCTCTAGATACCACGACCGTAGCACGTGTATACCCCTCCAGCCAGGAACAGTCCTTAAGATTTGTGATGAGTGAGTATACTCGTTGCTCGGGTGATCTTCGAGTATTTTGGCGTGCTCGGAGATTTAGTTTTCATCGCCTAAGTTGGATGATTTACGGCTGCTGGACAGTCTGAATACATGTGAGGATTTCCTAACAAACAGGCATTCCTCACATGTATTCAGCCTGTCCAGCAGCCACAAATCATGCAGCTGCATCGACCAACTAAATCTCCGCACACGCCAAAATACTCAGAGACCACCTGAGCATGCTCTGGGAAACCCGAGAAACAAGTATACTCAGAATACTCGCTCATCACTACTTAAGATAGTTCCTCACATCCAGATGATAGATATCACAACCATAGCACATGTATGAAAGTCCAGCAGGCAACTGATACCCAATATCCACGGGCCTTACCAACAGATCCTCGCCCTTCAGCATCAATAAACATTTACAGGCGGAGTGCCGCTAATACAGCCACTCTGTAAACTACTGTAGAATGAATGGAAGCTGCCGGCGCAAAGTCAGCGATGAGCGGTGACTTCACCGCTAGTTACTGAGCATGCGTCGGCTGCCTCCATTCATTCCCCAGTAGTTTACAGTTGGAGTGGCTGTGTTAGCAGCGCTCCGCCTGTAAACTGATTAACCCCCCCAAGATGGATTACGCCGTGGGACGTGACTGAGCGCCAGACACGTATTGTATATTTTTGGTTTATTATTTTAAACATTTTACAGGAGAACAATGGCATCGCAATGGAATTAGGAGTGTAATAAAGATTTTAAAACTGTGTAGTGTATTCTTTCATTAAAATACTTTGTTCTAATTGTATTTAACCCTTTAATTACTATAGGATTAGTGTCTTATTGACATCTCTCCATTACTAATCCGGGCTTAATGTCACCTTACAATAGAAAGGTAGCATTAACCCCTTATTACCCCACTTGCCATCGCTACAGGGCAAGTAGGAAGAACCAAAGCTCCAGAATAGGCGCGTCTAATAGATGTGCCTTTTCTGGGCAGCTGAGGGCTGCTTTTTTTAGGCTGTGGGGGCCAAGATCAATGGCCCCTTACCAGCCTGAAAATAGCAGCCCCCAGCTCTGAGTTTTGCCAGGTTGGTTACAAATATAAGGGGGACCCCACATCGGGTTTTTTTCATTCTTCTCTCCTGCTCGCTGTTGCCGGCAGAGCAGGAGAGAATGACAGCCGCGGTCAGCACCAGCCACCGGGGAACAGCGCTTATAGTAGTGCTTCTTCCCCGGAGGCTGTCCGTGAGCACAGAGGACAGTGTGAACTGCTCTCTGTGTGCACATGTTCAGCAGTTTTGCAGACCATGCGCTCCCATGAACACTGACATGTCTGTGTTTTTCACACGGACCGTGCAGAGACACATTCATTTTAATGTGTCTACGTGTCAGTGTCTCCGGTACGTGAGGAAACTGTCACTACATGTACCGGAGCCACTGACGTGTGAAACCAGCCTAAAAGGAACTATATTTCTCAACATAATTCTACCAGAGTGCCAAGTTTTTTTATGACACTCCACCTGAACTGTCGTTTGACCCTCCGCCATCTGAATGAAAGCACTGGGCTGTGGTCCCTCCCAGGAGCAGCCCTCCTGCATGTCTGAACTGACTCCCTCCTGTGGGTGGTTATGGTCCCAGTTGGCTAAGTGTTGTATTAGGGTCTCCCAGTTGTCCTCAGGCAATCACACCAGCTCTCTCCCAGAGCAAAAAGCTCTCAGCTCCTCCATCTTGAGCCTTTTGTAGCTGGAGTCTGCCATCTCTTCTGCCAAGTCACCGTAGAGTAACTTTCCCTGGTATGCTGACCAGAGATAGGTGATCCCACTGCTGCCACCACTTGTGACGATTTGAGGTCGTGGGTTGTATTAATCACCTAGGCAGGTTAATGATGCAGTTAGCTTTATTTTTCCATCCACGGTCATACAGCAACTCCAGGTAGATACCCAAAATAGAATGCCCTCAGTCCACAAGTTCCAACCCCGGATCCGTAGTTCCACTGCCGCAGTACCTGGTGATACCCACTGTCTCCCAACTTTTGGTTGGCCCACAGCTTTTGGTATCTCCTTCTGGTATATTCTGCAGTCACAGCATATGATCCTCCAGATGACAGATATCACAACCGTAGTACATGTATACCCCTCCAGCCAGCAACAACAGTCTAAGATAGTTCCTCACATCCAGACGATAGATATCAAAACCCTAGCATGTGTATCTAGCTGCAGCCAGCAACCAATCTCCATAGGCCATCCATACAGAGGCACCAGGACCTCACCGACAGATCCTCACCCCTCGGCGTCACTGTACCAACTGCATGAGTAAACATGTGGCTTAGTGTTCTTCTTTTCTGGAGATCAGCCCCCTGTATGGGCAGAAGTGTTCACACCCACCCTCTTAAACATTTACTTTTAACTCATAGAATGTTCCAGAAGCAGAGTCTCCAGCCTTTCTGCAGGGTTGTATATTAGGGATGCTCCCTGCAGAGAGGAACAAAGACACACATGCCCCACACCAGATGCAGGACAGAAATGTTAATATAGTCCTTATTTTTACATGAGATCCATGCTGCGCTTCTTCCTCTACTTGTTGTCACGAAATGGAAACATTGATTCTTGAAGGTGAACACTTTCCAGGTGAAATTAGTGCACTTAAACTGATGAGTAGTGATGAGCGAGTATACTCGCTGCTCGGGTGTCCTCTGTGTATTTTGGCATGCTCAGAGATTTAGTTTTCGTTGCCTCAGCTGCATGATTTGCGACTGCTAGGCAGCTTGAATACGTGTGGAATGCCTATTTGTTAGGGAATTCCCACATGTATTCAGCCTGTCTACAAGTTGCAAATCATGCAGCTGAGACGACGAAAACTAAATCTCAGAGCACGCCAAAATACTCGGAGGACACCCGAGCATGCTGGGGAAAACACGAGCAACGAGTATACTCGCTCATCACTACTGACGAGCAAGCAAATCTCTAATAAACACAAAATAAGATTGACGTACCTGTGCTCCATGTCATAGAAGGTCCATGGCTATCTCCTCACACTGTGAATGAAGGAAAAGGTCACGTTCAAGCTCCCATAAAAATCCTTGTTATTGATTCATTAAGGCTGTGTGCCCACGTAGCGATTTTTAAGCGTTTTTGCCGCGATTTTCGGTGCGAAAACGTTTAAAAATCGTGTACAGAACGCACCCCATGCATTCCTATGGCATTCCGCGCATGCTGTGCTAATGCTGCGCTTTTTTCCGCGGCGGAATCGCATTGCGGAAAAAAATCGCAGCATGCTCATTCTTTTGTGCGGAATCGCAAAGAATTGCCGCGATTCCGCACCCATAGGAATGCATGAGAACCGCTTACTTCCCGCATGTGGCTATGCCCACCATGCGGGAAGTTAAGCGTCTCATGTGCGGTTGGTACCCACGGTGTGGAGGAGAGGAGACTGTCCTCCAGGCCCTGGGTACCATACCCCTGTAAAAAAAGAATAAAAAATAAAAAAATTGGGATATATTTACCTTCCGGCGTCCCGTGCTGCATTACCGGCCTAAGCGTTCCCAGTAATGCCTTGCGGCACGGTCCAGTGATGACGCGGTCTCGCGAGATCGCTATAGCAACGCGAGACTACGTCATCACAGGTCTCGCAAGGCATTACTGGGAACGCTGTGGCCCGGGATGGCAGCGCGGGACGTCGGAAGGTAAATATACACCGATTTTTTAATTTTTTTTAGCATTTTTAACATTCTATCTTTTACTATTGATGCCGCATAGGCGGCCTCAATAGTAAAAACCTGGTCACACTTGTCAAACACTATGTTTGACGAGTGTGACCAACCTGTCAATCACTTTCCAAGCGATGCTTCAAATCGCTTGGAAAGTGCTTGAGAAAATCGCGGCAAAATCGCGATCATAATCGCGGTGAAATCGCGCGGAAAAAAACGCGCGATTTCTGGGAAGGAGTCCGGTTTTTGGTGTGCGTTTTAACACGCACTGTGGGCACATAGCCTAAATGTGGCAAAAAAAAAGCTCCTTAAAAAAAGGCAAATCGAGGCAAAGCGATGCGATTCGATCTGAACGATCTTTATCACAGCTTGTTCATTTATGGCAACTCTCAGGATTTTATAATGATGGGGAGCAAGGGACTAGCACGCAACAAAAAAGCTATTATTTGGATTGGAAACTCGCAAACATTGCTCTTTAACATAATATGGTTAATTCAATTATCCTTTCTGAATATCTCATTTTCAAAAAGTGTCTTAAATTCCAGTATTGAAAGTCAGGCGTGTCCTATTGTAAGAAAATTGTCCTGGCATTCATGTGCAATCGCAAAATCATCATTATTGCTCAACTTTTTATCTTGAAGTCAACATCAAAAGGAGAGGCAACTCAAATTGATAAAGACAGGCCAAGCCCAGGCATTTAAGGTTGCAGAAAATTCATTTTCCCATGGGACCACATGAGATACTGGGAACCAATCGACTGAACCTAATTCTGTACACTATTAATTTTATCACTTTATAAAAAGCTATAAACTATATGGTTTTGATTAGCTGATACTAGTAAATCTAAGATCACAAGAGCGTATAAAAAAAACAACAGATTTTCATCTACATAGCCATCCTTGTGGCCACCATTTGATAAATCAACAGTGAATTGGATTTACAAGACCAAATACAGTTTACTATTAATTTTAGTCTGTAGAGAAAAAAAAAAAAAAAAAAAATCAGATTGACACCCACAGACTTGATCGAGCGAGTCTCATCTGAAATACGTCATGAAACACTGCACATTGCGATTTATTTCATGTGGCCATCCATTCAATATGAAAATTGTCATCTGAACAGCCTAATAACATACAGTATTAGTCTTAGTGCTGTCTTAATGAAGTCAGTTTTGTTTGTTTTTTTTGTCTTTTTATTTTAACATGACAGGACTCGAATCGAAAATACTGTTGTGTGAACGTAGCTTAAAGGAAATCTGTCACCCTTTTTTCGACTATCAGCTGCCGACATTGACATCAGGGGCTTATCTGCAGCATTCTGTAATGCTGTAGATAAGCCCTGATGTAACCTGAAAGAGAAGAAAAACACGTTATATTATACTCATGGAGGTGGGCGGTCCGGTCCGATGGGTGTCGTCGTCCGGCGCCTCCCATCTTCATATGATGCCGTCCTCTTCTTTCCTTCCTGTCATGGCTCCTACGCATGCAAAACACAATCCGCGGAGACACCATCACGTTTCTCAACACAAGCAATGACTAGCCAGCTCTTTCCCCGGGAAGGAACAACCACGGGAAGGGCAGTCTCCAATGAAGGAAACCACCTATGCCAAAACATGGTATCCATCCACAGACAGCTGTTTCGGGGTATTGCCCCTCATCAGTGTGGAGTAGGAAACTGGCTGGTAGGAGCAATGCCTAGTAGAAGACTGTGAAAAATGAGGATGAATGAACTCATGGAGATCAACATCCAACACTGCGGAGACACCATAACATGTTTCTCAACGCAGTGATTCTAGAGCAAAGCCCCCATCCCTTATGGGAAATATGTAAAACATGCAAAACACAAGCCGCGGAGACACCATCACATGTTTCTCAACGCAAGCAATGACTAGCAAGGTCTTTCTTCTGTTGAGGGAAGAGCAGAATACTCTCCTGACGCCTGTGCACTGCAGGACTCTGCTCTGCCCTCAACAGGGCAGAGCAGTGCACCTGCGACGGAGCCACTACAGGAAGGGAAGAAGAGGACGGCATTGTATGAAGAAGGGAAGCGCCGGACCGCAACACCTATCGGACCGGACCGCCCCCTACGGTAAGTATAATCTAACGTGTTTTTCTTATCTTTCAGGTTACATCGGGGGCTTATTTACAGCATTCTGTAGTGCTGTAGATGTCAATGCCGACAGCTCATAGGGCAAAAAAAAGGGTGACAGATTCCCTTTAATAATGCATGGTATAATAAGCTGTATAGTATTAGCAGTGTGAGGTAGCGCTGTCATTCAAGTAGGGGATACTCGCTTGCAGCCACAAAAAAACAGATCCGGCATGGGTTTTCCACAAAACAATCATAGTCCCTTCGGTTTATTCAGCATCATAAACCATCACAGCAACAGAAAACAGAATATAATCAGCATAGCATCCATTACAGAGTTTCCCTCTGTTATCCTGTAGTCATATAAGTTATGCACTGTTCAATGCGCAGGCATCCTAGCCCCAAGCTCTCTCACCCTGTCAGGGTTTCCTCATGCTGTTTGACCATGCTGCACACGTTCATTCCCTCCAGGGAACTAACAGGCACACGTCGCCATTACTCACAGCCACTTAATAGGCTGTTAGCCAGGAAGCGCCATCTCAGCAGGACCTTCCACACTGGACCAACCGGGTCCCAGCATTCACCACGAGACCTACCCTGGCCACCTTATACGGTCCGTAGTCACGCCCACCGGGTCACATGGCTATAATCTCATCACAGGTCCTTGAACCATTCACACACTTTCATCACAACTTTCTTGAACACACCCCCTGGGTGGGTTTGTAGGTAACTGGGCCAGCCCGTCTCCCCAGGTACCTGGAGACTTCTCCCTGACACATTGAAACAACACCTCAGCAATATCATTGCTGATCAACACACACACATAAGTCTCCATCTCAAGGCCACCCACCTTGAGATACATAACGGTCCTTCAGGATTCTGCCACTCATCCTCTCTCTTGGGACATCCACACAACGCCCCATAGCGGACACAGTGGTCACTACACCACAGCAGTTAATGAAATAATGGAAAAATTGGGAAAAAGTTTTGGTCACCCATATTTTACAAGCATAGAGCCACATGTAACGTGGGGGGGGGGGGGATGCGACCGAAAAGGCGTGAGAAATCTTTACTAGAGTCAAAGGAGAGGATGTGAGAAGCCGCAACCATAGAAAGGAGCATGTGTGAGGGGCTTAACCCTTCCCCCTACTGCACAAGACATACAACAGGGCAAAATAACACACTAGGTCGGTGCAAAAGTGAAGGTTAGCATTAACCCTTTTACACATAAAGTTGAGGAGGCACCAGAGTACATGGCATGGCATAAGGTTTAGCGAGCACATTTCAGCAGTGAAGGATGGAGGTAAGGGGCACATAGAATATTATATTTGAAGGCCGCATGTAGTGAAAATGAGAGGTAATTCACACCGTTTGACCCAGTACTCAACAGGAATACTTTGCGTGTTTGAGCTTACCTGAGGCATTCCAAGGAGATGCAGCAGCTACTAATTAGCTGATCTCCCAACATACAAACTGTAGTGGAAAACTTCATCCCGCAAATAGGGGATTAAGTGATAAAGAAGCAGCACTCTTAGCGAGACCTACACAGCACTGCTTCCTTAGGAAAAACCCACTGATTAGGTTAGGCCACAATAGAAATTATGACTGATAAAAAAAACAAACCATAATCATGGATCAATTCAATCGAACTTTTCGGTCCTTTGAATACCCCTGTCAGCAGGCCAGACAGACACAGCCAAAGAGACAGATGTGGCCAGTTGGCTGCAATTTGTCAAGATCTGCTCCAAACTATTTTATCTTCCTCATATATGACTTTATTTTGACTTTCTGTTGTATACTTTTTTCAGTTGTGTGCATGTTTTTTTATGCTTGACAAGACTTGGTTTCTGAGTATAACATTTCTCCCATCTGCGACATGAAAATGGCTTCTCCCCTGTGTGAGTTTTCTGATATGTAACCAGAGTTGACTTCTTTCTAAAGCATTTTCTACATTCTGAACAAAAGAATGTCTTGCCCCTGTGCGAGATCGCTGATGTACAGCAAGGTATGATTTACTGCTATAATCTTTCCCACATACTGAATATAAAATTGGCTTGTTTCTTTAATTTCTCTTTTGTGCAATATTTGAATTAATGCTATAATCTTTCCCATGTTCTGTAATTAAAACTAACTCAACCCCTGTGTGAATTCTCTGATGTGCAACAAGGTTTGCCTGAAAACTGAAATGTTTCCCACATTCTGAGCATGAAAACTGTTTCTCCCTTGTGTGTCTTTTCTGATGCTTAATAAATTGTGTTTTCAGTTTAAAGCTATCTCCACATTGTGAACATAAAAATGGCTTCTCTCTTGTATGAATTTTCTGATGGTGAACAAGAGCAGACTTATTGCTGAAACGTTTCTGACATTCAGAGCATGAATATGGCTTCTCCCCTGTATGAATTCTCTGATGTGCATCAAGATTTGCCTTAAAACTGAAACATTTCCCACATTCTGAACATGAAAATGGTTTCTCCCCTGTGTGACTTCTCTGATGTATAACCAGATTTGACTTTTTTGCAAAGCATTTTCCACATTCTGAACATGAATATGGCTTCTCCCCTGTGTGTCTTCTCTGATGTATAACTAAAGTTGACTTATTTGCAAATAATTTTCCACATTCTGAACAAGAAAAAGGTTTCTCCCCTGTGTGACTTCTCTCATGTCTAACAACATCTGATTTATGTTTAAAACTATTTCCACATTGCGAACATGAAAATGGCTTCTCCCCTGTGTGAATTTTCTGATGGTGAACAAGAGCTGACTTACTGCTGAATTGTTTCTCACATTCTGTACATGAATATGGCCTCTCCCCTGTGTGACTTCTCTGATGTATAACAAGTTTTGATTTCTGATGAAAAGAATGTCCACATTCTAAACAGATAAATGGCTTTTTCGCTGCATGACTTTTCTGATGCATAACAAAAGAGGACTTAATCCTAAAACATTTCCCACATTCTGAACATGAAAAAGGCTTTTCACCTGTGTGAATTCTCTGATGTATAATGAGTTTGTATTTGAATCTAAAACATAACCCACATTCTGAACATGAAAATTCCTGTTTCTCTATGTGACTTTTCTGATGTATTATAAGAGATGATTTGTGATGAAAACATTTCTCACATTCTGAGCATGAATATGGCTTCTCCCCTGTGTGAGTTTCCTGATGTGTAACCAGTCTTGATTTCTGTTTAAAACATTTCCCACATTCTGAGCATGAAAATAGTTTCTCCCCTTTGTGAGTTGTATGATGTTTAACAAGATCTGATATCTGGTTAAAGCATTTACCGCATTCTGAACATGAATATGGTTTCTTTATAGGGTGAGCTGTTTGCGCTTTATCACTCTTTCTGAGATTTTTAGTTTGTTTAACAGCCTTTGATAGGATCTGTTTAAAATGTTCAGACGATAGATCTTTGCTTTGCTCTTCATATGTATTCTGTGCTATGCCGCCATCTTCTGCTTTGAAATCTGAAGATATCTGATGTCCTTGTAATGTCATGGAATAGTCATCTGCCAAAAACAAAACCTTTGGTTAAAACAATTTAATCACCTATTCAAAGCTTACTGACCAATGGAAGTCCAACCACTTGAATGTATGTCGATCAGCATAACGAGGAATTCTTATCCCTGATGAGGCACTTTTATCCCGGTTACAAAATGAAGCAGCAGGTCGGATGCTTTATCGCCGCTCAAATTATTCTATAAGGAACTGCCAGAAAGAGCAGAGTGAAGAGGGAATAAATGGAGCAGTGGTAAAGCATGTGCACTGCCAGCCTGGTGAGGACCCTTGACTGTGTAATTCTCATTGGCCAGTTTTTCTACTGCAATTGGATATTACAATTTTAGCCAAAATATTAGCATGACCTGAGTCATTCATTTAGAAATATACCCTTACCAAACGGGCTTTAAGCCTGGTTGCTCAATGACCTTTAATATACATAGACATCATAAAAACCCTCAAGCAACGCACTGTCATATGGGGTCCAGGGCAATGTCTCCAAAGCATTTGACTCAATTGAGTGACCTTTCTTTTCCATACACTAATATTTGGTGGACCTCAGAACCATTTCACCTAAAACACAGCACGAGTGAATTAGTGAATTGGAATACATCTTTGGCAGGATCCTGCAGTATTGGAGTTTGATTTACCCCTAGTGAGCGGATTCTGATGTGTCACTCAAACACATTACAGACCATCTACATCATTCTGGCTTACTGTTTTAACTACAAATTAATTGATCCACGTCCAGTTTGTTACCTATATTATGTATTGCAGCATATTATGTATATCATAGAATCGCAGAGTTGGAAGGGACCTCCTGGGCCATCTGGTCCAACCCCCTGCTCAAAGCAGGATTCGCTAAATCATCCCAGTCAGATGTCTGTCCAGCCTCTGTTTGAAGACTTCCATTGAAGGAGAACTCACCACTTCTCGTGGCAGCTTGTTCCACTCATTGATCACTCTGTCAAAAAGTTTTTTCTAATATCTAATCTGTGTCTCCTCCCATTCAGTTTCATCCCATTGCTTCTAGTCTTTCCTTGTGCAAATGAGAATAAAGTTGATCCTTCTACAATGTGACAGCCCTTTAGATATTTGTAGACAGCTATTAAGTCTCCTCTCAGTCTTCTCTTTTGCAAACTAAACATTCCCAAATCCTGCAACCTTTCCTCATAAGACAGGGTTTGCAGACCGGTCACCATTCTGGTCGCTCTTTTCTGAACTTGCTCCAGTTTGTTGATGTAATTTTTAAAATGTGGTGCCCAAAACTGAACACAGTATTCCAGATGAGGTCTGACCAAAGAGGAGTAGAGGGCAATAATGACTTCACGTGATCTAGACTGTATGCTTCTGTTAATACATCCTAGAATTGCATTTGCCTTTTTTGCTGCATCACACTGTTTGACTCATATTCAGTCTGTGATCTATTAGTATACCCAAGTCTTTTTCACATGTGCTGTCACTTAGCCCTATTCCTCCCATTCTGTATATGCTTTTTTTCATTTTTATTGCCCAGATGTAGTACTTTGCATTTCTCCCTGTTAAAAACCATTCTGTTAGTTGCTGCCCACTTCTCCAGTTTATTTATATCTTTTTGAATCCTCTCTCTCTCTTCTCTAGTATTAGCTATCCCTCCTAGCTTTGTGTCATCAAAAAATTGAATCAGTTTACCCTCAATTCCTTCACCTAAATCGTTGATAAAGATGTTGAACAATACAGGGCCCAGGACAGAGCCCTGTGGTACCCCACTTGAGACATTCTTCCAACTGGATGTGCAGCCATTTACGACCACTCTTTGGGTCCGATCACTAAGCCAGTTATGAATCCACCTAACAGTTGCCTTGTCCATTCCATACTTAGTCATTTTTTCAATAAGGATTGTATGAGAGACTTTGTCAAATGCTTTGCTGAAGTCAAGATATACTATATCTACAGCATTTCCTTGATCCACCCAATCAGTGATTCCGTCATAGAAGGAAATTAAGTTAGTCTGACATGACTTATTAGTTACAAACCCATGCTGACTCTGTTTAATCACTTCATTCTTATCCAGGTACTGACATACATGTTGTTTAATAATTTGTTCAAAGATGTTTCCTGGTATAGAAGTCAGACTCACCGGCCTATATTTGCCTGGGTCCACCTTCTTCCCCTTTTTGAAGATAGGAACAACAATTGCTCTTCTCCAGTCTTCTGGCACTTCTCCTGTTCTCCTAGAATTTTCAAAGATTATGGAGAGGGGTTCAAAAATTTCTTCTGCTATTTCCTTCAGTACTCTGGGGAGTAATTCATCTGGACCTGGAGGCTTGAATTCATTTAGGTTAGCTAAGTGTTTCCTCACTATCTTTCTGTTTATAGATATCCTGGATTCTTCTATTCCCTTAATAGGACAGTGAAGAACAGTTGATGTTACATTTCCTTTCTGAGAGAAAACAGAAGCAAAATAGGAATTTAAAAGTTCAGCCTTCTCAACATCCTGTCTTACCATTTCATCATTTTCATCCTGTAAAAATCCTATAGCATCTTTGACTTTTCTTTTACTTTTGACATATCCCCAAAATCCTTTATTATTGCTTTTGACATCTCTTGCAAGCCTCAATTCATTTTCAGCTTTAGCTAATCTGATTTGTGCCCTGCAGGTTCTGCAGACAGCATTATATTCTTCTTTAGATATGCCTCCCTCTTTCCATTTTATAAACATTTTTTTCTTCCTTTTTAGCATGTGCTTAAGTTCTGTGTTCATCCATCCTGGTTTCCTTAAATGCTTCCTATTCTTCCCTCTTTTCGGAATTGTTAACAATTGTGCTTTGAGAATTTCATTTTTCAAGATTTCCCATCCTTCCTGGACATTTTCGTCTTTGAGGATATCCAGCCATTGGATCCCTCCAATTCTCTTTCTGAATCCCTTAAAATCTGCCTTTCTGAAATCTAACCTTGACGTCTGAGTCTTCACAGGTCTTCCGCCTCTAGTTATCCAAAATTCTAAAATAGCATGGTCGCTACCTCCTAGGGTCCCAGCCACTTTTACCTCCTCAACCATTTCCTCCCTGTTTATAAGGATTAGATCCAAGGTAGCAGTTCCCCTTGTTTTCTCCCCTACCTCTTGGAAGATAAAGTGGTCAGCAAGAGAGGATAAGAATTTCCTTGACCTGTTAGTTATACACATTCCCAAACTTTTAGCTCAAACATGGGAGAGCACGACAGCCTCATTTGTGTGGAAGAACAGATGGCATGGGGTATTCACTAGATATAATGGGAGGCTTGGGGCATGGCATTACCGGACATTTGGTTATACTATTGGTGGGTCAATTAGCACATCACAATAGGTGGCAGACATCAGTGTGAGGACAGTGCCGTATCTTGAAGCTCATGGGTCCCAACGGGGCCCATCTATTATTTCAAGTCTTTAATAGTATTAGTGTCTTCATATAGGCTAAATGGGAGTTTTTGTGCCCCTTAAGCTCCAGGGCCCAGGTGCAATTGCAACCCCTGCACCTATGGTATTTACACCTCTGGGTACAGACGCTTCTGGCATAGTGTCTGGTTTATCACACAGATTTCATATTTTCCAGGAGAGAACTCTTGTTCCCAAGGTTCTTTGCTCTGGACCTCAGATTTGGCCGAAGGTTCTGTTATGGAAATATATATGTACAATATATGTATTACATCTAGATCTCACTTGCCTGCTATAGGCTATATACTCTTATATACTCATATACACTCTATATAATCCTATATGCGCACTTAGAGATATAATCACAGCTGTCCTGAACTTTGCAGCTAGTTACTGGAGATGACCTAACCCCATGAACCAGTCTGGAGAGCTGATGTTACCTCATGATAGCATTGTCTTGTGACATTTGTCCCAGACATACAGAAGAGGAAGTTAGGCCAGATGGTCCAAGCCGATATTGGAGTCTTGCTGACATTGTAAGACAAGGGGCAGTAAATCATCTGATTCTTAAGTCACCACAGGTCGGACACCCATATATGTTCATGTATTTAAACTGACCAATTAGATAAGAAGTTCAGCCTTTATGTTAATGAGTAACCACTCCTTTGTACGAACTAATAAAACCAAGAATATTCAATAAACTTCCAGAGTTCTGCTGGAATGGATTGCTGCTAACCAGGTGTGGCGTCTTTCCCTCCTTGAGCGCTCAATAAGACTCTGTCTAATTAGGACAGGCCACAGCACGCACAAGGGTATATCTACCTATTCAAAAATCTATCCATGACAAGTGGCGCCCAGACACGAGGCGTGGACGAAAACGCACGGGGATCGTGCTGACTGGAGAGGACAGAGGTGCCGGCCAAGGCCTTGGCTCATGGGAACGGAGATTTACGCAACTCCATAAGTAAGGTAAGAAAATCTAGTTATCTTACCTGAATGTTCCCTGTGCCCAGTCCGGGTCAGCAACTCTAGCCAGTCAGTGTGGTCACCAAACCCAGGTAGTGTAAAAAAGTCCACGCTCTTATCCAAACCCTGGGATAAGCAAAGTGTCTGCTGTGGTCGTGAGTCTAGATCCAGGAGAGAGTTGGTGGAAAAACGGTGACTGATTTGTGCTTGTAGTTGCTGAGAAACCGATAGCAAGACATTGACTCCAAGTTAAATCACGTCCCCGCACCACGCGGAGGTTTTGACTTAGATGGGATATCACAGGTGAGTTCCTCTGAAAAAGCTGTCACGGTCCCCGCACACATACACGGAGGTGTCAGCTTCAAGGAGGTATCGCATGCGAATCCCTCGGCTGTCACAGCTCCCGCACACATGCGGATGCTGGCAGACTGGAGAGATATCACTGACTGATCCCTGGAGAGATTACCATGGTCCCCGGGTGCACACGGAGGGGTGATAATCTAGTGGGATATCACGGCTCCCGTCTCCCACGACGGAGGGTGATACATCCCGGTGCTAACCAAAGCGCCACGGGTGATTGGCAGTTATCGGTTGTCAGCAGCTGTTTGACATACGAGTCACAAAACAAGGGCTTCGATCTCTCCCTGGACGTCTATATGTGCATCAACCTGTTTTTTCACTGCTGATTTCCACAAAGATCTGAAGCAGAAAAATTTTTTTTTCCTTCCTTTTTGCACTTCCTCTTTTTGCCTATAGGGTGTGCCCCTGTTATATATATTTTTCATATTGTCACATTTTGTTTTATACTCTGTTTGCATAATGTTATCTTGCATTTTTGGTGGAGATTTTTAGTCTGGTTACTGTAGTATGAGAATTTTCAGGAAAGCTGGGTCTTTTGAGCATATCACTGCAGTCTCAGTCTTCTTTCTGGTTTCCATTGTTCTCAGAGAATTTCACTGAGAGACGCAGGCATAGAAAGAGGAAGTGGGTGTGTGTTCTGCAGTCAGCACACTTTTTAGATTGTTGGAAGTGTACTTGTATTGATCTTTGATTTTTTTGGAGTGGTTTTTAAGTTTTATCAACTTTGATTTTTTTTCCTTTTAAAAATCTTTTACTCCCTGATCATTTTTCTCTTTTTCTTTTGTTTTTTTTTCCATTTTTAAGTTTTGTTATGAGTCTTTTTGGTTTTCACTACTCAGATTTTTCCTTTTCTTTTATTTTGTTAGAAAGAGAATTTTTACCTGCATTTGGTTATTCCTGTGTTCTCTTGTCAATTTTGATTTTCCTTTTTTTGTTTCTACTACTTTTGAAGTTTTTACTAAGTATTTTGATTTTGTTTTTCCTTCCCTTTTAAGCAAGTTAAAAGGGGTTGCAAAGTTTTTAAAGTTTTGATCACTTTTTTCCAGTTTTTGGAACAGACATAGCAGGTGTTATTCAGAAAGTCAAGTATGTGGTTTTTGCAAGAACAGTTTTTCTTTAAACTGTAGCATGGCATAATATATTGGAAAAAAAAAAAAAAAGAGAGGAAAAAGGGAAGTAGATAGTGAATCTGAATTGCCATCTGCATTTATTAAAGTGACAGCGGATTTTACAGCGTAGAAGGTGCTAACAGATAGTGTGAACAGGAAAGGATTATTTTTTTACGTGTAGAAAGTGTTTTCAGCGGCATTCTAATCTGTGCCGTCTGACAGGGACCACAGATCTAAGCATGCCTTCTGTGACGGCAGAAGGGGGGGGAAGCAGGTCGCTCCCCCCCCCCCCCATCTCCTCTCTCCCCACTTTTCCCTCCTCCCATCTCTCTCACCTCTCTCCTCCCTCTATGTCCGCTATTCTCACTCCCACCTCCCCTATCTCATCTATTTCTCCTCCTATACCTCATCCTCCCTCACCATCTCTCTCTCTCCCTCCTCTATCTTCTTTATCTCCGCCTATCTCTCGCCCTTCTCTCTCCCATCTCTCCTCCCTCTCCACCTTCCTCACCAACACCCAACTCTCATTCTCTCCCCCTCTTTTGTCTCCTCCCCACTCTCCTCCACTATCTCTCACTTCTTCTCCTATTCCCAATCTCTCCTCCACACTTCCCTGCTTCTCTTGCTCTTCTTCCCCCCCACCTCTCCGTTCATCAGCTGGCCCAGTGCCAGATCCAGACAATGAGGTGTCCCCATTTCCACAGGGCACCCTCTCTAGAGAGACAGCTATGACATCGGGAGAAGAAAGTGAATCACTCCCCACACAACTCTGATGCCCTCCCGATACAACAGCTAGCAGAAGGGAGGTGTGGGTCATCAGAGACTGCAACTGCTAAGTCTGAGACTGAAGATCCTATGTGCCAGACGGAGCTACAGTCTCGGGGGGGGGGGGTGGAGTTCTGCACACACACAAGACAAACACACACTGGCACGTTTCCTCCTCTAGTGAACATGAAGAGGGGGTTATGCTACATAGTACTAGGGGAAACTCACAGACACCAAGAAGGCAGGGGCAGATAGAGCCAGAACTCTTACACTATGTGCCCTTCACCCCTAGTAAGGTGTTCAGTATTCTAAGAAATCTGCCAGACCCAGATATGGACCCCATGCCATTTTACCGAAGAATGCAGCAGAGCCAACAGACATATGCTGCAACCTGGAGTGATCTCTGGTCCATAATGGAGATAAAAGCAGGAGAAACACTCTGGCCAATCATGAAGGAACACTTCAAGCTTCCATCAGAATTAGATGTGCATTCCTGGGAATCAGGATCAAAGCTAATTGAACAGCTCAGAGAGTGGGCCAAAGCCAGACAAGCACTCAGCCTGCATAACATGAGCCAAGCCAAGACAGAGTCTGTAGACGAGTTTCATGGCAGAGTGGCAAGTATTCCAAATTTTAGGCTTCACTATTCATGATCAGGTACACGGACAAATGTTGGCACAGGCCTTTGTGCATGGACTAAGAGAACCAATCAAGAAACTACTGATAGTTGCCAGGCCTGAGTACAGTACAATAGCAGTAGATATCCTGCTCGCAGTAGCCAGAAGAATTGAGTCCCTCCCAGGAGTGCGGAGAACAGGCCCTCCTGTGGTGGCCACTGACGTGGAGGAGCAACTATCACACAGAGTTAGGAGAGCTGGCAGGTGTTTCAATTGTGGCAACTTTGGCCATTTCCGGAACCTGTGCACAGCACCCCGGCAATCCGGGTCATCCCGCAGAGGAGTAGGCCAAGAAAGAAACACCGAAGACAATGAAGAACCCTGTCCATAGGACAGAGGCAAACCAGGTCCACCAGACGTCACGCCCCTGACATGTGAAACCCCATCAGCGGACCCAATACCTCAAATCACTGGGGGCTGTCATATCTTTCCTTGTGGACACTGGTACAGTCGGAAGTGAAAAACCCCGACCCCACCAGTCTATCAGAGCACTCTGTGTCTTGAATGGGGATTAAAGGTCAAGACAGACGTTCCCCAGCTTGCAAGCCCCTGAGCATGTGGACACTGCCAGAACACTCCATCCTGTTCCAGTTTATGGTGGAGACCTGCCCACCCCACCTGATGAGCGCAGACCTACTGCAGGAACTGAAGGTGACCAAAGTGTCCCATGAAAATGTGACCTTGACCTCTTCCCCACCCCAGGCCCAAGAAGAATCAATCATGCCCATGCTGGTGGCCCTACAAGAGCCTCGCTCGAACAACCGGTGCAAGCCTACCCAAGATGGTGCTGGACATAGCACCCGGAAGCCTATGGCCCAAGGGAGACTTCAAGTTGCGCCAGTACGGGTGCCACTCAAGTCAGGAACCCCGGACGCTCAGAAGGCCCAGCATCCGCTGCTCATCACCCAGTGATAAACTGCCTCTGACCAACTGGAGGTCTAAGTGGAACTGCTGTTCAAGAAACGGCCTAAGAACTTTGGCATGGGCCAGGAAAACTCCCAACCCAGAGGGACCATACCCGCTTCGTGAAATGGCTGCACTGCTTCTGGCTCCAGCGCCAGAGGATCATCTTGGACAAGATTCTGAAGGCGCTCCCTGAAGTTAATCCAGGCCCTGGACCAGAAGACTGCCACTCAGTCCCTCAAACTGGTTAACAAATGCAGACCTGAGATCAAGCTGGGTGAAAGGAACTGCTGCTGGCTGGTAAAGAAGACGCCCCAGCAAAAAGACCCCCTGTGAGAGCAAGAAAGCTCAGCTGGACGTCATCTCTGATGAAGAGGACCCCAGTATAACGGCTTGTTTTCCTGCCGGCCCTGTGCCAGAAGATGGGAGTCACTCACGGCACTGTGAAGAGCAAGGCCAGATTGAGCCACCTCACCCACGGGAATCATCATGCAGTCCCAGCTTTTCTCAATCAAGAGGAAGACTGTGAAAGGAAAACCAGACTGGGTTGAATGGTGCATAACCTGAGGGCTGTGAGCGAAGCAACCGTGTTTGAAACCCCCGTTGTGCCAGATCTGCACACTCTGCTGACAAACGTGCCAGGCACAGCAACGGTGCTCACGGCAATGGATCTGCCCGAAGCTCCCCTCAATGTTCCCCCTCACCTGGACGACCAGTTCCTGAAAACGCACAAGGGGGGTGCAGAACAAATGGACAGTTATGGCCAAGAGGGCCCAGAACAGCCTTTCACAGCTCACCAGAGCATTGGCCTCCATCCCCGTCAACTGGATTGCGAAGCATGCAGAAGTCATCGACACAGCTACCTGCACAGCGCTTTCCATGTCCTCTCCTCAGAAAAGGAAGGACAAAGATGGAGAAGGTCGTGCTACTCGTGTCTTAAAACAGACCCACGGAGGAAAAACCAGAGGCCTCCAGAATACCTCTCAGCCGGCCTGGATCCAGTTGCAAGGGGGGGCCACTCCTGCATGAAAATAATATCTGCAGCACACGCCCTCCTGACAAGGCTGCTCTCCACCACTCTTCAGTGCCCTCAGCCGTTACCTGTCTCTACTCCCACTCCCAAGGGGGGATGCGGATACAGACCCTTAGATGAAAAATCTGCAAGATACCATAGATGGCTCCAGTTTTGCAGATGATGAAGGAAGGTTCCATACAGGCTGTGCAGTGACCAGCAATCAAGACATCCGATGGTCCAGAAGTTTGTCAGCCAAGAGCCCAAAAAGCGGAACTGATGGAGCTGACGAAAGGCCTGCCAGATTGCGAAGAACAAAACTTTCAGGTACTCGCATGGCATAGCACACGACTTCGGGGCCATCTGGGCTGCAAGAGACTTCATCACAGCAAGCAGGTCGACCGTGAAGCACCATTGAGCCATCAGAGACCTGCTGGACGCTCTTCAACTACTAAAAGTGGTGGCAGTGTTGAAGGTCAAGGCACATGGAAAACTGAACACAGTAGAGACACGGGGCATCAACATGGCAGACGTGGCAGCCAAAGAAGCAGCCAGGGGAAGACAATATGGAAAATGGGAGAGGTCGTAGAGCCGGACGGCTACTACATGACGACTGAAGACGAGAAAACCTGGCAAACAGAAGTCAATGGGAAAACCGGTGAGGACGCCATCTCTGAATTTGACAGAAGTGCTGCCTCCTCCAGAAAATGTTTCACGGATTTCTCTACTGCCCATAGTTCTTTTACATTTGAACCGTGATCCTTTTCTAGCGAGGACCAGGTTCCCCGTATCGAGAGGGATCTCAGGTGTGCTCCCCACCCTGTGGCAATCGCGTTGGTTGTAATGATGTCCTCGACTGGTTTCTGCCATGGGACGACGGCTGTTAGATGCTCTTCTACAGTCCACCAGAGTAGGGAATCTCTTACCTCCATGGAGAGACATAGCTCGCCCTCTAAATGCTCTTTCAATTGTTTCTGCGCTGACAGAACTTCCCACTGCAGTTGTCTTAAGTGGTACTGTGCCCATGCTACCGTGGGTATGCACAATGTCAACGAGCCAAAAAGGGACATTGCGTTCCTCGGTGTCATAGCTGGCCTTTGTATTGCTGTGCGAGCTAGGCGCCTTATCTTAGTCACTTTGTTCTCTGGTAGGAGGCAGCACTGTCGCTCAGAGTCCAGTATTAACCCTAGGAAGGATTGCATCTTTACTGGTGTTAATCTCGACTTGGGGATGTTTACTATCCAACCTAGCCCTATTAAAGTTGATATCACTTCCTTCACTTGGTGTGTGCAATGGGTCTCCGACCTCCCTACGACAAGAAAGTCGTCCAGGTATGGGACGATGACTATGTCCCGGGAACAAAGAAATTACATTACTTCGGCTATCACCTTGGTGAAAACTCTGGGGGCTGTAGACAGGCTGAACGGAAGGGATGTGTATTGGTAGTGTTTGACCTGAGCTTGGACATAGAGCGCTACTCTCAAGTACTTTTGATACTCCCAATGGATTGGGATATGATAGTAGGCATCTTTTAAGTCTATCACTGCCATGAGGCAGTGCTGGAACAGGATTTTTGTGGCCGGATTGATTGACTCCATTTTGAAGGAGCAATTGTCTATCCATTGACTGAGTCTCCTAAGATTGACTATGGTCCTCCAAGAGCCGTCTGGTTTTTGTATTAAAAAGAGGGGGGAGTAAAACCCCCTTCCTTCTTCTTGAACTGGGACTTCCTGTAGGACTTAATAATAATATTTTTTTTTTTATATAGTGCTAACATTTCGCAGCGCTTTACAGTTTGCACACAATCATCACTGTCTCCGATGGGGATCACAATCTAAATTCCCTATCAGTATGTCTTTGGAATGTGTGAGGAAACCGGAGTACCCGGAGGAAACCCACACATTAACCCCTTTACCGCCAAGGGTGGTTTGCACGTTCATGACAGGGCCAACCTTTACAATTCTGACCACTGTTCCTCCACGAGGCCACAACTCCGGAACGCTTCCATGGATCCTGGTAATTCTGACACTGTCTTCTCGTGACACAGTGGCAAAATCTCATCGACATAGCTTGCGTTTATTTGTGAAAAAAATGGAAACTTGGCGAAAATTTCACAATTTTCCAACTTTGAACCCTTATGCCCCCAAATCACAGCGATATAGCACATAAAAACTTAATCAATAACATTTCACACATGTCCACTCTACATCAGCACAACCCGGGAACCAAAACTCTTTTTTGTTAGGAAGCCACAAGGGTCAAAAGACGACCAGTGATTTCTCATTTTTACAACACCATTTTATTCTCAGGGACCACATCACACCTGAAGTCACCCTGAGGGGTCCACACGATAGAAAACACCCAAAAGTGACACCATGCCAAAAACTGCACCCCTCAAGGTGCTCAAAACCCCTTGTTTTTGCACAAGTCCCAAGACTTCCGTCTCCAGGGCCAGTTGTTGCTCTTGGGCTTTCCTTCAGGGTGTCATTATAAAGGTTTGCTTGGGCGGACGGGTGAATTTTATTTTTAAACCGTCCTTGATTATGCTTAGGACTCATGTACTCATGTACTAGGGGAGATATTTGCCCAGGCAGAAAGGAAGAGAGAAAGCCTTCCACCTACCTCCGACCTGATGTCATTGGGGAGATTTTTTGGAGGAAGTAGAGGGCCCTTTAAACATATAGCCCGATCCTCTCCTTTCTTTAAAGTCCCAATTTTTCCTATCTCCCGGGGGAGGAGCCCTGTTAAATCTTCTCCTCCGAAAGGGCTGCATTTTTGGTTCTCCCGGAAATCGGGGAAAGCCTTTCTTCCTCTCCCCCCACATGCTCCAAAATTTCCTCTAGTTTGTTACCGAAGAGGAATTGGCCGTCACTTGGAATGGAACACAGTCTATGTTTCGATGGCAAATCTCCCGGACACCCTTTAAGCCACAGAGCTCGTCTTGCCGCATTTGACAAGCTTGCCGCTCTAGCTCTTAATCTTGCGGAATCCGCTGAGGTATCCGCTAGGAAAGCCGCTGCACCATGTACCAGTGTCAGATTAGACAGTATTTCGTCCCTAAGAACTTTATCCCTGATCTGGTCCTCTATTTGTTGTAGCCAGATCATGAGGGCACGAGCGGTACAAGTACCAGCTATTGCCAGTTTTAATCCACCTGACGATGCTTCCCAGATATGTTTCAGGAAACCATCTGCTTTTTTATCAAGCGGGTCTTTCAGCATGCCAGAGTCCTCTAATGGTAGAGATACCTTTTTTGAGTATTTGGCAATGGCACCATCAATTTTTGGGACTCTCTCAGGTTTCTGAGTCTTTTTGTTCAAATGGGTAACTCCTTTTCGATGTAGAAGGTAAGGCACCTGACCTCTCAGGTTTTTCACATTCCCTGTCAATTACGACCTTTATCTGATCATTTACAGGGAAGGTGCGTTTTTTCTTTTCCTCCAGCCCTCCAAACATAACATCCTCCAATGATTTAGGAGTCTTTTCCTCCTTAAGGCCCATTGTGGACCTGACCGCTTTGACCAGCTTTTCTACGTCCTCTGTTGGGAAATACGGACGGCCCCCTATATCGCTGTCCGAGGAGGATTCTGAGGACTGAGTAGAGGAAGAGGAGGTGAAGGGGGATAGGGATTTTTCACGGCCTTTCTGCACTAGCGAGGCCGCTGAATCAGAATCCCTTTTGTGGCTTCTTTTATCTGTCTTTTTAAGGGCTGCCTTTAGGGAGCCTTTCACCTCCTCTTGTATTATAGCCCTAAGGCTAGTCACCAAATCAGGGGTTTCATCCCGTATGGTTTTGTTTATACAGTCAGTGCAGAGATCTTTCTGCCACTGATTTGCCAGTGGGTCTCTGCATAGGGCGCATTCTCTATTCTTTGTTTTGCCACTAGACTTCCTCGACCCCTAGTGATCAAACAGAAAAATGGAACCCCGTTACCATAAGGGTGACATTCACGTAGATCACTCACCACCGCTGTCAAAGGTACCGATCTCGGAGGCTCCTCAGATGCACTCGTGACGTTTTTTCTGGACGTCTCAGAGTCATGCCGGTCGTATTTACGACTGCCGCTCCCATCACTCGAGCGGCTACTCCTGGTATGCTGGCGGCTCGGCAAGGCATCTGGCGAGAGTTCCTCCTGCTGCTGCTCTTTTTGCCCCACTTCCATTGTGAAGTTTTGGGCATGAGTGTGTCTTCTGTGGTCATCCCTCTTTTTAAGAGGGATCCACTGCACTCTCCGCCTCCTCCGATGCCCATTTACAGTCCCTCCCCCCTGCCACGCCGCCGGGATGATTATTTGCCGACTGGCGTTTTTTCCATGGGCGCCGCCATCTTGGATCTTGACACGCCGTCTTCAGCACACGGGTCCCTGTCAGGACAGGAAACCCAACTGAAGCGCCCTTTTATCTCCAGTAGGGTTCCAGTCCTGACTGGGCGGATCCCCTCTCTCATGTGTGCCGTCATGGGAGACGGGAAAAAACAGAATTTCAGGAATTTGTTCAGGCTCTTCAGGTTGATCGTTCTGAAAGTATAGACTTTTTTTCCAGAGGGAAATAAAATCATTTGTCTTTTTATTGTACAGGAACCTCTCAGAGGACAGATTTCTGTACCAATTCTAGGACCTCTAATTTTAAGGATAGTTGTTTGTCTGGAGAAGTCCACTACAAAATTCCGAGGAACAGACTGAAATTCCAGCTTTAGGCCAAACCTCACTAGGTTGTGAATACAGAAATTAAATAAATTTTTTCCCAGGTAGGGAAAAAGAGGGAGAGCCATCCCTTTAGGCCGGGATCATACTTGCGAGAAACTCGCAGGAGTCTTGCACCTCAAATTCCAGCATTGCCGCCGGCACTCGGGACCAGAGTGTGCGACTGCATGTATTTCTACTCTATGTATTAATACTCACCTGCGGGACGGTCCAGTCTGATGGATGTCGCAGGTCCTGGTCCAGCGCCTCCCATCTTCTTGAGATGCCGCCCTCCTGCTTGCTTCATGGCTCCCAGACATCGCGCTCCTGCGCAGGGGTACTTATCTGGTTTGTTGAGTGCAGAGCAAAGTACTGCTGTGAGCAGGCACCGGGAAAGGTCAGAGATTATTGCCCCAAACTAGACGAGAACTTTGCCCACGTTCTACCACATATTCTAGTTGTTACTGGCTTCCTGCTTTTAAGCAGAGTAGAAACTAAGTTCGAGGAGAAGCTTTTTGGATCAATAATGCCCTTTCAAACTCCAGGCCATCAAATGCAGGCCTGACCTCTGGGGATAGAGAACTGGACCCTGCCTAAGGAGATCTGGGATATCTGGTAGGACCCATGGATCTGTTACAGAGATCATCCTCATCCATGCAAACCATGGTCTCTTGGGCCAGAATGGAACAATCAAAATGATCATGGCTCGCTCCTCCCAGACCTTCCCCAATACTACAGGAATCGGTCACGACTTGTCAGGAAACCAGGGTCTCCTTCCCTGTCCCTAACACTAGGGGGCACGCTAGCTTGTCCTGTTTACTGGGTTACTTCTGAACAGGGCTGTGGAGTCGGAGTCGTGGAGTCGGAGTTAGTTTTGGTTGGAGTCGGAGTCGGTAGAAATGTACCGAATCCAGCTTTAAAAAAAATGTATTAATATTTCATAATTGAACTTTCATATGAATTTTATAAATGTTACTCAAATATATATGTTCTATTAAACTATGAACAACAGTGATAAGCAGTTCTGCTGGAGATACAGACATTTCTTACTTCTTGTGTGTCACTGTTCTCCACTGCCCTTATCTAATCTTATACTTGGTTAACCTCATGCTGCCCCAACCCCCCTACTTACAATGTATGAAACTGAAAGTGAAAATGTGTTGCAAATTCTTAGTAGTAAAGCTCCTCCTCTAAACTAGATCATACTAGGTGTGCGTCTTCCAAGCATCTCACAGCTGCCTGCTACTCAGAAGAGGAAGACTGTAAGAAGTATTATCCTTTCAACAAACTTTGCATCAGTTAACTGTGAGTACATGAGGAATAATAACAGTATTACTGACCACTATATCAGTTGTACGACCTGGCAATTTTGTACAATTTTTTTTTTAGGAAAAACAATTGTCATTTGGATTGTGAATGCAGAATTAAAAACCTGAGAATGTTAAAGAAGCATCACATTAAATCAGCTGTATTTGAACATTTCACCATCACTCAAGAGAGAAAACATTATGTCTGTCAGTGTATGACAAATGATCCAGATGAAAACAAATGCTGTGAAGCCAAGATGAGTGCATATTCAGGCAAAGATAAAAATGCTCCTACCAGAGCTTCTAATCTAAAGAGACATTTACAGCGCTTTCATCCAGAAGTACTGAAAGCAGTGGACGAGAAAGACTGCATCCAAACCAATGAACCAGTGCCCAGCTCTTCCAGCCAAACAAAGGAGCAGAGAACTTTGCAGCCATCAGTTGCAAGACATTTTGTCAGTGACAAAGTTCCTGTGACAATGACAGTAGATACATTTAAAAAACAGATCATAGAGCTTGTTGTAAGGGATAGTGTGCCTATTTCATTATTTTCACGACCAGCTTTTATGTGTCTGAATGGGGAAATGGCCCGCAAGCTTGGTGTTTCTCTGGAGAGAGAGAGTATTAGAAAATTAGTAATCGAAGAAGCTTTTAAACAAAAGGAAGAACTTAAAAAAACTCTCAAGGGACGCTTTCTGTTTCTTAAAATGGATGCCTGCACACGTCACAGAGTGAACTATTTTGCCATCAATGTCCGATTTGTTTGTGACAAAAATGAAATAGTTACCAAGACATTGGCAGTAAAAGACATCAAAGCTCATCACACCAGTGAGTTTCTCCAGGTCTTGGTGGAAAAGGTTCTGCAAGACTATGAACTTAAAAAAGAGCAAGTTCTTTCTGTCATAACTGACAATGCTTCAAATATGATAAGTACTATTAAGCTAATGAATGAGAGTAATGATGGTGACCAGCAGCTAGAAGAACATTCTGGGTCCACAGACACAGAAATGTTTAAAATAGAGGAACACAGTATTGTAACTGAGGAGCAAACTGAAGTTGCTTCAGATGAACAGCAACATGATAGTTTAGATGATCTTGTTGAAACTGTGTCAATATGTTCTTTCATTCATCACATGCGCTGTGTTGTGCATACGCTACAGCTGGCTATAAGAGACAGTCTGCAAGAAGGACATGCTGCTGCACTGATTGGCAAGGTGAGAAAATTGGCTACTGTTGCCAGAACCCCTAAAGTTGACTCAATTTTGAAGAGACGTGCTGGAAAAGGGGCAATTTTTGATCAAGCCACACGATGGGGCAGTACTTACTTAATGATTCAGCGCTTGGTTGAACTGAAAACCTTTCTTGTAGACATGGCTAACCCTCAACTGACGCTAAATGAAAGTCAGTGGAATCAGGTGACTGAGCTGGAAAAATTGCTAGAGCACCCATTTACAGTGACTAAAAAATTACAAGCAGAGGACTTAACTCCAGGTATTTTCTTAAAGGAGTGGAAGAACCTGATGTTTCGCCTGTCCCAAACAGGAGGGTTAATTGCAAGTGGCATTGCTACATCAATGAAACGGAGAGAGGAGCTACTATTACAAAATAACATTCTTTTGGCAGCTGTTTATGTAGACCCAATGCATCGGATTCTTCTAGATGATCAACAGCTAAGTAAAGGAAAAGAAGCTCTGTTTGAAATAGCAGTAAGGATGAAAGGGTTGCAGAACAGTCAGGAGGAACAAGAAGAATTTGGTCGTCCTGCCACATCTTCACCCTCATCATCAACTGATGAAGAATTTAATTTCGAAAAATATTTGGATCACAAGGACCGTGCAAAGCGTTCCCGCATAGAAGAGTCATCCCCATGAAGGAACACAGCCAGTACATTTCAGCAGAATTTTTCATGTGCACTAAAAAATTGAGAAATTTGACCGTTCATCAAAAATAACAGTGCAACAAGCGATTCCTCTGTATCCTGACATTGTCAGAGATGTTGCCCGAGTGGTTACTGCTTTGCCACCAACACAAGTTAGTGTAGAGAGGTTGTTCTCTGCTCTCAAAATAATTAGATCAGATTTGAGGGCATCCATGAAGGAGGATCTGACCGAGGCAATACTTTTTCTGAGGACAAATTTATAGATTTCTTCTTATTAACTGCATAAAAGTGTTTATTGCATATTTACTTACAGTTTAGAAAAGTTTATAAAAGTTATTTGCTATATTCTAATTGTATTCTAATAAAGGTAGTTTTTGCTCTAAGTGCTCTGATTACTTATATGATGGTGAGAAACTGAATAAGCACGATGTTTAATATTTTACAACAGTAAATTTGTTGTTATGAATTGGCCATTTATGAAGGAGTCGGAGTCGGAGCCTGATAAAATCCAGGAGTCGGAGTCGCAACTGTGGCTTACCGACTCCACAGCCCTGCTTCTGAAGGTGAAAACGCTGGGGCCACATACCTTGCGTTATCTCCTGAATCTGCCCTCCATCTGTACCCTTCCCCTGACCAGGGAAGAGGGGAGTAGTTGTGCACCGTAGTACAACATACAGACAAACAAGGTAACATGAACAGGGAAAAAGGAAAATAACAGGCATACAAATATTCACTCAGATATAACGGAGAAATGCACCGGGGAGTGGATTATGGGGTACAACCAAAATAGGAGAAGAAAAAGGAATCATCACAATTACTAAACCAAGCAACTGTCACAGAAACCCACCAAAATCCTTCCTATATAACCACCAAATACTATCCCTCCCAGCCATGCTGCAAAAGCTGACGCTGTGTCAGTCGGGACTCAGATTATATAGGGAATAGGCGTGGCTAACCGTGCTCAGCTGAAAGCCCTAGCTCCTAGAGCTCTCAACATGGCTGATTAACCCCTGTACTGCCAAAAGAAACACCATTTTAAAAGAAGGTGAAGTGCTTCTTTTCAGCGCAGGAGTAAGAGCAATCAGACCCTGCGGTCTTCTGGCTCCTCTCTGTCGCGGTAACCCCGTGACAGAACCTACACCAATGGGGGGAGTGAAGAGTAGGCCAGGTGGAAGTCTCAGGAAATTTGCAGTGCATACACTGCATAAGGTTCCTTTCTTGGATTCAGTAAGCAGAAGTTTCCTCTTTTGCTTGTTTGCAAACAGGTCGATATCTGGCTGTCCCCAGCGCTCCACAATCTGATGGTATACCACTGGATTCAGTTCCCATTCCCCTTATTTTAGACTCAGGAAGTCTGCTATTTCAATTTACTTCCCTTTTTGATTTGCAGTACTGCCAGTATCAATTTATGTTTTTCTGTGAACCGAAGGATCTCTTTCGTCACCAACATAAGAGGGAGGGATCTCGTGCCCCCTTTGGTGGTTGATGTAGGCAACTGTTGTCAAGTTGTCTGACATGGTGTGAACATGATGCCCATGCAGGAGGGGAAAGAGCTTCATCACTGCATTTTTTTTACTGCCACCAACTCTTTCATATTTGAGGAATAGTCTCTCGGTTTTCAACCACACTCCCTGGACTATGCAATCTCAGATATGCTCCCCATCCTTCTGAATTAGCATCTGTCATGATTACATCCCTAATCTGATAGGACCAAGGGACTCCCTGTGACAGATTCTCTGATTCCACCCACCATTTCATGGAATTGATAGTCACTGGGGAAAGTGTTATCTTCTCCTCAAAACAGCCCTTGAGTCTTCTTTCCTCTTTTAGAATGTCCTGCTGTAAATATCTAGAGTGTATCTGGGCCCACTGGGCTGCTGAAATACAGGAAGTCATTGTTCCTAGTAGTGATATTGCCTTTCTTAGAGTTATAACTGGTTTTGTGACTGCCACTGAGACTAAGCCCATGACTTTGTTCTTCTTTCCTTCTAGTAGAAGACAAGTAAGATAAGCCGTAAAAAGACTGAACCCTCTGTCGTTACAGTTCTGACTTTTCCAGATTTAGCATCCATCCTAGATTGGTCAGGCTGGTTCAGATTTTTCTTAGTTGGTAATTGCAGTGCTCTAGAAGATCTGCCGACCACTAGAAAATCATCCAGGTATGGGATTATTAGGGTATGCCGTTCCCTTCTGTGACTTTCAGAATGATCTTTGTAAAAACATCCTTGGGGCTATAGATAGGCCAAAAGGTAGAGCCCTGTACTGAAAATGCCTGACTTGTTGGTCTGCATACAAGGCTAGTCTCAAGAATTGGTGATCTTTCACATGGATTGGGATGTGGTAACAAGTGTCCTTCAGGTCCAGGAAACTCAGTAAACATTCTGGAAACAACATCTTCATGGCCGATTTTATGGACTCCATCTCGAAGGGCCTGTAGACCACAAACTTGTTCAACCCTTTCAGGTTGACTATGGTCCTGAAGGTGCCATCAGGTATTTTTTATTTTTCATTAGGAATAGAGAATAGACCCCAACTGTCTCACTCTATCTACACTATCCTCCATGTGTGACCATTCTTTCACCAAGCACAGCTGCACCCTCCCGATTGAGGCGCAGCCCGTCCCTACCATAGAGCCTGTAGCCGACAGAAGTCGGCCCAGTTCTCCATGAACCTAAACTCTTCCTTCCTGCACCAATTTCTAAGCCACTTATTTATCTCCCTAAGCTCCCGATGTCTTTCTAGTGACGCTCGTGGCACCAGCAGTATTTCTGAAAACTTCTCTCCTAGCTCCCTGTAATCATTAAGGACGTTCCATATGCCACTAAGTTTGTCATTGGTATCAATTTATACCATGACCGCTGGGTTTTCCCCAGCCCCACCTAGCAATCTGACTATCCGAACCTGAGCACCTGGCAGAAAACACACTGTTCGACATTCACAGTCTTGGCGTCAGATGACCCTGTCTGTCCACCTAATTAGAGTCCCCTACCACCAACATCTTTCTGGCCTTTGCTGCTCTCACATTACCCTGCTTCCTACAGCAGCTGTTTTCCTGATTGCTAAAAGCAACGTCATGCTGTTGTAATCCCATTCCTGTGCCTGCATTTCTAATAGCAGGCATACAGGCAAATTTACTAGGTTGTACCAGATCAGGACTGAGCTCCCTTAAACGTTTTCTCCTACCCCTTCCTGTAACTGTCACCCAGCTACATGATAGTACCATATTTGAAATCCAGCTGAGAGAAAATAGCTTCTATGTGGAAGTAGAATCTGTGACTTCTCTACATTTAGTGGTTACTACTCACCTGAGTATTCATCTGTAGGAATCTCCTCTTTACACTGCACCTCACTTATTAAATATGTCTCTGTAGTATTGATATTGTTCAAATCTTTATCCTGTAACAAAGTCACAGACAGATGGGGAAGTCACATCTATGATCAGCTCTAATCCTGCCATCTCCACCGTTCTCATTACACAAGTATAAAACATATAATACTGGTGGATAAAACAAGACTGAGCACAAGACCTTCACAGCCATCTACACATCATAGGGGAGATCTCAGGACACCTTCTCTCCATCTACCTGATGATCCTGAGGAACATTGGGATCTTCTTGTTTACAGTCCTGTAGAAGAGGACGGGGACATCTCTCTGGTGTTGTCCTCTTACTGGATAGAACTGGAGGAAACACATACAGGGACTGAATTCATTCTTTACATACAGATAATTATAGGCCGTGTGTATTTAGTCCTGTCTATTACCTGGTGATGTGAGGGGATGGGGAAACGATCTCATGATAGTCTTGTACAGATCTTTGTGTCCTTCTAAATACTCCCACTCCTCCATGGAAAAACAGACGGAGACATCCTGACATCTTATAGGAACCTGACACATACAAAGATACCGTTATCCCCCGATCCCTTCATAGCATTACTGTATAATGTCCCAGCATTCCCAGCAGTGTCACCTCTTCAGTCAGCAGCTCAATCAACTTGTAGGTGAGTTCTAGGATCTTTTGGTCATTGATGTCCTCATGTATCAATGGGTGAGGTGGAAGCCCCCTGAATGGGCTCCGAGGTCTTCCCCATCCCTCAGACACAGGGTTCTGACAGCGCTTATTCGTCTTCACTACTGTGTAATCCTGGTTATGGAGAGACACATTAATAAATCTCACTACAGACATTTCCAGAGTCCTCACCTCTCCAGTTCTGTCCATCTGTTATTCCCATAGATAAGAATGATGTAATGTGACATCATCAGAATCTCTCACCTCTCCAGTAAGCCGGAAGAGGATCTCTAGGGTGAGGTGTAATATCCACTCTGCCATCTTGTACTTTTCCCTATCCATCCTTGACGGATCAATCAGGAAACTTCTCTTTTGTAGAACATCTTTACTGATAGGATCTAATATTGTAGGGACCTGAATAGGGAAAATATGATTCAATGTAACATCATGAAAAATTACTTGAGATAATAAAAGGAAAGATAAGAAGTATGTAGATGTTTACTACCAGTAGTTAGGAGTATTACAATGTTTGGTTATAAAAAAAATTCTTAGATATGAGCCAATAGGTTGAAATTCAAATTTGCTGGATTCTGTGAACTAAACCCAAAATTTTGATTTCAAGTGAATAAATTCACACACATCGTATGATTAAAAAGCCTGAAATTTGTAGAACATTGTGAGTTCCCCTAGGAGTCAATTGAACACGTGTTGAGATCTGTAATTCAAATACAGCCTTTTTAATGTCCAAGTGACTTCAATCTATCTGGCTAGGGGAAAAACAGAAGGCAACCAGAGGTAACAGTATATTTAAGGACCTACTGCAGTATCAGACTTTCTAGGCTACCTAAATTGTATGAACAGTGAACAGTCAAAATGTACATTTTAGGGGCAGATGCTTGCATTGCTGTTGTATACAGACAGGCAGTGAAAATGGAATAAGCTGCTGAATTTTCACTTTTTTTTTTTTTTTTAAATGCTTGACGACCTGTTTTCTGACAGATCTAAAAAAAAAAAAAAAAAAAGAAAAAGAAAAAGAAGAAAAAAAAAAAAACAGAAAAATTACATGGTTTTTTTTTTGTAAATAAAATGGTGAGTGTTATAATTCACTTTTGCGGAAGTTTACCTGGTGGGCAGCGTTGGTGGAGCAGGGTCCCAGGTGGTAGTGTCGCTACTACAGGCAGGTAGACAGGGTGTTCGGCGGCAGGAGTTAGGCCCATGGCTGCAGGCACCAGGCTGATACGACGTGGTGTTCAGTGGTTTGGGGGCTCCGCCGGTAAAATGGATGCCAAAGGAGGCGCATGGGCAACTGGGATCTCAGTAGTCGAGATCTCAGTGTAGATCATGCATAGGAGGAGTATGAAAAGTGCGGGGCTCTGGGCCTTCACAAAAGGCCGGCGGAGCCCTCGCACTGCCGAACACCTTTCCGTACCAGCCTGGGGCCCGCAGCCCTCGAATGACTCCTGCCTGCACCTGAAACTTCACTGCAGCAGCGACCCTGGGATACTGCTCCACCACAGCCATAAGCTCCACCACAGCTACAATTCGGATTATAAGATGCACCCCCATTTCTCAAAAATTAGGGGGAAAAAAAAGGGCGTCTTATAAACCAAAAAATACGGTATTTGATCACCTACCAACCAGCAAGAATTCTGGCTCTCACACCTATTTGTTTTTCTTTAAGAAGCCCTTCTACTCTACACTCATTATCTGTATAAAAGACACCTGTCCACACACTCAATTACACTCCAACACCTCCACCATGGCCAAGACCTAAAAGCTCTCTAAGGACAAAACTGTAGACCTGCACAAGGCTATGATAGGCTACAGGACAATAGGCAAGCAACATAGTCAGAAGGCAACAATTGTTGGCACAATTATTAGAAAATGGAAAAAACACAAGATGACTGTCAATCTTCCTTGGTCTGAGGCTCCATGCAAGATCTCGCCTCGAGGTGGAATAAGAATTCTGAGAAAGGTCAGGAATCAGCTCAGAACTACACGGGAGGACCTGGTCAATGACCTGAAGAGGGCTGGGACCAGTCTCAAATATAGTAACACTATGCAGTCATGGTTAAAAACCCTGCAACGCAAACAAAGACCCCAGCTCACACCAGCACATATCCAGGCCCATTTGAAGTTCGCCATAACCATCTGAATGATCCAGAGGAGGCATGGAAGAAGGTCATGTGGTCAGATGAGACCAAAATAGAACTATTTGGTAAGAACTCCACTTGCCATGTTTTGAGGAAGGATGAGTACAACCCCAAGAACACCATCCCAACTGTGAAGCATGGTGGGGGAAACATCATATTTTGTGGGGGCTTTTCTGCAAAGGGGACAGAATTACTGCACCGTATTGAAGGGAAGATTGATTGGGTCATACATTGTGAGATTTTGACTAACAACCACCTTCCCCAAGTAAGGACATTGAAGATGGGTTGTGGCTGAGTCTTCCAGCATGTCAGTGACCCGAAACACACAGCCAGGGAAACTAAGGAGTGGCTTTGTAAGAAGCACTTCAAAAGGTCCTGAAGTGGTCTAGCCAGTGTCTAGAACGGAACAAAATAGAAAATCTTTGGAGGGAGCTGAAATTAAAAGTTGCTCAGCAACAGCCTTGAAACCTGAAAGATCTGGAGAACATCTGTATGGAAGAGTGGGCCAAAATCCCTGCTGCAGTGTGCACAAACTTGGTCAAGAACTGCAGAAAACGTCTGACCTGTGTAATTGCAATCAAAGGTTTCTGTACCAAATATTCAGTTCTGTTTTTCTATTGGGTCAAATACTTATTTCATTCAATAAAATGCTAATGTATTATGTAAAAATCATATGTGATTTTTTTAGGTTTTTATTTTCAGATTCTGTCTCTCACAGTTGAAGTGTACCTACGATGAAAATTATAGACCTCTTCATTCTTTGTAATTGTAGGTGGGAAAAATTTCAAAAATCAGCAGTGTAGCAAATACTTATTTTCCCACAGCTTCAGCATGAAAATGGCTTCTCCTCTGAGTGAATTTTTTTCTGACTTAAAGGGAATCTGGCACCTCATTTTTGCCCTATGAGATGCGGTCACTGCCATCAGGGGCTTATCTACAGCATTCTATAATGCTGTAGATAAGCCCCGATGTAACCTGAAAGATAAGAAAAATGAGTTAGATTATACTCACCCCGGGGTTCGGTCCGGCGCCTCCCATCTTCTAGCGATGACGTCCTCCTCCTTACCTCTGCCACGGCTTCTGCGCAGACGTACTTACTCTGCCCTGTTGAGGGCAGAGTAAAGTACTGCAGTACGCAGGCGCCGGACCTCTCTGACCTTTCCCGGCGCCTGCACACTGCAGCACTCTGCTCTGCCCTCAACAGGGCAAGATACAGTACGCCTGCGCAGGAGCCGCGGCATAAGAAGGAGGACATCATCGCTAGAAGATGGGAGGCGCGGACCGAACCCCGGGGTGAGTATAATCTAACTCTTTTTCCTTCTCTTTCAGGTAACATCGGGGGCTTATCTACAGTATTACAGAATGATTTAGATATGCTCCTGATGGCGGTGGTTGCATCTCATATCGGAAAAATGAGGTGACAGATTCCCTTTAATGTTATATTTCTTTTATTCTGAAATTAAAAGTAACTCGACCCCTGTGTAAATTCTTTGATGTGCAACAAGATTTGCCTTAAATATTTGCCAGCAGCATTCGGGTTTCAGTCCCGGGGGTGGCGCCAGCGAAGGATCAGTCTCAGCTCTGTGTACAGACAGCGATAGAGGGCGCAGTTACAGTCATTGTTATCTACACAGAGCAGTGACTGAAACCATGCCATCACCACTATTATGACTGAAACCAAAGCCCAATGCCTGGAGAAAATGAGCTTAAGTGCCAGTACACTATTAACAGCGTTTTTTTTCTCCATGTGACAGGTTCCCTTTAAAACAGAAATGTTTCCAATGTTCTGAACTTAAGAATAGCTTCTCCCCTGTGTGACTTCTCTGATGTCTAACAAGATGCGATTTAATTTTAAAACTATTTCCACATTGTGACCAAGAAAGTAGTTTCTCCTTTATCTTTAACGTTTGAATATGGATTCCCACCTTCGTGTTATACATCAGAGAAGTCACGTTTTGATTTCTGGTGAAAATAATTTCTACATTCTAATAAATAGGCTTTTTACTTAGTAATTTCTCTGATGCATAACAAGAGAGGATTTAATTATAAAATATTTCCCAGATTCTAAACATGAAGCAAAGGTTTTAACCTTTGTGAATTCCCCGATGTGTAAAGCGTGTGTGTTTGCATCTAAAATATACCATATTTTTCGGACCATAAGATGCACTTTTTTCCCCCAAAATTTTTGGGGGAAAATGGGGGGTGCGTCTTATGGTCGCAATGCACGGTACCTGGTGCGGTGGTGGCAGCGGGCGAGGCTCTGCGCTGCGGTGGTGGCAGCGGGCGGCGCGGTGGTGGCAGCGGGCTGTGCTCCGGTGCAGGGGCGGCGGCTCCGCCGGCGTTTCTTCGCAGCCCGGAGGCCCCCCGCACACCCTTTGCTGGGCGCCGCCATGTTGCGGTGGCCTCCGGGAGCATGGACGCCGGCAAGATGGCCGCCGGTCCGGGGACGGCGCATGCGCAGCTTCAGATCTCGTGCCGAGATCTCGGGAGACGAGATTCAAATCTCGGCAACGAGATCTCATCCCCCGAGCTCTCGGCACGAGATCTGAAGCTGCGCATGCGCCGTCCCCGGACCGGCGGCCAGCTTGCCGGCGTCCATGCTCCCGGAGGCCACCGCAACATGGCGGCGTCCAGCAAGGGGTGCGCGGGGGGGCCTCCGGGCTGCGAAGAAACGCCGGCGGAGCCGCCGCCCCTGCACCGGAGCACAGCCCGCTGCCACCACCGCAGAGCGTCGCCCGCTTCCACCACCCCAGAGCCCACCTGCCCCAGCACAGCTGTCCCTGCCCCAGCCCCAACACAGCTGCCCCAGCACAGCTGCCCCTACCCCAGCACAGCTGCCCCAGCACAGCTGCCCACCCGCCCCAGCCCCAGCGCAGCTGCCCCAGCACAGAGCCGCCGCCACCGCACGAGCCTGGACCACTGAATGACCCCTGTGACTACTTTTCCACCTGTGCCGGATCCCTTCCCAGGTAAGCTGAATTCGGACTGTAAGACGGACCCCCATTTGACACATTATTATTTTTTTCCCTATTTTCCTTCTGAAAATAGGGGTGCGTCTTATGGTTTGGTGCATCTTATAGTCCGAAAAATACGGTAATCCACATTCTGAACAAGAACATGCATTTTTCTCCCATTTGTAATTCTGGTTTGTAATAGAAATATTTTTTTTTTTTTTACACATTTCTGGGCATGGATATGGCTTCTCTCCTTTGCAGTTCTCTGATGTATAACAAGATCTGATTTCTGAGTCAAAACTTCATCAACCCTTTTGTGACTTTTAATTTTCCTAACAGCCTTTGATAGGACCTGTTTATACTGCTCAGACGATGGATCTTTGCTTTGCTCTTCATATGTATGTTGTGTTATGCTGCCATCTTCTGCTTTGAATTCTGAAGATAACTGATGTCCTTGTAATCTCCCGGAACAGGCATCTGCCAAAAACATAACCTGTATTACAAAGGTTGTCCAGTTAAAACAATTTACCACCTATCAAAAGAATGGGTGAAAGCTTGCTGATCAGTGAAAGTCCAACCATTGGGACCTGTGCTAATCAGCAGAATGATGAATTATTATCCCAGAGAAGGCACTTTTATCCCTGTTACAAAATGTAGCAGCAGGTTGAATGCTTGACCACCGTGCCATTTATTCTTTACGGAACTGCAGAAAGTGTTGAGAGAAGCCCCAGAGGAAATCATTAGAGCCGTGGTCAAGTATGTGCAATGCCAGACTGGTAAGAGCCCTATACTGTGTGATTATTAGTGGCCAACTTCCCTACTGCAATCGGATATTAAAATTTTGGGCAAAATATTTGCCTGGCAGGTAACCTCAGTGGCTTATTCATTAATACACTCTCACCAAACGGGCTTTAGACCTGGTTGCCCAATGAACCTTAATACACGTAGACTTTTTACAAATCCTCAAGCAACTCAAAAACAGGTATTGTACTGTGATGTTTCCAAAGCATTTGACTCGATTGAGTGGCACTTCTTGTTCCATATACATTCAGATTTGGGTTCGGAAATACCTTTATGTCATGGGTAGGTCTTCTCTACTGTACATTGAGCCAAACTCCTAGTTAATGATGAATAAGTGGACCTCAGAACCCATTCAGTAACAAAGTAGCACTAGACAGGGCTGCCCTTTATCATCACTGTTATTGGCTTTAGCGATAGAACCCATGGCAAATTGTCTACGGCATGACCCTGCATTACTCTGTTCTGATGAAACCTCACTAAGTGAGAAAGCCAATTTGTATGCAGATGATAGTCTTAGTTACTCACCGGTTAACGGTATTTTTCGGAGTCCATAACAGCACCACCTGAGAGAGGGGATCCGCCCTTCAGAAACAGGAAAACTACAGATAAAAAAGGGCGGCACCTCTCCCACACATCAGTTGGATTACAGAGCACAAGAGGACCTCCAAGGTTAATGGCATGATTTATGTACAATACTATCACTACTTAATTATTTATCACTAGTGGGTATATACAAGAGGAAGACGTGCACACCCAAATTAAACTAAAGGGAGGGAATATACGGGTGCTGTCATGGACTCATAAAAATACCGTTAACCGGTGAGTAACTAAGACTTTATTCGGTCGTCCATGACAGCACCACCTGAGAGAATTACAGAGAGTAATAACTACTTTAGGGAGGGACTACAGCCTGCAGCACCCTTATTCCCAAAGAGAGGTCTGTGGAAGCACCCAAGTCTAGCCTATAATGACTATAAAAGGTGCTCGGAGAGGACCAAGTAGCTGCCTTACATATCTGGTCAATGGAGACTTCTGATCTCTTGGCCCACGAGGTCGCCATGGCTCTGGTGGAATGCGTCCCCAGCTTCCCAGGTGCCGGTCTGCCTTTTGAGGTGTATGCTATTGAAATCGCTTCTCTAATCCACCTGGCTAGTGTATTTTTTGACACTCTAAGCCCTTTCCTAGGGCCTTCATGGGAGACAAACAGGGCATTATCTTTCTTCCTGGGATCGGTAACTGCGAGATATTCTATGAGACATCTCTTAACATCTAGGGTATGTAGTTTCTCCTCCTTCTCATTAGTTGGACTAGGGAGGAAGGATGGAAGGACTATTTCCTGTGTAAGCTAGAAACTACCTTAGGTAAGTACGCTGGATCAGGTCTGAGTATTACCCTATCGTCCTTGAACTGTATATAAGGAGGACGCCTAGATAATGCCTGGATGTCGCTTACTCTACGAGCTGAGGTTAGAGCTACCAGGAAGGCTACTTTGAGGGACAGGTTTTTTATGGAAGCTGATGAGATGGGTTCAAATGGAGCTTCTGTCATAGCCGTGAGGACTAGGTTCAAGTCCCACGGCATGAACCTTTCCTTCACTATTGGCCTGGATCTACCTGCTGCCTTAATGAATCTACTGACCCAGTAATTACCCGCAATGTTGCAGCTAAAGAGGGCCCCCAAGGCTGATACTTGTACTTTAAGGGTACTAGTGGAAAGACCCATGTCCAGACCTTTCTGTCGAAACTCTAGGATTTGATTTATAGGCGCTGAACCCCCAGCGATTATTCCAGAGTTCTGAAGGAATTTCTTCCAAATTCTGACAAATTTTGGTAGTAATGGTTTTCCTACTTTTAAGTAGGGTGCTAATCAGGTCTGGGGAGAAGCCTTTATCTTTTAGCAGTGTCCGTTCAAACTCCACGCCATCAGATGTAGGCCAGCCACCTGAGGATGGAAGACTGGGCCCTGGGATAAGAGATGAGGGATGTCCGGAAGAAACCAAGGATCGGACACATGGTCCTGAGGCATGAGAACCATGCCCTCCTGGACCAAAATGGAGCGATAACTATAACCCTTGCTCTGTCTCTCCTGATTTTCCTCAACACCAGGGGTAGTAGCGATAGGGGAGGGAAGGCGTAGGCTAGCCTGAAGTCCCACTTTATCAGAAAGGCATCTACCGCCAGGGGGTTCTCTCTGGGATTTAGGGAGCAGAATTGTCTTAATTTTCTGTATTCCATGGTGGCGAAGAGATCTACCTCTGGTTGTTCCCACTTTTGTACAATCAGGTCGAAGATGGAGTTTTTTAGGGACCATTCTCCTTGCTTTAGCAGATTGCGGCTTAAGAAGTCTGCCGTGATGTTTTCTTTCCCTTTTATATGTAGAGCTGTTAAAGATAGAAAATGTTGCTCTGCTAGCCGGAACAACCGTTCTGCCACATTCATCAGGGGTTTGGAACGAGTCCCGCCTTGGTGGTTGATATAAGCCACGGTGACCTGATTGTTGGAGAACACTCGCACATGATGGCCCTGTAGATGCACAAGTAGCTTCTTAGCTGCCTGCTCTACTGCTGTCAACTCTTTCAGGTTAGATGACATTTCTATCTGATGATGCTCCCATAGGCCCTGGACCAGGATCTCACCCATATGAGCCCCCCAACCGGAAGGGCTAGCATCCGTGGTGACTATGCGGGATATGTCATACTCCCAGGGAACCCCTCTGGATAAATTATCCTTGTCTAGCCACCACTCTAGGGACTCCCTTGTGTTTCGGGACAAGGTTAGCTGGCCCTCTAAGTAACCCCCATGGATTCTTTGATGCACTAAAACCTCGCCCTGTAGAGTTCTTGCATGAAACTGGGCCCACTGGACCGCCGGGATACAGGACGAAAGAGAACCCAGAAGGGACATGGCTTTCCGGAGGGACATGGTAGGGTTATTGGAAGCGTTCAGAACCTGATAATGTAGGCGAACAAGCTTCTCCGGAGGCAGACGGCATTCCTGTTTCTCAGAATCCAGGATCAGGCCCAAGAATTGTTGGACTCTCATTGGCTGTAACCAAGATTTTTTGATGTTAAGCAGCCATCCTAACCGCTCTAGGGCAGACATTGCCCTTTGTAGCTGTTCCAAACAATGTTTTGCCGTTTTCCCTACAATCAGGAAGTCATCTAAGTAGGGGACTACTAGAATGTCTGATTAACGTAGATGGGCCATAACTTCCGCTACCACTTTAGTAAACACACGGGGAGCGACTGCCACCCCAAAAGGGAGGGCCGCATATTGGAAATGTTGAACTTTCCCATCTAACTGAAATGCCACTCTGAGGAAACGCTGATGAGCTGCATGAATGGGTATATGGTAGTAGGCATCTTTTAAATCTAACACCACCATAAAGTAATTTTGAAACAGCAATTTTATTGTTGAATTAATTGTCTCCATCTTAAACGGGCATTTGACCAGGAATTCGTTGAGGGACTTAAGATTTATTATAGTCCTAAAGGAGCTGTCTGGCTTGCGGACCAGGAACAGAGGGGAGTAGAAACCTTTCCCCCTTTCTCTCTCTGGAACCATAGTTAGGACCTTCTTGCCGCAAAGATCATGCACCTCGGCCTCCAGGGCAGCTTGTTCTGATGTAGAAGACCTGAGTGGGGTGACCTTAAATCGATCTTGGGGAACCCGGGCGAATTCTAGTCGTAGACCCGCAGCTATCACCCCCAGTATCCAGTTACTACTAGTAATCATGGACCAGGCTGGGTAGAACGCAGCTAGTCTCCCCCCTACTGGAGCAACTAGTCATTGGGGCGGCTTTTTAGTGTCACGTGCTGGACCTTCCTGGTGCCCCCCCCCCTCCGAACATGAATCCTGTACCTTTCCTTCTTTTGTCATCCCATCTGCCCTGATCCCTGGACGGCCTTCTACGGAAATATCCTTTCCTGGTAAAGGGATTTCTATAAGAAGGGTTCGGCAGACTGGGGAACTTCTTTTTATCATCCCCGGCTTTCTCTAAAAGTTCATCCAGGATGGGGCCAAACAGATATTCCCCCAGACACGGAATGGAGCAGAGTAGTGACCTGGCCTGGATATCACCTGGCCAGCATTTTAACCAGAGAGCCCTTCGAGCTGCGTTGGATAAACCCGCGGTCCTAGCCGCCATCCTCGCAGAGTCTGCCGAAGCATCAGCCAAAAAAGCAGCAGCACTTTGGATGATCGGTAGAGTTTTTCAAATGGATGCTCTTGAGGCTCCGTCCTTCAGCTGGGAATCCAGTTGATCCAGCCAGACCATCATGGATCTGGCTGTACATGTGGCAGCTATCGCTGGTCTTAGAGTGCCTGCTGACATCTCCCATGTTCCCTTTAGAAAAGAATCCGCCTTTTTTATCCAGCGGGTCTTTTAAGGAGGCCATGTCGTCGAAAGGTATGGAGGATTTTTTGGAGGCTTTGGCTACTGCTGCGTCCAGCTTAGGGGCCTTATCCCATCTGCTTACAACTGGGTCATCAAAAGGGTACGTCCGCTTGAAGGCAGGTGGCAAGGAGCCCCTTTTTTCAGGTCTTTTCCATTCCCTATCTATCAGGCTCTGGACTTTGTCATTTAATGGAAAGGCGCTGCGCTTTCTGGGATCTAGACCCCCGAACATCATGTCCTGTGCCGAAAGTTCTGGCTTTGCGTCTGCTACCCCCATGGTGGACTGTTATGAATGGGTTACCGAGGAGGAAAAAACAAACAACAAGCTAAGTCTCAGAAAACAAAGAAGTTGGTAACTAAACTGTGTTCCAAATTATGCAAAAAGAGTTTAGGAGTGATAAGGTTAGAATTTTTTTGTTTGTCATTTAAACTCATTTATGGTGATGTGTGTCAGGGCTCTTTATATCACTGAAAGCAATTGCAGATACCTGTACAAATTAGTTTTGCAGGTGTGTCCAAATAAAGGCAAGATTACTTAAGAAGGATGTTCCACATTATTAAGCAGCCTACATTTTTTGCCAAAATGGGAAAGAAAAAGGATGTGTCGGCTGCTGAGAAGCAACAAATTGTGGAGTATTTAGGTCAAGGCATGACTACAATCAACATTGCCAAGACACTTCATCGTGATCATCGCACAATCAAGTAGTATGTAGCTGATTCCCAGCATACAAGTGTGCGTGCTGATAAGGAAAAACTGAGGACTCTTTCCAACAGGCAATTGCGTCAGGTTAAAAGAGCAGCTGCAAAAATGCCTTGTCATAGCAGCAGACAAGTTTTTGAAGCTGCTGGTGCGTGGCTGTCGGGCGTGGGGCGCGGCGCCTGGGGGGGGGGCAGGAGCATGGGCGAGAAGGTCCCGGGGGGGGTCCCGGGTGGGAGGTGCCGCGGTCAGCCTGCCCCTGCTGGACACTCCCCCCCCCCCCCCCCAGCCTTACCCCACCACGGCGACCCTGCCGTCACGGCCTGAAGATACGCCACCTCGTCATAGGCGAGATTAAAGACCCGCGACCCAGCTTTGGGGAGAGACTCCTTGATAAAGGACGGCTACAGGTCATCTGGGGAACTGTGTCATCACCACGCGCCACCATCATCGCTTTCTTCAGGGCCTGTTGCGCCCCGCCGGCATCGCTTTCTTCAGGGCCTGTTGCGCCCCGCCGGCATCGCTTTCTTCAGGGCCTGTTGCGCCCCGCCGGCATCGCTTTCTTCAGGGCCTGTTGCGCCCCGCCGGCATCGCTTTCTTCAGGGCCTGTTGCGCCCCGCCGGCATCGCTTTCTTCAGGGCCTGTTGCGCCCCGCCGGCATCGCTTTCTTCAGGGCCTGTTGCGCCCCGCCGGCATCGCTTTCTTCAGGGCCTGTTGCGCTCCATCGGCATCGCTCTCTTCAGGGCCTGTTGAGCCCCATTCCTTCCAGGAGTAGCGAGGTGTCAGGACAGCCGCCTCAGCGACCTCTACGCGGCCACGCTCACGAAACCGACAGCCCCTGGAAGGCTAAGTTACTAAATAGTTTTGTTAAGATTGTTGAGTCCCTGCGTGGACTGTTTGTTTGTTCTTATTTTTAGGTTTGTTCAGCCAAGCCCCAGCGGCTACAGTTTGATAAAAGTTATTTCACAATCCACCATCCGTCTAGTGTCTCGTCACTGCATCCTGCGAACCTGCTCAACCCTACATAGTGTCGTGGGAGACTGGGGCCATGGCATTACTTATTGCATTACACAAGTAGCATATATCATTAGGTGGCAGATATCAGAAGCAATGAGGGTGCCAACATACATCCTTGCTCACAACAATAGGGCAAAATGTCAACAGCTGGGGATCACAGCTGATAAACTTCCGGATGTCCTGTTACTCACAGATCTTGATAATGAAGGGGCAAGAGGTCCCCTTCACAGACCTTAAACCAAGGAGCACTAAATTGCAAACAGTAGACGATATTAGCAGCATTGATATCTTCTTAAAAACTTGTAACAGAAGAGATCAATATGATCACTCCAGATCTGTGTCTCCCCCTCCCTAATCTGTGATTTATGGAAAGGAGAGCATTACAAAGTTACCTCCATAATTCTCAAACCATCAAAGGAGGCAACACAGTACTGTTTGTGACAAATATGCTGACATGTGTCTATACATCCTATCTGATACTACCACCTATGAAACACTCCGTAAAGACCCTACTCCGGAATATACCAAAGGGCCATCTCAAATTTTACATGAAGCAAAAATAGCAGGTCTGATCTAGTTTAATGATTTTTTACTCCCCAAATATCCACTAACAGCAACCTTTTACGCTATCCCTAAAATCCTTAAGGGGCCTTTCCCGCTAAAAGGTAGACCTATCATTACAGGCATAGATTCACTTTGTCAAAACTGCAGCATCTATTTGGACCAAATATTAAGAACACTAGTAACTGCTCTCCCCTCATATTTGAAAGATACCACTGATATTTTGACAAAGGTGGAAAGGACCACAGTAGAGCCAGAAACTATCCTGGTTTAAATAGACGTGGAGACCATGTCCCGGCAAAACTACATAGCATTTACCCAAATGGTTCAGGGGATGAAATCTACTAGGAGATATGAAACATATTTGGTGGACTTGCCCAGCGGTATCAAACCTATGGCATGAACTGAAGCTTTTCGTTGAACAAATGTTTGGCGGGTCAGTCCCATTAGACCCCTCTATCTTTCTCCTGGGGGCAAAACACCCAGGATTCACTAATAATTTACACAGACTGGTAAATTTTCTATTTAGGTCTGCCAAAATCCACATAGCAGCAAAGTGGAAGTCTCCTTCACTCTCTATTATTCTGGTAAAAGAGAGGATGAATGCTATCATGCTATACAAGCGTACTGAAGCCACCAGAGCTGATATGTGGGACTCCTTTAAGATTTGGAACCCTTGGACTGATCTGGATCAGAACCCGCAACTAAATCTGGCCCTGCGCCTGTCACCCTGATGAGGCAGGACCTGAAGGACTTAAGGAAGATGTCCAAAGACATAGCGTGCGACAGTTGATAATAAGCTGGTGTAAAACACACTGTGGATTACCTGTTTGTCTTCCCTTTGTACTGTCCCCCCCTATCTTTGTCTTGCTCCCCTATGTTAAAAATTTGTATTTGTTCATTATTGTTGAAATTTACACCTCCCCTGCGTGGGAGAACCTACCCAAACAGTTGTAGATTTTCAATATTATAATGCTAAATAAAACTTATTGAAACTAAATAGATGTGGAGGCCCATTATTCTAGCATTCATCACATAGCGGGCCTGTTAGCAGTGGAATACTTTTTAAATTCAAGGGGAACACATCTGATCCAACATAAGTTCATGTTGGAACTGTTACAATTTACTCTGCGACATAACATTTTCTTATTTAATGGGAAGTACTACCATCAGCTAAGGCCTCTTTCACACTTCCGTTTTTTACAATCAGTCACAATCCGCCAGGTTTTGAAAAAAACGGATCCTCAATTTTCTTTTGAGGATCCGTTTTTTTCCCCATTGACTTGCATTAATGGCGGATTGCTGTCCGTTGCATCCGTTTTTTGTGAGGATCCGCCAAAAGTTGCTGTCCGTCACCATCCTCAAAGATTTCAAAACGGAGCTTGCAACGTTTTTTTCCTCTGGCGGATCCTCCAGACACTGATTTAACCCGAAATTCTTTCTGGGTGCTGGACAAAATTTCAATTTATTTTTTCTCTCTCTCTCTCTCTCCTCATTTTCAGGATCCGTCTAAAAACAGATCCTGTGCCATCAGTTCAGAACGGATCCGCATCTCTGACTTTTTGGCGGATTTGAACTGATGCTAAAAAATTGAAGTGTGAAAGAGGCCTAAGGGGTGCAGCAATGCGGAGCCCTGGTGCTCCCACTTACGCTAACTTGCTCCTGGGCTGGTGGGAAGATACCGTGGTCTTCAAAGACAGGGATGTCACCTGGTGCCCCCATATCCAATTTTTTGAGGTGGTACAACGATGACATCCTCGTCCTTGGTCAGGGAATCGTACCCCCTTTGAATTCTTCAAACAGTACCTGAATAACAAAAAGCTGAGTTTAAAAGGAGACAAGATTGCCTTTCTCGAGGTTACCATTTCAATTGATATAAACAGCTCCTTGAAAACATCAATATTTTGGAAACCCACAGCAACCAGTAGTTTACTTAAAGGGAAGGTGCCATCCAAAAAAATTTTTTTCAGCAATTGAAAAAATGTAAAGAATTAATGTTTACATTTTCTTAAAAAATATTATCATTTGTTTTTAATTTTGCAAAATATGAAAAATAATTTTAAAAAATTTGGCATTTCCACTTGTTAACACTAGGGGGAGCAGCTACTGAAATCTGGCACAAAAACCTATGACATCTAGGAACACAGTGAGCAGCCATTTTGATGGGGCCTGCAAAGTTACTGACTGTCTTTGCATGTAAAGTCTGGATCAGAACGGCCATCAATCAGCCTGATCCAGACTTTGCAGGCAAAGACCCCATTCCCCTCCTCAGATCCTGTCCTGGCGATGTGTGAAAGCGAGGCGACAGGCGCAGTCCGGGGTGACGCTGGGAAGCAGGATGGGGGAAATGTAGCCATACAGTAACGATAAAAATGAGAACCCTCTCTTCAGCTACCTCACCAGCCCTCCCCTGACTGCACCTATTACCCCTGCATTGTGTGCAGGTGCTCAGCCAGAACCACCCTAGAATGGGTCCCCTTTCAGCAGATAATACTGCCATAGTGTTCTCACATAATACCACCATATAGTTCATACCACCATGTAGATCTCACACAAAACCAGCAGGGTGACAGCAGCACAGAGTATTTCAGGAGAGCAGTATCACACGGGATAGGATTAGATACACGGATCAGCAGACAGCATCACACAAGAGAGTATTAGATACACGGCTCAGCAGTCAGTATGACACGGGAGGATTAGATACACGGCTCAGCAGTCAGTATCACACGGGATAGGATTAGATACACGGCTCAGCAGACAGCATCACACAAGAGAGGATTAGATACACGGCTCAGCAGTCAGTATCACACAGGAGAGGATTAGACACATGGCTCAGCAGTCAGTATCACACAGGATAGGATTAGATACACGGCTCAGCAGTCAGGATCACACAGGAAAGGATCAGATACACGGCTCAGCAGGCAGTATCACACAGGAGAGGATTAGATACACGGCTCAGCAGTCAGGATCACACAGGAAAGGATAAGATACACGGCTCAGCAGTCAGTATCACACAGGATAGGATTAGACACATGGCTCAGCAGACAGTATCACACAGGATAGGATTAGATACACGGCTCAGCAGTCAGTATCACACAGGATAGGATTAGATACCCAGCTCAGCAGTCAGGATCACACAGGAAAGGATTAGATACACGGCTCAGCAGACAGTATCACACAGGATAGGATTAGATACACGGCTCAGCAGGCAGTATCACACCAGACAGTATTACAGATATGCCCACACTGGTGAAACTTCCAGCCCCCCCATACACTAGACAATGGGCTGTATATGTCACTGTCCTCCTCAGACAGCCATAAAAGCTGTTATAAAAGGGAAGGTGTCAGATTACTGGAGATCACTGGGGCTGTGAGTGAGGAGACAGAGCAGAAGAACACAGTAGAGCAGGAAGCACAGGGCCGAGCCTGCAGTAAGCAGGACAGAGGAGCATAGATGAAAGTCACCCGCACTCACCACTCTCCATCCTCCGGCTCCAGTGAGCGCTTCTCTCCTCTGCTGACCACCTTCTCCATATCTACAGCCTCTCCTCACAACACAGGACCTGTTATGCCACAAGTGGCCTGTGATAGAGGGTAAGTGGAGCTCAGCAGATAGCACTGGGCTACAGTAAAATGGCGCCCAGCCACACCTACAGCAGTGAATGGTGCAGCCCACAGGGGCGTGCCCAGTTCACTGCTAATGAGGCTGCATGGTGGGGTCGGGAGCCGACCCGCAGTCTCCTATGTCCAGGGACGGCCATATTTGCAGACTGTATGAGTCCTCCACAGATCTGCAAATCAAGATGGCAGCGCCCAGTGGCTACATTAAAACATTATTACAAACAAACCATAAATCCTGGTTAGTACAACATTTGCTGAAACAACATGTTTTGTTACTATTTTTTTGCAAATTATATAAAATTGCGGCACCTTCCCTTTAAGTGTGAAGTTACTAGCCCATGCCCTTAAAATGTGCAATGCCGAATGGACAGTTCCTTAGGTTGCAGAGGAACTGTTCCTCTATAGAGGATTGCTGCAACAAAGCTACTGACCTAAAGAAAAGGTTTACAAATCGAGGGTATTGTTTGAAAATGCCAGTCAATTGAGATGCATCGAACACCTTGCCTCGGGTGGAACGCATTTGCGTTGGGACAAAGGGATCTGACAGACAACCATCAAGACTTAGATAAGCGATCTCCTGGATACATGTTTATTCAACGTCACGAATCTGCCAAGATGATTGAATATGCATGCACAAGTGCACTTTGAATCGCTACATCAACAATTAATTAATATAAAGTTACTGTGTGATATTTTTAGTGAGTATAAACTAGCTCACAAAAAGGTATGCTTGGAAACCATTATATAGTTGGGTCCATATATATTTATTTGGACAGAGACAACATTTTTCTAATTTTGGTTCTAGACATTACCACAATGAATTTTAAACAAAACAATTCAGATGCAGTTGAAGTTCAGACTTTCAGCTTTCATTTGAGGGTATCCACATTATAATTGGATGAAGGGTTTAGGAGTTTCAGCTCCTTAACATGTGCCACCCTGTTTTTAAAGGGACCAAAAGTAATTGGACAATTGACTCCAAGGCTATTTCATGGACAGGTGTGGGCAATCCCTTCGTTATGTCATTCTCAATTAACCCCTTAGCGACCGCTGATACGCCTTTTAACGGCGGTATTTAACTGTACTAAAACCACAGCGCTGTGGAGAAAGTGAATAGCGCCCCCAGTGTCAGATTTTCTCCGGGGTCTCGACTGCCGGGAGTAGCCGAGACCCCAGAGAACATGAAATCGGTCGGTTTTTACCGACCCCGCTTTTGCGATCGCCGTTATTAACCAAAAAAAAAAAACGCGATTTTACATTTAATCTCTCTTTCCTCTGATGTGATCGCACATCAGAGGAGAGAGAAAGAGGGTCCCCAATCCCCCCCCCCCCGGTACCTCTCCGTGGTCCAGGGTCCCCTCCCGGTGGTCCTGCGTCCCGCCGACATCCTCCGGTGGGCGCCGCCATCTTGGATCCGGGGAAAATAGCGGGCGGATGCGCAGTGCGCCCGCCGGGAATCTGCCAGCTCCGGCTGGCAGATTCCATTCATTCATTTTGATCACGATGATAAACTATCATCGTGATCAAAATAAACTAATAAACTAAATAGTACATAATCCCCCCCTTTATCACCCTCTTAGTTAGGCCAACATAACAAAATGAAGAAAATATATATTTTTTCAGTTTTCCATTAGGGTTAGGCTATGTGCACACGTACCGGAACTCTCGCGGAAATTACCGCGAGAATTCCGGAATTCCATTCCGCGGGAAAATCGCATTTTAAATTCCCGCGATTTTCCCGCAGAAAAACTAGCATTTTGCAAGCGTAATTAGCTTGCAAAATGCTAGCGTTTTCCAAGCGATCTGTAGCATCGCTTGGAGAACTGACTGACAGGTTGGTCACACTCGTCAAACATAGTGTTTGACGAGTGTGACCAACTTTTTACTACTGAGGCCGCCTATGCGGCCTCAGTAGTAAAAGATAGAATGTAAAAAAAAATAAAAAATGGTGTTATTCTCACCTTCCGACGTCCCGCGCATCCGTTCCCAGTAATCCTTTGCGAAAATGCCCGCGATGACGTCCGTTCTCGCGGGATCGTGAGGTCTCGCGGTAATTCGCGATGACGTCGCGCGAATGACCGCGAGACTTCGTGATCCCGCGAGAACGGACGCCATCGCGGGCATTTTCGCAAAGGATTACTGGGAACGAGAGCGTGGAAAGAGGCGGGAATGCTGCGTGGGACGCCGGAAGGTAAGAATAACAATATTTTTTATTTTAAATTCTATTTTTTACAGGGATATGGTACCCAAATCCCGGAGGACAGTCTCCTCTCCTCCGGACCGTGGGTACCATCCGCAATTGTTCTGCTTACTTTCCGCATGGTGTGCACAGCCACATGCGGGAAGTAAGCGGAACAATGCATTCCTATGGGTGCGGGATCGCCACGATTCCGCAAATTAATGAGCATGCTGCGTTTTTTACCGCAAAGCGATTCCGCCGCAGTTAAAACCGCAGCATTAGCACAGCATTGCGGAATCCCATAGGAATGCATGGGATGCTTATTTTTCGCGTTTTCGCGGCAAAATCGCGCTGTTAAAACCGCCGCGGAAATGTGAAAAAAACGCCACGTGTGAACTCAGCCTTAGGGTTAGGGCTAGGCTAGGGTTGGGGTTAGGCTAGGGCTGGAATTAGGGTTAGGGCGAAATAGGATTAGGGTTAGAATTAGGGATTAGGGTTGGGATTAGGGTTAGGGGTGTGTTGGGGTTAGGGTTGGAGCAAGAATTGAAGGGTTTCCACTATTTACCAACTTTGGGGGTCTAAAAAAAAAAAAATCACTTTTGTGGAAATAAAGATTTTATTTTCACGGCTCTGCGTTTACAAACTTCTGTGAAGCGCTTGGGGGTTCAAAGTGCTCACCACACATCTAGATAAGTTCCGTAGGGGGTCTAATTTCCAAAATGGGGTCACTTGTGGGGGGTTTCCACTATTTAGGCCCATCAGGAGCTCTGCAAACGCAACATGACGCCCGCAGACCATTCCATCAAAGTCTGCATTCCAAAATGGCACTCCTTCCCTTCCAAGCTCTCCCATGCGCCCAAACAGTGGTTCCCCTCCACATAAGGGGTATCAGCGTACTCAGGACAAATCGCACAATAACTGTGGGGGTACGATTTCTCCTGTTACCCTTGTAAAAATACAAATTTGGTGGCGAAAAGATCATTTTTGTGGAAAAAAATGGATTTCTTATTTTCACGGCTCTACATTATAAACTTCTGTGAAGCACTTGAAGGTTCAAAGTGCTCACCACACATCTAGTCAAGTTCCTTGGGGGGGTCTAGTTTCCAAAATGGGGTCACTTGTTGGAGGTTTCCACTGTTTAGGCACATTAAGGGCTCTCTGAACGCAACATGGCATCCGATCTCAATTCCAGCCAATTCTGCGTTGAAAAAGTCAAACGGCGCTCCATCCCTTGCGAGCTCTGCCATGTGCTGAAAAAGTGGTTTACCCCCACATATGGGGTATTGGCGTATTCAGGAGAAATTGTACAACAAATTTTGTGGTTGATTTTCTCTTTTAACACTTGTGAAAATAAAAAAAAATTGGTTCTGAAGTAAATTTTTTGCAAAAAAAAAGTTAAATGTTAATTTTTTCCTGTGAAGTACTTAAAAGGTTAATAAACTTCTTGAATGTGGTTTTGAGCACCTTGAGGGGTCTAGTTTTTAGAATGGTGCCACTTTTGGGTATTTTCTGTCATGTACACCCCTCAAAATGACTTTAAATATGATGTGGTCCCTAAAAAAAAAAAAAAATGGTTTTGTAAATTTTGTTGTAAAAATGAGAAATCGCTGGTCAACTTTTAACCCTTATAACTTCCTAACAAAAAAAAATGTTGCTTCCAAAATTGTGGTGATGTAAAGTAGACATGTGGGAAATGTTATTTTTTAAGAAATTTTTGTGACATCTCTCTGATTTAAGGGCATAAAAATGTAAAGTTTTAAAATTGCTAAATTTTCAAAATTTTCGCCATATTTCCGTTTTTTTCATAAATAAACAAGACTTATCGATGAAATTTTACCACTAACATGAAGTACAATATGTCACGAAAAAACAGTCTCAGAATCAGCGGGACCCATTAAAGCGTTCCAGAGTTATAACCTCATAAAGGGACAGTGGTCAGAATTGTAAAAATTGGCCTGGTCATTAAGCTGCAAACTGGCTCTGTCGCTAAGGGGTTAAGCAGATAAAAGGTCTGGAGTTGATTTGAGGTGTGGTGCTTGCATTTGGAAGGTTTTGCTGTGAAGGAAACATGCGGTCAAAGGAGCTCTCCGTGCAGGTGAAACTGTCAAGGTGAAAATATATTTTCTTATATAACTTTTATATTTTTATACTGTGAAACAATAAGTTTTTCCTAATTGCTTGCTAATGCAAATGTAACTGTATTAAAGATGGCTGCCAGTGTTCACTTTCACTTAAATTCAGTGTCTAAAGAGTTAAGTTTCATTTCTCCTAAGTTTCATTTCTCCTAAAAAAAGATAACTCAGGAATGTGAAGAAGGAGTAACCATCGGGAGACGTTTTGACGAATCAGAGAGAGACTGGACACTAGATGTATACTGCATAAACCCCGCCTAGTGCACGCCTTCCCCTAACACTCAATATAGTATTGTGTATTTTTAAATAAAAGCCAGTTGTTGTACTGCTCCTGACAGGTGTGGATGCAGGACATTAGCTAAGATTGAATCAGCTACGTGTCTGAGTCATTCTTAATCGGTACCAGATGTTTTGCTCTCGCACAATGATTTGGAATGACTGGTGAATGAGGATTCATTGTCGTTTACGACCCCGACAATTTGGAGCCCAACGGGGGGCGTGGACAGTGATCCGAGGCTCCTCTGGACCCATGCTTGGATGTCTGTGGATGATACCTGTAGTGGCTGACCTCGAGGACTGATCACCCTCCAAAACACGGTAAGTGAGATCATATACACTGTATGTGTCACACTTGCTAGTGTCTCAGCCGTTATTGGTTTGTCTGTGGTCTCCTTGGGTCTGAGGGGTGACCGGTCGAGTGGTGAGACCGAGTGCGATCCTGTGCCACGCTCTGAACCAGCAACTGAGAGACGTCGCATTCTGCGCGTCCTCGTGTACACCACACCTCCTCCACCGGTCATTGTACTCCATTCAACCACCCTACCCGTGACTATTGTCTAGTAGTGAAGTGGAGTGATAAATTGAGCTAGTTGCAGATTGTGGGGCAACCTAGAGGAAGGGATAGGAGACGCAGCCTCTGTGATATTGTACCAGCTAGGTAATTAAGACGTCCCGAGAAGGGACCACCTGTATTTCTGTGGAGGGCTCTCACTAGGAGACCGCCTCCCGACTGTTGGAATATCGTGGCAGGATAGTCTGTTAATCACTGCTGTTCAAGGTTAGGGAAAGGAAATATTGAGCGCGAGGCTCTTTTCCTAGTACGTCGAACGTGAGGCTCCGTACTGTGGAACATCAGTGTTGATATCGCTACCAGTGGTTTTTCTGCAGAGAACCATAGTATTCTGTAAGAGTCATGCTGCGTATCTTAAAGCAGAAGAAGTCTGTGCCCCACAAGTTAGATGAGGATGCTGTGGAGGTCAAGGCAATAGTAGCGTCACGGGAAGGCAAGAAGGCAGTCAAGAATGTTGAGAGATTGTATAAGCATGTAGGATTGCCCTCGTCAGGGAGATTACAGCCGGCTATGTGGCATAATCTCATAGAGAACAAAAGAGGCATGTTGAAAGATAAAGGATTGTTAGAACAAGCACAAGCTCATCTGCGAGTTGCGCGAGGCTTGAAGAATGAAGGATGGAAAGAGATTGATGGGGAAGAGTCAGGGAAAGATACCTGAAGAAGGAGACCGGTTATGTGATATAATTGAGGATAGATATGGAAGTAGTGCAGCAAAGAACCTGGAAAAAGTATTAATCAAATCCAAAGTGCAAGATAGGCAGGCTGTGTGAATCCTTGTATATATGTCTATGAGAACCTCTGAATAAGATGAGAGATGAGTAATTGAGTAAAAAAAAAAAAAAAAAAAAAAAAAAATCAGTGAATGAGCACGTATGAATGAATCATCACACATCATTTTTGTGTCAAGAGATTTGTGACCTTTCTAGTTGTGGTGGAATCCCGGACAGATGCGTTATAGATATTTCAAATCTACATCTGAGACTGAATGAATTGAGTAATGATATAGTTCGTGTTATATGTGGCATTACATTGTAAAGTTTCCTGAATGCATTTGGCCAGAAAAAGGGCAAGGCATGGTTAATCTCATTATACAGTTATCTGCCCTTACAGTGAAATCCCGTGATTTTGAGTTTCTTTGTAGAAATTGATTTTGATAAGTCTAAAGAACTACAGAATTCTGTGAAGGACGACGCTGCATTCTGATGGGAGGGGTGAAGGATGGAGCTGCGTAGTTTTTCTTCTCCCTTCGCTCTTATCTCTGCTGAGTGTGAGCTGTGCTCAAAATTCTCTGTAATTCTATCCGTAAGGTACAAGCTGAAAGATTTGTGCATTTTAAAGCAACAGTACTTAATTGAAGATTGGAAGTTAAAAGTAAGATATGGTGCCTAATTTAGAAGGGAATTGTAAGTGATTGCTTGGTCATTAATGTGTTTGAACCTGCTTCTAGTTGTGTGATTGATTTGTATAGCAAATTGTGTCAAATTACAAGAGACAGAGAAGGAAGTACAGCAGACATATAAGTGTACCTGGGCAGACTTAGAGAGGTTGGTGAGTTTAAAGGCAGGTGACGCACTAGATCATATAATTAAGACACACAGATGTGACAAAGAATCAGGCTTGGGGCATGGATGATAAATCTGCACGATCTGGGGAGACGTACTGTGAGTCACTAAGACAATGGGCTGCAGTGGAACAATCAGAGCAGTCTGTACTCCTGACTAATGTGACACAGCAAAGAGGAGAGAGAGTAGAGATATACCTTGGACGGTTACAGCTGAAATGGGCAGACATGGGGTACATTTGCATAAATCCACTTGATGTTAGAATACTGGTGGATGCATTCATTGACGGTATGAACAAAGACTTACGAGACGCAGTACAGACAGCCAGACCTGAATGGAGACATGTAGATCCGAAAGACCTCCTTAAGGTAGCTAAAGAAATTGAGCAAACAAGGACAATAAAACGACCTGTCATGTATGCTGGAGCACAAGGAAAAAAGTGGAGACGTAATAGGAAAGGCATGTGAGATGACACTGACGATCCATGCCATACTCCTACAAGTTCAACCAAAACATCTGTCTATGGCCAGACAGCTCCGACTTGAGTGTGCTCTACTAATTCCTGAGTATGTCACTCCTCAAAAGATGTAACGTTCTGAATCCAGCCACCCTCCTGCCTGTGGATTCAGAAAAGGGGGAATTGGTGACCGTATTAGCGAGTGAGGAAGGATACTTTGACATGACGCATGAACATGTCTGCATAGAACTGATGAGTCAGGAGACAGTTGGGTTTGCACACATTCATGAAAAACCTGTTCCTAATGCAGACTTTGAGTTTCTTTTTTGTAGATGGCCCCAGATACCACCAGGATGGACGATTCTACACTGGATATGCAGTAGTATCCTCACATGAGGTAATCCGAGCGGAACCACTCTCTCCTCACATGTCGGCGCAGGAGGCAGAGTTGAAGGCACTCACTGAGGCGTGTAGAGCCGCTGCAGGTAAAGTCGCTAATATTTTCACAGATTCGAAGCCCATTAAAAATGCAGAGCTGGTGAAACAATTGATGGAGGCATTGATGTTACCAGTCCAGGTTGGCATTGTCAAGGTAAAAGCACACACAAAGGTGACTCCGTGGAGGTAGAGGGCAATAGAAGGGCGAACGAGGCTGCTAAAATAGCACAAGGCGGCCTAGAGAGAGCAGTGGACGGTGGCGGGGAGTTAGCGTATTCCAGCCACATTGGGTCTAGATGTCCTGAAATCCCTCCAGCAAAAGGCTGCCCAAACAGAGAAGGTACACCGGGGGAGACTGGGAGCTGAGCTGAACTCAAATGGAGTATGGGAGAATAAGGATAAAATGTGCCCACCAAAGTCCCTGTTCCCAATCATGGCGCAAGCAGCACATGGCCCCAATCACACCTCAAAAAGTCACATGTGTGCCATGGTAGATGCCTTCTGGATCGCTCCTGGCTTCAGTTGCGCAGCCGCGAAACTTGTACAATCATGCCTCATCTGTGCACAGCACAACCCAGGTAAAACAGTAAAAGTCCCTAAGAAAGCGACATCTAGGCCTCTCTACCCGTTTCAGAGACGGCAGATTGACGACATACAGCTACCAAGGTAGGAGTGTATGCAAATATCCTAGTATGTGTAGATCTCTTCTCTGGATGGCCAGAGGCCTACCCGGTGAAAACGGCTACAGCTCGAGCCACTGCAAAGAAACTGGTGATGGAACTAGTACCACGATTCGATGTCCCTGAAACAATTGAATCAGACAGAGATCCAGATAGTGTGGAAGGAACTCACTGTCTACAACCTGGTGATTACGTATATGTCAAGAAACACTCCAGAAAGACCCTTGAACCCCGATATCAAGGACCTTACCAAGTACTCCTAACAACGCCTACTTCTGTTAAGTTGGAAGGACGACCAACCTGGATCCACGCATCACATTGCAAACTAGCCACAGGAATTAACAAAGCATAAGAGTGCATAATGTTTTGGTTTGGTTTTGTTGCATTATCTGTAATAATGGTAGCTGCGTGGGACAATCTAAATTCTCCAATGTCCTTGAATAATAAGTTTATACAACATCATGAAAAATTACTAAATGATTGGTCAAAAGACACTCAGTCTCCAGCAGATTGCTGGATCTGCACACATTCAGCAGTATCAGCCACTAGTATTCCGTTCCTTGTTATTCCTGTGCCACCCGAGGAATTATTTGCCTGGACCAGTTGTTCTGATACACTTGCTAATAATGCCACAAATAATGTGAAGTTATGGAACACAACTGTTGGTATACCTATTGTGGGATGGGTAGGATACCCTTGGTGGCAGGGTAATCTTTCAGGAAGTAACACATACCTTCAATATCTGGCATATAAAGGGGGGGCTTGGGTACCCAGGAATAGAACTCGGTTAACCTACCTGGGGCAAATTCCAATGTATGGCCTACAACTTAGTTTTAATGTAACTTCCCACTCTACTGATGCCTTCAAACCAATACTGCTAGAAAGAAGGTTGCATAATACGTCCTGGGAGTATTCCAATTTATTTCCCCAGGGCAATAATGAAACTTGTTTTAATATTTCAGGTAATATACCTTGCAACGAGTTATCTGGATATGAGAAAGGAACTCCCACCTGTGGAAATCCCGATGTAGGGTATTGTAGCCCTTTAGGACAACTTCCAAATTGGTGTATGCTTCAGAATGTATCTGCGTTCATAGATTTAGTTCATAGACTGGTATTACAACATTCAGCCCTATGGGACCTACCTAGTGACATGTTCTGGGTATGTGGAGACAATGCATATAAATGGTTGCCAGTAGGGGTAAAAGGTGCTTGTACTCTGGGTCGTTTGACTCCAGCTACCTTTGTTATTCCGAATGACCAGTTGAATACTCAGAGCATACCTAAACACCACTGCCTGTGTCATGAATTTGTTGAAAGGTTTGAAGCCCACTGATTGCCCAGATTATGTCCCACTAATTCATAAGGAACCCAAACTAAAGGTCCCAGGAGAAGTAACTGTATTAGCTGACAATTACACCTGCTATAATTCCCACGACACCACAGGTACACCAGTAGGGATCTTCGAGACAGGTTTCTGCAAAGAGAATAGTTCTCTAGATACTGACTTGTTAATCAAACATACACAATATATGTATGACATTTATTGGTTATGTGGAGATGGTAAGCTCCGTCCTAGGTTGCCAAATGCCTGGACAGGCCAATGCACCCTTGTTAAACTAGCTATGCAGTTCAAGATTCTACCCTGGGATCCAAAGATACCTGATGAACCTACCAGGAAAAGGAGAAGCCTCGATCAGCTCCATATGAGTTATGAAGAAGATCCACTAGTATATATTGATGCTATTGGAGTGCCAAGGGGGGTGCCTGACCAATTTAAAGCCCAGAACCAGATCTATGCTGGCTTTGCTTCTATAATCCCACAGGTGCAGATTAATAAAAATGTTGAATGGATCAATTACATATATTACAGTGAACAAAGGTTTGTCAATTTCAGCCAAGATGCCTTCCAAGGTATAGTTGAAGAATTGGGCCCTAACACTAGAATGACACTCCAAAATCGACTAGCCCTTGATATGATATTAGCTGAGAAAGGAGGAGTTTGTGGGATGGTGGGAGAGGAGTGTTGTACCTATATCCCTCAGAACTCTGGAGTGAATGGAAAAACCATGATAGCCCTTAAAAAGATAACTGGGTTAGCAGCATTGAAAACTAATGCTGGAGTAGACACATCTTTCTTTTCCGGCTGGTTGGGTGGACTCAAGGGATTCCTTCAACAAGCTTGTATAGTACTGATTGCCCTCCTTGTAATTGGATCAATAACTCTTTGTTGTGTTATTCCCTTGTATAAAAAGGTTATTGCCAAAGCAACTCCGACTGGCACCTTCCTCAATCAAGAAGTAGACCCACCAGAGTACGATGGTACTGATCTAGGGGAGATCCCTAAGTATATTCCCCTCAAGAGAGTAGACAAAACCCCCCATTCTCAGATGATGTTGAGAGACTTAGTTTAGGGACAGCGGGAGAACTCCATGTGAGGTTAGTGAAGGGTTCAGCTGCCTGGAGGCCTCTCGCTAGGGGAGAGCTTCTGAGGTGTCTGGATGAAGAAATCCACCTCCCCTTTTCCCATCACATGGACAGTCTCGAAGGATCTTTCATTAAGGGAAAAACTTAGTGTTTAGGGGGGATTGTCAAGGTGAAAATATATTTTCTTATATAACTTTTATATTTTTATACTGTGAAACAATAAGTTTTTCCTAATTGCTTGCTAATGCAAATGTAACTGTATTAAAGATGGCTGCCAGTGTTCACTTTCACTTAAATTCAGTGTCTAAAGAGTTAAGTTTCATTTCTCCTAAGTTTCATTTCTCCTAAAAAAAGATAACTCAGGAATGTGAAGAAGGAGTAACCATCGGGAGACGTTTTGACGAATCAGAGAGAGACTGGACACTAGATGTATACTGCATAAACCCCGCCTAGTGCACGCCTTCCCCTAACACTCAATATAGTATTGTGTATTTTTAAATAAAAGCCAGTTGTTGTACTGCTCCTGACAGGTGTGGATGCAGGACATTAGCTAAGATTGAATCAGCTACGTGTCTGAGTCATTCTTAATCGGTACCAGATGTTTTGCTCTCGCACAATGATTTGGAATGACTGGTGAATGAGGATTCATTGTCGTTTACGACCCCGACAAAACAAGCCATCCTTAAGCTGCAAAAACAGAAAAAACCCATCCGAAAAATTGCTACAACATTAGGAGTGGCAAAATCTACAGTTTGGTACATCCTGAGAAAGAAAGAAAGCACTGGTAAACTCATCAATGCAAAAAGACCTGGGCGCCCACGGAAGACAACAGTGGTGGATGATCGCAGAATAATCTCCATGGTGAAGAGAAACCCCTTCAGAACAGCCAACAAAGTGAACGACACTCTCCAGGAGGTAGGCGTATCAATATCCAAATCTACCATAAAGGGAAGACTGCATGAAAGTAAATACAGAGGGTTCACTGCAAGGTACAAGCCACTCATAAGCATCAAGAATAAAAAGACTAGACTGGACTTTGCTAAAAAAAACATCTAAAAAACCCAGCACAGTTCTGGAAGAACATTCTTTGGACAGATGAAACCAAGATCAACCTCTACCAGAATGATGGAAAGAGAAAAGTATGGCCAAGGCGTGGTACAGCTCATGATCCAAAGCATACCACATCATCTGTAAAACACGGCGGATGCATTGTGATGGCTTGGGCATGCATGGCTGCCAGTGGCACTGGGTCACTAGTGTTTATTGATGATGTGACACAGGACAGAAGCAGCTGAATGAATTCTGAGGTATTCAGAGCCATACTGTGCGCTTAGCTCCAGCCAAACGCAGCCAAACTGAGTGGTCGTCGTTTTTATACTACAGATGGACAATCACCCAAAACATAAAGCCAAAGCAACCCAGGAGTTTATTAAAGCAAAGAAGTGGAATATTCTTGTCACCTGATCTCAACCCAATTGAGCATGCATTTCACTTGTTAAAGACTAAACTTCAGACAGAAAGGCCCACAAACAAACAGCAACTGAAAACCACCGCAGTGAAGGCCTGGCAGAGCATCAAAAAGGAGGAAACACAGCGTCTGGTGATGTCCATGAGTTCAAGACTTCAGGCAGTCATTGCCAACAAAGGGTTTTCAACCAAGTACTAGAAATGAACATTTTATTTACAATTATTTAATCTGTCCAATTACTTTAGGTCCCTTTAAAAACAGGGTGGCACATGTTAAGGAGCTGAAACTCCTAAACCCTTCATCCAATTTTAATGTGGATACCCTCAAAAGAAAGCTGAAAGTCTGAACTTCAACTGCATCTGAATTGTTTTGTTTAAAATTCATTGTGGTAATGTCTAGAACCAAAATTAGAAAAATGTCTCTGTCCAAATATATATGGACCTAACTGTATACCCGCCAATTGTTTGCAATTTGAGTTGCTAAGAGTCCTAGAATAAAAAATCTAGCACCATGTTGAATGTTTAGGGTGCCAACCTTCATGGAAAAGCAATTCAAATATACTTTTTAGTGAATTACATTAAAAATTACTTAAGGGTTTTTTCGGTTGGTTCTTAATACATCCCATTAGCAAAGTATATTTGCTTCCATTACATCTTATGTTTTGTTGTATGTGAGGCAGAGGATCACCTTTGGAGGCCCCAGGAAATAGGCATAGTATGGAAGGTGGGTGAAAGACTTTTCAAGGTAGTTGGGATTAATGCACATACTCCCCTTTCTGGCACAATTACATTTTTAATTACCTACATTTCAGAACACCCAAATGAGTGCACAAATGGGTCCAAGACCATGGAACTTGCGTGCCTTTTCCGTGTCGGAGCTGGCGCTTAACGCTCCCACCTGATATCCACCTTTTATTCAATACTCCTCACTAATTCTAGGAAATCTTCCCTTGTTCTTCTAAAGCGGTGGTCCAAAACTAAAATGTATTTTAATCAAATATATTTATCTTTTTAACGTCATAATCCAATTTGTTTTATTTAAATATTCTTCAGTTAAAAAGTCCCTATCTTTCCCTCATTACTCTTCTTTTTTTTTACTGCTCTGTGTGATGACACTTGATTTGAGAATCCCAGTGCATGCTGGGATAATTAAAAAGAGCCATATCATCAGGCAGAGGCTGCGGACTCCAGACTTGTAGTTAAGACCAGACAGCCCATTTAACTTATAAAATAAGGTCAACTGTAAGATGATCCTGTATCGCACTATTATGACAAGAACCCCTAGAGCTTTACATATTTGAAACTGCACAGTAAATTTAAGAACATTATAGGGTGAATCAGCTAGGGAGGATGGGTCCTTACTTGTACCCCTGTCTGTAGTACCATGTCGAAAATGTTATTGTCTGATGACAATTTGAGTATGTCCGGACAGTATCAGAAAAGGTTAAAGCAAAACGATATTTCCCAGAAATTATCTCCTTTGGATCAATGTTAACAACAGACCCAAATACTTTCTTAAAGTTCTTGCATTGTTTGTACCAGTGGAAAGGCAGAAAGCTTGGACATATTTTATCCTTTTTCTTAGTTCATGTACATTCAACTGTTGAAAAGGCTTTAGCAGAACTCTCCTAGAAAAAATCCCTCCCCAATTTTGGAATTAGTTTTCAGGGATTTAGACATACTACTGAGACAAAATGGCTTCTACGTCAAAGTAGAATCTACAACTTCTCAACATTTATTGGTTACTACTCACCCAAGTCATCATCTGTAATAATCTCCACTTTAAACCAGTCATCACCCCTCATGTATGTCTCTGTAGTATTGATATTTTTCAAATCTTTATCCTGTAACAAAGTCACAGACAGATGGAGAAGTCACATCTATGATCAGCTCTAATCCTGCCATCTCCACCGTTCTCATTACACAAATATAAAACATATAATACTGGTGGATAAAACAAGACTGAGCACAAGACCTTCACAGCCTTCTACACATCATAGGGGAGATCTCATGACACCTTCTCTCCATCTACCTGATGATCCTGAGGAACATTGGGATCTTCTTGTTTATAGTCCTGTGGAAGAAGAGGACGGGGACATCTCTCTGGTGTTGTCCTCTCACTGGATAGAACTGCAAAAAACACATACAGGGACTGAACTCATTCCTTACATACAGAGAATTACAAGTCATGTGTATTTAGTTGGGTCATTCCATATCAATTGATCCAAATATGAATATTTTTCTTACCTGACGTCTGTAGATTTTTTTTTTTTTTTTTTTTTTATGAAGTACAACTTTAGTTAATTACAGATTAAAAGTTTTGAATTTTTTTCTTCATCAGTTAATTTTTTTTTAGACTTCAAAAGTTTTGAAAAAGAACGAATTTTGGCCTGGTATGGCTTTACATTTTTTATCATATCTCAGGCTAGAATTAAGATAAAGAGGTGGGAGATGCATGTCACAAGACTATGGTTCTTTATTATTTTGTTTTGGAGAAATTTTATTCAAAATTTTGATGCGCAATTGCGAAAAAAAACGTATGTTTTAAAACTGTGAAAAAATGCATGCGTGTCACTTGTGTTCTTGTTTATATTTGTACAGGGATTCAACTTGGGACCTATCAAATTTATATTTTTTTTTTTTTAAGCTTTGGATCATCTGATTTTATGTTTGTGAGTTTCTTCCTTTTTTCTTTTCAAATTACAACTTATTGAATTCAACATTTATATGCAACAATAAAGAAACACAAAAAACAAATACAGTAAGTGCCAGAATAAATATATCTTAATCATCACACAACATGCTCAGCATTTTCAACCTGAATGCATTGAACAAACCAAAAGAAAAAAAAGTCATCATATCCTCAAGTGTGATTTTCTCAATACAGTCTTATCCTAAAAAACAAGATTAAAAGAACCAATATTTTTACCACCTAGTTATACATGTAACAATTCATCACTAAACATGTCATTTATGAAGTGTTTAAGAAGAATAGTTCAGTAGTTAAATCCTCGTTCTATAAAATATGAACTAATCAAACAATTAATAGTACATTTTTAAACTGGCCTTTTATCAATTTGTCCCTTCTAGTGGGTGAAATGTAATCTTGTCCAGAAGCACTTACTAGCAATGGCCATTTCCTTTTGTGTCAAAGAGTCATGATGTTCGGCTCCACCTGAGTTAATATCTGATTTTTGTTAACTTTTAAGATGTCTGGTTTTCTTGGATACATAAAGGATGGCGTTGGGCCAGAAGGATGCAAAAAAGTCACTTCTACTTAATTTTCACAATTTTTGGAGAGTACAGTAGCCAGCCACCAGTGCCGATCATATTCACAGGTCACATAACCAGTTATGTCATCCATTGCCAATCTTGTGCCGCCTTCTACCACTTCATGGACTTCACGGTCTTTGCTGAATGAAAAAAATCCTTGTTTTTACTTCTGTTTCACTACATGGAATGACAGTGTGGTATTGCTGAGTCCCTTTTATGGGTTCTGCTTCCTGTAACCGATGTTTTAATAAACTCTCCTCCTCTTCGTAGTCCTGGTTTGTACAATACGAGGGGTGATCCAAAAGTAATGATAATCGGTTATTTCTATTGCACACAGAAATTAAAATAAAATGTTTTCTTCTCTGTTAAGTACCCACTAGTCCAGGAAAAAAATAAATCACTTAAATGGGCCACGATTCCCGGGAGCTACATTCATTTGAATATGAACTGCCAAGGATTGAACATCAAAATGGAAAAAAACGAGCACAGAGCTGTCATCAAATACCTCTGCTTGGAAAAAATGTCTACCAAAGACATACACAGCGACTTGGTGGAAACATTGGGGGGACTCTTCTCCTCCATATTCCACAGTTGCACGCTGGGCCAAGGTATTTAAGCTGGGAAGAACATCGACGGAAGATGAACATAGCGAAGGACGCCCATCCACGTCCCTCAATGAAGAAAATGTGAAAAAAGTTGAAGAAGTTGTGTTGGCAGATCGAAGAGTGACTATCAGGCACGTAGCTGAGGTCACAGGGATCTCATATGGCAGTATTCAAAGAATCCTTGCAAAAGAATTGCATATGAGGAAGGTCTCTGTGCGTTGGGTGCCAAAAATGTTAACCGACGAGCAAAAGATGAAATGAGTTGACATTTCAATAGCAAATCTCGAAAAGTTCCAAGCAGACAAGGAGAATTTTTTGTCACGTTTTTTGACCATGGATGAGACCTGGATCCACCACTTTGATCCCGAAACTAAAACAACAATCGATGACATGGAAACGAGCCGACGCCGAAGAAATTCAAAGTGTCAAGCTCAGCAGGGAAGGTTATGGCGTCCGTTTTTTGGGACGCAGAAGGAATTATGGTGGACTATTTGCAGAAGGGAGCCACTATTACTGGCTCCTACTACGCAGAACAAATAAGAAGATTGTGGGAGGCTATCAAGGAGAAAAGGAGCGGCAAACTGCGGGCTGGAGTGGTTTCACCAAGATAACGCACCGGCTCACAAAGCTGCAGTTGCCATGGCTACCATTCAAGAAGCGGGCTTTGAATTGGTGGAACACCCCCCCCTATTCGCCAGATCTAGCCCCCAGTGACTTCGTTCTCTTTCCTCGGCTCAAGGAACACCTCCGGGGCAAGAAATTTGACGACAATAGCAACGTGATAACCGCTGTTGGGGAGTTTTTTGAGGGTCAAGATCAAGAATTTTTTTCGAAGGGAATTCTAAGTTTAGAAAAGAGATGGACTAAATGTATAGACTTGTTAGGAGACTATGTAGAAAAATAAAAATTTTTTATTTACTATATTCATTGTGTTTATTATTGATTATCATTACTTTTGGATCGCCTCTCGTACATGAACTGGATGTTAAGAATATTTTTCCCACTCCATTTAAAAAGTTGCATGGGTGTGCAGAAGAGTCATCCGAGAAGTAGTAGACCTTGCTAAAACTTGGTAGGATGTCCGTTTTTATCACTGAAATCAATTTTTTTTTGGAACAAATGAACAGCTATTGAATCATGAAGTAAGCACTCAGATATCATAACTACACTTTTGTACTTTATTTCTCCATTCTCACTGTAATAGATTGCAAAGGGTGCACAGTTGCTTGTTCATTGTTCCAGTGAAATGACTGTGCTTCATCCTGAACAACAAAGGAATAGTTCTCTGAAAAGTCTAAGCTTATTACTGTCTCATGTTGTTTGATGCTTTCTTTGAGGTGACTGTAGTAGTCATACTGTTGGCGAGCTATAAATGAGTGTTTAAGGACTGTTAAACACTCAGCTGTTCACAAAATTATTCTATAAAATGTTCTGCACTTTTAAAAACAGTGTCTAAAGTACCCCTACCAACAGATATCCACTGTTTATAAGTTATATTATCTACCATAGCCTCTTCAAAATAATTTAATATTTTTTCTTTGAGAGCCAATACTGAAGGACATTTTTGCAAATATTGAGGTAACAACTCCAACTCTTTTCTGGACACAATATTTGAGATAGACATACTTTGTAATCGCCAAGATTGGACTCGCCAATCTGAACATCTTTCAGCTTACCCCCTTCAATCATGAGCTTAGTGTTCTGGTGTGTTGTACATATGCATACTGGGTGTGTACCACTACCACCAGCCAGGACACAATTCTTCGGTCGCAGTTAAGCAAATTTTGAAAATCCTACAGGATGGTGGGGAAGGAGACAGTAGGTTGGTGGGTTGCAGCAGTTCCGGTGTTGGTTGAGGTGATATCACGGGTAGTGGTGAGAGAGAAGGAGGTAGCGGGATCATTGCAGGCTTTCTTGAAGAAGTGGGTTTTCAGGTTCGATCTGAAGGATCCAAATGTGGTTGATAGCCGGACTTGTTGGGGCAAAGAATTCCAGAGAATAGGGGCTATTCGGGAGAAGTCTTGGAGGCGGTTGGGAGAAGAGCGAATAAGTGTGGAGGAGAGAAGGAGTTCTTGGGAGGACCGGAGATTACGTGAGGGAAGGTATGAGGAGATTAGTTGAGAGACATATGGGGGAGACAGGTTATAAGATGGCCTTGTAGGTCAGTATTAATTTGAAATGGATACGCTAAGGGAATGGGAGCCAGTGAAGAGATTCAGAGGGGAGAAGCGGAGGAGAGAGATGAATTAGTCGGGCGGCAGAGTTAAGGATGGACTGGAGAGGTGCGAAGGTGTTAGCAGGGAGACCACAGAAAAGGATGTTGCAGTAGTCGAGGCAGGAGATGATGAGGGCATGCACAAGCATTTTAGTAGATTGAGGGTTGAGGAAAGGACGGATTCTGGAAATATTTTTTGAGCTGGACGCGACAGGAGGTAGAAAGAGCTTGGATGTGCGGTTTGAAGGACAGGGCAGAGTCAAAGGTTACTCCGAGGCAGTGGACTTCTGGTACTTGGGAAAGTGTGATGTCATTGTTATAGCTAGGTCGGGTATGGAAGATCTGTGAGATGGAGAAAGATGAGGAGTTCAGATTTGTCTACATTGAGTTTGAGGAAGCGAGAGGAGAAGGAGGATATGGCTGATAGACACTCTGGGATTCCGGACAGCAGAGAGGTGATGTCTGGGCCAGAGAGGTAGATCTGAGTGTCATCAGCATAAAGGTGGTAGTGGAATCCGTGGGACTTTATGAGTTGCCCCAGACCAAGTGTATAGATTGAGAAGAGGAGGGGTCCTAAAACAGAGCCTTGGGGGACTCCAACAGAGAGAGGGTGGGATGAGGAGGTGGTGTGGGAGTGGGAGACGCTGAATGTGCGGTTGGAAAGGTATGAGGAGATCCAGGATAGGGCAAGGCCTTTGATGCCGAAGGAGGAGAGTATCTGTAGTAGGAGGCAGTGGTCAACTGTGTCAAATGCAGAGGACAGGTCTAGAAGCAGGAGTATAGAGTATTGTCCATTTGATTTAGCTGTAAGTAGGTCGTTAGTAATTTTGGTCAGGGCTGTCTCAATGGAGTGAAGGGGGCGGAAACCAGATTGTAGATTGTCAAAGAGCAAGTTAGATGATAGGTGGGAGGAAAGTTCAGCGTGGATTTGCTGTTCCAGGAGTTTGGAAGCGAATGGAAGCAATGATATTGGGCGATAGCTGGGCATAGCGGTTGGGTCGAGGGTTGGCTTTTTAAGGATAGGCTTGATTGTGGCATGCTTGAAAGCAGAAGGGAAGGTACCAGACGTTAGTGATAGGTTGAAGAGGTGGGTTAGGGATGGGATAAGTGTGGTGGTGAGGAGGTGGGATGGGGTCAAGTGCACAGGTTGTGAGGTGCGATTTGGAGAAGAGGCGATTAAGCTCCCCTTCAGTGATGTTGGAGAGTGAGGTTATGTGACTTTCTAATTTTTTTGGCAATAACCTGGATAATGGATATTTTTTTGCAATGGGCAATTCTTCGATGTTAGAAAGTGATTTAATCAAATACTCTATTGTTAAATCAGGATTTATAAAATCCTCTGTGTTGGAAGTTACAGGTTCTTCAAAATTTTCTGCCTGCAGAGTATTTTTCTCATTTGCAAGTTGCTTTCAAAAAACTGTCACAAATTTTCATGCCTGCATTGATTGATGGATTCATTTATATGAAACATCCAATCTTGTACCGGCCTAAGATTTTTTCTTGTTGTGTGTCCAGTTTTTTCAAAAGGATTGCAACAGCAGATATTATAAAATGCTATTCCATGAGAAGTAGCAGCCATTGCTGTGTGAGAAAAATACAGTTAATATTAAGGAAGATGGGTAATAAAAAAAGCGAATTACTTACTGGTAATACTCTTTTATAAAGCCACGACAGCACCCATAGAGAGGGGATCCGCCCCTAGGAACAGGAAACCTACAGAGAGATAAAAGGGGTGGTCCCCCTCGCTCCCTCAGTTGGATTACAGAGACCAAGCGGAACCGCCACATATGTTTTAGTTAATTTGTCCAGCAAGCGATTTTAGCATAAACATACTTATAATTTTCGCTATATACATTTCATATATTTATATAGCACAATGAAAGAAAAAAGGATGGCACTCACCGTTACCAAAAGTAGAAGTCTTCATTTCATGGATAAAAATGCAAGGGCTCGGGAGCAATGCAGAGAGTGCGGACAACGGCCGTTTCGCGCTCCTGCGCTTCAACGGGTCCTAATCAGTTTAGGACCCGTTGAAGCGCAGGAGCGTAAAACGGCTGTTGTCCGCACTCTCTGCATTGCTCCCGAGCCCATGCATTTTTATCAATGAAATAAAGACTTCTACTTTTGGTAACGGTGAGTGCCATCCTTTTTTCCTTTCATTGTGCTATTGGATTTTGTTATATTTCTTCAGGATTGAGCACCCGTTCCTTGGGGTATGTGGCGTTTATATAGTGTGTGAAGGGTCTCTTTAGGTTTGTTTAAGAGACCACGGTGGTGAAGCGGTGACGAATCTGTTTCTCTTTTTTGGACTTTATTCATATATTTATATACAGTTTCTATCCTTCACCAACCAGAGTGAACCACGTGTACATATATTAAGGGAGGGGAAGTGAGTGGGTGCTGTCGTGGCTCTATAAAAGAGTATTACCGGTAAGTAATCTGTTTTTTTCTCTTCGCCACGACAGCACCCACAGAGATTTCCAGAGACAATCACCTGGGAGGGCCCACCATGTCAAGTACGGATCAACCAAAGGCTAAGTCCTCGGAGGACGATAAATCTAGCCTATAGTGACTATAAAAGGTAGATGGAGAAGACCAGGTTGCGGCCTTACATATTAGTTCAATCGGAACATTTGCCCTCTCGGCCCAGGAGGAAGATATGGCTCGTGCAGAATGTGCCTTTACGCCCAGTGGCGGGTCTTCTCCTTTTGACGAATATGCCAACGTAATTGCGTCCCTGATCCACCGGGACAGCATGCTTTTTGTAATTCTCGGCCCCTGCTTGTTACCCTGAAAGGAAACAAAAAGAGCCCTGCTCTGCCTCCAGGGCCTGGTCCTATCTAAATAGGCTAAAGGGGGTTTTACACTAAGCGATATCGCTAGCAATATCGCTAAAACGTCACTGGTTTTGTGACGTTATAGCGATATTGCTAGCGATATCGCTATGTGTGATACTTACCAGCGACCGGCTCCCCCGCTGTCCATCGCTGATCGCGCGAGAATGTCTGGCTCCATTTCTCGTCGGGCGCTTCCTGCTGAGACTTCCTGCTGTGACGACGAGCGACGCTGGAGGCGGGCGGGAGGACGCAGGATCGCTGTGTGTGAATGGTAAGTATCGTGCGCTGCGTCGCTGCTGCATCGCTGTGAGATCTTTCTGTATGAAAGCTCACTAGCGATCATTTAGCGATGCACCAGCGATCCTGACCGGGTGGGATCGCTGGTCGGATCGCTGGTGCATCGCTAAATGTAAAAGGGCCTTTAGCCTGCTCTCTTCACATCTAAGGTGTGATATCTTTCTTCCTGTGGTGTCGTTGAGCTATCATAGAAGGATGGAAGATAGATTTCTTGAGATCTGTGAAATTTAGTAGCCCTTTTAGGAAGATAAGCCGGGTCCATTTTTAACACTAACCTATCCTGGAATATTGATAGGAAGGGGGGGGGGGGGAAGGTAGGAATCTATTGACAGGGATGGAGATCACTTACTCTCCTTGCTGATACAAGAGCTACTAATAGGGCAGTATTTAATGACACACATTTTATTGGTGCAGAGTATACGGGCACGAATGGGGCCTGTGTGAAGGCATCTAAGACTAAGCTAAGGTCCCACAGTGGTAGTTGAGGAATGTGGACCGGGTTTGCTCCCTGGCAAGCTGAAATAAATCGAGCCACCCACCTATTGCCTGCCAGTCTGCCACATCATAATTATACAAGGCCCCTAGGGCCGACACCTGGACTTTTAGAGTGTTTACAGAAAGTTTCAAGTCATGCCCCTTTTGAAGGAATTCTGGAATGGCTGGGATAGGTATCTCACTGGCCCTGCTTATTGGAAGGCTAAAAATTCCCATATTCTGGAATAGATTTTTATAAACATATGGGAAAAATTGGGTTACGATATACATATTCCACCTATAGGATGCTCTTAAAAGATATAATAAAAACCATCTAAGAAACAGAGTTTATTTAATCCCATTAACAATATACTCCAAAAGAATTCAATAATCAAAAGACAAGCTTTCATAAAAAGTGCAATTTGTCTTTATTGAGTGTAACAATATTTGTATCAAAAAAAGTTGATGCTAAAACTTAGCATAGTAAGGAACAAGCGGGCAGCAATACAACCATAATGCCATGGAGAGCGTCATAATTAATGTATACAGGCGTGCAAATAAGTAAACATCAAATGCTAAAGTGCATAGTGCAATGTGTAGCAGCATAATACATTGTTTTGCACAGCCAATTAACATGCATATATGCAAAAGTAAAATAGGCCAAAGTAAGGAGGATGGGAAACAAGGATCACCTCACAAGTCACAATGCTTTGGCATGGGTAAGGATGGATTTGGGCTATAAATTATATAATGAACTGCTGCACACTGATCGTTACTTAGCAGAACATCTGTGTATGTGCTAGTACTGGTATATCTTGTTTAGTGTGACTTGTGAGATGATCCTTGTCTCCCATCCTTCTTACTTTGGCCTATTCTACTTTTGCATATATGCATATTAATTGGCTGTGCAAAACAATGTATTATGCTGCTATATATTGCACTATGCACTTTAGCATTTGATGTTTACTTATTTGCACGCCTGTATACATTAATTATGACGCTCTCCATGGCATTATGGTTGTATTGCTGCCCGCTTGTTCCTTACTATGCTAAGTTTTAGCATCAACTTTTTTTGATACAAATATTATTGTTACACTCAATAAAGACAGATTGCACTTTTTATGAAAGCTTGTCTTTTGATTATTGAATTCTTTTGGAGTATATTGTTGTTAATGGGATTAAATAAACTCTCTGTTTCTTAGATGGTTTTTATAGATGTTTGTTGTAGTCTCCTTCCTACTTTGTAGGAGGATATCTAGATATTAAGTTATTCGAGAATCCTTTTTGCTTTAATAACTCCCTCTCAAATTCCATGCCTGGAGGCGTAGACCTTTTACCTGAGGGTGGTAGCAGGGTCCTTGTGAGAGTAGGTCCCGATCTAGAGGGAGAATCCATGGGTCGGAGATTGACATGGTTCTCAGCCACGAAAACCATGGCCTCTTGGGCCAAAACGGGGCTATTAAGATGACCCTCGCCCCTTCTTCCCTTATTTTCCTGAGGACAGTTGGTAACAGCATCATTGGAGGGAAGGCATAGGCTTGTCAGAATGTCTAGGGTGTTTGGAGAGCGTCAAGCACGTCCGGATTGTCTGCCCTGAACAGAGAAGCGAACTTTTCTACGCGTCTGTTGGCCCTTGTGGCGAATAAGTCTATCTCTGGTCTGCGCCACTTGGCCACTATCATCTCGAAGATGCGCCGGCTGAGCACCCATTCTCCCTGATGAAGGGTGTGGCGATTGAGGAAGTCTGCTCTGGAATTGTCTACCCCTTTGATATGGAGAGCAGACAAGGAATGGAGGTGTTTTCGGCCATTTTTAGAATCTCCTCCGCAATAGACATTAGCGGACCTGATCGCGTGCCTCCTTGCCGGTTTAGGTATGCCACTGAGGTGGTGTTGTCCGAGTGAATCCTTGCATGGGTTCCTTGGAGCTGTAGGAGAAATTTAGATATGGCATAAAATATTGCTTTTAGCTCTTTCATATTGGAGGAATCCTCTGCCTCGGACCACTGTCCCTGAACCATATTCTCATCTAGATGGGCTCCCCACCTGAAGGGACTAGTGTCCGTAGTAACTATTTTTGAGGGAACGACCATCCATGGGACTCCTCCCGAGAGGTTGTCTGGGTCTAGCCACCACCTGAGGCCGGTTTCACATTAGCGCTTTTTAAGCGCACGCACGGCCGGGGGTAGCTCCGCCCCCGAGCCGGCTCTCTGCCCGGCGTGCCCGCCCCTTGCTTATAGCGCCGCCTACTAGCGGACAGCGGCGCCTGCGATCGGCGCACCCTATCTTTAGCATAGGGTGCGCAGATCGTGCGCAGGCCGTGCGCTAGTTGCGCTTTGACCTGCGCTGCGCACTTTTGACGGTGCGTCGTGCGCGCCAAAATCAAACTTTTCGGATTTTGGCGCGCACGGCGCACCGTCAAAAGTGCGCAGCGCAGGTCAAAGCGCAACTAGCGCACGGCCTGCGCACCCTATGCTAAAGATAGGGTGCGCCGATCGCAGGCGCCGCTGTCCGCTAGTAGGCGGCGCTACAAGCAAGGGGCGGGCACGCCGGGCAGAGAGCCGGCTCGGGGGCGGAGCTACCCCCGGCCGTGCGTGCGCTTAAAAAGCGCTAATGTGAAACCGGCCTCAGTGAGCTGATCACCTCTGTTGACAGGGACATTCTGCCTTCTAATCTTTCTACCTCTTGCAAGACGGACCACTGCAATTTCCTAGTATAGAATTGGGCCCATTGCACTGCCGGAATACATGATGTTAGGGAGCCTAGCAAGGACATGCCCTCCCTTAAGGACATATTAGGCCTACTGATAGCCGTCCGCACTTTATTATAGTCACTTTCTTTGTTTCCGTCAGGAGGCATTTTAGACTTACTGAGTCTAGATGAAGGCCTAGGAACGTCTGGCGGGTTACCAGATGTAGTCTGGATTTTTCCCAGTTGATTAGCCAGCCAAGCTCCTGCAAGGATGAGATAATGTCAGCTAGCCTGTGTCTGCATTGAGACCTAGAATTTCCCACTATCAGCAGATCGTCCAAGTACGTGACTATTAAGGTGTCTTTTAACCGTAAATGTGCCATCACCTCCAGCATCAATTTGGTGAAGACGCGGGGTGCCATGGATAGCCCAAAGGGCATTGCCGTAAACTGAAGATGACGTATCTGGCCTCTTAACATGACTGCCACTCGGAGGAACTTTTGATGCCCCCTGTGTATTAGAAGATGGTAGTAGGCATCTTTGAGGTCCAAGACTACCATGTAGCACCTAGGAAACAAGATTTTCATAGCTGATCTTATAGATTCCATTTTAAAATGATCGTGGCCTTAGAAAGGTATTTAGCTTTCTCAAATTAATTATGGTCCTAAATGAGCCATCTGGCTTAGGGACCAGAAATAAGGGAGAATAGAACCCCCTTCCCCCTTTCATGTGCTGGAACCTCTAGAAGAACGTGCTTAGTTAAGAGGCCCACAATCTCCAGCTCCAATGCTTCCTGCTTGCCTGGGGACTTCAGAGAAGTCAATAGGAAGGAGTTCGGCGGGTATCGAACAAATTCTAATTTCAGACCCGATGTAACAATGTCAATGGCCCAGGGGTTACCCGTTATCATTCCCCATTGATGGGGAAAAATATAGCAACCTGCCACCTACTGGTAGATTGGGGCTACTGGAATTTGTCCCTGGATCTGAAGGGGGGGGGGGGGGGGGTTTATCAAATAGGTTCCTCTTCTGTTTGGGATCCCTGTTGACCCAGCGGTCTTGGGACCTGTAGTCCTTCTTTGTCCCCAAACGAAGGCTTCCTGAAGGCCCTCCTGTAGAAGGGAACATACGGGATAGGGAATCCCTTCTTCCTCTCTCCCGCCTTGGTCAGGATTTCATCTAAGACTGTGCCAAACAGGTACTTACCCTGACAGGGTATAGCGCAGAGCTTGGATTTCGTCTGCGTATCCCCCTTTCACCATAGAGCCCGACGGGCAGCATTGGTTAATCATGCCGATCTGGCAGCTAATTGGAGGGAATCGGCAGAGGCGTCTGAAAGGAATGCGGCTGCACCAGATTAGAGGAATAGAGGAACGAAGCTTGTCTCTCGATGTTCCGTTCTTTATATTCTCCTCCAACTGGTCTAACCATATCAACATGGACCTCCCAGTACATGTGGCCGATATTGCCGTTTTGAAGGCCCTGTGCATATTTCCTAGGATCTTTTGAGGAGTGTATCGGCTTTGCGGTCTAAGGGGTCAGATAACATACCCGAATCCTCCACTGGCAGGGAGGATCGGCAAGAAGTGGAGGCTACTGCCGCATCAACCTTGGGGGCCTTGGCCCAAGAGGCTAAATCCTCATCGTCAAATGGATATCTCCGTTTGGAAGTCACTGGGGGAAAACTCTTGTGCCCCTGTCTTTCCCACTCTCTCTTTACCAGCTTCTTTATTGCCGGGATTACTGTGAAAGCTCGGACTTTCTTTTGGGAGAGTCCAGCAAACATTATTTCCTGAGGAGTTTTGGGGTCTTTAGTGTCTGACAACCCCATTGTATTGCGCAACGACTTGACTAGATTATTAATACTGTCGGTGGGAAAGCAACTATGTTCCTCCTCTTCTGAGGATAGGTACTCCTGGGACTCATCCGAATCTAGTTCCCGTGTTTCCGAAGGTGACCTGGACCCCGGTGAGGTGATCTCCCTGCTGGATACTTGTCCTCCCATACTACTAGAGCCCCCTAGGGCCTGTAGTTCTTGTCTAATAATTGAACAGATATCTTCCGCTCTAACTGAAGACTCCTCTTGCAGGGTCTGTCCGATACAGATCTGGCATAATCTTTTAGAGCAGCTATCTGGGAGAGGTTGGGAGCATCAGGCACACTCTTTATGCTTGCATTTCTCCGTCCTTTTTGCCAATGGGGTATACACAGGAGGACGCCATCAGCTACATAAGGGTGACAAAAAAAACAAAAAAACAAAAAAAAAAAAAACACTCACCCGTGAATTTTGTCCGCATGGTACCGGCAGTGGGGGTGGAGGCACAGGCTGAGGCGTGGAGTGGCTTGATTTTTTCTCCTTTCCATCTTTTCCCATGGCCTCACTCTGTTTAGAGCGTCCACTGCTACTTCTCCTGGTGCTTCCACTTCTCCTCCTCGTACTGCCACATGGGGATTCCCCTGGCTGCTCCAGTGGGAGCGAAACAGGGTCGCTTGAGGACGACATTGCTGCGCACCGGTATCCCTCTGGCGCTTTTGGAAGCGGTACCTCACTTCCGGGTTATGCTCTGTGCCCCGCGCGGCCGCTCCATACTGGCGACGCCGCGCTGTGTGATCCCTCCCCCAGAAGTTCAAGGGACGACTTCCGGGTCACACTGCAGTATGCCCCGGGAGCGCCGGCATTCTGCCCGCCGCGTCTCCCGGTTACCGCTATCCCCATGCCGCCGGGGGGGGGGGGGGGGCTACCATGTCTGCAGCCCCGACGCTGTGCCGTACTTTTACCCAGAACGGCCCTGGTTCGTAATGCTGCATCCCCTTCTTCTCTCGGGGGATATCCACAGGTGCCGCCTTGCACCACACGTGAGCCAGGGTGGCCACAGCCGTAATCTGGCCTCACGCTGCATTACCAGCTGAGGGGGGAGCTGATGAAACAGATCTCTCCCGTCACTGCTTCTGGTGCTGGGGCCCCTGCCGCTCTCATGGACGCTGCACAGGCGGCAACCAGCCCAGGTATCCTCTTCTCTGCAGGTTCCTTTAGGAACAGGAAACCAACTGAGGGAGCGAAGGGGACCGCCCCTTTTATCTCTCTGTAGGTTTCCTGTTCCTAGGGGCGGATCCCCTCTCTCAGTGGGTGCTGTCGTGGCGAAGACAAAATAAAGATTTACAGTACACTTAAGATATAACTGTTACTATAATGTGAGTATTAGGGCTAGGGCGCACACAGCTTTTTCTGTCTGAGGATAAACGCTGCAGTTTTGGCAGCATTTTTCCACCGAGTTTTCACTATATCTGCTTTAGTTTTTTTTTTGTTTTTTTGTTTTTTGTTTTTTTAAATCGCTAGGGAAAATGATGGCAGCTTTTTTTTTTTATATAGTGATAAATGTTGCGTTTATTGCAGCGATCAAAAAGTAGTGCAAGCAGTAATTTACTCAAAAAACACTGCATGTGTTTAACCCCATTGAAATCATTTCGGGGGCATTTTTCTGAACGATTATCACTCAGAAAAGCGCTGTGTGTGTACTAGCCCTTAATAAGAAAAGTATTAAACTATTAATATAAATGTACTCAAACTTTAAACACACTCACCAATATTGGAGCACACCGGCTCCCTTGATGCCTGTTTAGACTATTGTTTGTTCAAGAGTGAACATGTCCAGTCATGTCAGGACATGAAAGCTCGGAAACTCTGTCTTACCTCCTGCCTCTCCGGTGGGCAGATACTTAACATGATTGACAGAGCTGTTGGCCTGTCATCTGCTCTGCATTCACTGTCTACCCCTGTTCATTCTCAGGTTGAGCCCTAACAAAGCTTTCTCCTCTGTCCTCTCCTGCTTCTAAGGCCTGTTTCACATTTCCGTTTTTGACCATCAGTCAAAATCCGCCGTTTTTTTGAAAAAAACAGATCCGCCATTTTTTTTTGGCAGATCCGTTTTTTTCCCCATTGAGTTGCATTACCGGCGGATCTTGACGGATGGCCATCCGTTGGATCCGTTTTTTTGCGGATCCGCCAAATTTTTTTGCGTCCGCCGATATGCCTGGACGGACCCGGCAACGTTTTTTTTTGCTGCAGGATCCGCATTTTACAGTGCGCATGCCCAGAGAAAGGAAGTCAGCCAGGAATTTAACCCTGAAATCCTTTCTGGCGGACGAAAAAAAAATTCTCTCTCTCTCGGTAGCGGTTCCTTTAAAATTCTTTATTCGGCGGATCCGGTGGCGTCCGTTCATATCAGTTAAGAACGGATCCGCTTTCCGCCTTTTTGGCGGATTTTGACTGACGCAAAAAAATTAAGTGTGAAACAGGCCTAAGCGGTAAAATAATAAAATAATACAGTAATATCTAAAAATCATGGATAATTTGGTAAATATAGACCCCACACTTTTAGACCACAGGCTGAACAGATCTCAATCCAAGAATTTCGAATTGACACTGTTAGGCTGTGTGCACACACAGCGTTTTTTTAGCGGATTTGCCAATAAATCCGCTATAAAAACGCTAAAAATAAGCTTCCCATTCATTTCTACACATTTTGCACTTTTTGATGCGTTTTTTTACCGCGAAAAAAACCGCTTCGCGGTAAAAAACGCAGCATGCTCATTAATTTTGCGGATTTTTCCGCATTTCTGGCTGTGTGTCAGAACAGCGGTTTCTGGGAAGGGAGTTAGGTTTTTAAGCAGAAATTTTCTAGATATAGATATATTTTTAAATATGAGCCTATCACGATCCCAAATTGAATTTTGGTACAGATGTGGCTAGGAGCATAGCAGGCACATGTATTTTTTAAATTAAACGCTTTTTTTTTTTTTTTTAAATGCATTTTAAAATTTTGCGCTTGCATGGGTAAAAATTATTAACAAAGATACTCTCTCTTGTGACATATCTGGTGAAAGCCTGTACAGTTCTGAGTAGAATGGGGTTTATTTTGATTCTCTATCTTTTTTTTAGCCTGCGTTACGAGGAGAAATGTAAAGGCAGGCAACACCAAAATTTGCACTTTCCGAACTTTGAAAATCAATTAAAAAAAAAAAAAAAAAATCCAGATTTTTTTTTTTTTCACAGTTTGCATTCTCTGACACACCATTACCAAATAACATCTCAAACGAATTAAAAATATAGAGATAAAAATCATTGGTTCACTTGACATGGAATGAACCAGTTCTGTCTGTTACCTGGTGATGTGAGGGGCTGAAGAACCTCCATCATGACGTCCTTGTACAGATCTTTGTGTTCTTCTAAATACTCCCACTCCTCCATGGAGAAATAGACAGAGACATCCTGACACCTTATAGGAACCTGACACATACAATGATACCGTCATCCCCCGATCCCTCCATAGCGTTACTGTATAATGTCCCAGCATTCCCACAGTGTCACCTCTCCAGTCAGCAGCTCAATCATCTTGTAGGTGAGATCTAGGATCTTCTGGTCATTGATGTCCTCATGTATCAGTGGGTGAGGTGGAGGCTCCGTGATTGGGCTCAGGGGTCTTCCCCATCCCTCAGACACAGGGTCCTGACAGCGCTCACTAGTGGTCTTCTTCACTACTGTGTAATCCTGGTTATGGAGAGAAACATTAATAAACCTCACTACAGACATTTCCAGAGTCCTCACCTCTCCAGTTCTGTCCATCTGTTATTCCCGTAGATAAGAATGATGTAATGTGACGTCATCAGAATCTCTCACCTCTCCAGTAAGCCGGAAGAGGATATCTAGGGTGAGGTGTAGTATCCTCTCCGCCATCTTGTCCCTGTCCCTATCCATCCTTGTAGGGTCACTCAGGAGAATTCTCTTATATAGAAGATATCCACTGAGAGGATCCGATATTGTAGGGACCTGAATGGGGAGAAGATGACGATGTAACATCATAAAGATCCCATGTCGAAATTCAATTTTGTTGGCTTCAAAAATTTTTCACAAAAGATTTGTTTTCCGTTGAATATATTCTCACAAATCACATCATTAAAAAGTCTCAAATTGCCTGGAAGGTATGTGCAGAACAGAGTTCCCTTTGGACTTAATTGAACACGTGTGCAACTTTATTATGCAAACACAGGCTTATTAATGTCCAAACAACGTCAACCTTTCTGGCTAGGGAAAAAACTATGGTAACCAGAGGTAACTAATAAAATATTTAGCAACATGCTGCTAAATAGAAATTATATAAAAAGTCAAAAATATCCATGGCTGTTGTATATCGACAGGTGATGCACAGGAGAGCACTATAAAACAGCGTGCAGCCAAGGGTTGTGCAACTGGCATGACTCACCAGACACATTAAAGGGAACCCGTCAGGTCCCAAATAACAACCAGCAGTTGCGTCTGTATATGTAGACATACTGCCTAACAGTCACTGTGTCATATTACATACATAAACAGATCTTTAGAAAAAGTATTTCTAAAGTCCATTTGTGATATGTAAATGAGGCCATTGACTAGTCGAGGAGGACATTAGTGTAACCAGACTAGTAAACCCACTAAGGTTTTTTTTTTTTTTTTTTAAAAACCTCATTTTTATTTTCAGAAAATACATTAAGGCTGCGTTCACACGTCGCGTTTTTTTCACGGTGGTTTTTAACGCGAAAACGCAAAAAAAAAAACTGCATTCCTATGGGATTTCGCAATGCTGCGGACTTTCCCGCGGCGGAATCGCATCGCGGAAAAATCTGCAGCGTGCTCATTAATTTTGCGGAATCGGGGGGATTCCTCCCACATAGGAATGCATTGCTCTGCTTACTTTCCACATGTGGCTATGCCCACCATGCGAAAAGTAAGCAGAACATTTGCGGATGGTACCCACGGTCCGGAGGAGAGAAGACTGTCCTCCAGGCTGTGGGTACCATATCCCTGTAAAAAAAAAAAATAGAATAAAAAAAAAAAAAAAATAATAAAATCGGGTTATAGTCACCTTCCGGTGTCCCGCGCAGCCTTCCCCAGCCTCAGCAATGCTTCCGTTCCCAGTAATGCCTTGTGAGACCTTTGATGACGTTGCGGTCTCGCGATATTGTAGCGGTCCCTATTCCTTGCAAGATCTTTTTACTACTGATGCCGCATAGGCAGCCTCAATAGTAAAAAGTTGTTAACACTCGTCAAACACTGTTTGATGAGTGTGACCAACCTGTCAATCAGTTCTCCAAGCGATGCTACAGATCACTTGGAGAACGCTAGCATTCTACAAGCTAATTATGCTTGCAAATCGCTAGTTTCTCTGCGGGAAAATCGCGGGAATTTAAAATGCGATTTTCCCGCGGAAAGGAATTCCCACAGAAGTTACAGCGGGAATTCCGCAATGTGTGCACATAGCCTAACACAACAGACTGTAGAAGAAAATCAAATGAGAGTGTGCAGACGGGGCCGATAATACCAACTTTTGTAAATGAAGATTGCATGACAAACACAAAAAAATAAAATCTTTAAACTATCATCAACTATTTGAACATGTGACCTAGCTGACATTGAGTTTTATTGAACATCATCATGAAAAAAAAAAAAAATTATTTTGTAATCAAATTATAAATTACTAGCTTGGCCCGTGCAAAATTTTCGCATATTGGTCGTCGGGGGCGCAGGCAATTTCAGAAAAAGCAAGCTGGTCAAATGTATTTTATGAGATGATGAACGCAGACAGGTATTTATACATGTAGATTGGTAATACAATGAATTGGTTTGATAAGTAGGGGCCAAAAAATGTCTTCCGGTTGAGGTGCCACCTGCAGGTCATTGTGTGTTTCTGCAGGTTTATGAAAATGAATGTTTAAACTGTATTTAGTGATAAAATCGTGGATGTGTGGTTTGTTTGGCTGTTTTCTTGCTGAAGGGAGCAAGTTTACCTTTCAAATGGTGTATCGTGTGTGTGTGTGGGGCCAAGTAATCAGCGAAAAAGCAGGTCATGTATACAAATGTGTTGGTAGTGTGATTTGGGGTACTGTGGTGCCACCTGCAGGTCATTTTTCCTTACTGCAGGTTTATGAAAATGAATGTTTAAACTGAATTTAGTGATAAAATTGTGGATGTGTGGTTTGTTTGGCTCTTTTCTTGCTGAAGGGGCAAGTTTACCTTTCAAATGGTGTATCATTTGTGTGTGTGTGTGCAGTATGAACGGGGATACAAGGAATCACCAAAAAACAGTGTTGAGAAATAATGAAATAGATAAGCACTCACCTAGAAATAACCTCCCCTACTTTAATTCGGCCGCAATAGCCCCAGGTTGTTCTTGAGAGCCTCAAGTATATACCACGCTGTAGATGTGAAGGGCTTTTATTAGAGTCCAAAAACACAAAAAAAAAAAAAATTAAAAACAAGTGACACACATCCCATGCTGGGGTTAATCCTCCTGGACATGAGAGCATCTAATGCATGTAAACAATTGACAGACGTAAAGTTGATTTCACTGGATCAAAATAACTCTGGACATGCAAAATTATGGCACCAAGTATAAACTATAAGCCTGCATCTAAGGAGTATGTCGTATACAGAGAATGGTAAACGCTTATACACCAAGAATAAACCGATTGATAAAAAGCTGTATCGCTCTAAGTTGGTAAACAGAAGTGTTATACAGCAGAGACGGAGACAAGAATATCCAATCCCCCTCTTGTATTATGGCATGAGATTAGGATCAGAACTAATGCTGCTGGATGGGTTCAAAACCAATATTCAATAGAACACCTGACGGAGCCAGATATCACAAACAGGATGCTGCTGATAGCATATACCACTCACAAATACAGGACCCCAAAGGCCTAAATGAAGAAAAAGCCCTGATTAATAGATTATGTGAACATTATCATTCTGCAATATAGTCATATACACGATACATATAGTGGTAGCGTTCCGTGACCTGAGGATATGGACTAAAAAAAAAAATAAAAAAAAAAAATCAAATAATGTATGTGAAAAAGATACTAAAGCAGAATGCGGTATACAGCTTACCCAAACCGGATAATCAGAGGCATAGGGCCTGATATGGCCAAAATTAACTCCGCCTAAGAGTTATCGAACACCTAAAATAAAGACATCGTCAGGGCCCCTGATGAAGCCACTCTTGTGGCGACACACGGACCTCTGGTTTGCACCTACTCTGGTCATGTTCTTTGAGATGTTGCTATTTCCATCCCCTATTATGGCTTGCAGCGTCTAATTATTTGTTAATGTCCTTATTTTAGGGAATCTAATAAAACCTGAAATTGAATAATTTCTTGGTGGTCCCAGAGCATAGTATGGTTTTTTCTCTCTCTTGTTTGCAAAGAGCAACAATTCACAATCACCTGCCTGCATTTTAGAAGAAACTTGCCCCCTTGCATTTCTTTATTCCATAAGGCATCTGTCTGCTCCACCTCCATGAAATGCTTCATTTGTGCTATCAATTCTACAAAGGGGGGGGGGGGGGGGTGGATTTGGCCAATATAAGCAATACTGTCCCATGCCTGTACCCAGTAATGAGGATTCTCCACAATGGAGGCTCCAATCCCCCCCGCCTCACATTACCGTCTATACACAGAGCCCCCCCCCAGCCTCACATTACCGTCTATACACAGAGCCCCCCCCCCAGCCTCACATTACCGTCTATACACAGAGCCCCCCCCCAGCCTCACATTACCGTCTATACACAGAGCCCCCCCCCAGCCTCACATTACCGTCTATACACAGAGCCCCCCCCCAGCCTCACATTACCGCCTATACACAGATCCCCCCCAACCTCACATTACCGCCTATACACAGATCCCCCCCCAGCCTCACATTACCGCCTATACACAGATCCCCCCCCAGCCTCACATTACCGCCTATACACAGATCCCCCCCCAGCCTCACATTACCGCCTATACACAGATCCCCCCCCAGCCTCACATTACCGCCTATACACAGATCCCCCCCCAGCCTCACATTACCGCCTATACACAGATCCCCCCCCAGCCTCACATTACCGCCTATACACAGATCCCCCCCCAGCCTCACTTTAGCGCCTATACGCAGATCCCCCCCCAGCCTCACATTACCGCCTATACACAGATCCCCCCCAGCCTCACATTACCGCCTATACACAGATCCCCCCCCAGCCTCACATTACCGCCTATACACAGATCCCCCCCCAGCCTCACATTACCGCCTATACACAGATCCCCCCCAGCCTCACATTACCGCCTATACACAGATCCCCCCCAGCCTCACATTACCGCCTATACACAGCCGGTACAGGGGGAAATACACACAATAACCGCACTACTTACAGCTGAGCACAAGGCTCCACTCACTACAGACACTTCCCACCATCTCTGCCCCACAGGAAGGAAGAGCCAAGCTTCCTGTCAGAGGAGGAGACAGAGAGCAAGGAATGGAGAACTGGGGTCACTGCGAGCACTGGGATAAGGGGGGCGCCATCTCCGGGAATGGAGGGGTTACTGCCCCCTGTGCAGCCCAGTAATGGGGAATCTCCAGCACCTACATCCACCTGCAGGGGGCGCTATCTCCGGGAATGGAGGGGTTACTGCCCCCTGCGCAGCCCAGTAATGGGGAATCTCCAGCACCTACCTCCACCTGCAGAGCCGCACACCACATATATGGCTGATCTGTGCGCACAGGACCTGGGATGAGGTCACAGGAGGGGAGGAGTCAGAGGTCACATGATCAGGGGCCTCAGTGCATGCAGGACTCTGCTGTGCTGGTTGTCATGGTGCTGGATGGAGGGGAAGTTTCTGTGTGGGGTCAGGAGGGGTTTACAGGGTGGATGTAGCAGAGCCGTGTGTGTACGAGGTGTACGGAGCAGAGCCGCGTGTGTACGAGGTGTACGGAGCCGCGTGTGTACGAGGTGTACGGAGCGGAGCCGCGTGTGTACGAGGTGTACGGAGCGGAGCCGTGTGTGCACGAGGTGTACAGCCGTGTGTGCACGAGGTGTACGGAGCGGAGACGTGTGTGTACGAGGTGTACGGAGCAGAGCCGTGTGTGTACGAGGTGTACGGAGCGGAGCCGCGTATGTACGAGGTGTACGGAGCTGAGCCGCGTGTGTACGTGGTGTACGGAGCGGAGCCGCGTGTGTACGAGGTGTACGGAGCGGAGCCGTGTGTGCACGAGGTGTACAGCCGTGTGTGCACGAGGTGTACGGAGCGGAGACGTGTGTGTACGAGGTGTACGGAGCAGAGCCGCGTGTGTACGAGGTGTACGGAGCGGAGCCGTGTGTGTACGAGGTGTACGGAGCGGAGCCGCGTATGTACGAGGTGTACGGAGCGGAGCCGTGTGGACGAGGTGTACGGAGAGGAGCCGCGTGTGTACGAGGTGTACGGAGCGGAGACGTGTGTGTGTACGAGGTGTACGGAGCGGAGCCGTGTGTGTACGAGGTGTACAGAGCGGAGCCGTGTGTGTACGAGGTGTACGGAGCGGAGCCGTGTGTGTACGAGGTGTACGGAGCAGAGCCGTGTGTGTACGAGGTGTACGGACCGGAGTCGCGTGTCCACGAGGTGTACGGAGCGGAGCCGTGCATGTGTGAGGTGTACAGAGAGGATCTGTGTGTACGAGATGTACGAAGCTGAGCCGTGTGTGTACGGAGCGGAGCCATGTGTGTTCAGCATGTACAGAGGGGAGCCGTGTGTGTGCGATGTGTACGGAGCGGAGCTGTGTGTGTACAAGGTGTATGGAGCGGAGCCGTGCATGTACGAGGTGTACAGAGAGGATCTGTGTGTGTGTACGAGATATACGGAACAGAGCTGTGTGTATACAAGGTGTACAGAGCGGAGCGGTGTGTGCGACGTGTAACGAATGGAGCCGTGTGTGCGTCGTGTAGAGAGTGGAGCCGTGTGTGTACGAGGTGTATGGAGCGGAACCATGCATGCACGAGGTGTACAGAGAGGATCTGTGTGTGTACGAGATGTATGGAGCAGAGCAGTATGTGTACGAGGAGTACAGAGCGGAGACGCATGTGTACTAGGTGTACGGAGCGGAGCCATGCATGTACGAGGTGTACAGAGAGGATCTGTGTGTGTACGAGATGTATGGAGCAGAGCCGTGTGTGTACGGAGCGGAGCCTTGCGTGTGTACAAGGTGTGCGGAGCGGAGCTGTGTGTGTACGAGGTGTATGTAGCGGAGCTGTGCATGTACGAAGTGTACAGAGAGGATCTGTGTGTGTACGAGATGTACGGAGCAGAGCCGTGTGTCTACGAGGTGTATGGAATGGAGCCGTCTGTGTGCGACGTGTACGGAGTGGTTCTGTGTGTGTACGAGGTGTACGGAGTGGATCTGCTTGATGAGGGGAAGTTTCTGTGTGGGGTCAGGAGGGGTTTACAGGGGAGATGTAGCAGAGCCGCGTGTGTACGAGGTGTATGGAGCGGAGCCGTGTGTGTACGAGGTGTACGGAGCGGAGCCGTGTGTGTACGAGGTGTACGGGGCGGAGCCGTGTGTGTACGAGGTGTACGGAGCGGAGCCGCGTGTGTACGAGGCGTACGGAGCGGAGCCGCGTGTGTACGAAGTGTACGGAGCGGAGCCGTGTGTGTACAAGGTGTACGGAGCGGAGCCGTGTGTGTACGAGGTGTACAGAGCAGAGCCGTGTGTGTACGAGGTGTACGGAGCGGAGCCGTGTGTGTGCGAGGTGTACGGAGCGGAGCCGTGTGTGTACGAGGTGTACGGAGCGGAGCCCTGTGTGTACGAGGTGTACGCAGCGGAGCCGTGTGTGTACGAGGTGTACGGAGAGGAGCCGTGTGTGTACGAGGTGTACGGAGCGGAGCCGTGTGTGCACGAGGTGTACGGCCGTGTGTGCACGAGGTGTACGGAGCGGAGACGTGTGTGTACGAGGTGTACGGAGCGGAGCCGTGTGTGTACGAGGTGTACGGAGCGGAGCCGCGTGTCATGGTGCTGGATGAGGGGAAGTTTCTGTGTGGGGTCAGGAGGGGTTTACAGGGGAGATGTAGCAGAGCCGCGTGAGTACGAGGTGTACGGAGCGGAGCCGTGTGTGTACGAGGTGTACGGAGCGGAGCCGAGTGTGTACGAGGTGTACGGAGCGGAGCCGCGTGTGTACGAGGTGTACGGAGCGGAGCCGCGTGTGTACGAGGTGTACGGAGCGGAGCCGTGTGGACGAGGTGTACGGAGAGGAGCCGTGTGTGTACAGGTGTACGGAGCGGAGCCGGGTGTGTACGAGGTGTACGGAGCGGAGCCGCGTGTGTACGAGGGGTACGGAGCGGAGCCGCGTGTGTACGAGGCGTACGGAGCGGAGCCGCGTGTGTACGAAGTGTACGGAGCGGAGCCGTGTGTGTACAAGGTGTACGGAGCGGAGCCGTGTGTGTACGAGGTGTACAGAGCAGAGCCGTGTGTGTACGAGGTGTACGGAGCGGAGCCGTGTGTGTGCGAGGTGTACGGAGCGGAGCCGTGTGTGTACGAGGTGTACGGAGCGGAGCCCTGTGTGTACGAGGTGTACGCAGCGGAGCCGTGTGTGTACGAGGTGTACGGAGAGGAGCCGTGTGTGTACGAGGTGTACGGAGCGGAGCCGTGTGTGCACGAGGTGTACGGCCGTGTGTGCACGAGGTGTACGGAGCGGAGACGTGTGTGTACGAGGTGTACGGAGCAGAGCCGTGTGTGTACGAGGTGTACGGAGCGGAGCCGTGTGTGTACGAGGTGTACGGAGCGGAGCCGCGTATGTACAAGGTGTACGGAGCGGAGCCATGTGGACGAGGTGTACGGAGAGGAGCCGCGTGTGTACGAGGTGTACGGAGCGGAGACGTGTGTGTGTACGAGGTGTACGGAGCGGAGCCGTGTGTGTACGAGGTGTACAGAGCGGAGCCGTGTGTGTACGAGGTGTACGGAGCGGAGCCGTGTGTGTACGAGGTGTACGGAGCAGAGCCGTGTGTGTACGAGGTGTACGGACCGGAGTCGCGTGTCCACGAGGTGTACGGAGCGGAGCCGTGCATGTGTGAGGTGTACAGAGAGGATCTGTGTGTACGAGATGTACGAAGCTGAGCCGTGTGTGTACGGAGCGGAGCCATGTGTGTTCAGCATGTACAGAGGGGAGCCGTGTGTGTGCGATGTGTACGGAGCGGAGCTGTGTGTGTACAAGGTGTATGGAGCGGAGCGGAGCCGTGCATGTACGAGGTGTACAGAGAGGATCTGTGTGTGTGTACGAGATATACGGAACAGAGCTGTGTGTATACAAGGTGTACAGAGCGGAGCGGTGTGTGCGACGTGTAACGAATGGAGCCGTGTGTGCGTCGTGTAGAGAGTGGAGCCGTGTGTGTACGAGGTGTATGGAGCGGAACCATGCATGCACGAGGTGTACAGAGAGGATCTGTGTGTGTACGAGATGTATGGAGCAGAGCAGTATGTGTACGAGGAGTACAGAGCGGAGACGCATGTGTACTAGGTGTACGGAGCGGAGCCATGCATGTACGAGGTGTACAGAGAGGATCTGTGTGTGTACGAGATGTATGGAGCAGAGCCGTGTGTGTACGGAGCGGAGCCACGCGTGTGTACAAGGTGTGCGGAGCGGAGCTGTGTGTGTACGAGGTGTATGTAGCGGAGCTGTGCATGTACGAAGTGTACAGAGAGGATCAGTGTGTGTACGAGATGTACGGAGCAGAGCCGTGTGTCTACGAGGTGTATGGAATGGAGCCGTCTGTGTGCGACGTGTACGGAGTGGTTCTGTGTGTGTACGAGGTGTACGGAGTGGATCTGCTTGATGAGGGGAAGTTTCTGTGTGGGGTCAGGAGGGGTTTACAGGGGAGATGTAGCAGAGCCGCGTGTGTACGAGGTGTACGGAGCGGAGCCGTGTGTGTACGAGGTGTACGGAGCGGAGCCGTGTGTGTACGAGGTGTACGGGGCGGAGCCGTGTGTGTACGAGGTGTACGGAGCGGAGCCGCGTGTGTACGAGGTGTACGGAGCGGAGCCGCGTGTGTACGAGGTGTACGGAGCGGAGCCGTGTGGACGAGGTGTACGGAGAGGAGCCGTGTGTGTATAGGTGTACGGAGCGGAGCCGTGTGTGTACGAGGTGTACGGAGCGGAGCCGCGTGTGTACGAGGGGTACGGAGCGGAGCCGCGTGTGTACGAGGCGTACGGAGCGGAGCCGCGTGTGTACGAAGTGTACGGAGCGGAGCCGTGTGTGTACGGAGCGGAGCCGTGTGTGTACGAGGTGTACAGAGCAGAGCCGTGTGTGTACGAGGTGTACGGAGCGGAGCCGTGTGTGTGCGAGGTGTACGGAGCGGAGCCGTGTGTGTACGAGGTGTACGGAGCGGAGCCCTGTGTGTACGAGGTGTACGCAGCGGAGCCGTGTGTGTACGAGGTGTACGGAGAGGAGCCGTGTGTGTACGAGGTGTACGGAGCGGAGCCGTGTGTGCACGAGGTGTACGGCCGTGTGTGCACGAGGTGTACGGAGCGGAGACGTGTGTGTACGAGGTGTACGGAGCGGAGCCGTGTGTGTACGAGGTGTACGGAGCGGAGCCGTGTGTGTACGAGGTGTACGGAGCGGAGCCGCGTATGTACGAGGTGTACGGAGCGGAGCCGTGTGGACGAGGTGTACGGAGAGGAGCCGCGTGTGTACGAGGTGTACGGAGCGGAGACGTGTGTGTACGAGGTGTACGGAGCGGAGACGTGTGTGTACGAGGTGTACGGAGCGGAGACGTGTGTGTACGAGGTGTACGGAGCGGAGCCGTGTGTGTACGAGGTGTACGGAGCGGAGCCGTGTGTGTACGAGGTGTACGGAGCGGAGCCGTGTGTGTACGAGGTATACGGAGCGGAGCCGTGTGTGTACGAGGTGTACGGAGCGGAGCCCTGTGTGTACGAGGTGTGCGCAGCGGAGCCCTGTGTGTACGAGGTGTACGGAGAGGAGCCGTGTGTGTACGAGGTGTACGGAGCGGAGCCGTGTGTGTACGAGGTGTACGGAGCGGAGACGTGTGTGTACGAGGTGTACGGAGCGGAGACGTGTGTGTACGAGGTGTACGGAGCGGAGCCGTGTGTGTACGAGGTGTACGGAGCAGAGACGTGTGTGTACGAGGTGTACAGAGCAGAGCCATGTGTGTACGAGGTGTACGGAGCAGAGCCGTGTGTGTACGAGGTGTACGGAGCGGAGCCGTGTGTGTACGAGGTGTACAGAGCGGAGCCGTGTGTGTACGAGGTGTACGGAGCGGAGCCGTGTGTGTACGAGGTGTACGGAGCAGAGCCGTGTGTGTACGAGGTGTACGGACCGGAGTCGCGTGTCCACGAGGTGTACGGAGCGGAGCCGTGCATGTGTGAGGTGTACAGAGAGGATCTGTGTGTACGAGATGTACGAAGCTGAGCCGTGTGTGTACGGAGCGGAGCCATGTGTGTTCAGCATGTACAGAGGGGAGCCGTGTGTGTGCGATGTGTACGGAGCGGAGCTGTGTGTGTACAAGGTGTATGGAGCGGAGCCGTGCATGTACGAGGTGTACAGAGAGGATCTGTGTGTGTGTACGAGATATACGGAACAGAGCTGTGTGTATACAAGGTGTACAGAGCGGAGCGGTGTGTGCGACGTGTAACGAATGGAGCCGTGTGTGCGTCGTGTAGAGAGTGGAGCCGTGTATGTACGAGGTGTATGGAGCGGAACCATGCATGCACGAGGTGTACAGAGAGGATCTGTGTGTGTACGACATATATGGAGCAGAGCAGTATGTGTACGAGGAGTACAGAGCGGAGACGCATGTGTACTAGGTGTACGGAGCGGAGCCATGCATGTACGAGGTGTACAGAGAGGATCTGTGTGTGTACGAGATGTATGGAGCAGAGCCGTGTGTGTACGGAGCGGAGCCACGCGTGTGTACAAGGCGTGCGGAGCGGAGCTGTGTGTGTACGAGGTGTATGTAGCGGAGCTGTGCATGTACGAAGTGTACAGAGAGGATCTGTGTGTGTACGAGATGTACGGAGCAGAGCCGTGTGTCTACGAGGTGTATGGAATGGAGCCGTCTGTGTGCGACGTGTACGGAGTGGTTCTGTGTGTGTACGAGGTGTACGGAGTGGATCTGCTTGTGTACGAGACATACGGAGCGGAGCCGAGTATGTATGAGGTGTACGGAGCAGAGCCGTGTGTACGAGGTGTATAGAGCAGAACTGTGTGGTACGACGTGTGCGGACTGCGGAGCTGTGTGTGTACGACGTGTGCGGAGCGAAGCTGTGTGCGTATGACGTGTGCGGAGCGGAGCCGTGTGCCTACGACGTATACGGAGTCGTGTGTGTGCGACGTGTACGTGGTGGAGTCGTGTGTGTATGGAGTGGAGCTGTGTGTGTACGGAGCCAAGCCATATGTCACGGGGTCCTTCTTTGATATCAACAGAGCGAGGGAAGTGTGAACAATCCCAAGACCTTTATTATAGGCAAAACTAAAAGGTCCATAAACAATCCACCACACTGAGGATACAATAGTCCAGAACACGAATGCAGTCCAGTAACAGGATGAATGTCCAAGGAGATGAGAGTCCAATAATCCAGCAGACAGAGGATAAAATGGGTCCGTATGCTTCCATTTCTCTCTGACGTGCCGTCTTCACACGATCATCACACAGGGTCTGACTTGAACAGCTCCTGTCCTCCCGGCCCCCTCCTCACATCCAGGGGTAGTCAGACAGGTTGGGGCAGCTTTCAGGCCTCCCAGACCTGACAGGTGCCCTGGGGATTAAGGCACCACAGGGGGTCATCAAGAGACATTGATACAGTCAGGCTGCAAACAGTAAGTGAGCTAATTCAATTATCAGACTTTTGGAAGGTAATTGAGACTCTAGACAATATGCGGAATACACAGAATGATACAGGGCAACAAGAGAACACTATGGAAATATGTAAAATATAAATATACACAAAATTGTACCCACATAACATATCACACCATACTTGTTGTGAACAGAATGGAGCCGTGTGTGTATGAGGTGTACGGAGTGGAGCTGTGTGTGTACAGAGCCAAGCCATACGTGTTTGGTGTGAACAGAGTGGAGCCATGTGTGTGACTCTTGAGGAGCCTTGTTGACTAATTCAGTGAGCCACAACCCAGTGAGAAAACATTGCATAGCACTCAGCCCAGTGTTAGTCTATGGGGCAGCTCACATCAGCATTTATTTTATCAGCCGTATTCGGCGTGTGTGTAAAATCGCAGCATGCTGCGATTGTCACCGAGACTCAGCCAAGATTCGCCAAATCAAACCTATGGGTGCGAGAAAAAAAAAAAATCGCAGAGCATTCGGACCATGGTGTTCATTAAAATCACACTGACAGGTTAGAATAGAATAGATACATACATATAGAATACATAGATATATAGATGTCAGTGACACACACAGACATACAGTGGGGCAAAAAAGTATTTAGTCAGTCAGCAATAGTGCAAGTTCCACCACTTAAAAAGATGAGAGGCGTCTGTAATTTACATCATAGGTAGACCTCAACTATGGGAGACAAACTGAGAAAAAAAAATCCAGAAAATCACATTGTCTGTTTTTTTTTCATTTTATTTGCATATTATGGTGGAAAATAAGTATTTGGTCAGAAACAAGCAATCAAGATTTCTGGCTCTCACAGACCTGTAACTTCTTCTTTAAGAGTCTCCTCTTTCCTCCACTCATTACCTGTAGTAATGGCACTTGTTTAAACTTGTTATCAGTATAAAAAGACACCTGTGCACACCCTCAAACAGTCTGACTCCAAACTCCACTATGGTGAAGACCAAAGAGCTGTCAAAGGACACCAGAAACAAAATTGTAGCCCTGCACCAGGCTGGGAAGACTGAATCTGCAATAGCCAACCAGCTTGGAGTGAAGAAATCAACTGTGGGAGCAATAATTAGAAAATGGAAGACATACAAGACCACTGATAATCTCCCTCGATCTGGTGCTCCACGCAAAATCCCACCCCGTGGGGTCAGAATGATCACAAGAACGGTGAGCAAAAATCCCAGAACCACGCGGGGGGACCTAGTGAATGAACTGCAGAGAGCTAGGACCAATGTAACAAGGCCTACCATAAGTAACACACTACGCCACCATGGACTCAGATCCTGCAGTGCCAGACGTGTCCCACTGCTTAAGCCTGTACATGTCCGGGCCCGTCTGAAGTTTGCTAGAGAGCATTTGGATGATCCAGAGGAGTTTTGGGAGAATGTCCTATGGTCTGATGAAACCAAACTGGAACTGTTTGGTAGAAACACAACTTGTCGTGTTTGGAGGAAAAAGAATACTGAGTTGCATCCATCAAACACCATACCTACTGTAAAGCATGGTGGTGGAAACATCATGCTTTGGGGCTGTTTCTCTGCAAAGGGGCCAGGACGACTGATCCGGGTACATGAAAGAATGAATGGGGCCATGTATCGTGAGATTTTGAGTGCAAACCTCCTTCCATCAGCAAGGGCATTGAAGATGAAACGTGGCTGGGTCTTTCAACATGACAATGATCCAAAGCACACCGCCAGGGCAACGAAGGAGTGGCTTCGTAAGAAGCATTTCAAGGTCCTGGAGTGGCCTAGCCAGTCTCCAGATCTCAACCCTATAGAAAACCTTTGGAGGGAGTTGAAAGTCCGTGTTGCCAAGCGAAAAGCCAAAAACATCACTGCTCTAGAGGAGATCTGCATGGAGGAATGGGCCAACATACCAACAACAGTGTGTGGCAACCTTGTGAAGACTTACAGAAAACGTTTGACCTCTGTCATTGCCAACAAAGCATATATCACAAAGTATTGAGATGAAATTTTGTTTCTGACCAAATACTTATTTTCCACCATAATATGCAAATAAAATGAAAAAAAAACAGACAATGTGATTTTCTGGATTTTTTTTTCTCAGTTTGTCTCCCATAGTTGAGGTCTACCTATGATGTAAATTACAGACGCCTCTCATCTTTTTAAGTGGTGGAACTTGCACTATTGCTGACTGACTAAATACTTTTTTGCCCCACTGTATATATGTATATATTACATAGATAAAAGAAAAGCCGGCAATTCATCTGCCGTGTACTGTAAAATCACAGCAGGAGCCGACAGGATAGAAGAGATAGATTACATACAGTAAATACATAGAGAATAGGTAGATATATAGATGTCAGTGACAAATACAATTAGTACAGTGTGTGTGCAGCTTTCTGTATATGTATTTAATTAATAAAAGATTATTTTACTGAAAAAAAATGGCGTAGGCTTCTGCACAATTTTTGTAACCTGCAGAGGGAAAGCTGATGGCTGGGGGCCGATGTTTATAGCCTGGTAAGGGGGTAATACCTATGGAGCTTTACAGGCTATTAATATCAGCTCGCAGCTGTATACTTAGGGTACTGTCACACTTAGCGATGTACCAGCGATCCCGACCAGCGATATGACGCGGTCAGGATCGCTGGTGCATCGCTAAGTGGTCTCTAGTGAGCTGCCACACAGGCAGATCTCACCAGCGACATCGCTGGGGACGGGGGTCGCTACTTACCTGTCACACCAGGCGATCCTGCGTCCTCCTGCCCGGCTCCACGTGTCGCTCGTTGTCACAGCAGGAAGCGCCGCAGGAAGCTGACGACGAGAAACGGTCCTGGACGTTCTCGCGCGATCAGCGATAACCAGCGGGGGAGCCGGTCGTAGGTAAGTATCAGACATAGCGATATCGCTAGCAATATCGCTATAACGTCACTAGTTATAGCGATATTGCTAGCGATATCTCTTAGTGTGACATGCCCTTTAACCTTTACTGGTTATTAAAACCTTTCTGACTTCAGACGAACTATTCCGTCCATGTGACCCGGCCCTATTTGACCATGGACGGAACAGTACGTCTAAGTGATTGGCTGCGCTCACAGGGTGTCTGCTGAATCTGACAGCTGACACCGGACAATAGGTGCACAGACCGCTTCCGGCACTTTAAGCCACGAATATACTGCGATTTAACAAGATTGCAGATTGCAGCATTCAGGAGCTGGCACAGGGGCTGACAGCCTCTCTGCCTTTGTATCGGAGACCCCGCGGCATGACATGGTGAGTTGTCATGACAACATCCGGTTCACCAGAGCTAAGTAAACTTCCGATCATGCGCAGTGCATGATCAGCAAGTCTCTCTCTGTTAGTGCAGCACTGAGAGCTTATATGGTATGCAGATGCTGCTTCCTCTGCATGCCATAGAAGCTATCAGGTTGCAAAAAATGATTGTCCCATAGTGGGACTAAGTAAAAAAGTTAGGAAAAAGTAAAAAAAAAGTAAATTGTAAAAATATTAAATATTATAATTTTTCTATAAAATAGTTGTTATTGTATAAATGCGCCAAAACATGAGAAACGATATGAGGTATCTCTGTAATTGTACTAACCCAAAGAATAAAACTGCCTTATCAATTTTGCCACACACAGAAAGGTATTAATCGCCCCCCCCAAAAAAAAATAAATTTATGAATTGCTGGTTTTTACTCATTCTGTCTCCCAAAAATCGGAATAAAAAGCGATCAAAAAATAGAATGGGCCCAAAAATGATACCAATAAAAACGTCAACTCGTCCTGCAAAAAACAAGACCTTAAATGACTCTGTGGGCCAAAATATAGAAAAATTATAGCTCTCAAAATATGGTGATGCAAAAACTATTTTTTTGCAATTAAAAGTGTCTTTTAGCGTGTGACAGCAGCCAAACATAAAAACATTAGTTTTCAATCTCGACGGTGCCAAGATGCTACCGTCCACGCTGAGAACCACTGGTGAATGAGCTGCTGGGAACGCAGCGTCTGTAACTGGGGGGAAGTCATAGAGGTTACCTCCAGTCACTGAGCTCTGTTCCCAGCCGGGCAGAGCTGCGGTGAGATCCGATGACATCCCCACTAGCACCGTGAGCGCTCACAGCTCATAGTGCTAGCGAGGATCTCACTGAAGCCACCGCAGTTACATCCGGTCACTGGGCTCTGTTCCCAGCCGGGATGAGATCTGGGGTCACTTATAGAATTCACATACCAGACCAAGCTGGATTTATGCCAGGCCGAGAGGCCAGAGATAATACTATTAAGTCTATTAACTTAATTCATCATGCTAAATCCCGGAATGTCCCATCAATCCTCTTATCCACTGATGCCGAGAAGGCATTTGATAGGGTCAATTGGGTTTTCATGGAAGAGACCCTCATTCATCTGGGTCTGGGAACAAGGATTCTCCAGTGGATCCTGTCTCTATATTCAGTCCCTTCCGCCAGGATCCGGGTGAACGATGCACTTTCAGATCCGTTTTATATTTATAATGGCACACGACAGGGATGCCCTCTGTACCCCCTCATTTTCATCCTCACCCTTGAACTCTTTCTTAGACATGTTAGAGCCAACCCCAATATCTCAGGTATTCATGTACTTCAAAACACTTATAAAGTAGCAGCATATGCTGATGACCTTCCTTCTTCATTACCTCACCTAAGATCTCCCTGCCTAACCTAATGAATGAATTCAGAACATATGCCCAACTCTATGCTGATGGACCCCCGGAGCCGGTCGCCCCCTTCTTTCCTTGCACAGTGGGAGAGAGATTTAAATATTTATTTTACGGAAGATCAGAGAACTCGAATTTTTACCCTTGTACACTGTGCCTCGATTAGCTCTAGGTTCCAGAAGGCTGGCTATAAGATTTTGTGCAAATGGTACAGAGTGCCGTCGAGGTTGCACACCATATTTCTGGAAATTAACCCCAACTGCTGGAAGTGTAGAAGGGCAGAGGGCACGATTTTTCATATTTTCTGGCAATGTGACATTTTGCAATAATTTTGGACAGAGGTGTGGGAAATTATTTGTCGGGTTACGGGTTGTTCCGAAAAGTTGACTGCGGCTCTGATACTACTCCAACATAATGAAATCCCTCTCCGGATCTATAAAATCCTCTCTGTTGAAATTTTTTGATCATGGCTGCGAGGGCTTGTATCCCGGAGAGATGGAAGAGTCCCGTTCCTCCAACCATAACTCAGTGGATTGCAAAAGTCAATGAAATTATGTATATGGGGGACCTCACCTCATCCACACATGAATCACACCCAAAGTTTTGGGCTACTTGGTTTGGATGGATGGATTTTCGAAGCTCTAGTGAGTATTGTGATCTAATGCTGGAGGCAAACCCCCCCCGAGCTTAACTGAAAACATCAGGTTGAGTGGTGGACTTGGTCGGGTGGCTACTCCTTCCCTTACCCAGTTTTTTCCTTCCCTCCCCCTTTTTTTTTTTGCCTCTCTTGGCTCCATCACTTATTTCCCCCCACTCTCTTATTTCGCTTCAACTGCTCTCCTTCTTCTTCCTCTGCTCTGTCTTTTCTTTCCTATACTGTTTGTTAAAAGTTTAAAAATGAAAGACCCTCCGAATTGACCTCTACTATCGGCTCCCCGGATGTTAAGGACTCGTGGACGATTGTCTTGGTCGGGAGTTAAGTTGTATTGCATGTATTCGTCTACTTGTCTGGTTTCAATTATTATGTTGACCTGGATTTCGTTGTGAGTCTTTAAATAAAGAATTATAAAAAAAAATAAAAATTCACATATCAGGAAACAGTAGATTAGTTCCAAAAAGGGGGCACTTGTTGGGCATTGCCACTGTTAAGGCACATCAGATAAGTTCCTTAGGGGGTCTAGTTTCCAAAATGGGGTCACTTGTAGGGGGTTTCTTCTGTTTAGGCCCAATAGGGGCTCTCCAAACACGACATGGCGTCCGATCTCAATTCCAGCCAATTTTGATTTGAAAAAGTCAAACAGCGCTCCTTCGCTTCCGAGCTCTGCCATGCGCCCAAACAGTGGTGTCCCCCCCCACATATGGGGTATCAGCATACTCAGGACAAATTGGACAACAACTTTTGGGGTCCAATTTCTCCTTTTACCCTTGGAAAAATAAAAAAATTTAGATCTGAAATAAATTTTTTGTGAATAAAAAGTTAATTGTTCATTTTTTTAAACATTCCAAAAATTCCCGTGAAGCACCAGAAGGGTTAATAAACTTGAGTGTGGTTTTGAGCACCTTGTGGGGTGTAGTTTTTAGAATGGTGTCGCTTTTGCATATTTTCTATCATATAGACCAGGGTTCCCCAACTCCGATCCTCAAGGCCCACCAACAGGTCAGGTTTTCAGGATTTCCTTAGTATTGCCCAGGTGATAATTGCATCACCTGTTCAATACAAGGGAAATCCTGAAAACATGACCTGTTGGTGGCCCTTGAGGACCGGAGTTGGGCAACCCTGATATAGACCCCTCAAGGTGACTTCAAACGATGTGTAAATGACATAGAGAATTTCTCTATGTAAAAGCTCATGCTAAAATCGCATTGCAATCTGGTAGCAATCGCACTGCATTCGGATGTATATCGGATGCTAGGTGTGAAGAATCCGATTGTACTCACATGACATTCTCATGACACCCGCATTACACTCGTGTGACTCTTGGCAGGGAGACTCGGACCAATTTTTCATATGTTTAGTGTGACTCCGGCCATAGGCGAAAACTCCACCCCCTGAGGCTTCACCTCCACTACAAAAAGATGCTCTAAGGGTATGTGCACACGTAGTGAAATCTGCTGCGGTTCTGCAGCGTTTCTGCACCTGCGGGTCCGCAGCAGATTCTGCTGCGTTGTACAGTACCTTTATTTTCAATGGAAAAAAAAAATGCAGTGCATATGCTGCGTTTTTTTCCGCGCGGTTTTGCTGCGGTTTACAATCCGCAGCATGTCAATTGTTTGGTGCAGAAATGCTGCCGTTTTACACTTCATCCATTATGAGGTGTAAACCCGCAGGGCAAAACCGCAGATAAACCGCAGGACTTTTGTCCTGCGGATTAACCTGGCGTCCTTGACTTTTCCAGGGGAAGAGTCCTGAGGAGAGAATTTGCATATTCCCAGTGCCTTCTGGGATAAGTGAAGAGTCTCCGCGAGCTCAGCGATCACTGGATTTTGGCTGTTGCAGCTGAAAAGAGATTTATTTGGGTTGAAGATAAAGTCTCTACCTTTGTCACATTTCAGATAGCTCAAATATCCTGTCTTCCCTTTACCTCAGTATTCCTTTGTCTATTGGGACAAAAGTTTTTCCTGTGTTTTTCCTCTCTCTCTTCTTGTGGGAAACCTTTCTTTTTAGTCACAGATTTTTTCCAAGATCTGATCCAGGACCAGCCCAAAGAGTAATTTTCCTTCAAGGCATATGCTGGCCCATCTGGACTTGGAAGTTGTATCACCCTGACAGTGTATGAGCCATAGAGATCTTCTAGGTGCGTTAAAAAAAAGTACCATATATTACAACGTCAGAGTCAAGGACACCAATGGTGCTGCAAGGAGACGATTTGTATGAGGTCCTGGCACACTATGGGTAAGAAACTGGGATTCAAATTTAGCATTTTCCCCTTTACTTTCAGTGCAGCAAACTCACTCCAGAAGTTCATTGTGGATCCCTGAATGATCCAATGTTGTCCTAAATGGCTAATGATGATAAATATAATCCACCTGTGTGTAATCAAGTCTCTGTATAAAAACACACCTGCTCTGTGATAGTATCAGGGTTCTGTTTGATGCACAGAGAGCTTCATGAAGACCAAGGAACATAACAGGCAGGTCCGTGATACTGTTGTTGAGAAGTTTAAAGCTGGATTTGGATACAAAATGATTTTGAAAACATTAAACATCCCAAGGAGCACTGTGCAAGCGATCATATTGAAATGGAAGGAGTATCATACCACTGCAAATCTACCAAGACCTGGCCGTCCCTCTAAACTTTCATCTCAAACAAGGAGAAGACTGATCAGAGATGCAGCCAAGAGGCCCATGATCACTCTGGATGAACTGCAGAGATCTACAGCTGAGGTGGGACAGTCTGTCCAAAGGACAACAATCAGTCATACACTGCAGAAATCTGGCCTTTATGGAAGAGTGGCAAGAAGAAAGCCATTTCTCAAAGATATCCATAAAAAGTGTCGTTTAACCCCTTCTTGACCCAGCCTATTCTGACCTTAATGACCTGGCCATTTTTTGCAGTTCTGACCAGTGTCCATTTATGAGGTAATAATGCTAGTAGTAAATTTAGGTAAATAATTTTTGCGTTTATTTGTGAAAAAAAACGGAGGTTTGGCGAAAATTTTGAAACTTTTGCAATTTTCAAATTTTGAATTTTTACTCTGTTAAACCAGAGAGTTATGTGACACAAAATAGTTAATAAATAACATTTCCCACATGTCTATTTTACATAAGCACAATTTTGGAAACAAACTTTTTTTTGTTAGGAAGTTGTGAGGGTTAAAAATTGACCAGCGATTTCTCATTTTTACAACAAAATTTACAAAACCATTTTTTTTACGGACCATGTGAAGAAACCAGATTGTATCCTAATTTCCCAGACAACCATGCTTTTGTAAACCCACAAGAATTGACTTTTTATCCGTATATTGGCTTGTGGATTTAAGTGTTTATGTCTGGTGGGTCAATAAGACAGACTTTCATACCATTTAACATACTGTGTAAAGGCCCCCGTCACACATAAAGATGCACCAGCGATCCTGACAACGATACGAACTTGTCAGGATCGCTGGTGCCTCGCTACATGATCGCTGGTGAGCTGCCAAACAGGCAGCTTCACCAGCGATCAGCACCAGCGAGGACGCTGGTATCTAAGGTAAATATCGGGTTACTAAGCGGCGCGCGTCACTTAGTTACCCGATGTGTACCTTAGAAACCTGAAACCTGCGTGCTGGCGCCGGGAGCTGCCAGCACACAGGTTTCTAAGGTACACATCAGGTAACTAAGTGACACGCCGCTTAGTAACCCGATCTTTACCTTAGAGACCAGCTCTCAGCGCCTGCTTAGAGCGCTGGGAGCCTCGCTGATCATTGGCTCCCGCTGCCACACGCAGCGATGCGCGCTGGCCAGCGGGAGAGCAACGATGAGAAAATGGCCCAGGCCGATCGAGCACGTGTGGCGTCACAAAATCAGCGATCTTGCTAGCGAGATCGCTGTGTGTGACGGGGCCTTAAGTCTGTAATAGTGTCCTGTTCATAGTGTGTGCTTATCTGTGTTTATTGTGAGCTGATATGCTAATTGTGTATTGTCGTCTATAACCAGTTTGTTGACTTCGAAGGTAGATAGGTAAAGGCTGTGAGGGTGTACTGAAGGACACTGGGTAATTCTAAAAATAGCTTACTTGCCTGGGGTATAAAAAGACCCTGAGACGGAGAGACCAGATCTCATCTCATCACACAGAGCGCTACCAGTCTGCACAACACTCAACGGACAAAAGAGAGGACTGCAGCCAATTCATCAAGGCACCATCACGAGGGACACGGATCTATGATGCTAAGGGAAACCTAGGAGTGATCGGCTCCGGTTGGAAGGACACAGATCTGATCCAGTGAACATCTCTGAAGCATGAATATGTTTGGAGAAAGCCAGGTTTTGGGACCCGCTGGTCGCCTGGTTCCAGGGAGATGGTCGGATAAGCCAGGTGGTGACTCTCGTGTCTACCGGCTTTGGACCTTGTATGGACAGTATGGACTGTCACCTCCCTACACTTGTTATCTCTTCTCTGTGTGTATATCACAGGTGGAATAACGACCCTGGGAGCTCTGACGTAACATCTACCATTATCAAGGCGAGTCAGCGGAAGGGTTAGGCCCTGTAAAGTGCACCATTTTGGGGGTAATTGCTGGAATTGTTCTGTTTGCTATTGGGTGTTGTGGTTCAATAAAGTATTGCCACACTGTTGCACCCTAACCCAGAGATGTCTGTGTAGTATGTTGCCCACGGGGAGATAGAGCGGGCATTCAGTGGTATGAGCCCTGGTCCATGCAGTCTTTCTAAAGGCAGCCGGGCCAGCGGACGGGAGCACCCACTGATCCCGTTTCTCCACAGCGGTTCTGCTCCGTACACCTCGTAAACACACGCGGCTCCGCTCCGTACACCTTGTACACACTCGGCTCCGCTCCGTACACCTTGTACACACACGGCTCCGCTCCGTACACCTCGTAAACACACGCGGCTCCGCTCCGTACACCTCGTACACTCAGCTCCGCTCCGTACACCTCGTACACACACGGCTCCGCTCCGTACACCTCGTACACACGCGGCTCCGCTCCGTACACCTTGTACACACTCGGCTCCGCTCCGTACACCTTGTACACACACGGCTCCGCTCCGTACACCTCGTACACACGCGGCTCCGCTCCGTACACCTCGTACACACGCGGCTCCGCTCCGTACACCTCATAAACACGGCTCTGCTCCGTACACCTCGTACACACACGGCTCCGCTCCGTACACCTCATAAACACGGCTCTGCTCCGTACACCTCGTACACACACGGCTCCGCTCCGTACACCTCATAAACACGGCTCTGCTCCGTACACCTCATACACACACGGCTCCGCTCCATACACCTCGTACACTCAGCTCCGCTCCGTACACCTCGTACACACGGCTCCGCTCCGTACACCTCATACACACACGGCTCCGCTCCGTACACCTTGTACACACACGGCTCCGCTCCGTACACCTCGTAAACACACGCGGCTCCGCTCCGTACACCTCGTACACTCAGCTCCGCTCCGTACACCTCGTACACTCAGCTCCGCTCCGTACACCTCGTACACACACGGCTCCGCTCCGTACACCTCGTACACACGCGGCTCCGCTCCGTACACCTCGTACACACTCGGCTCCGCTCCGTACACCTCGTACACACACACCGCTCTGCTCCGTACACCTCGTACACACAGGGCTCCGCTCCGTACACCTCGTACACACACGGCTCCGCTCCGTACACCTCGTACACACACGGCTCCGCTCCGTACACCTCGTACACACACACCGCTCTGCTCCGTACACCTCGTACACACAGGGCTCCGCTCCGTACACCTCGTACACACACGGCTCCGCTCCGTACACCTTGTACACACTCGGCTCCGCTCCGTACATCTCGCACACACGCGGCTCCGCTCCGTACACCTCGTACACACGCGGCTCCGCTCCGTACACCTCGTACACACACGGCTCCGCTCCGCACACCTCATAAACACGGCTCCGCTCCATACACCTCGTACACTCAGCTCCGCTCCGTACACCTCATACACACACGGCTCCGCTCCGTACACCTCATAAACACGGCTCCGCTCCATACACCTCGTACACTCAGCTCCGCTCCGTACACCTCATACACACACGGCTCCGCTCCGTACACCTCGTACACACACGGCTCCGCTCCGTACGCCCCGTACACACACGGCTCCGCCCCGTACACCTCGTACACACACGGCTCCGCTCCGTACACCTCGTACACACACGACTTTGCTCTGTACACACACGACTCTGCTCTGTACACACACGACTCTGCTCTGTACACACACGACTCTGCTCTGTACACACACGACTCTACTCTGTACACACACGACTCTACTCTGTACACACACGACTCTGCTACATCCACCCTGTAAACCCCTCCTGACCCCACACAGAAACTTCCCCTCATCCAGCACCATGACACCCAGCACAGCAGAGTCCTGCATACACTGAGGCCCCTGATCATGTGACCCCTGACTCCTCCCCTCCTGTGACCTCATCCCAGGTCCTGTGCGCACAGAGCAGCGGCTCTGCAGGTGGAGGTAGGTGCTGGAGATTCCCCATTACTGGGCTGCACAGGGGGCAGTAACCCCTCCATTCCCGGAGATAGCGCCCCCTGCAGGTGGAGGTAGGTGCTGGAGATTCCCCATTACTGGGCTGCACAGGGGGCAGTAACCCCTCCATTCCCGGAGATAGCGCCCCCTGCAGGTGGAGGTAGGTGCTGGAGATTCCCCATTACTGGGCTGCACAGGGGGCAGTAACCCCTCCATTCCCGGAGATAGCGCCCCCTGCAGGTGGAGGTAGGTGCTGGAGATTCCCCATTACTGGGCTGCACAGGGGGCAGTAACCCCTCCATTCCCAGAGATAGCGCCCCCTGCAGGTGGAGGTAGGTGCTGGAGATTCCCCATTACTGGGCTGCACAGGGGGCAGTAACCCCTCCATTCCTGGAGATAGCGCCCCCTGCAGGTGGAGGTAGGTGCTGGAGATTCCCCATTACTGGGCTGCACAGGGGGCAGTAACCCCTCCATTCCCGGAGATAGCGCCCCCTGCAGGTGGAGGTAGGTGCTGGAGATTCCCCATTACTGGGCTGCACAGGGGGCAGTAACCCCTCCATTCCCGGAGATAGCGCCCCCTGCAGGTGGAGGTAGGTGCTGGAGATTTCCCATTACTGGGCTGCACAGGGGGCAGTAACCCCTCCATTCCCGGAGATAGCGCCCCCTGCAGGTGGAGGTAGGTGCTGGAGATTCCCCATTACTGGGCTGCACAGGGGGCAGTAACCCCTCCATTCCCGGAGATAGCGCCCCCTGCAGGTGGAGGTAGGTGCTGGAGATTCCCCATTACTGGGCTGCACAGGGAGCAGTAACTCCTCCATTCCCGGAGATGGCGCCCCCTTATCCCAGTGCTCGCAGTGACCCCAGTTCCCCATTCCTTGCTCTCTGTCTCCTCCTCTGACAGGAAGCTTGGCTCTTCCTTCCTGTGGGGCAGAGATGGTGGGAAGTGTCTGTAGTGAGTGGAGCCTTGTGCTCAGCTGTAAGTAGTGCGGTTATTGTGTGTATTTCCCCCGGTCCCGGCTGTGTATAGGCGGTAATGTGAGGCTGGGGGGGGGATCTGTGTATAGGCAGTAATGTGAGGCTGGGGGGGATCTGTGTATAGGCGGTAATGTGAGGCTGGGGGGGGATCTGTGTATAGGCGGTAATGTGAGGCTGGGGGGGGATCTGTGTATAGGCGGTAATGTGAGGCTTGGGGGGATCTGTGTATAGGCGGTAATGTGAGGCTGGGGGGGGATCTGTGTATAGGCGGTAATGTGAGGCTGGGGGGGATCTGTGTATAGGCCTTAATGTGAGGCTGGGGGGGGGGTTCTGTGTATAGGCGGTAATGTGAGGCTGGGGGGGATCTGTGTATAGGCGGTAATGTGAGGCTGGGGGGGATCTGTGTAAAGGCGGTAATGTGAGGCTGGGGGGGATCTGTGTATAGGCGGTAATGTGAGGCTGGGGGGGATGTGTATAGGCGGTAGTGTGAGGCTGGGGGGGATGTGTATAGGCGGTAGTGTGAGGCTGGGGGGATCTGTGTATAGGTGGTAATGTGAGGCTGGGGGGGATCTATGTATAGGCGGTAGTGTGAGGCTGGGGGGGATCGGAGCCTCTAATGTGGAGATTCCCCATTACTGGAAACAGGTGCTAGTAACCCCTTCATTACCAGGGAAATCTCATTTTTCTTTTAAGATGAGGTTGTTGTCACTGAAGTGCAGGACTTTGAGGGGAAATGAGAAATTATCGATGGTTTTGATCGCTCGATCACCCTTGATATTAACCCCATAGTGACCACTAATACATCTTTTTACTAACCTGAGATATAAGTGAATAGCATCCCTCCCTGGACAGGTGACAGTGCAGCAGCTGTACAGTATAGCTGACCCCCTGCTGCATCAGTCACCATCAGTTTTGGCACCAGATGGCTAACAGTGTGGGGGGCTTCCTCTTTAACCCCATTCACACCCTGAGATCATGATCGTGTGGTCCTGATGGTCACAATGGCAATCCACGGCCGTAGAGTCTGCCGGCTACAGTGACCTGTTCAGAAGTTAGTAGCATTTTAGTGGTAAACATAAATTGTATTCAATCCCATCATGTCACCTTGCGTTAATATCTGAAAATCATCTGAAGGGTTAATAAACTACCCAGTAGCAGTTTTTAATATGGTGAAAGGGGGCTGTTTTTTTAAATGGTCTCACTTTTGGGGGTTTCCAACACATAGGTCCCCCAAAGTCAATTCAAAACTGAATAGTTCTCTAAAAAAGCTGCTAAATTTTTAAACATCCTAACAACATGAAGACATCTTACCGATCATAGAAATGTTTATTTTTTTGTGTGGTATGACTATCTGGATTAAAATGTATAAACCCTTAAAATTTGAAAATTGCTAATTTTACTCTTCGCCACGACAGCACCCACTGGAGGTATCGGATCCGCCCATTTGGAACAGGAAACCCTACAGGAAAGATAAAAGTGGCGGTCCACCTTTCCTCCTCAGTTTTGGTTTCCTGTTCCAAATGGAGCAGGATCCTGCAGGATCTTACCTGGGCCATGCATCCGCCTGTGCGGTCTCCTCGGGAACGGCAGGGGCTGCGGTCCGGAAGCAGCGTCGGGGGAGATTCCGTTTGACGGCTCCCCCCTCGCCTGGTGGCATAACGGTGATGACCGGGTCCAGGGAGGGCCGCCCGGTCTTACCAGGGAGCGGGCCGGTCTGGCATCCGGAGGCAGAACACCCCCCCCATCGGTGGGGATACAGCGTGGGAGGTGAAGCCATGAGCGCGCGAACCGCGCGTGTGAGTAGCGGTGGCGCAGGAGCTGGCCGGCGCCCGACGCTCCTATACCCCGGAAGTAATGGTTGAACTTCCGGGGTAGGATGGCGATGACGCGCCGCATGTGCCCTGACACAGGGCGACTTCCGGGGGCACGACAGGAGTGAAGATAAAACAGCGCTCCAGCGCTGCAACGATGGAACCATGTCGTCCCCCACGGAGTCGCAGGCCCCAGCAGGGGATTCAGCTGGGGGCAATTCCACCAGGGACCGCAGCGCCAGGACAGAGACTGCCCGCAGGAGCGAGGCAGCAGAAACCAGATCCAGACCGTCTCAGCCATCCGACCGGGTATTAAGCTTCACTGGGTGAGTGTGCAAAGTATATACTCTAACTATTAAGCTAACCTCCCCCCCCCCCCCCCTCTTTACCTTTGACCTCCCACTTCAGTCAAAGAAAAAAGAAAATACTAAACATAAAGAATGCGCATTATGTTCAGAGCCTCTCCCTGACTCCTACCCCAAAAAACTCTGCAAACAATGCATGAAAGAGACCAGGCAGGGGTCGACGATATCTTCTAAAGATATCCGAGCCATAATTAGGGAGGAGATACAAGCCATCAACCGCGCCAGCACTCCCTCAGAGTCCAGTCATAAGAAACAGGTCGTTGTTAGTTCAGAGTCAGAGGAAGAACAGGAGTTAAATTCAGGCTCCGCATTCACGTCCTCATCGTCATCCTCGGAGATGGAAGGACGCGCATGTTTTCCACTGGACAGCGTAGATAACCTAGTAAAAGCGGTTAGAAATACTATGGGGTGTGAAGAGGAAAGGGGAGCCCAAACCGCGCAGGACATTATGTTTGCGGGATTGGCAGAAAAAAAGAGGAGATCATTTCCGGTGATACCGGCAATTAAGGACCTCATCAAAAGAGAGTGGGAAAAACACGACCAGAGGGGTTTTCTCCCATCAGCCTCAAAACGGAAGTATCCGTTCACTGATGAAGACCTATTGAAATGGACTAAAATACCAAAGGTGGATGCCATCATAGCCTCCACTTCCAAACAGACCTCGATCCCGGTCGAGGACGCAGGATTATTAGCAGACCCATTAGACCGAAAGGCAGAATCTTCGCTCAAAAGGTCCTGGGAGTCCACCACCGGGGTATTCAAACCCGCAATAGCCAGCACATGTACTGCTAGATCAATGCTGGTATGGCTAGATCAATTAGATCAGCAGATCGAGCAAAGAGTGTCAAGGGAGAAACTGCGTGCAGCCATCCCGTTGATAAGAGGTGCAGCTGCCTTTATGGCAGATGCTTCAGCGGACACCCTAAGACTGGCAGCGAGGTCGGCAGCCCTGGTGAATAACGCCAGATGCGCGCTGTGGATAAAAAGCTGGAAAGGGGACGCACAATCAAAATCCAAAATTAGTGCAACCCCATGCGAGGGTGAGTTCCTCTTCGGGAAAGCCTTAGACGAAATTCTCGCCAAGGCAAAAGAGAGGAAAAAGGCCTTCAGTGATTCTCCCATTCAATTTTATAGGAAAATCTTTAAGAGACGGCCATTCGGGAGAAGAAGACAGTCGGACAGAACGAATAGATGGGCCACGAAAGACGAAAAGCAGAAGGGTACCATCTTCAGAGGGCCAACATATAGGAGAGATAAAAATTAAGAGTTTAGACCCACCAGTTGGGGGTAGATTAAAATTTTTTGTTACCAAATGGGAACAAATTACGTTAAGCCCATGGATTTTGAACATAATCAAGGAAGGAATAAAGATTGAATTCCTTCAGATCCCTTATGAGTTCTTTGTTATAACTCGCCTTAATTCCTCAGTTCAGCAAAAGGCTCTCGAAGACGAGATTCGAGTCCTACTAGCTAAAAAAGTTTTAGTTGACGTCCCTGAGGAACAAGAGGGTAGAGGCTTTTACTCTCCCCTGTTTTTGGTTTCTAAACCAGACGGTACGTTTAGAACCATTATTAATTTAAAGAAGCTTAATTCATTTATAAAAAATTATAACTTCAAAATGGAATCAATTAGATCCACTATAAAGCTTCTTTTCCCAAATTGCGTAATGGCAGGGATTGATTTAAAAGATGCTTATTATCATCTCCCTATTCACAATAGATTCCAGAAATATCTAAGAGTCGCAGTGGAAGTCGAGGGCAGGATTCGTCATTTCCAATACGCGGCCATGCCCTTCGGGCTTTCCACGGCACCAAGAATATTTACCAAGGTGATGGCAGAAGTGATGGCCTACCTTCGCCAAAAGAACACACTGATCGTGCCGTATTTAGACGACTTCCTAATAATTGGGAATTCAGTCAAACAATGTACCGAACGCGTGACTGAGGCAATCTCCTCTTTTCAGAGCCTTGGCTGGATCATCAATATCCAAAAGTCCAGACTCGATCCACAATCTCTCCAGACATTTCTAGGATTTCAACTAGATTCCTTGACCCAGAGATGTCTACTACCTCAGGTAAAAATCACCCTCACGAAACAAAAAATACGAGCAGCTATAGATAGACCACGTGTGTCCTTGAGAGGAGCAATGTCACTATTAGGATCACTAAATTCTTGCACCCCGGCAGTCCGGTGGGCCCAGTACCATGTCCGTACACTACAACACCAGATCCTCCAAGAGGATAAGCGACATAGTGGTCATTTACAGAGCAAAATAACCCTGTCACAAGAAGTCTTGACTTCTCTAGAGTGGTGGTTAGATGATGACCATTTATGTTCAGGAGTTCCATGGGTTATAGTTCCATCCTGTATCGTAACCACCGATGCCAGTCCCCAGGGCTGGGGAGCCCACATGGAGAATGGGTTTCATCAGGGAAGGTGGAATAGAGAGGAATGCGAGTACTCATCCAATTTAAAAGAACTGACTGCAGTGTTCTATGCGCTATACAACTTCCTTCCGCAGCTCCAACAGAAGCATGTCAGGATCCTATCGGACAACACCACCACAGTGGCCTATATAAACAGACAAGGAGGGACTCGATCAGAGACTCTGATGTCTTCAGCGGCAAGAATTTTAAACTTAGCAGAAAACTATTTTTTGTCCCTCTCGGCCCTTCATATCAGAGGCGAGAGCAATCAAAAGGCAGACTTCCTAAGCCGACACTCTACGGCAAGGAGATTGGTGCCTCAATCAGAAGGTCTTCAGGGACATAGTAGCCCTATGGGGACAACCCGAGGTGGACCTTTTCGCCACAGAGGAGAACAGGCAGATAAAAACATTTGCCTCCCTATCTCCATCAGATCACCCAGACATACTAGACGCCCTTCTAGCTCCATGGAATTTCAACCTGGCGTATGCATTCCCTCCATTGATCCTCCTACCTCAAGTAATTCGGAAGATCAGAGACGACAAAGCAAGGATAATCTTAATAGCACCGTTCTGGCCAAAAAGACCGTGGTTTTCGTGGCTGCAAATTATGTCAATAACAGATCCTTGGGTCCTTCCTTCGACTCCCAACCTACTCTCCCAAGGCCCCTTTTTCCACCCTCAAGTGGCCAGCTTGCACTTGACGGCGTGGAATTTGAGAGGCAGTTATTGAGGACAAGAGGGTTCTCTGAGTCTTTAATTACTACACTACTACAAAGTAGAAAACAGTCCACAACCCAAATTTACACTAGAATATGGAAAAAATTTCTTCAATTCCATACAGTACCTCATACAGCAGAAGTTCCGATAATCCCAATCTTGGAATTTCTGCAGAAAGGGAAAGACTTAGGCTTAGCAGTAAATACGCTAAGAGTACAAATATCGGCATTAGGAGCACTATATGGCCATAATATAGCAGGCAACAAGTGGATAACTCGATTCATTACAGCTTGTGAACGAATAGCTCCAATCCACATACCCTCCGTCCCTACATGGGATCTAAATCTGGTCTTAGACGCCCTAACGGTAGACCCCTTTGAGCTGATCGACACAATTCCCTTCAAATACTTAGCACTTAAAATGGCCCTCTTGGTAGCACTGACCTCAGCTAGAAGAGTGGGTGATATCCAGGCCTTGTCAATAGATCCACCTTTTTTTCAAGAATACCAAGACAGATTGGTATTAAAACCAGACCCTGCCTACCTGCCAAAAGTGGCAACAAAATACCATAGATCTCAGGAGATACTCCTCCCAACCTTCTATAAAAATCCCTCTACTCCGGAAGAGCAGAAGTTCCATACTCTGGACGTCAAAAGAACTGTCCTAAAATATATTGAGAGGTCCAACAGTTGGAGGCAGAGTAGGGCCCTATTTGTTTCATTTCAGGGTTGTAAGAAGGGGTATGGAGTCACGAAGAGCACCATTTCCCGGTGGATCAGAGAGGCCATTCGTTTAGCCTACTCCGCAAAAAACGAAGATCCTCCAGGGAACATCAGGGCGCATTCCACCAGGGCAATGGCAACTTCTTGGGTGGAAAAGGGAGATGTTCCGATTGAAACTATATGTAAGGCGGCAGTTTGGTCATCCCCTTCTACCTTCTATAACCACTATAGACTTGATCTTTCATCAACCTCTGACTTAAGCTTTGGCAGGACTATCCTTGGCACGGTGGTCCCACCCAGGTCTCTGGAATCTCTCCAGTGGGTGCTGTCGTGGCGAAGAGTAAAAAGCCGGATTACTTACCGGTAATGCTCTTTTAATGAGTCCACGACAGCACCCGCTCACTTCCCTCCCTAAAGATATACTTTAACTATTGATATCAACCAAATAATGGATAAGAAAGATGTTAAAATAAGAGAACATTGCCTAATCCTTGGCGGTCCTTCTGGTACTCTGAAACGTAAAACTGAGGAGGAAAGGCGGACCGCCCCTTTTATCTTTCCTGTAGGGTTTCCTGTTCCAAATGGGCGGATCCGATACCTCCAGTGGGTGCTGTCCTGGACTCATTAAAAGAGCATTACCGGTAAGTAATCCGGCTTATTTTTCATGTCTTTATCAAATATCTGTGTGTGTGTGTGTGTGTGTGTGTGTGTGTATATATATATGTGTGTGTGTGTATATATATATATATATATATATATATATATATATATATATATATATATTTTCACAATACATTGCGACCTAAATTTACCACCAATGTAAAGTGCAATGTGTCACAAAAAAAACTTCCTCAAAATCACTGAGATATGTTGAAACTTTTTAACCATACATTGAGATCAAAGAAATTTCTCTTTTTCTATACCCTGAAATCATGTTTCCTTTTGCAGCTGCTGCTTGACATTGAGCGCTGCTGCTCAGCTTACTTGTATCCAGAATACCCAAGTCCTCCTCCTGTTCTGTAGTCCCGAGTATGGTCCCATTTAATGTATGTGCAGCAATAGGATTACTCTGTCCCAGGTGCATTACTCTACATTTATTTACATTAAACCTCATCTGCCAAGTGTTTGCCCATTCTGTCATCTTATCCAGATCAAGGTCCGATTTTTAACATCCTACATAGTTTTGTGCCATTAGCAAAGACCACCAGGTCTAGTTTTGTGCCATTAGCAAAGACCACCAGGCCATAAGCCCCCATTACACATAGCGATATCGCTAGCAATATCGCTGTAACGTCACCGATTTTGTGACGTAGCAGCGATATCGCTATGTCTGATACTTACCTCCGACCGGCTCACCCGCTGCTCATTGCTGGTTGCACGAGAACGTCCTGGATCATTTCTCGTTGGGCGCTTCCTGTGGCGCCGAGCGATGCGCAGACGCGGGTGGGAGGACGTCAGGATCGCCGCGTCTGACAGGTAAGTAGCGACCCCCGACCCCTGCGATGTTGCTGGTGAGATCGGCCTGTGTAGTAGTTCACTAGCGACCACTTACCGATGCACCAGCGATCCATATCGTTGTCGGGATCGCTGGTGCATCGCTAAGTGTAACGGTACCCATAGTTTTGTGTTATCCGCAAGGTCAGTAATAGAGATTAAAAAGAATTGATCCTAACATGGTGATCCCCACTGTTCCCAGTAAAGATCATTGTGGTCCCCACTGCTTACTTTATCCTATATAGAGACTGTAAAACAATTTTGTTTCCTGTTCCTTAACCAGTTGTTACCTAAGTGCATATCGTTTCCCCCAGTCCCTACTTCTGGAGCTTCCGTATAGGGCTGTTATGTGGTACATTGTCAGATGCCTGTGCAAAGTCCAGATAAATCACATCAGCCGCATTACCAACATCCAGATTTGCACTCACCTCCTCATAGAAACCCAGCATGTTAGTTAGACACAACTTAGGGCCCCGTCACACATAGCGACTCACCAGCAATCCTGACAACGATATGAACTTGTTAGGATAGCTGGTGTGTCGCTACATGATCGCTGGTGAGCTGCCAAACCGGCAGCTTCACCAGCGATCAGCACCAGCGACGCCGAGCGGGTGCGTCGCTGTGTACGTTAGTTACCAGCGCGATGATGCTGGGAGCTGGTAACTAAGGTACACATTGGGTTTCTAAGCGGCGCGCGGCACTTAGAAACCCGACGTTTACCTTGGTTACCAGCTAGCTGATCGCTGGCCGTTGCTCTCCCACCTGCCACACGCAGCGATGCATGCTGGCCAGCGGGAGACCAACGACCCAAAAAAAGTCCTGACCTTTCATGAACGATCAGCGATACCCGGCAGGGGGGCGGGTCGCTGATAGCTCTCACACACAGCGATCTCGCTGGTGAGATCGCTGTTGCGTCACAAAACTTGTGACTCAGCAGCGATCTCGCTAGTGACGGGGGCTTTACTCTTCATGAATCTGTGCTGGTTGTCAGATATATATATATATAGTGACCTGCAATAGATTTTTGCAGGTCACTTCTTATAATACTTTCTTATAATTGCCTGGATCCACCTTCTTGACTTTCTTAAAGGAGTTGCCCGGTTAAAAATAAGTTTGCAATCAACTAAACTAGTTTTACATTTGCAGTTGAGTCTGCAGCGTATCGTCCGCAACCGCTAACGTATGCAAAAACGCATGCAAACACAGCACGTTTTATCCGCATCAGCTTGCGCATTACGGCAAAAAAACGCTGCTTTTTTTGCATGTGTTTGCACTTTTTATGCGCATGCGTTCGATGGGAAAAGATTTTCCAGGAGAAATTCCTTGACGACAGACACAACCAATGGTCGTGTCTCATGAGAATTCTATATATAAACCCTTGTGTAGATGAAATCCTCAGATTTTGCTCCTGTATCCTGCGTCAAGATGGATCTTCGCATGAAGAGTTTCTATCGGTATCTGGATTTGTTTTGTTTTAATGTTTTATTTATTGAAATCTGCAAGTTACATCCGAAAGAAAGCAATCAACAAAGTAGCTTACAAAATTATTATATAACCTACAAATTCCGCTTTTCGGGAGTTAAACAGATGGTTTGAAATATCAATTCATGGCAAAAACTATTGATATATAGAGGTATAAGGACAACAACAGCCTTAAAGGAACTTCCAGTAGCAAGATTATCTGGGTTCAAATCTGGGTTCTTCCCATCCACACGCCCCTGCTACATCACATATGCCATGATTTCAAACAAAGATGAAGAAGAACAAAAAAGAAGAAAGGAGAAAAAAAAAACAGTATAGGGAGTAAAGGGACAGGAGGTCAAGTAATTAGAGGGAGAAGTTGGGAGATAGGGGTGGAATATAGGGGAAGTAAGGGGGGGGGGAGAGGGGAACACTAGGCAACAAGGGTTTCGTCCACTCTGATAAAGCCGAGCAAGGAGGCCACTATAGCCTTATCAACTTCTACTAATGGATCTGAATCGGGTCCATGGGTGCCATACTCTTTCAAAAGCTGAAAGTGAGCCATTCACCAAGGCAGCCAGTTTGGCTACTTGATATAGCATATCTACCTTCTCTTGCAATTGGGATATAGATGGAGTGGTAGTTGTCTTCCAATTCATAGGTATCAAAAGTTTCGCTGCTGAAAGAATGTGTTGAGTCAACAGAGCAGTATTCTTATGTCCAGTTGGTGACAGAAAATTTAAGAGCACTATCTCCGGTGTCAATGTAAGCTTTTTGCCCACAATTTCCCCGATATAATCCTCCACTAGTCGCCAGAACTGCAGCAGGGGTGGACAGGACCACCACATATGTAAGTATGTTCCCTCCGAGTCACAGCATCTCCAGCATCTAGTAGAAGACCCCGTCTGCCAATGAGTGTTCTGCTGTGGTGTAATATACCATCTGGCGACTATTTTAAAGGAATTCTCTTGTGCTCTAACGCATTGTGATGGGCCATGAGAAGAATTATAAATGTGTGATATTTGATTTGGGGTAAACTTGTATCCCAAATCCTTTTCCCAATGTGTTATATAGGCTCTTTTGAGGCAACAGTCAGTTATATTTAAAACCTGGTAAATAGACGACATTATCTTTTTGGGTTTATCCTTTGTTGCACAGAGAGTCTCAAATGCAGTCAGTGGGCGGGTAACGTCTGCTCCTAAAAGATACTGTGCCAAGGAGTCTCTTATAGAGCCGAATTGTATAAAGGTCAAGTTGGAAAGCCCTGATTGCTTCTTCAGTTCCTGAAAGGAGGGGAGTGCCCCGTCCGTTAAGAGTTCATCAACCGCTACATTTGCCAGGGAGCCGGGTTTGATTAGATCATTGTCTCGGGAATAAGATGCGTGAGGCATTATATCTGCCAACTTGAGTAAGGGGGACAAAGGGGGAACTAGAGTTTTCACCAATCCCTTCCATAATTTTAAGGTAGCTTTGGTGTGTATATTAGGTAAATTTTTGTTTATGTTTTTACAAGGATATGTCAAAAGGATGGATCTCAGGGGATAAGGCGCTAGGGCTTCCTCCACCTCAATCCACTGCTTATTGTTAGGAGACCGCAACAGGTCTACCACTCTGGTAAGCATTGTCGCTTGGTAGTACCTTACTATGTCTGGTGCACCCATCCCACCCCTCGATTTGTTTAATGTTAATGTCCTGTATGCTAATCGGGGCTTTTGCTTTTTCCAAACATATCTGCGGAATAATGTATTAATTTTAAGAAGATACGATTTGGGGATGGTTATAGGGAGCATTTGGAAGATATATATGAACTTGGGTAAGATTAGGCTCTTCAGTAAATTTTTCCTTCCCATCCACGACACATACGAGTCCCTCCATGATTTCATGATGGTTTCTACTGAAGCAATTAGGGGGGGAATATTCTGTTGAAAAAGGTCTCTATCCGATCTTCCTATCTTTACCCCTAAATATTTGATATATTGTTTTGGCCAGGTGAATGGGTATGTACTTTTTAGTTTAGCTAAGGTGTTCGGGGATATATGTATGTCTAGCGCTTCCGACTTAGACATATTTACTTTAAAATTGGAAATTTTGCTATATTGATCTATGAGATCCATCAATGTTGGGAGTCCCAGCAAAGGATTAGTCATCAAGACTAAGAGATCGTCCGCAAATGCCGCTATTTTATAGTGTGTCTTATTGATACGAATGCCCTCTATTCCCTCATGTATTTGTATGGCCTTTAAGAGAGGTTCCATTGCTAGCACAAATAACAACGGGGATAGGGGACAGCCCTGTCTTGTTCCGTTCTTTATAGTAAATGCATCTGTTGTAAAATCGTTAATCCTAATATGTGCCTTGGGCTTATCGTACATTGCCATTACGGCTGCTATAAACGCTTCGGGTATCTCAAACTTGATCAGCACTTCCCGTAGGTATACCCAGTCCACCCTGTCAAAGGCCTTCTCTGCATCTGTTCCAAGAAGCATCAATGGGAGTTTACGATTTTTTGCGTATTGAAGAAGGTGTAATACTTTGTGGACATTATCCCTTCCCTCCCTTCCACCCACAAACCCGGTCTGATTTAAGGAAATCAAATTTGGCAATGACTTGGCCATTCTTTTTGCCATCAGCCCTGCTAGGATTTTTAGGTCCACATTAAGGAGAGAGATTGGCCTATAGCTACTACATTGTTCAGGATCCTTCCCCTCTTTGTGTATTAGGGATATTCTGGCTGTAAGCATTTGGTTTGGCAATGGGTGGCCTTGTAAAACTGCGTTGCAAACGTTCAATAAATGTGGGAGTAGGAGGCCAGAGAAGGATTTATAGTAAAGTGCTGAGAATCCATCTGGACCGGGCGCTTTCCCCTTCGGGCACTTTGACAGGGCGGACTGCAACTCCCCTAGTGAAAAAGGTCTAGTGAGATATTGTTTTTGGGAATCAGATAAGACAGGCAGATCTAAAGTGCTTAGGAAGGACCTAGTGTCCATGCTTCTTTTAAGTGCGGAATCGGCGTTATCTTCCGGACGGAGATTATATAATTTCTTATAGTAGTCAAGGAATGCCTGCTCCATGTGCTCAGGAGTTTGCGAGCTTAACCCTTGTTCATTCTTGATTGAGTTAATCAGCGTACGTGACTGCCGCTTCCTTAGTTGTGATAACATTAATTTGGATGCTTTGTCTCCATGGACGTACATTCTGTTTTTCCATGTTGCATAGAGCTTAGCAGATCTCGAGTTTAATATGTCTTTAAGTTGCTGTCTTTTTTGTTGCAGCTTCTCTAAGCTATGTTGATCTATTTTACGTTTATGTGTAAGCTCCAGCTGTGATATACTATCATAAAGATCCTGGATTTCTTTTTGTTGCAGTTTATTTAGAAAGGAAGTGATAGATATCATCTCCCCTCTGACAACTGACTTATGTGCTTCCCATAGTATCTGTGAGGAGATTTCTGGTGAAGCATTTTGCTCAAAATATTGGGAAAGCACTTTGTTTATACGTGTCTGTACCTCGGTACGTCCAAGTACTGACTCATTGAGCCGCCATACTCTATGTCGGGGAAAGGCTTTAGATAATGAGAATTTTAACAAAACCGAAGAGTGATCGGAATAAATATTCGGGATTATTTTCGCCTGTTGTATATTGGCAAGCATTTTACTGGATATAAAAATATAGTCTAAACGGTGGTAAGATTTATGAGGGTGGGAGTAGAAGGTGTAGTCTCGGTCAGAGGGGTTTAGATATCTCCATGTGTCAATCAATTGTAGAGATCCCAATTGTGACTTTATTCTGTAAAGATCTTTAGGTGAGAGCGAACTTTTCTGTTTGGTCGTGTCTAACAAAGGCTCTAATGCAACATTCAAGTCCCCACCCACTATCAATGCACCCTCTCTAAAGCCATCAATTTTTTTCAGTGTTGAGAGTACCCATCTTAATAGTTTTTTATTTGGTGCGTATAAACTGCACAATGTTACAAGGGCACCGTTTAGTAGACCTTTGACAAAGATGTAACGACCCTGAGGGTCCGCCATAGTTTCTCTTAGCTGGAAGGGCACTCCCCTTGCCACTGCTATTGACACTCCTCTAGAACCGGACTGGGTGGTTGTCGCATGAAGCCATTTATCATATATCGAGCTTTCAAAGGAGGGCAATTTATCCGGTTTGAAGTGCGTTTCCTGAATAAGCAATACTGCTGCCTGCTGTTTTTTGAATAGTTGTAATGTGTGGCGTCTAGTGTTTGGAGAATTCAGCCCATGTGCGTTAAAAGAGATTAATGTGTGTACCTTATCCGAATCCATCATGTTTCTGTACACAGCAGCATCCTTGCAGCTCACGACGGAGACGAATCCCTGTGCCTATGGGAGTGGGGAGGGGGTCTAGGACAAGTAGAGCAGACAAAAGAAAGAAAAGGGTAGAGAAAACAAAAAGGTGAAGAGGGGGAGAACACAATATTAACATTATCCATGTTATTATGTTGCACAATATCATTGACCAATATGCCAACGTACCATAGTTACCTACTGACATTGTTTCATAGAGTGCCAGCTTGAGGAAAATTCCAATCAACCTTATAAACTAAATATGAAATGCTCCATTCTAGGAGAATGCCCAGTTTGGGCTGTAACTAGATCTAGGTTGAAACCTTACAACGAATTATTGGATAGATGTGGCAGCAGTGCTTATCCATATTTGGAAAAGCACGCCAACCCCATCAGATTTGCTTCAACCATACTCAATACCCCAACTGGGGTAGACACCAAGAAAACTTAACTGCAAAATCTGGGTCTAACCCAAAGATCAAGTATTGTCTCTGGAGTCCTTAGGAAGCGAGGTCTTTGTCAGCTTCCTTTTCAGCCTTTGTGATTTTGGCGTCAGGGCTATCTGCCACGCCGGGTCATCTGGTAGCGGGTGCAATAGGGTCGCCGAATGGAAGGACTCCAGGTCCGGGTAGGCCTCCAGCTCAATCCCCAAGGATTCACATGCCTCTTTGATGTCTTGTGATGTTCTTGCTGAGATACCTTTGTCTCCATTTGTGATATGTACTCCAAACGGGAACAACCATCTAAAACGGATGCCTTTTTTTATCAATGCTTCAGTGAACGGTTTCAAGATCCTCCGCTTCCTGAGAGTGCTAGCCGATAAATCCTGGAAAAGTTTAATTTGTGAGCCTTCATACGAGATCTCCTGCGCCTCCCGCGCTCTGCGAAGAACTAAGTCTTTTGCTCGATAATCGAGGAAGCGACAGATCACATCTCGTGGAGTTTCCCCTTGAGAAGGCCTCGGACGCAATGCTCTGTGTACTCTCACCAGTTCGATTTCCTGTGGATCTGATTCATTAAGTAGATCTTTGAATATCTCTTGTGTTGCTTTCCATAACGCCTCAAAGGCCACCGTTTCAGAAAGGCCTTTAACTCTTATGTTGTTACGACGTTCTCTGTTTTCATGATCTTCTAGCACCGTGTGAATTGTATGTAGTTGGAGTTCATGGACTTTTAAAGAGTCTAGAACAGCGTTCGAACTTTGTGTCATGGCAACTTGCGAATTTTCCAATGTCTCAAGTCTGTGGCCTTGAAGTTTTAGGTCGTGTTTTATCTCTGCAAGTTCTTGTCCTATTGGCTCAAGAGCTTTAGACAATATACGTTTGATGAACGAACGAGTGACTAAGGCCTCTCTCGCTGTGCTGCCCGTGTCAGAGTCACTCTCCGGCTCAGAATCTGAATCTTCTAATGAGGTCAAAGCACGAAGCTTGGGTGGTTTAAGAGAATCTGACGGAACCGTTTGTTTTTTAAGAAAGTCATCCATGTCTATTTGCGTAGTGGACTTTGTAGGTTTGGGCATGCTCTTTTGCGTTTTTACGCTGGATCTCCCCATTTTTGCAGTTATCTAAAGCAGAGAAGAATAGAGCAGTTTGAAGATTAGAATTCCTCTCGCTGGCTATGAATTTAGCTAATGTTCCATTTTATGCCCAGTCTTATAAGTGATAAACAATGGAAAGAGATGTCGTTCTGGCTCTGGTCACTAGATGGCAGTCTATAACCACTTTCTGCTGGTTTTCCAGAGAATCCTCTCTTATATCCGTTCAGCTAGGTATAACATGGGTTAATTAGAAAGCAGATAAGGGGGGGAGGAAAGATGTAGGGACAGCACTGGTGGGGGGGGAGCGCTTAATACAGATCTAAGGCTCCTTATATTACTCCCTTCTCTCCTCGCACCCCTCGGGTCAGACAGTCTCAGGCCCCCACTTGATTAATTGATTATCTCCTTTATTGCTACGGAGTTAGGGAGAATGACCATGCTCTCCTGATCCTCTGTCCCCTGAATCAGACCCCCCTGCTCAAGACACTCCGTCACCTTGCTTCTGTTATTTCAGCGTTACCTCAGCTCCCGGAGACGCTTGAATCCCTCAGATCTCTCTCACTGATTGCAGAGAGGGGAGGACGCTGAAGCGTGCCGCTGCACGTCTATTCTAGGTCCCGGGCCGCGTGTCTTCTGCAAGCCCGACGGGACTATTTTCAATGCTGCGGCGTGATACACACTCTCTGTAGCCGTCCCCCAGCTATGAGAACAGTAGCGATTTTGTGTGTCCTGGTCTGGGGATTTCGCAATGGTACCTTATCTGCAGGGGAGGGTTAGCTCCGGGGTCTCTCTTATCTGACAGCCTTAGGTCAGGGGTGAAGTCTTCTGCCCGAGGCGATGGTGCTGTTAGCAGTATATCCCTCCTCCACTCCGGCAATCTCCCGCCTGCAGGGCCTCAGTTAGATGAATCCCTTCTTTATCCCGATCGTGACTCGCCACCCAGGGTCTATGCGATCCAGTGGGGTCCTGGTTTGGGTTGTAATGCGGGGATGGTATAAAAAGAAGGCTCTGGTGATATTAGAGCCCCTTTTGGTGCATTTGTCCGGGAGCTCAGGTTTCCTGCTTCTTGCTCCACCCTCGGTATCTGGATTTGGATGTCAACTTGTTTCTTGCCTTTGCATTTGCCAGTGAGCAAGAATGGAAAAGACAAAGACGGAGAAGATGGTGTCGGCACTTTTGGCAACACCCCATTCTTTAAGTCCGGGAAAGCCGTGGAGCCTACCACTCCTTATTCAGTGAGCTCCGTGAAAATATTTTGAGTACACAAAGATGTCTCGAGAGCTTCCGGGATTTGCTGCTTTGTGTACAAGGAGCCATCAGCAGTCAGGACACACAGCTCCGTAGAGCGATTCCTGCTGAGGAACGTCTGCTGGTGACACTAAAGTACGTAATATTTAAAAATAAACGCCTGTCATAATTATTGTTCTGCAATGTATTTAATTTTTTTTCCTTTTTCTGTTTTGCCAAACACCTGTCCTAAGTATTATTGTTCTAAAAGCCATGTCCTTGTCCTTAATTGTTTTTTCTTTCTTGGCTACAGGAGAGCCTATCATCGCTCCATTTCCAGTTAAGGATTGGCCTTTCCACCCTTTCTGGGATTGTTGCAGACACTTGCCAGGCTTTGTGGGACGTTCTCCGTGAGGAATTTATCCTCCTACCCACCGCGGAAATCTGGCAGGAAAATGCCAAAAAATTCTTTGAACTTTGTAATTTCCCCAACTGTTTGGGAGCAGTGGATGGAAAACATATTTGTATTACCAAACAGGCTGGAACTGTATCAGAGTACTAATACTTCTCTATAGTGCTCATGGCGATTGAAGCTGTGGATTGTAGATTTATAGCCGTGGACATTAGATCTTTTGGCCGTGGTAAAGACTCCCAGACATTTAAAGAATCGGACATGGGCCGATGGTTGTATGGGAATAATTTAAAATTTCCCTTCCATGACCTCTTCCCAACACTGAAGGCCCGCCAATGCCATTTGTTGTGTTTAGGGATGAGGCCTTTCAGATGTGTGGAAACCTCCTTAAACCATATTCCAGTCGTGACTTGAACCACACAAAAAGGATTTTTAATTACCGACTCACCAGGACGCGAAGAACTTTTGAGTGTGCCTTTGGTATGCTTGTCTCAAAATGGCGCATTTTGGAAACTGCCATTAATCTCAAAATTGAGACAGTCGTTGAGGTTGTCAAAGCGGGTATGGTTCTGCACAACTACATAATGGCTACAAAACGACCCAACGTTGAACTTGATGACCCTGTTTGTAACCCGTTGCCAGATTACCATCATCACCCTCTGAGGACAACAAGGGAAGTTGCCCAAATGAGCGATACATTTGCTGCCTACTTTGTTTCTGAGATTGGACATGTGGCATGGCAAGATGAAATGGTTTAGTTAAATGTTATTATTATTATTATTATTTATTTATAAAGGTACCATTGGTTCCATGATGCTGTACATGTTCCTGTAATGTTATGTACCTGGAATGTTAAAATGTACCTTTAATGTTTGTTGACAATAAAACGCCTATAATGAAACACCCTTTCCAAGTGCCCTCTACATTAGAATTTTTTTTTTTTAAAGTTTCATAAGGTGATCACTGGTTCACAACTGCACTCCCACTCCCTGTCTCATGCAGATTGCATGAGACATTGAGTGCATTATACACAGATTGGCTTATGTCACCCATAATACAACTCTTCTCTCTGAGGTCAGAGCTATGGTAGGTGATGTCGGATTAGCTCCATCGACTCTTCAGTCTGCATTAATCTATAGTCCAATAGATTAATGCAGACTGAAGAGACGGTGGCGCTAGTCCACCTCATATGTTTATTCACCTGCCTGTGTGTCAGTACTAGTGAACTCAGGATGCAGAAAACCTAGTATCCTGAGTGCACTAGTGCTGATACCTGGGCAGGTGAGCATTGCTGACCCCTGACTCCCTTTGTGCTGTATTCTGATTTTTTTGGAGGATTTTCAGTTCTCTTTATGTTTTTTCCACCTCATAGGTTCATGACAGACACAAAAACCAAGCTGCAGTGTAAAAGCAAAGAAAGAAAAGGAGTAGATAGTATCTGTCATGGAGCTATGAGGTAGCAAGCACACAGTGTGTGTAGATGGCGATGTGTGTGTTGCCGGCGACGGAAAGAACAAAGAGCAAGCAGTGATAGGGGAAAAACAAGACAAATTTATTTACAACACACAAAAAAATTTACTTTTTACGAAATATTGAGGGGAAATGTTATGGACCTGGGGGCTGTGGAGTTGGGAGGATTGGCTCGGTGTGGACGATGAAGGGGGTTCCAGGGGAAGGCCCAACTAAATGTGTGGGGTCTGGGAGGTCAAGGATGGAAGTGGACGCATCAGAAGTGGAAGCATGGGACGGGAGAGACACACTGGACAACACAGACAAATTGGGAGGTGAGGGTGGAGGTAGTTGGACAGTTCGTCTCTTCTTTTTGTATTTTGCTGGCTGCTGCTGGCTTCTTTTATGACTGTGCCTCCTTGAGAGGGTTGGAGTGGTGGGTCCAGCAGTGGATGTGGAGCGGCCTGCTAGATCTGGACCCGGCATGGTGGTGGCGGTGGACAGCCTCGCAGGTTCTTGCCCAGGCATGATGGTGGCAGTGGACAGCCGCGCAGGAGCAAGACTCAGCATGGTGCTGGAGTGGCATTCAGCAGCACCTGGCATGGTGATATAGTGCTGTGCGGCAGGACTGGGCATGGTGGTGGCGGTACAGTGATATGCAGCAGAACTCAGTAACGAACTGAAGCGGCTTAGTGGTGGCACAGGTGTAAATGCCACGTGTGGCTGCTGGGAGTACAGAGTCTGCTGCATAGCCTAAACGTAAGCAGCATTGCAGGCCTGCATCATATTAAGCTGGAGTTCAGGTTTAAGGTGTTCTGACATGCCCCGCTCTTTCCCATGAAAAAAATGTAGTGCCGGTCTCTGGAGGTTGGCTTCCAGATGGTCAAGGCGTCGGTTGACATCCTGGAAAAGTGTGTTTTTATGGGAAAACCCACTTTCCAGTCTGTCACCGAGCGACGTCAGGCCATTCTATAAGACCGAGCTCAAGTGAACAAACTCTGGCATGAGTGGCCTGTCAAAGGCCTTCTGCCGCTGGTGGGAAGACCCATAAAAAAACAGTGGCAGAGGCCTGGGACAGGGTAACACCTGTTCTCCAGCCTTTGAAGCCGGCCCACTTGCAGCATCACTGGTGGATGTTCGTGGATGTTCGATGAGGGGCCGCTTCAGAGGATGATCCAGGTTCTGTGTGGAAAAGAAAAACATTACTACACAAAAATAACAATTGTAAAAGCGCCAACTCCTGTGGAATAGAAAAATTCAGATTATGGAATACAACACAAAAAAACTTACGTTCGCCGAGCAAGGACAGGCCTCAGGAAAGTCAGCATCCTGTGATACTTGTATTTTCTTATCCTTGCTGCAGCACCACTGCGAACTTGGCTCTCCTGTCTCAGGTCCTTGTTAAAGCGATCCTTCATCGAAGCCAACAGGATCTGACTTTGTTCACTGTGATGGGGGAAAAAAAATTGTTACTGTACTTTAGGCTGGGATCACACAACCGTGTGTGATGCGAGAAACTCACAGGAGTTTATCGCATCACAAACGGTTGTGTGATCCTGGTCTTACAGGTTCTCTTCTGCATCAGACCACATTGCTATACTTACGAAATTCCTTTCGGACTTGTGGCGTTGTCCCAGTCATCAATCAGCGATCGGGCCACCTCATTCCACAGCTGCCGAATCACCACGTTGTCCGAGTTCTGCTGCTCACAGGTGTCCCACAATGGAACTCGCTCCTCCACCAATGTGATGAGGAGGTCATTATCCACTTCTTCCTCCTCCCATTGTGGAACCTAGAAATGAAAGAAAGACATTAATGTTGGAAAGATAAAACACTGATAAAACATTCAACCGAAAAAAAAAGTCAAAACACTTACACACAAAAAACAGTCAAGAATACTTACACGCCGTCTTGCCACCGGAACTTAGGCCTGAGTCTGCTGCTCCTGCTCATCTGCACTGGAATGGTTCTGTAAAGAATAAACATGATTTTGCCACATGTGTAAAGGTGACAGTGAATACTTACAAATCTGTAGAAATTGTACTCACTTCAGTGTCCTGTCCGCTGTGTGAGGATTGTTCAGCACTTGATGCCATGGTTATGTTGCTAAATGCTGCAATAAAGAGAAAAAAATGATTACAGACTGCAGGGAGAATAACAGACATTAGCGTGTATACTCACATTTTGTAAATTCAGAGTCTTCACAGATATCTGCCACAGTCTGAAGAGTACTGTGATACAAATGGGATATGCATGAGTGAGAGACTGGTATAGATAGGCATCCAGTCAATAAGATAGTGATTGCAGTACATTGAAACATCCATTTGGATACTATTGATTGTGACCGGAATCTGAACTTTTCCTACCATGAGGAGAGCACACACTCAGGAATGTGAAAAGCAACCACCTGCTCAGGCATTGTTGTGGGAGTTGGAAGGGAGGAATGTGAGAACCAAACCAACTGAGATAAAGGAGGAATGTGAAAAAAAAACAAGTTACTGCGCATGTCAGTGCGTGATCATTCCAATTGATATTATAAAAAGTACTGACCTCCTCAGCGGGTGGGGACTTTCCAGACGATTCAAGTGGACGCACTTAGTCTGTGATGCTGACCGAGGAAAACCCCTTCCCGCTGATCGAGGTCCCCCGATGTGAAGGGTGATGCTACAATAACTCGGTAATTATTATTGATGCTGAAATCTTTCATGTCATAACTGTCGTTTTTAAATCAATGAGACTATTCATGTGCTATGTAAAACAAAATGATTGCTTGCTAAAATAAAAGATTGTCAATAATCTTTGCCTGGTTGGGATGCCAGTGAGCGCTACGTAAGTTAAGGTAAATAACCTAATTTGGGAGAAAATTTAGCAAGACAAGTACTGAACTTCCAGTGCCCACACCCTCTTTGTATACATATTTGTGTGTGTGTGTGGGGGGGTGGCTAAAACCAGTTCCTGGACATGTTTACTCAGGAAAACGTATGCAAATGCAAGCGAACGCATGTCTATGCGTTCCCATAGACTGTAATGCGTTGTTTTGACTCCTTCCGCAAGCGTCTGGTGGCGGAAATTTGATGCCTCAAAAAATGCAACATGTTGTGTTGGCCGCGCCCCACTGCACACCGCGAAATGACACATGCGTAAACGAATGCATGCAAACGCATCTACCTGCATCCACAATGTAAAAGATAGGAAAACATGACGCATGCGGATGTGTGCGTCAGAAACACTGTGGACACAACCGCAAATGTGAAACCGGCCTTAGTGTGACTGCAGACTTGTGAATCTTCCCAGCGCACGCATTGTGTGCTGCAGGGATTTGCTGGTTTCTGAGCCAAATCCGGTCGGTGAGTATGCATACTCCCGGCCAGAGCCTGACTAGTGGGCTCTGCCTCTCTTAGATCAATGTCTGATTGTGGGGTGTGGCACCCGGCACCATCTCCGATCAGCTGTTCTCGGTGTCAGAGCACAATACAGCTCTGACACCAAGTACTACACATCTATCTTCTATTCAAATCAATAGGGGGTCGGGGCGGATGTGCAACACCCAGCCACAGCCACTATTCTCTCAACGGAGCTGCACTGTGCAGCTCCACAACTGAGCAGTTCCGGCCACCAACTGACACGGATAGGATAATGTTGTGGACAACCTCTTGAAAGGATTTACATCTATCACAAAAGAGTGAGCTATAAAATTAGCTCCTATATTAACTGTAGTTTCACATATACTGCATTCCTAATTACATGTACTACCTGTAGGGTGCCATATGTTGGTTGTACAATTTGTGAACTGAAAACACATATTAGAAAACATCTCACTGATGGTACTAACGAGAAAATCCATACCAAATAGCCGCATCTAGACATTGTGCAAAGACACAAGTAGTACTAACTCATTACAGTTTGTTGGCATAGAGGAATCATATTGTTCAAATGTTGCGTTAATAGATGCTTACTCTTAAATAGGGAATCTTTTTAAATCTTTAGGCACAAGATCTTCATAAGGTCTCAGTATCCAATATGATGCTATGTTATTATTATTAAACGGCCTTCGGCTAGATCTCGAGCCATAGCGACGTGAAGGATGAATGAGCGGTCTTGTGCAAGCCTAGATAGGTCCACCAGGTGTTCGCCATTATGTTGATTGTATCAAGTAATTTGATTGCTGGTTTTCCTCTTCACCTTGTTCCTTCTCTTCCAACCATGATGTCCTTCACCAGTGTTTGCTCTCCTCTGTTAATGTGTCTAAAGTAGGCAAGTCTTAATTTGGTGATCCTTGCTTCAAGTACATGTATGGCTTGATTCGTTCCAAAATTAATTTTTTGTTTGTTCTTCTTGCCATCCATTATATTGATAACATCTTTCTCCAGCACCACTTTTCATTGGCATAGGTTCTTCTGTCTCGTTTCTTTATAGTCCAGGTTTTGCATCCATATGTAACTAAAGAAAAGACAAAACTATGTATGAGCTGTGTTTTGTCAGCAGTGAAAGGTTCCTCGATTCAAAAACCTTGTCCAGTGTCTTCATTGTTGATTTACCCATAACTCCTTAATGTTGCATCGGTTTATCTTCTTCCCATTCAGATCCCTATAATATTAGATCCTCTCAGTGGAAATTTTCTACATAAGAGAATTTTTCTGATTGACCGGTCAAGGATGGATAGGGACAGGGACAAGATGGCGGCTAGTATATTACACCTCACCCTAGAGATCATCTTCCGGCTTACTGAAGAGGTGAGAGATTCTGACAATGTCACGTTACATCTTTCTTATCTATGGGAAAACCAGATGGACATAACTGGAGAGGTGAGGACTCTGTAAATGTCTGTAGTGAGATTTATTAATGTGTCTCTCCATAACCAGGATTACACAGTAGTGAAGAAGACCTCTAGTGAACGCTGTCAGACCCCTGTGTCTGAGGGATGGGGAAGACCCCTGGGCTCAATCACGGGACCTTCAGCTCAGCCCCTGATAGATAAGGGCGTCTATGACCTGAAGATCCTAGAACTCACATACAAGATGATTGAGCTGCTGACTGAAGAGGTGATATTGCTGGGAATTCTGGGAAATTAATGTACTACTATGTAGGGATCAGTGGATGACGGTATAATTTTATGTGTCAGGTTCCTATAAGGTGTCAGGATGTCACTGTCTACTTCTCCATGGAGGACTGGAAGTATTTAGATGGACACAAAGATCTGTACAAGGACATCATGATGGAGGTTCTCCAGCCCCTCACAACACAAGGTAATAGACAATACTAAATATACATTGCCTATAATTATCTGTATGGAAGCAATGAATTCAGTCCCTGTATGTGTTTCTTCCAGTTCTGTCCAGTAAGAGGACAACACCAGAGAGATGTCCCCGTCCTGCTCTTCCACAGGGCTATAAACAAGAAGATCCCAATGTTCCTCAGGATCATCAGGTAGATGTAGAGAAGGTGTCATGAGATCTCCCCTATGATGTGTAGACGGTTGTGAAGGTCTTGTGCTCAGTCTTGTTTTATCCACCAGTATTATATGTTTTATACTTGTGTAATGAGAGCGGTGGAGATGGCAGGATTAGAGCTGATCATAGATGTGACTTCTCCATCTATCTGTGACTTTTAAAATATTTGTTTCAGGGTAGAGATCTGACCAATATTAATACTACAGAGACTTATGCAAGAAGATATTTGCACTGTAAAGAGGAGATTCCTTCAGATGATGACTCAGGTGAGTAGTAACCACTAAATTTAGAGATGTCACTGATTCTGCATTCATGTAGAAGTACCGTATATACTCGAGTATAAGCCGACCCGAGTTTAAGACGACCCCCCCCCTAATTTTGCCACAAAAAACTGGGAAAACGTATTGACTCGAGTATAAGCCTAGGGTGGAAAATGCAGCAGCTACTGGTAAATTTCAAAAATATAATTGGATACCAATAAAAGTAAAATTAATTGAGACATCAGTAGGATAAATGTTTTTGAATAGCCATATTGAATCAGCAGCCCCATGTAATGCTCCATACAAAGTACACCCCATATAATGCTGCACAAAGGTTAATTATGCTCCCATAAGATGCTCCCTAGAATAATATGCCCCATATGCTGCTCCATAAAGGTTATGGCCCCATAAGATGCTCCATAGATTATGCCCCATATGCTGCCCCCATAAGATGCTCCATACATCATGCCCCCATATGTTGTCCCCATATGCTGCTCCACATATGCCCCCATATGCTGCTCCATATATTATGCCCCAATATGCTGCCCCCCCATAAGATACTCCATATATCATGCCCCCATATGCTGCTTCATATATCATGCCCCCATAAGCTGCCCTCATAAGATGCTCCATACATTATGCCCCCCATATGCTACCCCCATAAGATGCTAAACCTACAAGAGAAGCTGGAGTCTAAATTGCCCCAAACAGTATATAAGCAAAAGCATCTTCTTTCTTATAAAAATATCATTTTATTAGAAACTAGCTGAAGAGCCCAGCGCTGCCCGTGCATAGTAACTAACTGTGGTTAGTTACAACAAATTATAATTATCCTCCATCCCACAGTCCCGTGCCCATATACTCATAATACATACCCTCCATCCCATAGTCCCGTCCCCATATACCCATCATACATATCCTCCATCCCATAGGCCCGTGCCCATATACCCATCATACATATCCTCCATCCCATAGTCGAGTGCCCATATACCCATCACACATCCTCCATCCCATAGGCCTGTGCCCATATATACCCATCATACATATCCTCCATCCCATAGTAGAGTGCCTATATACCCATAATACACATCCTCCATCCCATAGTCCCGTCCCCATATATACCCATCATACATATCCTCCATCCCATAGTAGAGTGCCCATATACCCATCACACATCCTTCATCTCATAGTCCCGTGCCCATATACCGTCATACATATCCACCATCCCATAGTCCAGAGCCCATATACCCATCACACATCCTCCATTCCATAGTCAACCATTATGGCATCATAATGAGCGGCGGGGCTTGCAACCTATGATGAATCAGCGTCGCCATGGAAACCATTATGACATCATGAGGGGCGGGGCTTGATACGCACACACTTTTTCTCCATTATGTAGATAGGGGCAAAATTGTTTGGTGAATTGGAACACGCAGGGTTAAAATTTCGCCTCACAACATAGCTTAGGACGCTCTCGGGGTCCAGACGTGTCACTGTGCCAAATTTTGTGGCTGTAGCTGCGACGGTGCGGATGCCAATCCCGGACACACACATATATACATACACACATTGAGCTTTATATATTAGATTACATATAATGTAGTACAAACACAATAAAAAATGAGTGTATTATCCCAGGTGGTAAGACACAGAAAAGATGCACACATTAGTTACATTATTACAAAATGGTAGGTTTTACAAAATTTGTAGGAAATTAATAAACAAACCATCCAAACTCCCAAATAAAGGCTACTGAGTAACGCATATGTAATTTTATACATATAGGCAGCCACATGATCCACATAAGTTACCAAAATTGTGGTCAAAATTGTGGGTACCCTCGTGTAATGACCAAAAAAAAACCCACAATGGTCAAAGAAATAACTTGGATCCGACTTGAATTCCTTTTGGAAGTGCATTGAGCAGCAGGGTGGTGTGCTGGTAAAAGGGGAAAAAAAAAAAAATCTTTTCAATCTTCTGCCTGAGCGAATGTGAACGCGAACTTTGGTAAGTGTGTGACTTGTGATTCAGTGAAGAGGTATTTGGAAAACTCCTAAGGCTACTTTCACACTAGCGTCGGCCGACGGACGTCGCACTGCGTAGTCCCGACGTACCGTCGCACGTTATGAAAGTTTTGCACAACGGGGCAGCGGATGCAGTTTTTTAACGCATCCGCTGCCCCATTGTAATGTCCAGGGAGGAGGGGGCGGACCCGACGCACAAAAAAAGTTACATGTAACGTTTTTGTGTGCGTCGCGGCCGCCAGACGGATGCAACGTGTGGCCATACGTCGCAATGCGACGCTAATGCAAGTCTATGGAGAAAAAACGCATCCTGCAGGCAACTTTGCAGGATGCGTTTTTTCGCCAAAACTACGCATTGCGACGCTAGTGTGAAAGTAGCCTAACAAATACCTGTGAGTTGCTGAATTGTGGGTTGCTGAGTGCTTTCTACCTGTTCAATTTTTGGGGGGCTTGTTTAACCTATTTTTTCTCTCTACTTTAATCTCTTATTTTACGATCTGTGTTTTAAGGGTTAACTATATTGCATTTAAATCTTGGTGTAACTATATTCACAATGGGTTATTTAGGGGTGGGAGTTCATAATTAAGGGTTTATAAGGGGCAGCTGGTTGGGGCTCAACTCCTTTTGGAAGTGCATTGAGCAGCAGGGTGGTGTGCTAGTAAAAGGGAAAAAAAAATCTTTTAAATCTTCTGAGTGTGACCTGAGCATAGGTGCGAACTGTGGTAAGTGTGTGACTTGTGATTCAGTGACTTTGGATTCAGGGAGTTTCCAAGGGAGGTATTACTGAATTACTGTTATATTTTATTTATACTTTTTATTTTATTTTTGCTTATCTTTTCTGTCTGGTGCAATCCCCATTAGGATGTGCTCCACTATTGCCAATGTCATCCAGTGAACGTCTTGCCGCATGTATGAAATCCTTGAACAGCCGGTCTAGGGTGCATACTGCTGTGTGAGATGTGAGCACGTTGTGCATTTGGAAGCCCAAATACTGGATCTAAATGTGCAGCTGGCAACACTGAGATCCATAGACAATATGGAAAGAAGTCTTCTGCTCACTGAGCAGACGCTCAATGGGATAGATGAGGGGGGGATGCTAGGTCGGAGCTGCAGGACAGTGAAGAAGCTAGCTGGGTGACAGTTAGAAGGCGGGGTAGAGGGAAGAGTACCAGGGAGGCTAGTCCTGATCTGGCACACCCCAATAAGTTTGCTAAGTTGGCAGATGAGGGGAGTGTTAGTGCAGGAGTAGCTCTGCTGCAGCAAGGCATGTCCTCTGAAAGCTGGAGGAGTGTCTGCTCCAGTAAGGGGGCTAATAGGAGAGCATGGCAGGCCAGACAGGTTCTGGTAGTGGGAGACTCAATTATTAGAGGAACAGATAGGGCAATCTGTCACAAAGACAGGGATCGTCGAACGGTGTGCTGCGTACCTGGCGCTCGAGTCCGACACATCGCTGATCGGGTTGACAGATTACTGGGAGGGGCTGGTGAGGATCCAGCGGTCATGGTGCACATTGGCACAAATGACAAAGTTAGAGGTAGATGGAAGGTCCTTAAAGATGATTTCAGGGAATTAGGCTGTAAGCTTAAAGCAAGGACCTCCAAGGTGGTATTTTTGGAAATACTTCCTGTGCCACGCCAGAGAGGCAACGGGAGATTAGGGAGGTTAATAAGTGGCTCAGGAATTGGTGTAGGAAGGAGGGGTTTGGGTTCCTGCAGAACTTGGCCGACTTCTCAGTTGGCTACAGGTTCTACGCTAGGGACGGGCTGCACCTCAATGGGGAGGGTGCAGCTGTGCTGGGGGAGAAAATTGCTACAAGGTTGAAGGAGTATTTAAACTAGGGATTGGAGGAGGGCATTCATTTTATAGGAGGGGAAGACAGTGCAGATAGAGACCTGGGAGCAAATAATGAAATGGGGGGTGGGGTTAGAACAGTTAATAATTTAAGAAAGAATAGAGGTACAGAGAGATACATAAAGTGCATGTATACTAATGCCTGAAGCCTCGCCAACAAAATGGAGGAATTGGAGTTAATGTTGTTGGAACATAATTATGACATGGTGGGGATATCTGAGACATGGCTGGATGAGAACCACGACTGGGCGGTTAATTTACAGGGCTATAGTCTGTTCAGAAATGACCGAACAAATAAGCGAGGGGGAGGCGTGTGTTTATATGTAAAATCATCCTTAAAACCCATCCTTCATGATAATATATATGAATCTAATGAAAATGTAGAGATAAGGGGAGGGGGAAAAAAATAATAAATTACTGATAGGGGTTTGTTATAAGTCTCCAAAAATAATGGAGGCAACAGAGAATATCCTCATAAAGCAAATAGATGAAGCTGCGACTCAAGGAGAAGTCATTATTATGGGGGACTTCAACTACCCTGAAATACATTGGGGAACCGAAACCTGCAGTTCCAGCAAAGGTAATAGGTTTTTGACAACTATGAGAGACAATTACCTTTCACAACTGGTTCAGGACCCAACAAGAGTGGGGGGCACTGCTAGACCTAATATTAACCAACAGGCCAGACCGCATATCAAATGTAAGGGTTGGGGATCACTTGGGTAATAGTGATCACAAATTAATGTTTTCATGTATCCTTTAATAAGATGTGTAGTAGAGGGGTTACAAGGACACTAAACTTCAGGAAGGCAAATTTCCAACGGATGAGAGATGATCTTGGTGCAATTAACTGGGACGATATCCTGAGACATAAAAATACACAAAGAAAATGGGAGACGTTTATTAGCATCCTGAATAGGACCTGTGCACAATATATACCGTATGGGAATAAACATGCTAGAAATAGGAGGAAACCACTATGGCTAAATAGAGCTGTAAGGGGAGCAATAAGTGACAAAAATAGAGCATTTAGAGAATTAAAGCAAGTACGTAGTGATGAGGCATTAAATAAATTCTGTAAAAATCAAATCAAAATAGCAAAGATTGAGACAGAGAGACTCATTGCCAGAGAAAGTAAAAATAATCCCAAAATATTCTTTAACTACATAAATAGTAAGAAGCTAAAAAATGATAGTATTGGTCCCCTTAAAAATAGTCAGGGTGAAATGGTGGATGAGGAAAAAGCCAATATGCTAAATGACTTTTTTTCAACAGTATTTACACAAGAAAATCCCATGACAGATAACATGATCAGGAATAAAAATTCTCCATTAAATGTCACCTGCTTAACCCAGCAGGAAGTACGGCGGCGTCTAAAAATCACTAAAATTGACAAATCCCCGAGTACTTCAGGAATTAAGCACAGTCATAGATAGACCATTATTTTTAATCTTTAAAGATTCCATAATAACAGGGTCTGTACCACAGGACTGGCGTATAGCAAATGTGGTGCCAATATTCAAAAGGGGACAAAAACTGAACTTGGAAATTATAGGCCAGTAAGTTTAACCTCAACTGTGGGTAAAATCCTGGAGGGTTTTCTAAGAGATACTATACTGGAGTATCTGAAGAAGAATAACCTCATGACCCAATATCAGCATGGGTTTACAAGGGACCGTTCCTGTCAGACTAATCTGATAAGCTTTTATGAAGAGGTAAGTTCCGGACTAGACCATGGGAATGCATTGGACGTGGTGTACATGGACTTTTCAAAAGCTTTTGATACGTTGCCACACAAAAGGTTGATACATAAAATGAGAACAATGGGGATAGGGGAAAATATGTGTAAGTGGGTTAAGAGCTGGCTCAGGGATAGGAAACAAAGGGTGATTATTAATGGAGCACACTCGGACTGGGTCACGGTTAGCAATGGGGTACCACAGGGGTCAATTTTGGGCCTGCTTTTTAGCATATTTATTAATGACCTTGTAGGGGGCATAGAGAGTAGAATTTCAATATTTGCAGATGACACTAAACTCTGCAGGGTAATCAATACAGAGGAGGACAATTTTATATTACAGGAGGATTTATGTAAACTAGAAGCTTGGGCTGATAAATGGCAAATGAGCTTTAATGGGGAAAATGTAAGGTCATGCACTTGGGTAGAATGAACAAGATGTATAATTATGTGCTTAATTGTAAAACACTGGGCAAAACTGTCACTGAAAAAGACCTGGGTGTATGGGTGGACGACAAACTCACATTTAGCGGCCAGTGTCAGGCAGCTGCTGCAAATAAAATGGATGCATTAAAAGAGGCATAGATGCTCATGAGGAGAACATAATTTTACCTCTATACAAGTCACTAGTGCGACCACACTTAGAATACTGTGTACAGTTCTGGTCTCCGGTGTATAAGAAAGACATAGCTGAACTGGAGCGGGTGCAGAGAAGAGCGACCAAGGTTATTAGGGAACTAGGGGGTCTGCAATACCAAGACAGGTTATTACACTTGGGGTTATTTAGTTTGGAAAATCGAAGGCTAAGGCCTCTTTCACACATCAGGTTTTCGCCGTCAGGCGTGATCCGGCGCTTTTGACAGAAACCGGATCCGGCGAAATGCAATGCCGGATCCGGTTTCCCCCCCATTGACTTGCATTTGCGCCGGATCGCGCCGGATGGCCATGCGTTTCATCCGGTTTTCGCCGGATCCGGCAATGTGTCGCGATCCGGCGTCTGGAAAAAACGGCTACTGTAACGTTTTTTGTCTCCGGCGAAAAAGCCGGACCCGTCGGATCCGGCGCGTCCGGCTTTTTCACACAATGAAAGCCTATGAGCGCCGCAATGCGCCTGATCCGGCGAAAGCCGGATCCGGTGGCCGGATCCGGTTTTTTTGGTCTGAGCATGCTCAGTAGCTCTGCCCACAAGACATATATAAAAGCAAGACAGTGGGACCCACAGCCACACCCAACATGCCACCCAAGAAAGCAACCAAGCGCAGCAGGAGAAGGCAGGAGACCACTGCAGCACCATCAGCACCACCACCACCCCAAATGGAGCAGCAAATGGAACATGCTGAGGAGGGGAGTCCAGCAGCAGATGAGAGACGGTAATTATCAAATCCCCCATTCCTCCAAACTAGGGCCATGGAATATCAAGATATTCATTGGCCCTTTGTTTCTCTTTATTCAACAGCCGCCCAAGAGATGCAGCAGCAGCAGAAATGGCATCACTGGCAGCAGCAACAGCAGCAGCAATACCCACAGCCATGGAGTCTGGCCATCAACAGGACAGCACATCTTCTTCTGGGAGCCCTCCCTCGCATCGTCAGCGTTTGACGGTAAGTTTTTATTTCCAAAATCCATCTTCTCTGTAATATATGTCTATTCATTGCCTTTTATTTCAAAACAGGAATCACAAGATGAAGAGGAGCTCCCAGAAGAAGAAGGAAGGGGTGGACAGACACCTGGAGTGGGCTCACAATTGGTAAGTTTTTTGCATCAAACGCAGAAACACAACATCACACTACACACAACACATAGAAAACAATGTTCTGCAGACCACACAAAGGAAACAAATGCCTACATCCAAAGACATAACATTTTTTGTTTTCTTCTCTAGTCTTCCCAATCTGGTGCTCGGCCAAGAGGTCCTCGCAGTGCCTCCCAGGGTCGTCGGCGACAGCAACGCGGCGGTCACCAGCGTGTAAGTATAAATATTTTTGCTTTGTTTTTTTGCACTTTTTATTTCATTTCTTTTGTGGAGGCTAATTGTTATTTTTGTCTTTTTCTTTAACAGCCTTCACAGCGTGCTCCCGACTCTGACGGTGAGGATGGAGGACTCGATGTGGACCACCTCATCGATCTCGTCAGAGAAAGGGAGCCGCTCTGGAATATGGCTGACCGCCGCCACGCTGACCTTATCGTTACCCGACGACTCTGGGAGGAAATCTGTTCGCTCCTTGTGGGCCGCTGGGAGGACCTCGATGTTCGGGCCCAGATTAAAGAGCGTAAGTATATACAGTACCGGTTGCTTGATGTAAACCAGTGTTTCCCGAACTCCAGTCCTCGTGGTCCCCACGGATCATGTGTTCAGGATTTCTATTTACTATGGAAATCCTGAAAACATGACCCCTGGGGACCATGAGGACTGGAGTTTGTGAAACACTGATGTTGTATACTAACCACTCCTTTCTCGTTTCAGGGAACAGAATTGTGAATCGGTGGCGGTCTGTGAGGGATCGTTTCAAGAAGGAGTTCAATAAAGAGATGCGGGCCCCGAGTGGATCTGGAGGACGCAGGAGCAAGTACGCACGAGCCCTGTCGTTCCTCCGGGAAACAATGGTCACTAGAAGGTAAATATTACACACCACATGTGAAAAAAAATGTTAGATGTAACTTTTTTTTTTCAGCCAGGGCCATACCATGTCAGTATTTTAATTGTTTTTTTTTCTCTTTATTCCACAGCACGGTGAGCAGCACTCGGGAGCCTGCACGATTGGACCCTTCTGAGGCGATCCCTGAGGAGACCGGCACCGAGGGACACTTCGACCGCCCCGGTACATCTGCACCTTCCCAGCCTTCCCACACATTCGACCCATCTGTCCCATCCACCAGCACAGGAGCATCGTGGCCGCCTACATTACATGAAGCTGCTGGTGAGGAGATCGCTTTCCCTTTACCCCACCCTTCTGCCCCTGCCACCTCTAGTACACCTGCGGGTACTGGGCGACAGCGGCAGAGGGGTCAGGAAAAGAGTTATGCGCAAGAGTTCTTGCATCTTTCCAGAACTGTCTAAAAGTCTTGTCAGAGCAAATCTCCGCAGGCTTTCAGCAGATCAACTCCAGCATTCTGGAGGTGAAGACACTTCTGCAAACCATGCATTCAGAAGCAAGATCTTCGCCAAACCACACCTTTTTCAGGTCTGTTGTGGAGCGCATGGCAACACTATCTCCTACCCAGCAGATGCATGTAATGCATTCGTGCCACGGTGCTCTACAGCAGGTTACCTCCCAACCTCCACCTCCCACCACTGTAGTTCCTCCACCTGCACCCCCTCCAGCCACTTTCCATCCTCCCCCTCCTATTACATCTGCACCCCCTCCAGCCACTTTCCATCCTCCCCCTCCTATTACATACCAGCAACCTCACCAGTACCAGCAACCTCCCCAGTACCAGACATCTCCCCACTTCCAGCAACCTGCCCCGTACCAAACTCCTTCCCCGTACCAAACTCCTTCCCCGTACCAAACTCCTTCCCCGTACCAAACTCCTTCCCCGTACCAAACTCCTTCCCCGTACCAAACTCCTTCCCCGTACCAAACTCCTTCCCCGTACCAAACTCCTTCCCCGTACCAAACTCCTTCCCCGTACCAAACTCCTTCCCCGTACCAAACTCCTTCCCCGTACCAAACTCCTTCCCCATACAACTTTCCATCAACATCATCTGCTCCTACAGTCCCTGCCCAACCCTCCACTCCACCGCCCACCACCTCTTCTGCCTCCCACATGTCCACCCATTCTGTAGCTTTTTCCACACCTTCACCTCTAACTGTTCCTTCCCCACCACGATCCCAGTCCTCTCTCCACACACCCAGTGTCGAAGTGTCCCGCAGCCCCTCCAGCAGTATTTCCACCCCACACTACACAGATTTGTAATGTGTGTTTTTTAATAAAAATGCCCATTGGGTTTAAAACCTTTATTAAAAAAGTGTTTTGCACTTTAAAAACATTTTACAAAAAAAAAAAAAATTTTAAATAAAAGTTAAATTATCGTTTCACAATGGTTGTCTGTCATTTCTTTCTGCGGCGAACTATGTTTAAAAAAAAAAAGGTTAAATACAGGGTATTTCAAAGGTAAAAAGGTATTCAAAACCAGGTATATAACTGTGGGTAAATTTTAGCTTTTTGCCACAGTTATGTTCCTGGTTGTGTTTGAAGCAAAGTATTTCACCTAAAAAGTTGTGTTTATTGTTGGTGATTTCCTAACAATGTACACAACTTTTGTTAAAAGGTGAAATACTTTGCATAAAACACATCCAGGTACACACCTGTGGCCTAAAGCTAAAAATAGAGACCATGACAAGATAGCCAACTTTGGTTGGCAAAGGTATATACTGTTGGTCCAGAAGGTACACAAGTTTGGTTAGGGCACAAATCTTTCACACTCTGTCATCCTGCCAGTGTACTCTGCCTTGAGGTGACATAAAGTATAGTGCAAAATTGTCCCTCATTACTGAAACCGTCACAGAACTTCTAGTGGTAATATTTCCAATGACAACATCCATCTTCGCCAGTAACTTGCTCTTCTCTCCAACCTGCACTTTCTTCTCTACAACCTGTCAAAGAAGGGCTGTAGGAACATGCTATATATAGTTTTCCAGTAGCCAATCCCGTTCGGAAGGCCACAAGGGTCAATTTTAAAAACCGGATCCGGCGTAATCCGTCGAAAAACGGATAGAAAAACGGATGAACCGGATGAGACGGATCCGGTTTTGTCTGTCAAGAACAAGACGGATCCGGCAGAAAACCGGATCCGGCACATCAGGTTTTACAAAACATTTGCCGGATCCGGCATTCCGGCACGACGCCGGATCGCGCCTGACGCCGAAAACCTGATGTGTGAAAGTAGCCTTAGGGGTGATCTTATTACAATGTATAAATATATGCAGGGACAATACAAAGACCTTTCTAATGATCTTTTTACTCTTAGACCTGTGACGGGGACAAGGGGGCATCCTCTACGTCTGGAGGAAAGAAGGTTTAACCCCTCTCTGCCATCTGACGTCTAATCCCGTCCATGGGACCTGGGCCCCTATGCCCATGGACGGGATAGTACGTTATAGCGATCACGGCCGGGTGTCAGTTGATTATCACAGCTGACACCCGGCACTATGTGTCAGGGGCGGTCACGGACCGCCCCGACACGTTAACCCCTGGCACACTGCGATCAAACACCCCTCCGTGTTTCCCTGCGACCCCCGCAGCAGCGCAATGTGCAGCACTGCTGCGGGGGCCTCTTTCCCTGCAGGTCCCCGGATCCAAAATGGCGGCGGGGACCTTCGGGGGCCTGCAGGGAGCCGGCTTCCTCACTGCAAAGCGCAAGCACGAGGAAGCCTTCTGCAGTGCCTGTGACAGATCGCTGATCTGTCACAGTGATGTGACAGATCAGCGATCTGTCACATGACCGTTATGTCCCCACTGTGACATTGTGCTAAAGTTAAAAAAAAAAAAAAAAAAGTGTAAAAATAATTTATAAAAAAATCGCTAAATAAATTGAAAAAAAATATATTCCCTAATAAATTCATTTTTTGGAAATAAAAAAAAAAAACAATAAAAGTACACATATTTAGATCACCGCGTCCGAAACGACCCGCCCTATAAAACTGTCCCATTTGTTAACCCCTTTATTGAACCCCTTAAAAAATAAAAATAAAAAACGAAGCAAAAAATAAAGCTTTATCATCGTACCGCCGAACAAAAAGTGCAATAACTCATGATCAAAAAGACGAATATAAATAACCATGGTACCGCTTGAAAACGTCATCTTGTCCCTCAAAAAACGAGCCGCCATACAGCGTCATCAGCGAAAAAATAAAGTTATAGCTCGCAGAATAAAGCGATGCAAAAATAATTATTTTTTATATAAAATTGTTTTCATTGCATAAAAGCGCCAAAACCTAAAAAAAGACATAAATGAGGTATCGCTGTAACCATACTGACCCGAAGAATAAAACCGCCTTATCAATTTTACCGCACGTGGAACGGTATAAACGCACCCCCCAAAAGAAATTCTTGAAATGCTGGTTTTTGTTCATTCTGCATAAAAAAAAAAAAAAATCGGAATAAAAAGCGATCAAAAAATGTCACGTGCCCGAAAATGGTACCAATAAAAGCGTCAACTTGTCCCACAAAAAATAAGACCTCACATGACTCGGTGGATCAAAATACAGAAAAATTATAGCTCTCAAAATGTGGTGATGCAAAAACTATTTTTACAATAAAAAGCGTCTTTTAGCGTATGACAGCTGCCAAACATAAAAACCCGCCATAAATAGTAAATCAAACCCCCCTTTATTACCCCCTTAGTTAGGGAAAAATAATAAAATTTAAAAAAATGTATTTATTTCCATTTTCCCATTAGGGCTAGGGTTAGGGATGAGATTAGGGTTAGGGGTGTGTTGGTGTTAGGGTTGGAGTTAGAATTGAAGGGGTTTCCACTGTTTGGGCACATCAGGTGCTCTCCAAACGCAACATGGCGTCTGATCTCAATTCCAGCCAATTCTGCATTGAAAAAGTCAAATGGTGCTCCTTCCCTTCCAAGCTCTGACATGCGCCCAAACAGTGTTTTACCCCCACATATGGGGTATCAGCCTACTCAGGACAAATTGCACAACAACTTTTGGGGTCCAATGTCTCCTGTTACCCTTAGGAAAATAAAAAATTGGGGGGCAAAAATAAACTTCTGTGAAGCACTTGGGGGTTCAAAGTGCTCACCACACATCTAGATAAGTTCCTTGGGTGGTCTAGTTTCCAAAATGGGATCACTTGTGGGGGGTTTCCATTGTTTAGGCACATCAGGGGCTCTGCAAACGTAACATGACGCCCTCAGACCATTCCATCAAGTCGGCATTTCAAAACGTCACTACTTCCCTTCCAAGCACCGACGTGTGCCCAAACAGTGGTCCCCCCACATATGGGCCCCCCAGTGGTCCCCCCAGCGTACTCAGGACAAACTGGACAACAACTTTTGGGGTCCAATTTAGCCTTTTACCCTTGTGAAAATAAAAAATTGTGGGCCAAAAATCATTTTTTGAGGAAAAAATGATTTTTTATTTTCAAGGCTCTGCGTTATAAACTTCTGTGAAGCACCTGGGGGTTCAAAGTGTTCACGATGCACCTAGATAAGTTCCTTAGGGGGTCTAGTTTCCAAAATGTGGTCATTTGTGGGGGAGCTCCAAAGTTTAGGCACACGGGCTCTCCAAACACGACATGGTGTCCGCTAACAATTGGAGCTAATTTTCCATTCAAAAAGTCAAATGACTTTCCTTCCCTTCTGAGCCCTGCCGTGCGCCCAGAGAGTGGTTCCCCCCCCACATATGGGTTACCAGCGTACTCCGGACAAACTGGACAACAACTTTTGGGGTCCAATTTCTCCTGTTACCCTCGGGAAAATAAAAAATAGGGGGCTAAAAAATCATCGGCTCTGTGTTATAAACTTCTGTGAAGCACTTGGGGGTTCAAAGTGCTCACCACACATCTAGTTTAGTTCCGTGGGGGGGTCTAGTTTCCAAAATGGGGTCACTTGTGGGGATTTTCAACAGTTTAGGCACATCAGAGGCTCTCCTAGCGTGACATGACACCCGCAGACCATTCCATCAAAGTCTGCATTCCAAAACGTCACTACTTCCCTTCCAGCCCCGACGTGTGCCCTTACAGTAGTTTTCTCCCACATATGGGGTATCAGCGTACTCAGTACAAATTGGACAACAACTTTTGGGGTCCAATTTCTCCTGTTTCCCTTGGGAAAATAAAAAAATTGCAGACTAAAAGATCATGTTTGTTGTAAAAATATGATTTTTTTTTTATTTTCACGCCCGGATGTTATAAACTTCTGTGAAGCACTTGGGGGTTCAAAGTGCTCACCACACATCTAGATTAGTTCCGTGGGGGGTCTAGTTTCCAAAATGGGGTCACTTGTGGGAGGTTTCCACTGTTTACGTACATCAGGGGCTCTCCAGAGGCAACATGACACCCGCAGACCATTAAATCAAAGTCTGCATTCCAAAACATCTCTACTTCCCTTCCGAGCCCTGACGTGTGCCCATACAGTTGTTTTCTCCCACATATGGGGTATCGGCGTACTCAGGACAAATTGGACAACAACTTTTGGGGTCCAATTTCTCCTGTTACCCTTGGGAAAGTAAAAAAATGGGGACTAAAAGATCATGTTTGTGGAAAAAATATGATTTTTTTTTTTATTTTCACGCCCGGGCATTATAAACTTCTGTGAAGCCCTTGGGGGTCAAAGTGCCCACCACACATCTACATAAGTTCCTTGGGGGGGTCTAGTTTCCAAAATTGTGTCATTTGTGTGGGGTTTCCACTGTTTAGGCACATCAGGGGCTTTCTAAACGCAGCATGGCGTCCAATCCCAATTCCAGCCAAAAAAGTCAAATGGCGCTACTTCCCTTCTGAGCTCTGCCGTGCGCCCAAATAGTGGTTTACCCCCACATATGGGTTATCAGCATACTCAGGAAAAATTGCACAATAACTTTTAGAATCCTGTTCCCCTTGGGAAATTATAAATTGGGGGTGAAAAGATCATTTTTGTGGAAAAAATATGATTTTTTAATTGTACGGCTGTATGTTATAAACTTCTGTGAAGCCCTTGTGGGCTCAAAGTTCTCACCACATATCTAGATAAGTTCCTTGGGGGTCTAGTTTCCATAATGAGGTTACTTGTGGGGAGTTTCCACTGTTTAGGTACATCAGGGGCTCTCCAAACGTGACATGGGGTCCAATCTGAATTCCAGCCAATTTTGCATTGAAAAAGTCAAACGGCGCTCCTTCCCTTCTGAGCTCTGCCATGCGCCGAAACAGTGGTCCCCCCCACATATCAGGTATAAGCGTACTCAGTAGAAATTGCACAATATCTTTTGCAGTCCAATTTCTCCTGTTACCCTTGGTAAAATAAAAAAAAAATTGGACCTGAAGTAATTTTTTTGTGAAAAAAAGTTAAATGTTCATTTTTTTTTAAACATTCAAAAAATTCCTGTGAAGCACCTGAAGGGTTAATAAACTTCTTGAATATGGTTTTGAGCACCTTGAGGGGTGCAGTTTTTAGAATGGTGTCACTTTTGGGTATTTTCTATCACATAGACCCCTCAAACTGACTTCAAATGTGATGTGGTCCCTAAAAATAAAATGGTGTTGCAAAAATCAGAAATCGCTGGTCAGATTTTAACCCTTATAACTTTCTAACAAAAAAAAATTTTGGTTCCAAAATTGTGCTTATGTAAAGTAAACATGTGGGAAATGTTATTTTTTAAGTTTTTTGTGTGCCATATCTCTGTCATTTAAGGGCATAAAAATTCAAAGTTGGAAAATTGCGAAATTTTCAAAATTTTCGCTAAATTTCTGTTTTTTTTCACAAATAAACGCAAGTTATTTGAATTAAATTTTACCACTAACATGAAGTACAATATGTCACGAGAAAACAATGTCAGAATCACCGGGATCCATGGAAGCGTTCCAGAGTTATTACCTCATAAAGGGACAGTGGTCAGAATTGTAAAAATTGGCCTGGTCATGAACGTTCAAACCACCCTTGGGGTTTAAGCATACTCACAGACGCAGATTCTTTACTGTAAGAGCAGTGAGACTATGGAACTCTCTGCCATATGATGTTGTAATGAGTGATTCCCTACTAAAATTTAAGAAGGGACTGGATGCCTTTATTGAAAAGTATAATATTACAGGGTATATACACTAGTCTCCTTAATATTGCGTTGATCCAGGGAGCTAGTCTGATTGCTGTATGTGGAGTCGGGAAGGAATTTTTTTCCCCAATGTGAAGCTTACTGTTTGCCACATGGGTTTTTTTTTGCCTTCCTCTGGATCAACATGTTAGGGCAAGTTAGGATAGGATATGGGTTGAACTAGATGGACTTAAAGTCTTCCTTCAACCTTAATAACTATGTTACTATGTAAAAGTAATAATAAATCAAAAATCTATGAAAGTGAACAAATGAAAGTCAGACATTGCTATTCAACCATGCTTCCACAGAATTTTTAAAAAAATAAAATACATGAAATAGGCCTGGACAGAAATTATGGTACCCTTAAAGAGAATCTGTCACCCTTTTTTCGACTATCAGCTGCCGGCACCGACATCAGGGGCTTATCTAGAGCATTCTGTAATACTGTATATAAGCCCCCGATGTAACCTGAAAGATAAGAAAAACGAGTTATATTATACTCACCCAGGGGCGGTCCGGGTCCGGTTTTGGTCCGATGGGTGTCGCGGTCCGATCCAGCGCCTCCCATCTTATAACGGTGACGTCCTCTTCTTTGTTTCCCGTCACGGCTCCTGCGCAGGCCCTGTTGAGGGCAGACCAGAGTCCTGCAGTGTGCAGGTGCTGGGAAAGGTCAGAGAGGCCCAGCACCTGCGCACTGCAGGACTTTGCTCTGCTCTCAACAGGGCAGAGAAGTACGCCTGCGCAGAAGTGTGATGCCAGGGAGCGATGAAGCAAGCAGGAGGGCGGCGGGTGAGTATAAGAAGTTATTTTTCTTATCTTTCAGGTTGGATCGGGGGCTTACCTACAGTAGTATAGAATGTTGTAGATAAACCCTGAAAGGCGGTGGCGGCATCTTCTAGCTGTCAAAACAGCTGACGGGTTCACTGTAAGTTCCACAATTGGATGTGTGGGAAAAAAGATGTGCAGAGCTAATCTTATAAATGTGCCCTTGCTGTGTACTGTGTAATGGATGTGTCTAACCGTGCAGGGACATGATCATATCACATCTATGGGGAAGGGGAGGAAACCTGAGCGAGTATACAGACGACACAGTAGGAGCTCGCAGTAGGACTGAGGACTCCTCACAAATACTCCCTACTGTGATAAAACAGGCAGGGAAATGTGTCGCATCACAGCAATAAGCAGCATTTGACCTGCTGCTCCACTTTATAACTGGGGTAAGAGTGCCTCATCATGGGGAAGAATTCATTGCTCTGCTGAGCGACCTGGATCCAAATGGTTGGACTTCCACTGCTCAGTAAATTTTCACCTGGATAGGTGACAAATTCTTTTACTTAGACAATTGTTTTAATACAGGTTATGTTTTTGGCAGATGCCTGTTCCGGGAGATTACAAGGACATCGGATATCATTAGAATTCAAAGCAGAAGATGGCGGCATAACACAACATACATATGAAGAGCAAAGCAAAGATCCATCGTCTGAGCAGTATAAACAGGTCCTATCAAAGGCTGTTAGGAAAATTAAAAATCACAGAAGGGATGATAAAGCACAAGCATCTCACCCTGTTAGGAAACCATATTTATGTTCAGAGTGCAGGAAATATTTTAACCCCTTAACGACTAGTTTTGCATTTTCATTTTTCCCTTCCCTGAGCCATAACTTCTATATTTTTCAGTCAATATGGCCGTGTGAGGGCTTGTTTTTTTGGCGGTATGAGTTGTACTTCTGGACGACACCATTGGTTTTACCATGTCGTGTAACAGAAAACGGGGAAAAAAAATTCCAAGTGCGGTGAAATTGCAAAAAAAAAGTGCAATCCCACACTTTTTTTTTTGGTTGGCCTTTTTGCTATGTTCACTAAATGCTAAAACTGACCTGCCATTATGATTCTCCAGGTTATTTCGAGTTCTTAGACACCAAACATGTCTAGGTTCTTTTTTATTTAAGTGGTGAAAAAAATTCCAAAGTTTGTATAAAAAAAAAAAAAAAAAAAAGTTGACATTTTCTGAGACCCATAGCGTCTCCATTTTTCAGGATCTGGGGCTGGGTGTGCACTTATTTTTTGCGTGCCAATCTGCTCGTGTAATGGTTTATAACAGAGATCAGGCTGCTGAAAGAGAGTCTCATAAATGGACTAAATAAATAAATAAATAAAGAAAAAATTATATATTTTTTTTAAAAATAAGAAAATAATAAATACAAATTTCTTGGTAAAATGTATATATTTTTATGTAAAAAAAAAAAAAAAAAGTACGCATTTGGTATTGCAGCATGAAACTGTCTCACTAGTTTGCCCCTTCAGTGAACACAATAAAAAACTGGGCAAAAAAACAATGCAGTTTCATCATACCGCCAAACAAAAAGTGGAATAAAACGCAATAAAAGAAAACAAATGTAAACAAAAATAGTATCTCTGAAAACGTAATTTTGTCGCGCAAAAAAGAAGCCGCCACACAGCTCCATCAGAGGAAAAATAAGAGTTATAACTCTCAGAATAAAGCGATGCAAAAATAATTTTTTCTATAAAAGTTTGTGTCAAAGTAGCAAAACATAGAAAAAGTATAATTATGGTATCACTGTAATCGTACCAACCTGAAGAATAAAGTCATCTAATCACTTTAATCACACAAGGAATGGCGTAAAAAATAAATAAAATCAATTCTTCACCTGCTGCTCCGTCTGCGCTTGCTCTGCCTCCGGCAGCCATTTTCCCGTAGTCCACCGCCTAGTAAATCATGGAAGTGCTGAGGCTTCGGGCTTTTACAAAATGTCAGCGGAGCCCCAGCACCAGCGAACACCCGCAGCGTCGCACAACCGAACACCCCCTCATCCTAGCCTGCGGTCTGCTGCAACGCTCCACTTTTGCCTCCTGCAGTAGCGACCCTGCGACCCAACTCCACCGCGGCCTGCACCACCTAACACCCGCAGCAGTGCACATCCATACACCCCTTTCTCCCAGTCTGGGATCCGCAGCATCGCCCCACTCCTGCTTCCACCAGCAACGACCCTGGGACCCCACTTCACCAGAGCCACCATCCCCGGTAAGCAATAAGACACATGGATTGTAAGAAGCACCACCATTTTATTAAAAAATATTTTTTTTCCAATTTTTTCCTCAAAATTTGGTGTGATTCTTATAATTTGGTGCGTCCTATAAACCGTAGAATACAGTAAAAGAATGTGCTTACATAACTGAAGCCAAAACATGTTCAGTTGACTCATAGGAAAACTCACAATATTATCCAGGCAATTTGAGGCTTCCTAATGTGTGATTTTATTCATTGGAGATTAAAATTTTGGGGAAAATTCTCCAAATGTTACTGGTAGTGAACTTCTGCATGTTGTATCTCCTCATATGTTTCCTCTTGTCACCAGTAAAGCTTTATGATGTTACATCGCCATCTTCTCCCCATTTAGATCCCTACAATATCCGATCCTCTCAGTGGAGATCTATATAAGAGAACTTTCCTGATGGATAGGACCAGGGAGAAGATGGCGGAGAGGATATTACACCTCACCCTAGAGATCCTCTTCCGGCTTACTGGAGAGGTGAGAGATTCTGATGACGTCACATTACTTCATTCTTATCTATGGGAATAACAGATGGACAGAACTGGAGACTCTGGAAATGTCTGTAGTGAGATTTATTAATGTGTCTCTCCATAACCAGGATTACACAGTAGTGAAGAAGACCTCTAGTGAGCGCTGTCAGGCCCCTGTGTCTGAGGGACGGGGAAGACCCCTGAGCCCAATCACAGGGCCTCCACCTCACCCCCTGATACATGAGGACATCAATGACCAGAAGATCCTAGAACTCACCTACAAGATGATTGAGCTGCTGACTGGAGAGGTGACACTGCTGGGAATGCTGGGACATTATACAGTAACGCTATGGAGGGATCGGGGGATGACGGTATCATTGTATGTGTCAGGTTCCTATAAGGTGTCAGGATGTCACCGTCTATTTCTCCATGGAGGAGTGGGAGTATTTAGAAGGACACAAAGATCTGTACAAGGACATCATGATGGAGGTTCCCCAGCCCCTCACATCACCAGGTAATAGACAGGACTAAATACACACGGCCTATAATTATCTGTATGTAAAGAATGAATTCAGTCCCTGTATGTGTTTCCTCCAGTTCTATCCAGTAAGAGGACAACACCAGAGAGATGTCCCCGTCCTCTTCTTCCACAGGACTGTAAGCAAGAAAATCCCAACGTTCATGTGATAAGTAATGTGCAGTGTAAAGAGGAGATTCCTGCAGATGACGACTCAGGTGAGTAGTAACCACTAAAGGTAGAGAAGTCACAGATTCTACTTCCAAATAGAAGCTATTGTGTCTCAATAAGATGTCTGAATCCCAGCTATCGAATTTTGAATTTGGGGAGTGATTTAATCTATTCGTGTTCTGCTGAATCCAATTCATCAGGTGAATGAACAGGAGCAACCTTAAAAATAAGAAAAAGCATAAAGTATGTCCAAGTTTGCTTCCTTTCTACTGGTACAAGCAATGTATAGTCTTTAGGAAAGTATTTATTTTTAAAGCCTCATTGATTCCATGGCTCGGTACATGTGAAAAGGGTTTACATACAGCAAATAAATATAAATTACAATGAACAAACCATGACAGCCCAGCACAAAAATGCCCTGCCCTTGCTCCATTGGTGATGAGGGGATGGTGGGGTAATTGCAGGCTGTAAGCTTTCTTGAAGAGAGAGGTTTTCAAGCTCCATCAGAAAGGTCCCAATGTGGTAGATCATCGGATATGTTGGGGTACGGGGTACAGAATTCCAGAGGAAGGGGCAGAGTCGAGGGTTACTCAAAGGCAGCAGACTTCCGGTACAGAGGAGAGCGTAATGTCCGTTATTGTGATAGAGATATTGGATAGGGGCTTGAGTGGGATCGAGGAAAGATGAGTTCATTTCTGTCCACATTGAGCCGTAGAAAAGCTTGATGAGAAGAAGGATGACATGGCTGATAGAAACTCTTGGATTCTGGACAGCAGAGAGGTGACTTCTGGGCCAGAGACGTAGATCTGAGTGTCATCAGAGAATGGATGATACTGGAAGCCATGGAATGTTATGAATTGTCCCAGGCAATAAGGTATAGATTGAGAAGAGTAGGGGTCCCAGGACACAGCCTTCAGTGACACTGACAGGAGGGATGAGGAGCATATGGGCAGCACGGTGGCTCAGTGGTTAGCACTGCAGCCTTGCAGCGCTGGAGTTTGTATGTTCTCCCCGTGTTTGTGTGGGTTTCCTCCAGGTACTCCGGTTTCCTCTGACATTCCAAAGACATACTGATGGGGAATTTAGATTGTGAGCCCCATGCACACATGATAATGTGTGCAAACTGTAAAGCGCTGCGGAATATGTTAGCGCTATATAAAAATAAAGATTATTATTGTTATGAGGAGGTTGTATGGCACTGGAAGACACTAAATGTGAGGTATGAGCAGATCCAGGAGAGGGAAATCTGATGCAAAGGGAAGAGAAGATGTGTTGTAGGATGGAGTGCTCGACTGTGTCGAAGGCAGATGACAAGTCTAGAAGGGGGAGTATAGAGAATTGTCTGTCAGCTTTGATAGAAAATCATTGGTAATTGTGGTTAGGGCAGTTTCAGTGGAGTGGCAGGGACAGAAGACAGATTTTTGGGTAAAGGGATGGCTTCTTAAAGATTATTAAGGAAACATGTGATAGTGGCATGTTTGAAAGCATCAGGGAAGGTACCAGAAGTTAATGATAGGTTTAAGAGAGAGGTTAAGGCCGACAGCCTGGAGGCTGCTGGAAGGGCAAATGAAGCAAATGCCTCCTATGCACAGAGACTCGAGATAGCAGCTAAATTGGAGAAGTTTGCAAGGCTGGAAGGAACAGCAAAGGTGATGTTTGAAGGGGGAGAAGGGGAGACCGAGGAGAAAGAGAAGGAAGACTCAGACACTGATTCGATACAGGAGGGGTTAATGGGTAAGGATGAACGGCGGGAAAAGGAGAGTGTGGAGCAGGAAGACATTGTGGAGCCTGTCATAGGGGAACCCACATTGAAGGATGTATGTGACTTGGTTAGATTCTGTAAGACTGCACTAACAACCCTTACACAGAGAGTTGATGGTGTTAAAGAAGAAATATCCAGCATGAAGGCAGCCATAAATAACGCTTATGCCAGGGTGGGGGCAGTGGAGGAGAGAGTGAGTGTGCTGGAGGATCAACTTTCTAAAATGCAGAAGTCTCACACTCAATGTTTGCAGAGATGTGCTGCCCTGGCTGGTAAAATTGATGACTTGGAATACCGCTCAAGGCGGAATAATGTGAGATTAGTGGGCATCCCCGAGAAGGCAGAAGGAACTGATCCAACAGCATTTATTGAGGACTGGCTCCGCTCTAAAATTGGCGCCGGTAACTTGACCAAACTTTATACGGTGCAGAGAGTGCACCGCGTCCCCATGAGACCCCTCCCGCCAGGATCCCCCCCCGTACTATCCTTGCTAGGATCCTTAATTATAGACAGAGATATTATACTAAGGAAAGCAAGAACGGCCAAAGATCTGTGCTTTAATGGCCAAAAGATTTCCATTTATCCTGATTACTCAGCCAAGGTGCAAAAGCAGAGGCTGCAATATGGTGCAGTGAAGAAAAGACTGAGAGACTTGGCTTTGGCTTACTCCACCTTCTATCTGCCAAAGCTCAGGGTTGTGGTCCTGGGGACAGTGCATTTTTTCCAAACACCGGAGGAGGCCGTGAAATGGCTTGACTTAAACAACAAGCGGCTCCAGGCGGATAAGGACAGAGGGAAGTGAGCGGAGTGAAATGTCGTGCTGAGTCGTGTCGTTTTCTGATAAGGAGAAACTAAAAGACGGTGCTGTTATATGGAGGTTTCTGGTTCCTGCATATTAATTGATTTTAACTATGGAGGGACTGATTGTAATAATATCTATATGCGGAGGAGGTGTGGGAGAGTTTTAGGTAGATCGTGGTTCAGAGGTAACGTTTATAGGGGAGCTAGACGTTGGAGTACCCACTCTCTGGTAAGAGAGGGAAAAATACATTGGGAGAACTGTTATGGTTTGTTGTATTACTGTATATGGGGGGGAGGAGAGGGGTTAATTGTTTAGGGAAGAGTTTTATTGCATACGGAGAGCTGCAATATATTTTCAAGGGTCGGGAACTTGTATGTACAGAATTTTATGATGGGTGATAGAATTAAAATCCTTAGTTGGAATGTAAGAGGACTGTCAGAGGGAACACGAAGAACGGCGATCATGGAATATGCTAGGAAGAGGAGGCCGGATATTCTATGCCACCAGGAGACTCATTTACTACGGGAAAAGGTGGAGGTGTTGAAGAGGCGGTGGATTGGGAGAGCATGTCATTCCACATATTCTTCATATGCTAGAGGGGTCTCTTTATTAATAGGAACGTCTATGTCAATTGAAGAAATTGAAAGCCATGTTGATAGTGAAGGACTGTATATTTTTGTTGTTTGTAAAATCTATGGGTAATCACTATGTGTAGTAGCTATGTACATACCACCGCCATATAGCGGGAAAAAGTTATGTGAGGTTATGGAATTATTTAAGCGGGGTACGGGATTACCATTACTTATTATTGGTGATTTCAATAATGTTATAGATGAGGGGTGGGATAGACATAAACAGAGTGCAGGTAAAAGCATTAGGAAATTGACGGCATTTGGGAATTATATTAAAGAGATTGGAATGATGGACCTGTGGAGGGTGAGAAATGAGAATGCGGTGTGCTACTCTTGCTATTCTGCGATGCATGGGTCTCTCTCACGAATAGATATGGCACTGGGGAATGAACTAATGACACAACTGGTTTGTGGAGTGGAATACCTCCCAATGGTGATTTCGGACCATAGGCCTATAGAATTGTCCATTAGATGGATGGGGGGGGGATTGGGAAGGGAGGTGGGTGGAAGTTGAACCCAGTGGGACTGGAATATATTGATATGAATATTATCAAGGAAGAATTGGAGGAGTATTGGCGGATTAATGAAGGGAGTGCTGATAGTCGGGTGGTGTGGGACGCTATGAAAGCGGTCCTAAGGGGTCTTTTGTTTCGAGAGATTTCCAGGTGTAGGTCGAAATCTCAGCTAGAAAACAGGAAAATAATAGAAACCTTAGAGAGGGTGGAGAGGGATATGGTACTGGACCCGTCAGCAGAAAATCAGAGTAGGCTAAGGGGTGCACAGGAAGAGGTTAATAAGGTGTATTTGAGGAAAGCAGAGAGGAGGAGGGCTTTCCAGAAGCTGCTCAGGGCCAACAGATGAGGGGGTGGGAGGGATGTGTCTGGGGCTGGTTCAACACAAAGGGTCTTGGTTCAGGTGATGGGGAGGGATCCCTTGGTTCAGGGGTTGGAGGCAGGAAGTTTTAGGAAGTTAGGTTTGATGTATCCCACTTTAGTGCTGATACATAAAGTCTGGGAGGCAATTAAAAAGATTAGGGGTTTGGAACACTTGACAAATTTTTCCCCGATATGGCAAAACGAGACTCTACCGGAATTTGTTAAAATGGGAGAATTGAAAAATTGGATGAGACTGGGAATACAGTACATGGTTCCGATGCAGGACGCGCAGGGACTGGTGCCCTTTGGAAAGTTGCAGGAAGATTATGGGCTACCGGAGGTCTGCAGATTTCAATATGGGCAGTTTAGGCATGCTTATGTTATGCAGAGTAGGACAATGAATATGGAGATTCACAAGGATATATTGATTGATTATGTCTGTGCCGAGGGGGGAACAAAAGGGGTAGTGTCGGGCATTTATAAGGATCTAATGCATACTTTTTAAAATAATTACCCTATTAGAGCACAGGGAAAATGGGAGGAGGAGTTTGGTAGGATAGAGGAAGATAAATGGGAAGTGATTATGGAATATACACTCACTGGCCACTTTATTAGGTACACCATGCTAGTAAGGGGTTGGACCCCCTTTTGCCTTCAGAACTGCCTCAATTCTTCGTGGCAGAGATTCAACAAGGTGCTGGAAGCATTCCTCAGAGATTTTGGACCATATTGACATGATGGCATCACACAGTTGGCGCAGATTTGTCGGCTGCACATCCCTGATGCGAATCTCCCATTCCACCACATCCCAAAGATGCTCTATTGGATTGAGATCTGGTGACTGAGGAGGCCATTTGAGTACAGTAAACTCATTGTCATGTTCAAGAAACCAATCTGAGATGATTCAAGCTTTATGACATGGCGCATTATCCTGCTGAAAGTAGCCATCAGATGTTGGGTACATTGTGGTCATAAAGGGATGGACATGGTCAGCAACAATACTCAGGTAGGCTGTGGCGTTGCAACGATGCTCAATTGGTACCAAGGGGCCCAAAGAGTGCCCAGAAAAAATTCCCCACACCATGACACCACCACCACCAGCCTGAACCGTTGATACAAGGCAGGATGGATCCATGCTTTCATGTTGTTTACGCCAAATTCGGACCCTACCATCCGAATGTCGCAGCAGAAATCGAGACTCATCAGACCAGGCAACGTTTTTCCAATCTTCTACTGTCCAATTTCGATGAGCTTGTGCAAATTGTAGCCTCAGTTTCCTGTTCTTAGCTGAGAGGAGTTGTACCCAGTGTGGTCTTCTGCTGCTGTAGCCCATCTGCCTCAAAGTTCGACGCACTGTGCGTTCAGAGATGCTCTTCTGCCTACCTTGGTTGTAACGGGTGGCAATTTGAGTCACTGTTGCCTTTCTATCAGCTCGAACCAGTCTGCCCATTCTCCTCTGACCTCTGGCATCAACATGGCATTTCCGGCCACAGAACTGCCGCTTACTGGATTTTTTTTCTTTTTCGGACCATTCTCTGTAAACCCTAGAGATGGTTGTGCGTGAAAATCCCAGTAGATCAGCAGTTTCTGAAATTCTCAGACCAGCCCTTCTGGCACCAACAATCATGCCACGTTCAAAGGCACTCAAATCACCTTTCTTCCCCATACTGATGCTCGGTTTGAACTGCAGGAGATTGTCTTGACCATGTCTACATGCCTAAATGCACTGAGTTGCCGCCATGTGATTGGCTGATTAGAAATTAAGTCTTAACACACAGTTGGACAGGTGTACCTAATAAAGTGGCCAGTGAGTGTATACCCCAATTATCGCTGGGTGAACCGGGCAGACTCTCGCAGATATGTACTCCATAGAGTATATACAGTTGTGGCCAAAAGTACTGACACCCCTGAAATTTTGTCAGATAATACTCAGTTTCTTCCTGAAAATTATTGCAAACACAAATTCTTTGGTATTATTATCTTCATTTAATTTGTCTTAAATGAAAAAACACAAAAAGAATTTTCCTAAAGCCAAATTGGATATAATTCCACACCAAACATAAAAAAGAGGGTGGACAAAAGTATTGGCACTGTTCGAAAAATCATGTGATGCTTCTCTAATTTGTGTAATTAACAGCACCTGTAACTTACCTGTGGCACCTAACAGGTGTTGGCAGTAACTAAATCACACTTGCAGCCAGTTGACATGGATTAAAGTTGACTCAACCTCTGTCCTGTGTCCTTGTGTGTACCACATTGAGCATGGAGAAAAGAAAGACCAAAGAACTGTCTGAGGACTTGAGAAACCAAATTGTGAGGAAGCATGAGCAATCTCAAGGCTACAAGTCCATCTCCAAAGACCTAAATGTTCCTGTGTCTATCGTGCGCAGTGTCATCAAGAAGTTTAAAGCCCATGGCACTGTGGCTAACCTCCCTAGATGTGGACGGAAAAGAAAAATTGACAAGAGATTTCAACGCAAGATTGTGCGGATGTTGGATAAAGAACCTCGACTAACATCCAAACAAGTTCAAGCTGCCCTGCAGTCCGAGGGTACAACAGTGTCAACCCGTACTATCCGTCGGCGTCTGAATGAAAAGGGACTGTATGGTAGGAGACCCAGGAAGACCCCACTTCTTACCCCGAGACATAAAAAAGCCAGGCTGGAGTTTGCCAAAACTTACCTGAAAAAGCCTAAAACGTTTTGGAAGAATGTTCTCTGGTCAGATGAGATAAAAGTAGAGCTTTTTGGGCAAAGGCATCAACATAGAGTTTACAGGAGAAAAAAAGAGGCATTCAAAGAAAAAAACACGGTCCCTACAGTCACACATGGCGGAGGTTCCCTGATGTTTTGGGGTTGCTTTGCTGCCTCTGGCACTGGACTGCTTGACCGTGTGCATGGCATTATGAAGTCTGAAGATTACCAACAAATTTTGCAGCATAATGTAGGGCCCAGTGTGAGAAAGCTGGGTCTCCCTCAGAGGTCATGGGTCTTCCAGCAGAACAATGACCCAAAACACACTTCCAAAAGCACTAGAAAATGGTTTGAGAGAAAGCACTGGAGACTTCTAAGGTGGCCAGCAATGAGTCCAGACCTGAATCCCATAGAACACCTGTGGAGAGATCTAAAAATGGCAGTTTGGAGAAGGCACCCTTCTAATATCAGGGACCTGGAGCAGTTTGCCAAAGAAGAATGGTGTAAAATTCCAGCAGAGCATTGTAAGAAACTCATTGATGGTTACCGGTAGCGGCTAGTCGCAGTTATTTTGGCTAAAGGTTGTGCAACCAAGTATTAGGCTGAGGGTGCCAATACTTTTGTCTGAAATGATCAATGTTTTGCTTTTTGCTTCATTCTCTTTTGTGTTTTTTCATTTAAGACAAATTAAATGAAGATAATAATACTAAAGAATTTGTGTTTGCAATCATTTTCATGAAGAAACTGAGTATTATCTGACAAAATTGCAGGGGTTGTCAATACATTTGGCCACAACTGTAGGACTCCTGAACGGCTGTATAGAGCGGGTCTGAGACAGACTTCTGAGTGTCCTTTGTGCCGAATGGAGGGGGCTGGAATTCTCCATATGTTATGGCAGTGTCCAAATCTGAACACATATTGGACGGCAGTGCTTAATGCCATAGGAGGCGTGTATGGCTGTAGGATTGAGAGGGATCCTGTGGTGTGTATACTGAGATATGTGGAGGAGGTTCAGGTACATAATAAATATAAGTGGCTATAGCTAGATTATTATATATTGCACGAAAACTGATCGCCAGACACTGGATAAATGAAGATCCGCCGACATTGAGGGAATTTTTCAGATAGTCTGACTCTATTGTGAATATGGAAAAAGATATTTACGTTAAGAGAAAAAGCATAAGAACATTTGAACATTTGAGACAGTGAATACCTTGGGTGGAGAGAAGATGACCTTGAACTTAGGTTACACCATGCATTATTTGCTGCTCTTGTATGTAATGGGGAGAGGGGAAGGGAGGGAATTTCTGAAACTAATGACCATTGTTAATGTTTTCATTGCGATTTTTGTTCTATTGTTTTGTACCTGAATTTGGTTAAATAAAAATTTATCTGATTTAAAAAAAAAAAAGAGAGGTTAAGGCCAGAAAAAATGTGGTGGTGAGGTTGGGGAAGAGGTGTGATAGGATGGATTCAAGTGTACAAGAGGTAAGGTGTGATTTGAAGAGATGATGAGTAAGCTCTCTTTCAGTGATGTTATAGGGGAAGAGCATTGGTCTGTTATATGGAGTGGTTGTGGTGGTTGAGCATTAAGTACTTGGCTGATTTTGTTCGGTTTTATTTTGAAATGTGCAGCAAAGTCTTCTGCAGATACAAATGAGATCTATTGGGGCAATGATGGATGGAGGAGTGTTTGGGCGCATGGCAGAGCTCAGAAGGGAAGCAGCGCCATTTTGGAATGCTGACTTTGATGGAATGTTCTGCATGTGTCATGTTGTGTTTGCAGAGCCCCTGATGTGCCTAAACAGTAGAAACCCCCCACAAGTGACTCCATTTTGGAAACTAGACCCCCCCAAGGAACTTATCTAGATGTGTGGTGAGCACTTTGAACCCCCAAGTGCTTCACAGAAGTTTATAACGCCCGGGCGTGAAAATAAAAAATCATATTTTTTCCACAAACATGATCTTTTAGTCCCCAATTTTTTTATTTTCCCAAGGGTAACAGGAGAAATTGGACCCCAAAGGTTGTTGTACAATTTGTCCTGAGTACACGGATACCTCATTGGTGGGAGTTAAAACTACTGCATGGGCACACATCGGGGCTCAGAAGGGAAGTAGTGACATTTTGGAATGCAGACTTTGATGGAATGGTCTGCGGGTGTCATGTTGCCTTTGGAGAGCACCTGATGTGCCTAACCTGTGGAAACCCCCCACATTTGACCCCATTTTGGAAATTAGACCCCCCAAGGAACTTATCTAGATGTGTGGTGAGCACTTTGATCCCCCAAGTGCTTCACAGAAGTTTATAACGCCCAGGCGTGAAAATAAAAAAATCATATTTTTTCCACAAACATGATCTTTTAGTCCCCAATTTTTTTAATTTCACAAGGGTAATAGGAGAAATTGGACCCCAAAAGTTGTTGTGCAATTTATCCTGAGTAGGCTGATACCCCATATGTGGGGGTAAACTACTGTTTGGGCGCATGACAGAGCTTGGAAGGGAAGAAGCACCGTTTGACTTTTTCAACGCAGAATTGGCCGGAATTGAGATCAGATGCCATGTTGCATTTGGAGAGCCTCTGATGTGCCCAAACAGTGGAAACCCCCTAATTCTAACTCCAAACCTAACCACAACACACCCCTAACCCTAATGGGGAAAATGGAAATACATCTTTTTTATTTTATTATTTTTCCCTAACTAAGGGGGTGATAACGGGGGGTTTAATTTACAATTTATAGTGGGTTTTTATGCTTGGCAGCCGCAATAGGCTAAAAGACGCTTTTTATTGTAAAAATAGTTTTTTGCATCACCACATTCTGAGAGCTATAATTTTTCCATATTTTGGCCCACCGAGTCATGTGAGGTCTTATTTTTTGTGGGACGAGGTGATGTTTTTATTGGTACCATTTTCGGGCACGTGACATTTTTGATCGCTTTTTATTTCGATTTTTGGGACGCAGAATGAAGAAAAAACAGCAATTCCTAAATTTTCTTTTTTTTTTGTGAGGGGGCGATAACACTGTTCCGCGTGTGGTAAAATTGATAAAGGGGTTTTATTCTTCAGGTCAGTACGATTACAGCAATACCTCATTTATATCTTTTTTATGATTTGGCTCTTTTATACAATAAAAACAATTTTATATAAAAAATATTTTTTCATCGCTTTATTCTGCGAGCTATAACTTTATTTTTTTGCTCATGATGCTGTATGGCAGCTCGTTTTTTGCGGGACAAGATGATGTTTTCAGCGGAACCATGTTTATATTCGTCTTTTTCATCGCGCGTTATTGCACGTTTTGATCGGCGGTATGATGATAAAGCATTGTTTTTTGATTATTTTTTTTTAAGGGGTTCACTAAAGGGGTTAACTAGTGGGACAGTTTTATAGGGCTGGTCGTTACGGACGCGGCGATACTAAATATGCCTTCACCTCCCGCCCTGCCTGCAGTGCACACACTGGTATCTAGGGTAAACATCGGGTTTCTAAGGGCCCCACGGCCCTTAGAAACCTGATGTTTATGTTGGTAACCAGCGTTCTCGCTGGTCCTGATCGCTGGAGGGGCTGTCTATGTGACAGCTCACCAGCGATCAGCTAACAATGTCCCAGCGATCCCATCCATGTCGGATCGTTGGTGGGATCGCTGGGACATCGTTATGTGTAACGGTACCGTTAGACCAGTTAGTTAGGAGTCTAGACATGGAGCTGAATTGATGTAGACAGTCCATAATGTTTTTGAGTGACATATCAGGTTCCCAAGGTATCATCTGCTCTGACTTTCTCGCTCACTGAGGGTTCATGAAAACCGAGTGCTACAGGATCCTGCCATAGGTTATCAGGATTTTTTTTCACTTATGTGAATATAATTTGTGATAAAGGGAAGCCCTACCTGTGCCACTTTATAGTTTGTTACCAGGGAGTTAGGTTCAGTGTAGTGTACCCATGAAATAAAGGTGTCTCCAAACCCTAATCTGAAAGTGTTCAGCACAACAAATGCCACTTAATCGAGTTGAATGTTTTGTAGACTTCACGGGAGAAAATTGCCCTGGACCCAATATGATAGTAAATTTCTTTAGGGTGTGTAAAAATTATATGTGTATTAAGGTTCATTGACCAATCAGCCATAAAGCACATTTTGTCAGGGTGTATTAATGAACAAATTACTGAATCTACCTGACCAGCTAATATTTTGTACAGAATTTTAATATCAGATTGTAGTGGGAAAATTGACTGGTAAGAATCACAAAGTCTAGGGTTCTTAAAATGCTGGCAATAAACATGCTTTACCACTGCTCGATTCTTTCCCTCTGGGGCTTCACTAAGCTCCTTCTGGCAGTCCTATAGAGAATGAATTGAGTGTCATCTGACCTGCTGCTCCATTTTGTAAAGAGGATAAAAGTGCCTTGTCATGGGATAAGAATTCCTCATTCTGCTGATTGACATGGGTCCCAATAGTTGGACTTTCACTGATCAGTATATTTTCACCTATCTTTTGGATAGTGGATGCATTATTTTAGCTTGACAATCCTTTTCATAAAGGTTATATTTTTGGCAGATTACTGTTCCAGGACATTACAAGGACAACGGATATCTTTAGAATTCAAAGCTGAAGATGGTGGCATAACACAGCATACATATGAAGAGCAAGACAACGATCTATCATCTGAATGTTTTAAGCAGATCCTCTCAAAGACTATTAAGCAAACTGAAAATCACAAAAGGGGTAATAAAGCGCAAACAGATCACCCTTCAAAGAAAAAATATTCATGTTCAGAATGCGGGAAATGTTATAGAGCTAAAAAACATCTTGTTACACATCAAAAGATTCATCAAAGGTTTAAGACATTTTCATGTTTAGAATGTGGGAAATGTTTTAATCGGAAAACACATCTTGTTATACATCAGAGAATTCACACAGGGGAGAAGCCGTTTTCATGTTCAGAATGTGGGAAGTGTTTTAATGAAAAATCAGGTCTTGTTACACATCAGAGAACTCACACAGGGGAGAAGCCATATTCTTGCCCAGCTTGTGACAAATGTTTTCATATAAAATCATGCCTTACAAAACATCAGAGAATTCACATAGAGAAAAAGGAATTTTCATGTTCAGAATGTGGGTTATGTTTTAGATATAAGGGCACACTAATTACACATCAGAAAACTCACACAGGTGAAAAGCCTTTTTTATGTGCAGAATGTGGGAAATGTTTTGGCACTAAATTCACTCTTATTATGCATCAGAGAAATCACACAGGGGAGAAGCCATTTTCATGTTCAGAATGTGGGAAATTCTTTATAAATAAGTATAGTCTGGTTGCACATCAGAGAATTCACACAGGGGAGAAACCTTTTTCATGTTCAGAATGTGGAAAATTCTTTACAAATAAATCAATTCTAGTTATACATCAGAGAATTCACACTGGGGAAAAGCCTTTTTCATGTTCAGAATGTGGAAAACTCTTTACAAATAAGTCAATTCTGGTTATACATCAGAGAATTCACACTGGGGAAAAGCCTTTTTCATGTTCAGAATGTGGAAAATTCTTTACAAATAAGTCAAGGCTGGTTATACATCAGAGAATTCACACAGGGGAGAAACCTTTTTCATGTTTAGAATGTGGGAAATGTTATAGAGATAAAAAACATCTTGTTTCACATCAAAACATTCATCAAGTATTTAAGCCATTTTCATGTTCAGAATGTGGGAAATTCTTTTTAACCAAGTATAGTCTGGTTACACATCAGAGAACTCACACAGGGGAGAAGCCTTATTCATGCTCTGAATGTGAGAAATGCTTTAATGAAAAATCATCTCTTACAAAACATCAGATAATTCACACTGAGGAAAAGGCATTTATTTGTTCGGAATGTGGGTTAGGTTTTGGTTACAAAAACTCTCTCATTAGGCATCAGAGAATTCACACAGGTGAAAAGCCTTTTTTATGTTCAGAATGTGGTAAATGTTTTACCCATAAATCCTCTCTTGTTATGCATCAGATAAATCACACAGAGAAAAAACAATTTGCCTTGTTAGAATGTGGAAATTCTTTTAATCAGGGAAGTCAGACGGACGAGAAGCTATATTCATGTACAGAATGTGAGCAATGTTTTAGCACTAAGACTGCTCTTGTTCTTCATCAGAAAATTCATACAGGGGAGAAACTATTTTCATGCTCACAGTGTGGAAAATTCTTTTCAAGTAAGTCAATTCTAGTTAAACATCAGAGAATTCACACAGGAGAAAAACCTTTTTCATGTTCAGAATGTGTAAAATGCTTTAAAAGTAAGTCAAATCTGGTTATACATCAGAGAAGTCACACAGGAGAAAAGCCATTTTCATGTTCACAATGTGAAAAATTCTTTAAAAGTAAGACAATTCTAGATAAACATCAGAAAATTCACACAGGGGAGAAACCTTTTTCATGCTTAGAATGTAAAAAATGTTTTACAACTAAGTCAAATCTTGTTATACATCAGAGAAGTCACACAGGAGAAAAGCCATATTCATGCTCAGAATGTGAGAAATGTTTCAGCAGCACATCTGCTCTTATTAACCATCAAAAAATTCACACAGGGGAGAAGCCATTTACATGTTTACAATGTGGATACAGTTTTAAACTTAAATCATACATGGTTAAACATCAGAGAACTCACTCAGGTGAGAAACCTTTTTCATGTTCAGAATGTGGAAAATTATTTGCAAGGAAATCAACTCTGGTTACACATCAGAAAATTCACAAAGGGGAGAAGCCAATTTAATCTTGAGGAGGTGAGAAGTATTTTATTCAGAAAACAAATCTTGTCTGGCATAAAGAACATGCACATGAAAAAAAATATACAACGGGAATAGTCAAACTAAAGTCACATGTCACACAAAAAAGAGAAAATAGTTCGTAGAAGACCTAGGCAAATTGCAGCCTATGGGCCAGAGCTATCGCTTTGAATTTGTCCGGCCTGCTGACGGCAATAATCAAAGGAGAAAAAAGGGTGATTTAACTGATCCATGCTTTTAATTTTTGTCAGAATTATAATTTCAATTGTATCCCCGTCACAGATGCCATCTTCTGGTGGAACTGGGTGCTGCAGAAAGAAGCAAGGGGATGCTTAGGCCGGCTTCACATTTGCGGGATGGCCGAACTGCGGATGGCTGCGGGCTTCCGTGAAGCTCCGCCCACTTCCGCATCTCCTCCGGTCAGCTCCGTCTATGTCTGCATGAGGCCTGCGCACCCTATCTTTAACATTAGGTACGCAGGTCGTGCGGATGTATGCGGATACCTCCGCATGCGTCGTATTGACGATGCGGCGACCCGCGTCGAACCCAACATGTTGCAATTTAATGCGTTCGCCGCATCGTCAAAACGACGCATGCGAAGGCATCCGAATACATCCACATGGCCTGCGTACCCAATGTTAAAGATAGGGTGCGCAGGCTGCATGCAGACGTAGGCGGAACTGACCGGAGGAGGTGCTGCAGTGAGCGGAGCTGACCAGAGGAAGTCCGCAGCTCGGCCATCTTCAAATGTGAACCTAGCCTTAGTCCCTGGCTGTCAGCAGGGCTTCTCAAACCTTGGTGGGAGAATTCATGAGGAAAGCAGTGAAGAAACGATAGGACTATCTTACCCATTTTCTGCTTATAACTGGCAAGTAGTCAGCGACTAAGTGGGTCCTGGAGAGTGTAATTAAATAAGACCTAAGAGACTGCATTGTGGACTGTGGCTGTATATGTTTGGAGATCAGCTATTTAGGAGCAGCTGCATCTCCCCCAGAACATCTCGTTACAGCTTAAATACTTGGGTGAAGTATTTTTAATGAATACTGGGTCCAACAGTGTGAAGTTTCCCTCAATTCCACTACATGTGGTCTTCACGTATAATATTCTATGTGCCCCTTTCCTCCATCCTTTACTAGTGAAGTGTGATCCTTAAACTGTCCTTTATTCCTCACCATGTGCTCTTGTGCTTCTCACCTGTGTCTGTAAAACTGTTAACCCTTACCTCACCCTTTGCACTAAGCTTGTTCTTTTGCTACGTTCTATATCTTGTGCAGGGGAGGTAAAGGTTGAGTCCCTCACGTGCTCTTTTCTATGATCTCCCCTACATGTGGATCAAGTGGAGTGGGTGGTCATATGTTTTTTTCGTGATGAAGCTCGGACAAATTTTTAATACGCTCTTTTGATCATAGATTTACCAGTATCAGCTAATCAGAGCCATGTATTTTATGGCATTTAACAGATAAAATTAATATTCTAGAGAATTATGGTCAGTTGCTTTACAATTTGCGGTGTGAACCCTTGGGAAAGTTAGTTTCCCTAGATGGTGATTAATGTCTGCAATTACCAATAATCATCTTATGCAATAATATTACACAACTCTATAAAACATATCTATTGGATATTTCACATTAGTTTAAATAAGTTTCTCCAAAATAATTGTTAAAAAATAATGTTTCCTTTTATAATAAAATGTTTCCTTTTTATATGCCTGGGCTTGGACTTTCTTCATCATTTTCAGTTGTCTCACCTTCTGATGTTGACTTCAAGATGAAAAGGTGAGCAATGCTGAGGATTCTGTGATGGTACATGGCTGCCATGACCCATTCCTTAGAATATGAGTCATCAGACTTTCGATCCCAGACTTTAAGACAATGTTTTTGAAAATATACTATTCATCGAGGATAATTGTATTAAACATATTACACTACAGAGCCATGTTTAAAAGTTTCCAATCCAAGTAATTGCTCTTCTATTGTGTGCTAAGAGTCCTTTGTAGGGTTAAATATTCTTTGCTCCCAATCAAAAATGCATTTCAAGGGGTAGTTGACATTGGATAGCATCCGAAACAAGGTTTGTTATTTCTGCCCTAAAGACGCAAATACCAAGATAAGATCATAGTAGAAGTATAAAATATGTCCATGCCCTATGGCATTGTGGTAATGGAACTCTACCACTTGTAAGTAACCCTACACGGGCATTGCCAAGCAGGAGGTGAAATGGATGCAGGAACTCAGAGCTATGGTCCGTTCTAGCCAAAAGTGATTTTTTAAGCAGAATCTGGGTTAATATCTCTACCCGAAAACATAATTTGGCCACCCGTAACTCACAGTTAAACAAATATGTTTACAGGCAGAAAGAAAATGGCAGGAAATGTCTGGACTTTGTATAATGATGTGAACGTCTCTTCCTCTGATATACAAGCCTACCACATAGACTGAGGACTGAAAAGCCAACCAGCTTCCTATACTATGCAGCACTACTGGTTTAATCATCTAATTTACCCACCCAAACACTATGAGGATTAAAAAAGGCTCAGACATAATGTGAATGCTTCAATATAATGTTCAAAAAATCCTTACTCATAATAAAGGAAGAACAAATGAAGAGATCCATAAAATAATTATATTTATTTAAATCCAAAATTAAAAACGAGCAATATAAAAAAAGGAGAATCCCTCAAAGAACAGGATCGGATAACATCCACAATAATGTCCCTATATAGGTAATACTATGTAAAAAGATATTCCCAAACAATCACTATAGCCAATATAAATATGTAATTAAACATAAATATACCAAATCTCTATAACATAAAGTGCAGTGCAAATAAATAATCAGAGATCAAATTATATTCTAGATAGCATAATTCCCAAGAACATAACTATTGGACTAATAAAGAGAAAAATAGAAACATAGTAAATTAATCCAAATAGGGTAAGTTCATATTTACAGGCAACCTATATGAAAACCACATTAACCCCTTCATGACCCAGCCTATTTTGACCTTAATGACCTGGCCATTTTTAGCAATTCTGACCAGTGTCCCTTTATGAGGTAATAACTCAGGAACGCTTCAACGGATCCTAGCGATTCTGAGACTGTTTTTTCATGACATATTGGGCTTCATGTTAGTGGTAAATTTAGGTCGATAATGTTTGTATTTATTTGTGAAAAAATGGAAATTTGGTGAAAATTGAGAAAATTTCGCAATTTTCACATTTTGAATTTTTATTCCTTTAAACCAGAGAGTTATGTGACACAAAATAGTTAATAAATAACATTTTCTACATGTCTACTTTACATCAGCACAATTTTGGAAACCAAATTTTTTTTTGTTGGGAAGTTATAAGGGTTAAAAGTTGACCAGCGATTTCTCATTTTTACAACAAAATTTACAAAACCATTTTTTTTAGGGACCACCTCACATTTGAAGTCACTTTGAGGGGTCTATGTGGCAGAAAATACCCAAAAGTGACACCATTCTAAAAACTGCACCCCTCAAGCTACTCAAAACTACATTCAAAAAGATTATTAACCCTTCAGGTGCTTCACAGCAACTAAAGCAATGTGGAAGGAAAAAAATGGACATTTTAATTTTTCCAACAAAAATTTTCTTTTAGCATCAATTTTTTCATTTTCACATGGGTAACAGGATAAAATAGATCCTAAAATTTGTTGGGCAATTTCTCCTGAGTACACCGATACCTCATATGTGGTCATAAACCACTGTTTGGGCGCACGGCAGGGCCCGGAAGGGAAGGAGCGCCATTTGACTTTTTGAATGGAAATATGCTGGAATATTTAGCGGTTGCCATGTCGAGTTTGGAGAGTCCCTGTGTGCCTAAACATTGTAGCTCCCCCACAAGTGACCCCATTTTGGAAATTAGAACCTCCAAGGAACTTATCTAGATGCATAGTGAGCACTTTCAACCCCCAGGTGCTCCACAAATTGATCCGTAAAAGAAAAAAAGAACTTTTTTCACAAAAATTTTCTTTTAGCCTCAGGTTTTTCATTTTTCACATGGGCAATGGGATAAAATGGATCCTAAAATTTGTTGGTCAATTTCTCCTGAGTGCACCGATACCTCATATGTGGTCATAAACCACTGTTTTGACTTTTTGAATGGAAAATTAGCTCCAATCGTTAGTGGACACCATGTCGTGTTTGGAGAGCCCCTGTGTGCCTAAGCATTGGAGCTCCCCCACAAGTGACCCCATTTTGGAAACTAGACCCCACAAGGAACTTATCTAGATGTGTAGTGAGCACTTTGAACCCCCAAGTGCTTCACAGAAGTTTATAAACGCAGAGCCAAGAAAATAAAAAATCATTTTTTTTTCCTCCAAAAATGATTTTTTAGCCCGATATTTTTTATTTTCACGAGGGTAACAGGAGAAATTGGACCACAAAAATTGTTCAGTTTGTCCTGAGTACGCTGGCACCCCATATGTGGGGGGGAACCACTGTTTGGGCGCACGGCAGGGCTCAGAAGGGAAGGAGCGCCATTTGACTTTTTGAATGGAAAATTAGCTCCAATCGCTAGCGGACACCATGTCGTGTTTGGAGAGGCCCTGTCTGCCTAGACTTTGGAGCTCCCCCACAAATGACCCCGTTTTGGAAACTAGACCCCCAAAGGAACTTATCTAGATGCATAGCGAGCACTTTGAACCCCCAGGTTCTTTACAGAAGTGTATAACGCAGAGCTGTGAAAATAAAAAATCTTTTTTTTTTCCTCAAAAAATTATTTTTTAGCCCGCAATTTTTTATTTTCACAATGGTAACAGGAGAAATTGGACCCCAAAAGTTGTCCAGTTTGTCCTGAGTACAGTGGTACCCAATATGTGGGGGGGGACCACTGTTTGGGCACACATCGGGGCTCGGAAGGGAAGTAGTGACGTTTTGAAATACCGACTTGATGGAATGGTCTGCGAGCATCATGTTACATTTGCAGAGCCTCTGATGTGCCTAAACAGTGGAAACCCCCCACAAGTGACCCCATTTTGGAAACTAGACCCCCCAAGGAACTTATCTAGATGTGTGATGAGCACTTTGAAACCCCAAGTGCTTCACAGAAGTTTATAACTCAGAGCCGTGAAAATAAAAATTTTTTAGCCCCCAATTTTTTATTTTCCCAAGGCTAACAGGAGAAATTAGACCCCCAAAGTTGTTGTGCAATTTTTCCTGAGTACGCTGATACCCCATATGTGGGGGTAAACCACTGTTTGGGCACACGTCGGGGCTCAGAATGGAGGGAGTGCTGTTTGACATTTTGAACGCAAAATTGGCTGGAATAAACTGTGGCGCCATGTCGCGTTCGGAGACCCCGTGATGTGCCTAAACAGTCGAAACCCCTCAATTCTAACTCCAACTCTAACCCCAACACAGCCCTAACCCAACCCTAATAATAACCCTAACCCCAACTCTAACCCTAACCACAAGCCTAACCCTAATGCCAACCCCAACCCACCTCTAACCCTAATCTTAACCCTAACTCTAATTCCAGCCCTAACCGTAATTCCACCCCAACCCTAATTTTAACCCTAATTCCAACCCTAACCCTAATTCCAACCCTAATTCTAACCCTAACCCTATTTCTAACCCTATCTATAACCCTAATTCCAACCCTAACCCTAAATGGGAAAAAATATATATTTTTTATTTTATTATTTGCGCCTGACTATGGGGGTGATAAAAGGGGGTGTATTTACTTTTTTTTTTTCATTTTGATCACTGTGAAAGTTTATCACAGTGATCAAAATGAAAAATGAATGGGCAGCCGGCAAATGGCACACTGCGCATGCGCCCGCCATTTGGCAAGATGGTGGCGCCCATGATCTGGACGGCGGGACACCGGGAGCCACGGTGGGACACCGGGAGCACCAGCAGGATATCGGAGGTGCCGGGGGGATCGGAAGGTGGGAAGGAGCGATAGGAAGGGGAGGGGGAGCAGATGATGGCGGCGACCGATCGCCGCCGTCCATCGGTGGCGGGGGCCGATCGGTCCCGCCAGTCGGTGGGGGGGGTCGGGTGTCTGTGTCCAGCCATGTCCGATGCTATTGCAGCATCGGCCATGGCTGGATTGTAATATTTAACCAAATTTCATTGGTGAAATATTACAAATCGCTCTGATTGGCTGTTAAAAGTGAAACAGCCAATCAGAGCGATCGTAGGCAAGTGGGGGCTAAGCCACACCCCCTGGGATTAACCCAGGAGTATCCTCTGTGGGTGGGTCGGGTGACCTTTCAGTGACCCCGGTCACTCGACCCGCAGGGGGGCTATTTATAGCATGATGCCTACGGGGGCGTCATGGGTCGTTTGGGCACGACTTTTCATGACACCAACGTAGGCGTCATGGGTCGTGAAGGGGTTAGACTAAAAGGGAAGTCAGAAGTCTCATTAAATTAATTATGGTATGCAGCAAAGAGTAAGGTAGCTAAGAGACCTGAAAATGATTCACCTTGTGTGGAGCTGTATGCATCATCCCGATACCATGACGTGCGTTTCACCGCTTGGCTTCTTCCTGGGGGCGCCCCCATGTCTCAATGCTACCATCCCGCTTTTTTGTAATGAGTTTAAATTGTATGAGTTTAGATTTATGTTGCCGAGTAAACTAACCATACCAACATTCTATGCCTTACCTAAGGTCCACAAGGGTCTTAGTCCATTAAAAGGCTGTCCTATTGTAACAGGCATAGATTTTCTAACACAAAATGTTGGTATTTACTTGGATAAGGTTTTGAGACCTTATGCTACATCGCTTTCCTCCTATGTACGTGATGCATCTCATCTACTCAATCTTTTAGAGGGGTTCTCTATTGAAGCTGACACATTGTTGGCCTTGATAGATGTGGAAGCACTGTATAGCAGCATTCCTCACAATTGTGGTATGAGAGCTGTTAACCATTTCTTACAGTCAAGAGCAGTAGAATATGATGAACACAATACTCTTAAAGAGGAGCTTCTTCATTTTACTTTGACCCACAATTACTTTCTGTTTGATGGTAAGTACTTTCACCAGCTCAGGGCTACAGCAATGGGGAGCCCTTGTGCCCCCACATATGCTAATGTATTCCTGGGCTGATGGGAGCAAACCCTCATTTTTGAAGGGGATGATATGTGGTGGAATCCTTATATCAGCCTCTGGGCCAGATATATCGATGGTATTTTGGTCTGGCCCGGAGAATGAGTTCCAATGTTTCATGGAAAGTATTAATACTAATGAGATTGGGTTGAGGTTTACGTTAGAATGTCACACTCGGAGTATAAATTTTCTTGATTTGACTTACAAAAAAGCGGGATGGTAGCATTGAGACATGCACATACCGAAAACTCACAGCCACAAATAATCTATTGAAGTGGATGAGCCATCATCCAACCCCCCTGAAAAGGGGGAATACCAAAGGGGAAGTTTCTCCGAATCAGCAGAAACTGCTGATATTGGTATCTTCAAGAGTCAAGCGTCTGACTTGCATAGTAGATTTAGGGCCAGGGGCTACCCAGAATATGTTTTAAGAAAATCTTTTCAGGAGGCTCTATCTGTAGATAGACCTTCCCTTCTTAGGGATAAATGTATCTAAGTGGAAGAAAACGATCCGGTTAGGATGATTGGCACTTTTGATGGCCAGGCTGAGAGGGTGTACCAAATTTTTAAAAAACACTGGGGAATTCTGGCAGATCCCTTGGTGACCATTTGGTCCATAGCCTCTATCAGAGACCTAGGAAGACAGGAACTTGGCTGGATAGAAGACCTGTGGGTTTTTTTCAGATTTGGGAATTGTTCTAGGTGTGGGGTCATGTCTCAATCAAAAACCTTTCGTAGCGCAGTGGATGACAAAGTCTACTGGATTAGGGTTTTGGCAATTGTAGGTCCTCAGGGTTGGTCTACAAGGCCACATGTACCTGCCCCTTGGACTATGTCGGCAAAACCATGAGAGAACTGAGGGTAAGGGTGAGTGAACATTTGAATGACATCAAAAATAAAAGTGATACACCTGTCGCCCGCCATATGAATGAGGTACACAGGGGATCTTTAAATGACATTACATTCAGTTAGTCAGGCCAAATATTCGAGGGGGTGATTTGGATAAAACCATACAGAAGAGAGAAAAGGAATGTATATATAGACTCCAATCTCTCACCCTCAAAGGTCTAAATGAATGCTTGTCATTCACATGCTTTTCCTTTGCTCTAACAGACTTTATGGGGTGTTTGAAGATTTTATCTTTTCTATTGCATATAATGTGATTTTTCTGCATTTGCTATATTATAAGCCATTATCTTCTCTTATTTGAAGTTTCAGTTTCTTATCTTTTGTAATTGTACTGTTCCTGCCAAAGACCCTTGCATGATTTGCGGTATATTTTAAGGATTTTCTTGGTCCCGCTGTTTTTTCCGTGAGAAGAAGGGAATGTAACTATTGTTATTACCTGTACAATTGCATAGCGCTTTAAGATATCTTTGCGCATGTGCATAACGTTAGTGGTGCATTCCACTTGGAGGAACGCAAGCAGGTTATTCCAGACATGCGCTGAAGGATATCATTTCCGGTCATGCACAGTGAGTCTGGAACGCACGCTGAGCCGGGATGGAATGCAGAGAGGGCTTCCGACCGCGGGTCTATGCAGAGATTGGATAGGTAGGCAGGCGTGTTTTATCCTTCTCTGACCTTGTTGATTTTAGGGATACTGATTGGGTATTCCGGTACATTGCTTGCGCGCATGATCTATGGGGGTTATTTAAGTCTGCCCATTACAGACCGCCGGTATGCCTTTTTCATCATGGTATCCGGCATCACAAATTGCATCTGTTATCTGCGGTGCTAACCATATAGGCCTCCTGATGAACCGTCATACCGGGGAAACGCGTCAAGGCGTCCATATACGATAAGTGACCACTGCTGCTATTATTAATGCTCTGACTATTCATCTTGGACTTGTCATTTGGGCCTCTAATATGATATATCTATTGTGCCACTGGTTGGTCATGTTTAGTGTTTCAAACAATGGCATTTAGCAGGATCACACTTATTTATTTTTTTGATGTGATCCATGCATGTTTGTAATGTATTTATTGATTGAGAATAGCATTGACAAAGCATAATTATTTTTCTTGTGGCTTGAAAATATGCTAAGAGTATTTTTTCTTACATGCATGAGAATTGGAATGTATTAGTATTTAAATATTTTTTCCTACAAATTTACCTTCTATATCCTTCATTCCTCTTCCTTCATCTCCTTCCTATCAATTATTGTTTTCCCACCTTTGATTGTAGGGTGAGGTAGGAGAGAGAGGGATAGTCTACATTGAGTGGGGGTGCCAAATAATTGTTTCTTTTAGGGTGCCAACCTCCACAGCAGGGAAGTTGTCAAGACAGTTTCATTGCAGGGTTTTTGTAGGACTTCATGTTCTATAATATTGTATTGAAATTGTGGAAATTATTTAATTCCTTCACTCACAGGGCTAGGTAAGAATTTGTTATTACAAGATATTTTTTTAAGGGTTCACAAGGATTTCACATATATTCCTTTTATATGTTTTTTGGTACAAACTCTTAGCTACCTTACTCTTTGCTGCATACCATAATTAATTTAATGAGACTTCTGACTTCCCTTATAGTTTAATATGGTGTTCATATAGGTTACCTGTCCATATGAACTTACCCTATTTGGATTAATTTACTATTTTTCTATTTTCCTCTTCTTTATTAGTCCAATATTTATGTTCTTGGGAATTATGTTAACTATAATTTGAACTCTGATTATTTATTTGCACTGCACTTTGTTATAGAGACTTGGTATATTTATGATTAACTAGATGGGCATTTCCTTAAGGAAATACATGGTGCTTGAACAGCGCTGCCAGCTTTACAGCAGTGTATCAGGTGTCGACTGTAAGAAAGTAAAGTTAGAATATGAATGTTGTGTATAGCCACTTTGGCACATTCGCACCTCAGTGGCCACTTTGCCTCAGGGGCCACTTTGGCACACTGGGCTTCTAAAGCCACTTGACTGCAGTCATAGAGAACCTTGGCACTCCAGCTGTTGGAGAACTACAACTCCCAGCATTCCTCAACTGCTGCAGGTTGCAAGGGCATGCTGGGAGTTGTAGTTTTACAACAGCTGGAGTGCCAAGGTTCGCCATCACTGGGTGGAGCTTTTCAGAAGCCATTGGCGCGCTGCGCCTTTAAGACCTTGAATCAGCGATCTGTCAGCTTCTATTAGCTAATACGGGTCATGTGTGGAAGCTGCATTTGCATAGCTGCCATCTTTGTAAGGCCACTGCACCTGCGCTGTGGCTTCAATCCATGTCAGTTTGGGGTCATGGAAAGGTCGCCATTAATTCCTATGGGAAAATTTTTGCTTAAAATGCAATTTTTTTTAAAAAACTACAAATCTGATCGACTTCAAAAATACATAGCACACCTGTCCCTATCGAGGGCTTCGAAACGCAGCCTGAACGGGGTCTCAGCTCCGAGCGGTTCGGGACCCTTTAATTGCAGAAAACGCTGAGTAGAATAATAACTAGATGTGTATTTCCTGAAGGAAGTACAGATAGTGGTTTGAAATGGTGCCTGGGCTGCCCCTTTAAGAGAGACTTGCCTGCTGCCCCTGTAAGACTTTCAACTCAGGATCTGTTTTAACTGTGGGTGCCTCTCAGGGGCCACTTTGGCCTCAGGGTCCGATTTTGTGGGTGGGGCCCCTCAGGGTCCGATTTTGTGGGTGGGGCCCCTCAGGGTCCGATTTTGTGGGTGGGGCCCCTCAGGGTCCGATTTTGTGGGTGGGGCCCCTCAGGGTTCGATTTTGTGGCCTGGGCCCCTCAGGGTCCAATTTGGTGGCCGGGGCCCCTCAGGGTTCGATTTGGTGGGTGGAGCCCCTCAGGGTTCGATTTTGTGGCCGGGGCCCCTCAGGGTCCGATTTGGTGGTTGGGGCTCCTCAGGGTCTGATTTTGTGGCCGGGGCTCCTCAGGGTCCGATTTTGTGGCCGGAACCCCTCAGGGTCCGATTTTGTGGGTGGGGCCCCTCAGGGTCCGATTTTGTGGGTGGGGCCCCTCAGGGTCCGACGATTTGGTGGGTGGGGCCCTTCTGGGTCCGATTTGGTGGGTGGGGCCCTTCTGGGTCCGATTTGGTAGGCGGGGCCCCTCTGGGTCCGATTTGGTGGCCGGGGCCCCTCAGGGTTCGATTTGGTGGGTGGAGCCCCTCAGGGTTCGATTTTTGTGGCCGGGGCCCCTCAGGGTCCGATTTGGTGGTTGGGGCTCCTCAGGGTCTGATTTTGTGGCCGGGGCTCCTCAGGGTCCGATTTTGTGGCCGGAACCCCTCAGGGTCCGATTTTGTGGGTGGGGCCCCTCAGGGTCCGAATTGGTGGGTGGGGCCCCTCAGGGTCCGACGATTTGGTGGGTGGGGCCCTTCTGGGTCCGATTTGGTGGGTGGGGCCTCTCAGGGTCTGATTTGGTGGGCGGGGCCCCTCGGTCCAATTTTGTGGCTGGGGCTCCTTAGGGTCTTATTTTGTGGGTGGAGCCCCTCTGGGTCCAATTTGGTGGGCAGGGCCCCTCAGGGTCCGATTTTGTGGGTGCGGCCCCTCAGGGTCCGATTTTGTGGCTGAGGCCCCTCAGGGTTCGATTTTGTGAGTGGGGCCCCTCGGTCCGATTTTGTGGCCGGGGTGCCTCAGGGTCCGATTTTGTGGTTGGGGCCCCTCAGGGTCCGATTTTGTGGTTGGGGCCCCTCAGGGTCTGATTTGGTGGGCGGGGCCCCTCAGGGTCCGATTTTGTGGTTGGGGCCCCTCAGGGTCTGATTTTGTGGTTGGGGCCCCTCAGGGTCTGATTTGGTGGGCGGGGCCCCTCAGGGTCCGATTTGGTGGGCGGGGCCCCTCAGGGTCCGATTTGGTGGGCGGGACCCCTCAGGGTCCGATTTGGTGGGCGGGGCCCCTCTGGTTCAGATTTGGTGAGCGGGGCCACTGTGGGTTCGATTTGGATGCCAGGGTGGCTCAGCCTCCGATTTGTAGGCCAGGGTCGATCAGCCTCTGATTTGTAGGCCAGGGTCGATCAGCCTCCGATTTGGAGGCCGGGGTGGCTCAGCCTCCGATTTGGAGCCTGGGGTCACTCAGCTTTCGATTTGGCGCGCCGGCCCTTTAAGACTCATTTTGGTGCGCCGGCCCTTTAAGAATCACTTAGGCGCGTCGGCCGTTTAAGAGCCAGTTTGGCTCACTGGGCTTCTAAATCCACTTTGGCGCACATTCTCTCCGGGGCATGCGTCATGTGATGAAGCTAGATTTGCATTTGTGCTGTGGGTTTCGCTTTAAGAACTGATATTATCTGGCAGAATCTGTGTCCTGGGGGCGTCATGTGAAGTTCGTAGGTGTTGGCATAGTAACTGGGTGTGCCTGCGCATATCAATGAGCTTAACTGCCATTTCAATCGCCTCAGGGCACGTTTTGTCTGTGGCAACATTTCCCATTGAAAAGCAATGAGACAATGCATGCCAATGACGGGAAAAAAAATTTTCTAACGCAAATTGTGCAAAAACTACAAATCCGATCAACACGAAAAATACTTAGCACATCACTTGTGGACGCTGGCTTCGAAACGACACCTCAACGGAGTCTGTGCGTGTAGCGGTTCGGGCCGCATTAATTGCGGAAATCAACTGAATAATAAGAATAAGTTAGCAGCGTTCGGATTACAAGATAGTGCTTTGTTCAAAGCACTATAATAAAATATAAGAAATCAGATTACAATATATTGCTTGAACCTAGAGATTCAAGCACCATAACTACATATTTATATTGGCTATAGTGATTGTTTGGGAATATCTTTTTACATAGTATTACCTATATATGGACATTATTGTGGATGCTATTCGATCCTGTTCTTTGAGGCATTCTCCTTTTTTATGATATTGGTCATTTTTAATTTTGGATTTAAATAAACATAATTATTTAATGGATCTCTTCATTTGTTCTTTATTATGAGTAAGGAATAGTGTTACTAATAATGTGAATGCGGCAACCAATCATTGACTTTAGCACTCACTTGATGACGCCGGCAGATGTTGATCCTAGCAGACACAGTACTGACTACAAAGGAGTGGTGCTGGTCCAGGCAGTAACTTGTTTATTGGGCCATCAAGATGGCACTGACATTAGATAACCTCGCTGTCCTAGTAGGAATAGGAAATACAAGCAGAGAGGTAAAAGCCTTCCCTTTACCTTTTAGACCCTGTGGCTGGCGGCAGGGTTTTGGACATTCTTTAGCCAGGAGATCTAGGAGCGATACTTTGAGATATTCCCACTACTGGGTTTCATGCTAGGTCTTGACAGGGTTGAGTTCCATGGTCTCGTTTCTCAATGGGGGATATAGGTTGCAGCTGTACAGTGTTTGGAAGCACTCATGGGCTGTGCCAGGTCCCTGCATGGGGTGTCTCCCGGCATTCCTTGTGACTGCAATCACATGTCTGGCCATGTCACAGGAGGCGTGTCATGCTGATGTGATCAGGTGACTCCTGGCAGTTAGATTTCGGAAGATATTAGAGTGAAATTTGAATTCAGGAGCAGAAGCATATGCATTCTTAATGGAGTTGGACTGCTTCTATAGATGCCTACAATATAAGGGTTCTTTTACACTTGACGTGTTTTTGTGGGCCGTTTTTGCGGCCCGCAAAAATATATCAGAGTGCCATGTGCCGTATGGCCATGAGGGCCGTAAATATGGCCTTGAAAAAATATTGCGCTTGCTCGATATTTTTCATGGTTTATGGACATGGCCTCCATTTAAATCAATGGTACCGCAAAAACATCAAAAGCTTGTTTTTGCGGTACACCATATTTGCGTATCGCCGTTTTTTTCCCTGCAGGGAAAAACGGTGATCCAAGAAGGTCTTTATGCGGCCCATTTTTTCGGGAGACCGCAAAAATCATGGCAATATGGCCTGTAAAAACGGGCTGCAAAAAAAACGGCAAGTGTAAAAAAACCCTTAGAGAGATGAGTGCGTGATCAGGCTAAGTGTCAGGAAGCCATGGATAGCTTGTTATCCCACACGGAATCTGCTGAGCAGTCTGCCAACCACTAGCCTAGTAAGTGGCATTTGCTTCCTTGTTACCAAGGTAAAAATATGAATAAAACTGACCAGCACATCCAAACAGAATAAGACAACTGTAAACTTGACTATTAAATATAACCCAAGAAAATACAGCCGTACTCTGAATTGCTATAATATGCAAACATTGAATATATGAAATTGGAACTGCATTACTGATATGGAAAATATGTTAAAAAATTAAGGTACTAGTAAGGAACGTGTGAACACTCACACAAGGGAACAGACACACCTACACCCAATTTGTCCCTGTACAGACTAGAATGGCCTTAGCGACTCAACTTACACCACCACCTTGGACCTAACTCCCTAAAAGGCTATCGAGGGGTTTCTCGTACATCCTGAGAAACTAGAGGGGAGGCCACAAAGCACTGCTAACAAGGGCAAAGGAAAATGTTAAGCAAGATGCAAAAAAAAAAATGCTTAACCTCCCAGAAACCTAACCGTGTTAAAAGGAAAAGGTGCCCTGAGGAAATGAAAACAGATTCCGTGCTAAAATACAACTGGAATTTACCAAGCAAGGTACTCCAAAGTTGAAAGGGCTGGAACTCCTGAACACACATCCACCAAGAGGTATAGCCAGCAAGGAAGTGCAGTGAAGGGTGAATATGTTAACCCCTTCCCAACCTGTGACATCACGTAGGCATCATGAAAAATGGTGCCTTCCCAACCTGTGACACCACATAGGCGTCATGGCGGGATCGCGTTCCTGCGGGTCGGGTGACCGGGGTCACTGAAATGTCACCCGACCTGAAGGTACGCCAGGAACGGTACTTGACCCCAGGGGGTTGGCTTTGCCCCCCGTGGCAACGATCGCTCTGATGACCTCTGTCACCCCCTAGATCTGATTGGAGCTAGCATCCATGTGACACTATCCCTCCAATCAGATGTGGAGAGGCAGAGTGAACTATGGCTGCCCTCGCTCTTCAGCCTCATCGCGTCCGTGGAAGCTGAAGAGCGAGGTCCCTGCCTGCTACCCTGCCATCCGGTACTCCCCTATACTGCCCCCGCTCCCCCCGCCATCCGATTCCACCCCGATCTCTGCTCCCTCCCCCGCCCGGGCGATCACCACCCTGCCCCAGTGATCACAGTGCTGCTGCCGGCTGCCTGCTTCTCCTCAGCCCCCTCCTGCCCCCCCTGTGCCTGACAGCCCCCTCCTGCCCCCGGTGATCACCCTCCCCGCCTCTGTGATCACCTGCTGCCCCAGTGATCACGGTGCTGTTGCTGGCTGCCTGCATTTCCTCAACCTCCTCCAGCCCCCAGTGATCCTCCCACCCCAGTGATCACCCCCCCCATCCCAGTGAGCTTTTTCTTGATAACAATCCATGGTACCGGCACCACGGCTACCACCGTTAGTTACCCCAGTCCACAAACCGGACTGTGCCCTGGGGTGCAACAAACACATGGGGGAGTTGATCTTTCTGATCAAGTCCTCCAGCCTTATAGTGCCATGTGGAAGGCGAAGGTCTGGTATAAAAAACTGGCTGTGCACATCGTACAAACGGCACTGTATAACGCATACGTGCTATCACGATGTGCAGGCCAGACCAACAACACCTTCCTTCAGTTCCAGGAGGCGGTGATAAAGGCCATGATGTTTGGAGATGGAGAGGGCCCCAGCACCCCTGGAACTCAAGTTTCCCGTATGGTACCAGGGCAACATTTTCCCCTTGGGGGGACAGCAAAAAAAAGATTACGGGTATGCTATAAAAGGGGGATAAGAAAGGAAACTCATTTCCTATGTGAAATGTATCCTGACAAACCTGGACTGTGTTTGAATGAATACTTCAGAATCAGAATTCATCACAAGTCCATGGACTAAACACATCCTGACATTCCCCTATAGAACTCACCCACACCATCCAGACATACACAACACCACACACACACACCTACCTGACGTACACTAAACCACACACACCAACCTGACGTACACTACACCACACCAACCTGACATACACTACATGCTTTCCATATGCGACATGGTGTCAGCTAACGATTAAAGCTAATTTTCCATTCAAAAAGTCAAATGGCGCTCCTTCCCTTCCGAGCCCTGTCGTGCGCCCAAACAGTGGTTTATGACCACATATGAGGTATCAGTATACTCAGAAGAAATTGCCCCACAAATTTTAGGATCCATTTTATCCTGTTGCCCATGTAAAAATGAACAAATTGAGGCTAAAAGAAAATGTTTGTGAAAACAATAGTACTTTTTCATTTTTACGGATCAATTTCTGAAGCACCTGGGGGTTCAAAGTGCTCACTATGCATCTAGATAAGTTCCTTGGAGGGTCTAGTTTCCAAAATGGGGTCACTTGTGGGGGAGCTCCAATGCTTAGGCACACAGGGGCTCTCCATACGCGATATGGTGTCCGCTAACAATTGCAGCTAATTTACCATTCAAAAAGTCAAATGGCGCTCCTTCCCTTCTTAGCCCTGCCATGCGCACAAACAGTGGTTTATCACCACATATGAGGTATCGGTGTACTCAGGAGAAATTGCCCAGTAAATGTTAGGATCCATTTTATCTTGTTGCCCATGTGAAAATGAAAAAATTGAGGATCAAAGAAAATTTTTGTGAAAAAAAAAAATACTTTTTAATTTTTACGGGTCAATTTGTGAAGCACCTGGGGATTCAAAGTGCTCACTATGCATCTAAATAAGTTCCTTGGGGGGGTCTAGTTTCCAAAATGGGGTCACTTGTGGGGGAGCTCCAATGTTTAGGCACACAGGGGCTCTCCATACGCGACATGGTGTCCCCTAACAATTGCACTAAACACATCCTGACATTCCCCTATTGAACTCACCCACACCAGCCTGACATACACAACACCACACACACACACACCAACCTGACATACACTAACCCATACACACCAACCTGACGTACACTATGCCACACCAACCTGACATACACTACATACTTTCCATACGCGACATGGTGTCCGCTAACGATTAAAGCTAATTTTCAATTCAAAAAGTCAAATAGCGCTCCTACCCTTCCAAGCTCTGCCGTGCGCCAAAAAAGTGGTTTATGACCACATATGAGGTATTGGTGTACTCAGGAGAAATTGCCCAACAAATTTTAAGATCCATTTTGTCCTTTAACAATTTTGTTGGAAAAATTAAAATGTCCATTTTTTCCTTCCACATTGCTTTATTTCCTGTGAAGCGCCTGAAGGGTTAATAGTCTTCTTGAATGTAGTTTTGAGTAGCTTGAGTTGTGCAGTTTTTGGAAGTTTTGGGTGTCAAATGTGATGTGGTCACTAAAAAAATGGTTTTGTAAACTTTGCTGGAAAAATGAAAAATTGCTGATAAACTTTGAACCCTTATAACTTCCTAACAAAATTTTTTTTTTTTAACCAAAATTGTCTTGATGTAAAGTAGACATGTGGGAAATGTTATTTATGAACTAATTTGTGTCACATAACTGGTTTAACAGAATAAAAATTCAAAATTTGAAAATGGCGAAATTTTTGATTTTTCCACAAATAAAAGCAAAAATTATTGACCTAAATTTACCACTAACATGAAGCTCAATATGTCATGAAAAACACTCTCAATCGCTAGAATCCGTTGAAGCGTTCCTGAGTTATTACCTCATAAAGGGACACTAGTCAGATTTGCAAAAAATGGCCAGGTCATTAAGGTAAAAAAAGGCTGGGTCGTGTTGGGTTAAACCCCACCCAGTATTGTGCTAGAGCAAACCAAAACAAAGAAATGAGAAACACCTGGAAAGGAGCAAACCAAGAAAGGAAAACAAAGACATTAGAAATCATCAGCATTTGGAGAGGGAAGAAAAGGCAATACCTCAGCAGACGTGGGATCTGACCACACAGAAACAAGACACTGGATCGAATCGCCAAACTGAGCTTTGACAGTTCGTAGTGCACACATTGGCCAATTCATGAGAGCCCATCAGCCTTTGATGGGATGCTAATCTTATATGCCTCTCCTGGGTTGAAAGCAAAAAAAATTTAAGGACAGGCAAAATCCAGCTCTAATTAAAAATTCCTTAGGCTAATAGGAGGAGTGCTCAATCAGAAAGGGCTGAACTTCAAATATCAAAAAGCAGACTTGTACCTTCAAAACCAAATAAAACCAGTGCGAAAACAGGTGTAAGTCGTAATGACTAACAACCAATAAAATACAGCTACACTCTAAAATGCTGTAATATGTAAACTTTGAATACATGTGTAATGCTGGTGTCCTTGCATGATTCCCCCTCCTCCTTCCAATGGCCACTCAATGGGATCTCCTCCTGGCTCTCACCGCTGCACAAAGGTTCATGGCTCAACTCATGTCATACTGGTTTCTCAGCAATGCGCTTAGATTCTCGGTACTAGATTCTCGTCGGATGCTTCCAGAGTCTGTTGGTTTCGTTTGTTGATAGACAGGCCCTATCCAGAGTCATTCATTTTGATAATGAGCAGGTGAAGATCGGTGTAGAAATGCTGCATATGGAGAAGATCGCCTTAGGTGTTGCCTAGCCTGTCACATCCAATTCTTCTGGGCCTGCTTTGGGTAATTATTCTCGAACCCATCCTAGACTGGAGATTCAGTGAGGTGCTTTGTTGGGGAGAGTCTTGCTACAAAAGGTGTCTTGTCCTTATACGTCCAGTTCGGCCATCTGTGATTCCATGTACTCTGCCGGTTCTGCCACTGGCTTACTGGTCATACACTGATGTCTTCAGTAAGAAGGAAGCAGAGACGTTACCTCCACATAGACTGTACGATTGTCCCATTGATCTGCTCCCAGGATCCTCACCTCCTCAAGGCCTTATCTACCCTATGTCACTTGGAGACCTTAGCCATATCTGTTTACATTAAGGAGAATCTGTCAAGGGGATTCATCCAGAAGTCTTCTTCACCGGTCACAAGCTGATTTCTTTGTTAAAAAAAGAATGGAACTCTCTAACCTTGAATTGACTATATCAGTCTCAACCAGAGCACAATTTAAAAAAATATCCGTTGCCATTAGTTTCAGAATTGTTTGATCATCTTAGAGGTGCCAGGATCTTTACCAAGCTTGGTCTGAGAGGAGCCTACAACCTAATTACATTCGTCGCAGAGATAAGTGGAAGACTGCTTTCAACACCTGAGATGCCCACTATGAGTTCTGTGTTATGCTGTTTGGGCTCAGTAATACCCATCTGTCTTCCAAGAGTTTGAAAATGACATCTTCCAAGACCTCATATACTCTTGTGTGGTGGTTTATTTGAATTATATCATAATCTCTCCAGATCTGTCTTATCATAGGAGGAACGTTCGCCAGGTCTTACAAAGGCTAAAGGTACTGTCACACTAAGCGATATCGCTAGCAATATCGCTATAACTTGTGACGCTATAGCGATATTGCTAGCGACATCGCTGTGTCTGATACTTACCTACCATCCGCTCCCCCGCTGGTTATCGCTGATCGCGCAAGAACGTTCAGGACTGTTTCTCGTCGTCAGCTTCCTGCGGCACTTCCTGTGGAGAGACGAGCGTGGAGCCGGGCGGGAGGACGCAGGATCGCCTAGTGTGACAGGTAAGTAGCAACCCCCGTCCCCAGCGATGTCGCTGGTGAGATCTGCCTGTGTGGCAACTCACTAGCGACCACTTGGCGATGTAGCAGCGATCCTGACCGCGTCATATCGCTGGTCGGGATCGCTGGTACATCGCTAAGTGTGACAGTACCTTTAGAGAGAGTTGCCTCTACTGTATGCTAAGTTTGAGAAATGCATCTTTGAACAGTCCTTTCTGCCTGTCCTAGGATATATAATCTTGGACATGGGTTTGAAGATGGATCCATAGAAGGTGTCTCCAATTCTCGAATGGCCACGTTAGGCTGGTGATAAGGCAATTCAGTAATTTTTAGGATTTGCTATTACTGCCCGTTTATTCCTCACTTATCTCGGATCGCTGTCATTTCAGGCATGATCCACAAGGGCGCCAAATCCAAAGGTTTAGATGCCGGAGGATGAGAACACATTTTTCTCTCTAAAGCAGGCATTCTCCTCTACTCCCATAGTATATAGACCCGAGATCAACAAACAATTCTTCCTGGAGGTGAATGATTCAACCTCTGGGGCAAGGGCTGTTCTCACACAGAAGTCTTCCTCAGATCGAATGGTCGCTTGTGGTTTCTCCTCCTATTAAATACACCATAGATAAAAATTTGGCTTACCTGCAGTCTGCACAAAGACTGAATCCTCGCCAAACCAGATGGGTGCTATTCTTTGCCCGGATGTGCTTTCTAGGTCCTTCTTACCTACTGACAAAGAGGAGTCTTCCACATAATAATAAGGACCAGGAGGGCACCACTAGGTATAAGATAGGGATACTCCTGCAATCAGTCTAGACAAAAACTGAAAATAGTAGAAAAAGCTACTGATCAAAAAACGCAGGGATCACCAAAATACTATAAATTTTATTAGGTACATCTGAACAACACCATATAAAAACATTTAACCCCTTCCCGACCTGTGACACAGCTTATGCGTCATGAAAGTTGGTGCCAGTCCGACCCATGACGCATACCCTGTGTCATGACTTCAAAGCCCCCCTGCGGGTCGGGTGACCGGGGTCAATGAAAGGTCACCTGACCCGCAGATACAGGGGGCTTTGTAATTCACCACAGGGGGCGTGCCTTCACCCCCACATGACTACGATCGCTCTTATTGGCTGTTAAAAGTGAAACAGCCAATCAGAGCGATAGTAATTCATCAATGAAAATTGATGAAATATTACAATCCAGCCATGGCCGATGCTGCAGTAGCATCGGACATGGCTGGAGACACTGATTCGACCCCCCCCCACCGGCATCTGCCCCCCCTCCCATTCCCTCCGCTCCCCACCAGCTTCCGATCCCCCTGGTACCTTCTGAGTCCCCCTGTCGCTCCCGGTGTCCCGCGGGTCCGGCTCATGGGCGCCGCCATCTTGGAAAATGGCAGGCACATGCGCAGTGCGCCTGCCCGAATCTGCCGGCTGCAGATTCCATTCTTTCATTTTGATCACTCTCACAGTGATCAAAATGAAATAAAAAGTAAATAAACCCCCCGATTATCACCCCCATAGGTAGTCACAACTAATAAAATAAAGAAAATATTTTTATTTTTCCATTAGGGTTAGGGTTGGAAGGAGGATTAGGGTTGGAAATAGGGTTAGGGTTGGAATTAGGATTAGGGTTGGAATTAGGGTTAGGCTTGTGGTTAGGGTTATGGTTGGGATTAGGGTTAGGGGTGTGTTGGGGTTAGGGATAGGGATGTGTTGGGGTTAGGGCTGTGGTTAGGGGTGTGTTGGGGTTAGGGTTGAAGTTAGAATTGATGGGTTTCCTCTTTTTAGGCACATCAGGGGGTCTCCAAACGTGACATGGTGCAACCATTGATTCCAGCCAATTTTGCGTTCAAAAAGTCAAACGGTGCTCCCTCCCTTCCAAGCCCCGACGTGTACCTAAACAGTGGTTTACCCCAACATATGGGGTATCAGCGTACTCAGGAAAAATTGCACAACAACTTTTGGGGACTAATTTTTCCTGTTACCCTTGGGAAAATAAAAAATTGGGGGCTAAAAAATTTTTTTTTGTGGAAAAAAATGATTTTTTCATTTTCACCTATCTGCATTATAAACTTCTGTGAAGCACTTGGGGGTTCAAAGTGCTCACAACACATCTACATAAGTTCCTTGGAAGGTCTAGTTTCCAAAATGGGGTCACTTGTGAGGGGTTTCCACTGTTTAGGCACATCAGGGGCTCTGCAAACGTAATGACCACTGCAGACTATTACATCAAAGTCTGCATTTCAAAACGTCACTACTTCCATTCCGAGCCCTGACGTGTGCCCAAACAATGGTTCCCCCCCACATATGGGGTACCAGCGTACTCGGGACAAACTGGACAACAACCTTTGGGGTCCAATTTCTCCTGTTACTCTTGTGAAAATAGAAAATTGTGAACTAAAAAAATCATTTTTTGAGGAAAAAATGATTTTTTATTTTCATGGCTCTGCGTTATAATCTTCTGTGAAGCACTTGGGGGTTCAAGGTGCTCACCACACATCTAGGCAAGTTCCTTATGGGGTCTAGTTTCCAAAATGGGGTCACTTGTGGGGGGTTTCCACAGTTTACGAACATCAGGGGCTCTGCAAATGTAACATGATGCCCGCAGACCATTCCATCAAAGTCAGCATTTCAAAATGTCACTACTTCCCTTCCGATCCCTGACGTGTGCTCATACAGTGGTCATCCCCCACATATGGGGTATCAGCGTACTCAGGACAAACTGACAACAACTTTTGGGGTCCAATTTATCCTGTTACCCATGTGAAAAAAAAAATTGCGGCCTAAAAATCTTTTTTTTTTTTTTTTTTTGAGGAAAAAAAAATAGTAACATAGTAACATAGTTTTGAAGGCTGAAGGAAGACCTTATGTCCATCTAGTTCAGCCTATTTTTAGTGCATTTGTTCTGCATTGTTGATCCTGGTGAAAGCATCCATTCCTTTCTTAAATTCATTCAGTGAGTTGGCCATCACCACTTCCTCAGGAAGAGAATTCCAGAGCCTCACTGCTCTTACCGTGAAGAACCCTCTTCTATGCTGGTGCAGAAATTGTCTTTCCTCCAAGCGAAGAGAATGCCCCCTTGTTCTTGTCACAGTCCTTGGTACAAACAGTTCATTGGAGAGATCTCTGTATTGCCCTCTGATATACTTGTACATATATATTAAGTCTCCCCTAAGTCTTTTCTTTTCTAGAGTAAATAGACCTAATTTTGATAACCTTTCTGGGTATTGTAGTGAACCAACTCCATTTATCATTTTAGTAGCCCGCCTTTGAACCCTTTCAAGTTCAGTAATGTCTTTCTTGAGCACCGGCGTCCAAAATTGCACACAATACTCCAAGTGTGGTCTGACGAGTGATTTGTACAGAGGGAGAATTAGGTTTTCATCTCGTGTCTCCAGACCTCTTCTAATGCATCCCATGACCCTATTTGCTTTGGTGGCAGCTGCCTGACACTGGGCACTCCAATTTAGCTTCTTATTGACTAAGATGCCTAAGTCTTTTTCCATGTCTGATTTCCCCAGCAGTTTACCATTTAGTAAGTAATTGTAGCATCTGTTTCTCCTTCCCATGTGCATAACCTTACACTTATCTGTGTTAAACCTCATTTGCCATTTTTCAGCCCAATTCTCCAATTTACTCAAATCTGTCTGTAGCTGCAAACTGTCCTCCTTTGTGTTAACTACCTTACATAGTTTTGTGTTATGAATGAGTCACCGTAGGAGGCAAAGACAGAAATACTAGCTAAGTCCAGAAAACCAGAGAAGTTGGCAGCTATTGGATTGCAGACCCCTGAACCTAACAACAACAACTAGCAGTAGCCGTGGGGGGTTCCTACGGTGCCCTAGACCCCTCGATCACAGCCAGAGAACTACATAGCCTAAAGACAGAAAGGGAAATCTAAACTGCCCCAGAGCAGACCCCAAAGCAATAGGCAGCCCCCAACATATAATGACGGTGAAGCAAGATGAAAAAACACTCACACAGATAGAAAGATAGGCTGAGCAAATGATGGGGCCCAAGCTAACTAAAAAGGACAGGAAAGAAAAGCTGCAATCTGCCAAAACCCTCTGAAAACCAGGGCCAACAGACTGATAGGTAAAAAAGCCCTGAAGACGCTAGGCTTCAAAAAGACTATATCAGTACTCAGATATTTTCTGAAGACAGAGCAAAAAGGAATTCAGCTCACCCAGCAGGGAAAGGCAGAAATCCAGAAAAACAAGGCAAAACAAAATCAAAACACAAATGCAAAAAGCAGAGCAGAAAAACTTAGCTTTTGAGGAGCAGGAATCAGACTGGTCTCCAAGAATCCCTCAGAGAAATCACCCGCAAGGCAGAAGGGCGTCGGCTGCCTTATATCCAGTCAGCAATTCCAGTCACCCAGTTATCATCATTCTTCTCAGGTGCTTTGTAATCAGCCTCACTACCTTCCTTCACCAGAAGAGGGAGTTCATCAGACCTCAATGGTGAAGGGGAAAATGAATTCACAACAGTACCTCCCCCTTGAGGAGGGGTCACCGAACCCTCATCCATGCCACCAGGGCAATCAGGATGAGCCCAATGAAAGGCACGCACCAATCTTTTGGCATGAATATCAGAGGCAGAGACCCAGGAATTATCCTCCTGACCATAACCCTTCCACTTAACCAAATACTGGAGTCTCCGTCTAGCCAGATGGGAATACAGTATCTTCTCTACCTCATATTCCATGTTACCTTCAACTAATACAGGGTCCGGAGGTGCCACCCCAGGAACAACTGGTTCAACAAACCTCTTCAACAAGGACTTATGAAACACATTATGAATTTTAAATGTGACAGGAAGAGCCAAACGAAAAGAGACCGGATTAATAATCTCCAAAATCTTGTAAGGTCCAATAAATCTAGGCTTAAACTTAGGAGAAGCCACCTTCATAGCGATATTTTTTGATGATAACCAAACCATATCACCAACCTTAAACTGGGGACCAGTGGTCCTATGTCGGTTGGAAAACTGCTGGGCCTTTTCCTGGGAGAGAGATAACTTATCCACCACTTGGTCCCAGATCTGGTGCATTCTCTCCACCACAGTGTCAACACCTGGGCAGGCAGAAGGCTCCACCTGCCCTGAAGAAAATCGAGGATGAAACCAAAGTTACAAAAAAAAAGGTGACATCAAAGTGGCAGAACTAGCTCTATTATTTAAAGCAAATTCGGCCAAGGGCAAAAATGAAACCCAATCATCCTGATTAGCGGAAATAAAACATCTCAAATACGACTCCAAGGTCTGGTTTGTTCTCTCCGTCTGCCCATTGGTCTGAGGGTGAAAAGCAGAGGAGAATGACAACTGAATTCCCAGCTTGGAACAGAAAGTCCTCCAAAATCTAGACACAAACTGAACTCCTCTGTCAGATACAATGATCTCAGGAATCCCGTGCAAGCGAACCACCTGTTGCAAAAACAGGGGCACCAACTCAGAAGATGGCAACTTAGGGAGTGGTACAAGATGTACCATCTTAGAGAACCTATCACAAATCACCCAAATAACAGTCATTCTCTGAGAGACAGGCATATCAGAGATGAAATCCATTGAAATATGGGTCCATGGCCTCCTGGGGACCGGCAAAGGCATCAACAACCCACTAGAGCGAGAACAAGGTTTAGACCGGGAGCAAGTCCCACAGGACTGCACAAAATTCCTGACATCACGAGACAAGGCGGGCCACCAAAAAGACCGACTCACCAGATCTCTAGTACCAAAAATACCTGGATGACCAGCCAATGCAGAGCAATGAACTTCAGACATCACTCTCTTCTTCCACTGGTCAGGAACATACAACTTTCCACTGGGACAACGCTCAGGTTTGTCCTCCTGGAACTCTTCCAGAGCACGTCTCAAATCGGGCAAGATGGCAGAAAGAACTACTCCTTCGCCTAAGATGGTAGCAGGCTTGGTCACCACAGGAGAATCAGCAAAGAAGCTCCTAGAGAGGGCGTCTGCCTTGACATTCTTAGTGCCAGGAAGAAAAGAGACCACAAAATCAAAATGTGTAAAAAAACAAGGCCCACCTAGCCTGTCTAGGGTTCAAGCGTTTGGCCGACTCCAGGTAAATCAAATTCTTGTGGTCAGTGAGGACAACGATTTGGTGTTTAGCTCCCTCCAACCAATGTCTATGTCTCCACTCCTCAAATGCCCATTTCATGGCTAACAGTTCCCGATTCCCCACATCATAGTTACGTTCAGATGGAGAGAACTTTCGAGAAAAGAAAGCACAGGGATTCATTTTAGATGTTACAGGATCCTTTTGGGACAAAACAGCTCCTGCACCAATCTCAGAAGCATTCACCTCTACCTGGAACGGGAGTGAGACATCAGGTTGCCGCAAAACCGGGGCAGAAGTGAATCTTTGCTTCAGCTCCTGAAAGGAAGAAACAGCCTCCGGAGACCAATTCAACACATCAGCACCCTTCTTAGTCAGATCAGTCAATGGCTTGGCAATACTAGAAAATTTTGCTATAAATTTCCGATAAAAATTAGCAAAACCCAAAAACTTCTGGAGGGCCTTCAAAGAAGTGGGCTGAACCCAATCGTAAATGGCCTGTACCTTGGCCGGGTCCATTTCAATAGTTGACGGAGACAAAATAAATCCCAAAAATGAAATCCTCTGTACCCCAAAAAGGCATTTCGATCCTTTGACATACAGGGAATTCTCCCTCAAGATCCGGAACACAGTCCGAACATGTTCCACAAGAGAATCCCAATCCTTGGAGAAGATCACAATATCATCGAGATAGATAATCAAAAATTTATCCACAAAGTCTCGAAAAATGTCGTTCATGAAGCACTGGAAGACAGAAGGGGCATTAGTGAGCCCAAAAGGACACCCTCCGGAGTATTAAACGCCGTCTTCCATTCATCCCCATGCTTAATGCGGATAAGATTATACGCCCCCTGAGGTCAAGCTTGGTAAACCAGCAAGCACCTTTAACTCTGGAGAATAGATCCGAAATCAGGGGTAACGGATACTGATATTTAATAGTAATTTTGTTGAGGGCACGATAATCAATACAAGGCCTTAATGAACCATCCTTTTTGGCCACGAAAAAAAAACCGGCACCTAAGGGTGAAGAGAATGGTCTAATATGACCCTTCTCCAACGCCTCCTTAATATAGGATCGCATAGCCTCGTGCTCGGGTACAGATAAATTGAAGAGCCGACCCTTGGGAAATTTACACCCCGGGCTCAGTTCAATTGTACAGTCATAATTCCTATGAGGAGGCAAAAACGCAGACTCATTCTCACTAAATACATCATAAAAGTCTGCCAAATAGTCAGGAACATCATGCGACTGAGGAGAGGTGGAAAAAACCGGAGCCTCACTAAGGGCACACCGACAACCCCAACTCACCACAGACACAGATTTCCAATCTAAAACTGGATTATGAATTTGCAACCAGGGAAACCCCAGAACAATGGTATCATGCAAATTATGCAACACCAAAAATCTGCAATTTTCTTGATGGTCTGGGGCGACCCGCATTACCACCTGGGTCCAAAACTGAGGTTTATTTTTCGCCAAAGGAGTAGCATCAATCCCCCTCAAAGGGATAGGCGTCCGCAGAGGTGTCATCGGAAATCCACAACGTTTAGCAAAATCCAAGTCCATTAGGTTCAGGGCTGCTCCCGAATCCACAAAAGCCTTGGCGGAAAATGTGGACAGGGAGCAGATAAGAGTAATTGCCAGAAGAAACTTAGGTTGAACACCACCCACAGAAAACGTGTGTGCAAAACGTTTCTCTTGTTTAGGACAGACAGAAATAATATGCGAGGCATCTCCACAAAAAAAACACAGCTTATTACGCCTTCTGAACTCCTGACGTTGCTCCCTGGACAAAATTCTATCACATTGCATAGGTTCAGACACTTGTTCAACAGGTGGCAACACCTCTCGTGCAGTCCTGCGTTCACGTAAACGCCGATCAACCTGAATGGCTAATGACATAGAATCGTCCAGACCAGAGGGAACAGGAAATCCCACCATAGTATCTTTTACGGCTTCTGACAAACCCTTCCGAAAGAGAGCTGCCAAGGCATTATCATTCCAGGTAGTAAGGACGGCCCACTTTCGGAATTTTTGACAGTACAATTCTGCAGAATCTCGACCCTGGCTCAATGCCAACAGGGTCCTTTCAGCCTGATCAATTGCATTAGGTTCATCATACAACAACCCCAAGGCTTGAAAAAATGAGTTCACATTAGTCAGAATAGGATCATCTGGTTTCAAAGAAAACGCCCAATCCTGGGGATTGCCACGCAGCAAAGAGATGACAATTGTAACCTGCTGCGTGGAGCTCCCTGACGAGTTAGGCTTCAAGGCAAAAAATAATTTACAATTATTTTTGAAATTCAAAAATTTAGACCGATCCCCAAAAAACACATCAGGAGTAGGTATCTTTGGTTCAACAGCATGTGAATGAGCAAGGTAGGTGGAAATTCCCGGCACTTCCGCAGCGAGCTGCTCCACACGATCAGACAATTGCTTTATCTCCATTGAGAGAAAAAAAAATCCCCCTACGGCCTCAGAGATATAGAGGAAAAAATATACACTTTTTTTTTTTTTTTTACAATTCTTTTCTGCTGTTGAGTACCCTAGGATCTGCGGTATGGCGGGTGATTCTGTTATGAATGAGTCACCGTAGGAGGCAAAGACAGAAATACTAGCTAAGTCCAGAAAACCAGAGAAGTTGGCAGCTATCGGATTGCAGACCCCTGAACCTAACAACAACAACTAGCAGTAGCCGTGGGGGGTTCCTACGGTGCCCTAGACCCCTCGATCACAGCCAGAGAACTACATAGCCTAAAGACAGAAAGGGAAATCTAAACTGCCCCAGAGCAGACCCCAAAGCAATAGGCAGCCCCCAACATATAATGACGGTGAAGCAAGATGAAAAAACACTCACACAGATAGAAAGATAGGCTGAGCAAATGATGGGGCCCAAGCTAACTAAAAAGGACAGGAAAGAAAAGCTGCTGTCTGCAATCCGCCAAAATCCTCTCAAAACCAGGGCCAACAGACTGATAGGGAAAAAAGCCCTGAAGACGCTAGGCTTCAAAAAGACTATATCAGTACTCAGGTATTTTCTGAAGACAGAGCAAAAAGGAATTCAGCTCACCCAGCAGGGAAAGGCAGAAATCCAGAAAAACAAGGCAAAACAAAACCAAAACACAAATGCAAAAAGCAGAGCAGAAAAACTTAGCTTTTGAGGAGCAGGAATCAGACTGGTCTCCAAGAATCCCTCAGAGATATCACCCGCAAGGCAGAAGGGCGTCGGCTGCCTTATATCCAGTCAGCAATTCCAGTCACCCAGTCATCATCATTCTGCTCAGGTGCTTTGTAATCAGCCTCACTACCTTCCTTCACCAGAAGAGGGAGTTCATCAGACCTCAATGGTGAAGGGGAAAATGAACTCACAACAGTTTTGTATCATCTGCAAATACTGATATTTTACTGTGTAAGCCATCCACTAGATCATTAATAAATATATTAAATAGTAGGGGGCCCAATACAGAACCCTGTGGTACCCCACTAGTAACCCTGGCCCAATCTGAGTATGCGCCATTAATAACCACTCTTTGATGACTTCTGGTTCCGGCGCCCACATGTGAGGAGGAGATCTCCCAGCGCTCCCCAATCCCCTGCCAAAAGGCAGCAAAAATACCGAAACCAGACCCCTGACATACCTGAAACAGGTGAAGGAGAGTGCCCGGATTCAGCACACCGCCTCATGAACAGATACGTCCTCAGGAACGGCGGTAAGGAGACACCACAGAACCGGGGAAAGGAGACACGCGCGTCTCTGAAAAAAAAATGGCGCCGACGTCGGCCTCAGCAGCGGCTGCAAAGCAGCCAGTGAAGAAAGCGGGGCAAGGAGGAGAGAGAGGTGGAGGGGGAACGCTGCATAGAGCGAGAGAAATGACCGCAGGGGACCCCACCGGGACCCACAAGACATACAATATCCTTGAGATACAGAGCACCCCTGAAGCATTCAGTGCCCTGGAGGCGCGTCATACTCCTGAGACACACAGCCCCCCTGAGACACAGGTGCCTAATATTGATTAAAAAAACTGGCTGAAGAAGTGGCGGGACACTTGCTGCCGGAGATAGCACCCAGACTTAAAGAATATATTAGCTCTGCCCTACACGACATGCAGAAACAATTAAACGAAACAGCTGAACAAGTGACCTCAGCAGAGACACGTATCTCAACACTGGAGGACGATGTATATGATGACCATGCAACAATATCCAGACTGTCGAAGGAAAATCTGATCTTGAGGGACAGAATCGATGATCTGGAAAACAGATCCAGACGGAGCAACATCAGGATCATAGGAATCTCTGAAAAATTCCCCATAAAAGACCTAAGAGACTTATGCGAAAACATGATCCCTGAGGCATTGGGGGTCGAAGCAGGCAGGAGAATCGAGCGAGTACACCGCATTGGTCCCCCTAAAACCCCGACCGAATCGGGCAACCAGACAAGACCCAGGCAGATCATCGCAAAATATTTGGACTTTACCGATAAAAATGACATCATTCAGTCCTACAGGAGACTCAGACGTCCCCTTGAAAAAAAGGGAGAAAAGGTGCTCTTGTTCAAGGATTTTTCTGCTGAGGTGACCAGACAACGCAGAGCTTTTAGTGTAATATGCTCAGAAATGCACAAAAAAAATATTCGGTTCCAATTGAGATACCCAGCAACCCTCTACATTAGACATCAAGACGGCTCTTCACACTCGTTTTTGAATCCCAAAGAGGCAGAGAAATACCTCAAAAACTTGAGAGGTGAACATACCGGGGAGCTGAGACCACAAAAAACTGCAAGTAATCCCAGGAACCAGCATAATGACTGACCGATGCAAGCGGAGGACAGGAGACCGAGACTAATCTCTGAATTACTGAGAACTCTGGGACAATCTAAAATTCCGGGGAAAACCAGAGAATCCACCCGGCAGGATCACATCAGAAGACGAACCTAAAATGTTGTCCTTACGGTCAGGGACTGTGACATAAGGGGGAGGGGGGAAAAGGGAAAAAAAAAAAAAAGAAAAACAAAAGAGAGGGGGGATGGAAGGGGAGGAGGGGAGCAAGGGAGAAAAATGAGCGGGGAAGAAGTGAAGTCAAAAAGTGACAAAAGCCAAATTTGGCAAGGGCCCTGGAGTCATACTTCAGGTTCCTCATGGGTTAAGGGAAAGGGGAATAGGTTTACTTTTGTTGAAAATGTTTGTTGGAATTGTTATTATAATTTTGAATTCCTTGTTAAGATTTCTACACCAGGCGCTCTCCGGATGATAATATGGAGGAGAATCAGAACACAAAGAAAAAGAAAGGCAGAATACGCCCATGACCGTGTCCCACTACCCATTGTCAGTGTGTCACCCGAGGTGAAACAGGAGGTAAACTACACCACACAACGCAACACAACCAGATTCATCTACCCTAGAAGTACTCTGACATACAGATCACCTACACAAATTCCATGCGGATAGTCACTTGGAATGTAAAGGGTCTGCGGTCTCCACATAAGAGATTAATGATTCTCAGGCATCTCAAACGTATCAAACCAGATATAGCCCTATTACAAGAGACACATTTAGAGATATCAGATTTCCAGAGGATGGAAAAACTATGGGTGGGTAAGACATACGGATCATCAGCAGTCAGTAACAAAGCAGGTGTACTGATCTTAATAGATAAAAATTTACAACATCAGATAGTGGATACCCAATCAGATAAGGCAGGGAGGCTACATTCAATCACCATAACTACATCCGGAGGTACATATAAAATATTAAACATTTATGCCCCTAATGAGAATAACAAAAAATACTATCAATATCTAGAACAGGAAATATTGAAAGACCCAACACAAAATCTAATAATTGGAGGAGATTTCAATTCAGTGGTGAATACCTTAGAAGCCAGGAAAAACAAATCTCAAAAGATATCGGTGGTGAGAAGCCACGACAAAGTGATTCCCCTAATGCTAGAGAACACAGGGTTACATGACGCGTGGAGATATCTCCATCCACAGGATAGAGAATACACATTTTATTCTAATGCCAAGGACTCATGGTCAAGATTAGATTACTTTTTTGTCTCCACCCATCCTCAATAAACTTACTTCGGTCATAATACACGACCTGGTGATATCCGATCATGCCCCAGTGGTTATGGACCTGGCAGAAACGTTCCCTAAAGGAACAGATTATCTGTGGAGGTTCCCTAAGTATTTATATGAAATGAGGACTTTGAACTTAGGTTGAAAGAGTGGTGGGTGGAGATAAGAGAGGATAACAAAGCACATGAGACTGACCCATCCCTATTAAGGGAAACAATTAAAGTAGTCATGAGGGGGAAAATAATCTCATATACATCTTCTATTAAGAAAAAAGCCCAGGAAAAGTACAACGTACTTACGAATAAGCTCAGAAACACTTACACTTTATTTCAAAGTCACCCTAATAAATTAAATAGGGAAAATTGGATAATGGAACAAAGGGAGTATAATACTTGGATGGAAAAAAGGGAGCAGTTATTTAAAACATCTCAAGAGGCCAAACTTCATAAGTTCAGAAATAAGGCAGGAAAATTGATGGCCTCCATGGGCAGAAATAGATTCTTTGCCCAAGGCCCACTACATTTAAAGGATCAAAATGGAGAAATACAAAATAAACCAAAAGATATAGTTAACATATTGGGAAAATATTACAAAAACCTTTATACGGCCATGGCAGATCAAGAAATACCAAATAATACCTTACTTGACCGACCAGATATCCCCATGCTGACAGATGAACAAAAACAGCTCCTTAATGCACCCATCACAGAAGGGGAAATAAAATTAGCAATTAAAAATCTAGGAAACGGGAAAGCCCCGGGTCCGGATGGCTACTCAGGAGAATTTTTCAAGCTTCTACAAGATGAAGCAACCCCTATTATGACAGAAATATTTAACGGGATAATGAAGGGGAAACCCATGACGAGGTCCAGCAACTTAGCATATATTAAGGTTTTACCAAAACCAGGAAAATACCCCATGTCACCAAGTTCATACCGTCCCATATCCCTAATAAATGTAGACAATAAAATAATGTCCAAGATACTAGCCGACAGATTGGCAGATGTTTTGCCAAAACTAATATCTGACCCGCAGGCGGGATTTGTAAAGGGGAGATCTGCGACGATCAACATAAGGAAAGTCATACTGGCATTGGACATGGCGGAAATGAATTTTGGAGGTCCCTTTTTGGCCTATATCAAAGAAATATATTCAAAACCTGAAGCCCAGATTTACATTCCTGGTTTCCTTTCTGATAGATTCCAGTTGTCCAAGTGTACAAGACAAGGGTGCCCACTGTCACCATTGCTGTTCAATGTAGCGTTGGAACCTCTGGTGAGAGAGCTATCTGACCCATTGCTGTTCCCTGGAATTCAGATCAACAAGGAGGCAGTGCAAGCTATTTTCTTTGCAGACGACATTCTGCTTTTCCTTGGTGATCCATTTGAACAGGTGGCAATGGCACTGAAAACAATACATACATATGGGACTTATTCGGGCTTTAAAATTAACAAAACAAAGTGCGAGCGGCTTCCCTTGGGAAAGTGGGACACGAGAAACCAAGACAAATTAAACGAAGCGCAATTAGGGGTGAGCATTGCAAAATCCTACATCAAATATCTGGGCGTTAAAATAGGGGGGGAGCCATCTTCCATTTATAAACTAAATTACCCACCATTAATAACAAACATAGTGAAAGATCTAGAAAGATGGAGAGATTTACCACTAAACTTGACAGGGAGAGTACAGCTAATTAAAATGATGAGCACCTCGAAACTAATGTACCACCTACAAACAATCCCATTACTTTTGAAACATAAAGACATAAAAATTTTAAACACAAATTCGTCTGGAGAAACAAACAACCGCGCATAAGTCTCAAAAAGCTGATGACTCCAAAGTTAGAAGGGGGCCTAAACCTACCTAGTGTTAGAAATTACAATATAGCAAGCCTTGCGAGGTACCTTCTGAATTGGATTCACGAGGAGAGCAAATACCCTGCCTATAAATTGGAGAAAGACTACGCCCAACCGTTGGATCTTAGATCCCTAATACACGCAAGAATAAAGATGTTACCGCCCAAAATAAAAAACTCACTGATATTTAGAGACACCATAGCCACCTGGAAGACGGTGAGAAAAAAATATAAATTATCGTTTAGAATATCAAAATACCTTCCAATATGGAACAACCCAGAATTTCTACCGGGAGTAGAAAATAAATTATATAAAGAATGGAGAGATAGGGGTATAAAAGACATCACACACCTGATACATCCCACAGAAAACAGATGGCTACGTAAAAAAGAAATAATAGAAAAATTCAGTCTAAAAGAATATCAAACTATACAATTTGAACAAATTAAATACCATGTCATGACCCAACTAGTTGACACGCAGACTGAGTCCACACGTAATGCGTTTGACGTAATGGTTAATTCAGCGAAAAACTCAGCGTCTATATCAAAGCTATATAGCGAGATGAGAGAGGTCCTCTTGGATAGCCACCCAGACACATTCTATAAGAAATGGGAAACGCAACTAGAGGATAAAGATTTGGGAGACAAAATAAGGAAAGGGTGGATGAAAGTCCGCCAGTTCCTTGGAAATGAAGGCTGGAGAGAAACTCAATATAAAATAATCCATAGGGCGATTTATGCCTTCCAGTTTCCAAAGGGCTCTGCAGCATCAGAAAGAATCACCCACTGTCCCAAATGCAACACACCACATACTGATCTACTTCACGGTTTGCTGACTTGCCAGCTAGTAACAGACCTCTGGTGGGCGGTGAGAAAATTTATGGAAAAAATCTGGGACTGGGGGGACGAAATCCCGGTGAACTTGGTTCTCTTCCATTATTGGGAGGAACAATCTAAAATACGATTGGGAAGCGGAAGCCCCCCACAGGTTGTACATATAATTATTATGCTCACAAAGAAATTACTATTAAAATATTGGCTGAAGTCAGAAATACCAACCATTAAGGAACTCACGGAACATCTAAAACATATAATGATTCTCGATAAATTAGAAGCAGAGAAGAGAAAGTCCAAAGATACAGCTAAATTTTTCACGAAATGGAAACAGTTTATTAGGGAACATTGCAGTGGGGAAGAAATAAAGCGTATAGTTGGTCCATTTGTGGACACAACGTGGTATCACACAGAAGCTCTGGGAGGAACATTGGGCTTGCTAAAACTGAATTAAAAGACCTGAAGAAGTGATGATTGTCGGCCGGAGAGCGTCCTGGTTGATCCCAGATGGAGGGATATGTTCTAACTGTAGTCTGATAAAGCTTCAGGGTAAGGGGAGGAGATTTGTATGAAAAAGTTATATGGGGAGGGAGATATTAATAATTCAAACTGAAGCCTAAAGAGATGAAGGGTTACCACTAGCAATGTCTGACAAACCTGCAATGTAATAATTTATATAGCATTATGTCTCTTTTGAATTGTGCAAGTCTGTTATTGTTTTGTTAAAAACCAATGAAAAGAGTTTAAAAAAAAAAAAAAATAACCACTCTTTGTTTTTGATCACTAAGCCAGCTACCTACCCATCTGCACACATTTTCACATTTTTTTATTTTCACGGCTCTGCGTTATAAACTTCTGTGAAGCACTTGGGGGTTCAAGATGCTTACCACACATCTAGATAAGTTCCTTGGGTGGGTCTAGTTTCCAAAATAAGGTCAAATGTGGGGGGTTTCTACTGTTTAGGCACACGGGCTCTGCAAATGTAACATGACGCCCGCAGACCATTCCATCAAAGTCAGCATTTCAAAATGTCACTACTTCCCTGCAGAGTCCCAACGTGTGCCCAAACAGTGGTTCCCCCCACATAAGGGGTACCAGCGAACTCAGGACAAACTGTACAACAACTTTTGGGGTCCAATTTCTCCTGTTACCCTTGTGAAAATAAAAAATTGCGGACTAAAAAATATTTTTTTTAGGAAAAAAATATATTTTTTATTTTCACGGCTCTTCGTTATAAACTTCTGTGAAGCACCTGGGGGTTTAAAGTGCTCACTATGCATCTAGATAAGTTCCTTAGGGGGTCTAGTTTCCAAAATGGGGTCACTTATGGGGGAGCTCCAAAGTTTAGGCACACAGGGGATCTCCAAACACAACATGGTGTCCGCTAACGATTGGAGCTAATTTTAATTTCAAAAAGTCAAATGGCGCTCCTTCCCTTCTGAGCCCTGCCGTGCGCCCAAACAGTGGTTCCCCACCACATATGGGGTACCAGCGTACTCAGGACAAACTGGACAACAACTTTTGTGGTCCAATTTCTCTTGTTACCCTTGTGAAAATAAAATATAGCGTGCTAAAAAATCATTTTTGAGGAAAATAAATGATTTTTTATTTTCACTGCTCTACGTTATAAACTTTTGTGAAGCACTTGGGGGTTCAAAGTGCTCCCTACACATCTAGATAAGTTCCTTAAGGGGTCTAGTTTCCAAAATGGTGTCACTTGTGGGGGAGCTCCAATGTTTAGGTACACAAGGGCTCTCCAATCGAGACATGGTGTCCAATAACGATTGGAGCTAATTTTCCATTCAAAAAGACAAATGGTGCTCCTTCCCTTCCGGGCCCTGCCATGCGCCCAAACAGTGGTTTATGACCACATATGAGGTATTGGTGTGCTCAGGAGAAATTGCCCAACAAATTTTAGGATCCATTTTTCCTGTTGCCCATGTGAAAATGAAAAAACTGAGGCTAAAAGATAATTTTTGTGAAAAAATAGTCCTTTTTTTAAAGGATCAATTTGTGAAGCACCTGGGGGTTCAAAGTGAACACTATGCATCTGGATAAGTTCCTGGGGGGGTCTAGTTTCCAAAATGGGGTCGCTTGTGGGGAAGCTCCAGTGTTTAGGCACACAGCGACTCTCCAAACGGGACATGGCAGGCGCTAAATATTCCAGCATATTTTCAATTCAAAAAGTCAAATGGCGCTCCTTCCCTTCTGAGCCCAGCCGTGCACCCAAACAGTGGTTTATGACCACATATGAGGTATCGCTGTGCTCAGGAGAAATTTCCCAACAAATTTTAGGATCCATTATTTCCTGTTGCCCATGTGAAAATGAAAAAAATGATGCTAAAAGAAAATTTGTGTTGGAAAAATTAAAATGTTCATTTTTTCCTTCCACGTTGCTTTAGTTCCTGTGAAGCACCTGAAGGGTTAATAATCTTCTAGAATGTAGTTTTGAGTAGCTTCAGGGGTGCAGTTTTTAGAATGGCATCACTTTTGGGTAGTTTCTGCCATATAGACCCCTGAAAGTGACTTCAAATGTGAAGTGGTCCCTAAAAAAAAATGGTTTTCTAAATTTTGTTGTAAAAATGAGAAATCGCTGGTCAACTTTTAACCCTTATTACTTCCTAACAAAAAAAATTTGTTTCCAAAATTGTGCTGATGTAAAGTAGACATGTGGGAAATGTTATTTAGTAACTATTTTGTGTCACATAACTCTCTAGTTTAACAGAATATAAATTTAAAATGTGAAAATTGCGAAATTTTCGCCAAATTTCTGATTTTATCACAAATAAATGCAAAAATTATCGACCTAAATTTACCACTAACATGAAGTCCAATGTGTCATGAAAAAACAATCTCAGAATCGCTAGGATCCGTTGAAGCGTTCCAGAGTTATTACCTCATAAAGGGACACTGGTCAGAATTGCAAAAAATGGCCAGGTCATTAAGGTCAAAATAGGCTGGGTCATGAAGGGGTTAATTATTATGATACTTTTTTGTTCTTCCTATGATGCATTGTGAATAACTGCTAATGGCCTAATATTAATGGCTGTTCCATATATGGTTCTAATTTTATACATGTCAACATTGTAATCATGATATTATTTTTTGTTCATTTGACTATATTTATTCTCTCTGCATTTTTATTGTCTTATAGTAATGGTGGGATCATTGATGTTTGTTTATCTAGGTAAGCTGTTTGGTTCTTGTTTTATTGATTATGTCGGTAATTATGCCTTAAATACAAATACACAGTCATATGTAAAAGTTTGGGCACTCCTATTAATGTTAACCTTTTTTCTTTAGAACAATTTTGGTTTTTGCAACAGCTATTTCAGTTTCATATATCTAATAACTGATGGACTCAGTTATATTTCTGGATTCAAATGAGGTTTATTGTACTAACAGAAAATGTGCAATCTGCATTTAAACCAAATTTGACCGGTGCAAAAGTATGGGCACCTCAACATAATAGTGACAGTAATATTTCGTAGATCCTCCTTTTGCAAAAATAACAGCCTCTAGTCGCTTCCTGTAGCTATTAATGAGTTCCTGGATCCTGGATGAAGGTATTTGTGACCATTCCTGTTTACAAAACAATTCCAGCTCAGTTAAGTTTAATGGTTGCCGAGCATGCACAGCCCGCTTCAAATCATCCCACAGATGTTCAATGATATTCAGGTCTGGGGACTGGGATGGCCATTCCAGAACATTGTAATTGTTCCTCTGCATGAATGCCTGAGTAGATTTGGAGCGGTGTTTTGGATCATTGTCTGGCTGAATTATCCATCCCCTGCGTAACTTCAACTTCGTCACTGATTCTTGCACATTATTGTCAAGAATCTGCTGATACTGAGTTGAATCCATGCGACCCTCAACTTTAACAAGATTCCCGGTGCCGGCATTGGCCACACAGCCCCAAAGCATGATGGAACCTCCACCAAATTTTACTGTGGGTAGCAAGTGTTTTCTTGGAATGCTGTGTTTTTTAGCCTCCATGCATAACGCCTTTTTGTATGACCAAACAACTCAATCTTTGTTTCATCAGTCCACAGGACCTTCTTCCAAAATGTAACTGGCTTGTCCAAATGTGCTTTTGCATACCTCAGGCGACTCTGTTTGTGGCGTGCTTGCAGAAACGGCTTCTTTCGCATCACTCTCCCATACAGCTTCTCCTTGTGCAAAGTGCGCTGTATTGTTGACCGATGCACAGTGACTCCATCTGCAGCAAGATGATGCTGCAGGTCTTTGGAGGTCTGTGGATTGTCCTTGACTGTTCTCACCATTCTCTGCCTTTCTGATATTTTTCTTGGCCTGCCACTTCTGGGCTTAACAAGAACTGTACCTGTGTTCTTCCATTTCCTTACTATGTTCCTCACAGTGGAAACTGACAGGTTAAATCTCTGAGACAACTTTTTGTATCCTTCCCCTGAAAAGCTATGTTGAATAATCTTTGTTTTCAGATCATTTGAGAGTTGTTTTGAGGAGCCCATGATGCCACTCTTCATAGGAGACTCAAATAGGAGAACTACTTGCAAGTGGCCACCTTAAATACCTTTTCTCATGATTTGATACACCTGGCTATGAAGTTCAAAGCTCAATGAGGTTACAAAACCAATTTAGTGCTTCAGGAAGTCAGTAAAAAGTAGTTAGGAGTGTTCAAATCAAGAAAATGAAACGGGTGCCCATACTTTTGCACCGGTCAAATTTTGTTTAAATGCAGATTGCACATTTTCTGTTAGTACAATAAACCTCATTTGAATCCAGAAATATAACTGAGTCCATCAGTTATTAGATATATGAAACTGAAATAGCTGTTGCAAAAAACAAAATTGTTATAAAGGAAAAAGGTTAACATTAATAGGGGTGCCCAAACTTTTACATATGACTGTATGTAATTAGTTAGAATCACTACTTTGCACCTTGCACATTGCTTAATGATCATGTGGTATTTCTGACCCGTGAGTTATTATTTATTGAGCAATTATCTTATTTTTGCAATTGCACATAGTCACTTTACATTCTTATTTATATTATTATGCCTATGTGGAGTCCCTGATGCTTCGTCACATTCTTCAGGCTGACGTCCGGTCTGTGTCTACGTCATGTAGGGCTTGGTGCTGGCCCGCTCGCGTGACTAGGATCGTGATGTTCATCTCCAGGCGTGGGACGCAAGGGTGACGGGATTCGCGGCATGCGCACAATGAGTTCATAACACGGTCATTTGACCGGAATCACTGTGTAAACTGTATGTATCTCTGCACTTTAACACCTTGTCATTCTAACACGTACATCAACATGTGCTTATATCACCCTACATGGGTCAATATAATAGCATTGCTACAGGCACCACCATTTCCCAATGGCCATTTTTATACTAGTAAACTGGCCATCATTGAGCGCTGCCTCGATTATGTTTCCATTTAGTTCATTCCCAGTATACGCTCACATGTGCACATGTATTGTTGTTAGCACATTTGCACTGTGCCAAGTGTATCAGTGGATTTTTGTATTCAGCTGCTTCTTCGGACACACAATCTCTATAGTCTTTAGATTATCCACATTATTATTTGGATATGCACCCCCGGTCATCTTGTTGTATTACTCTCGCACATCTATTGATTGGTTAATAAAGTTTAGATATTCAGTAACACGATCTATATTTGTCCTTTACTCTGTTTTTTTTTTCTTGTAGTCTCTGCAGAATGAAAAGCACAAAAAACAGACTGGTGAAAAAATAAAAAACATACACTTCTATCGCCAATCTCCTGTCTCTGTCCGGTCCTCCGCTGGCTCGCTTACTCCCACCTGAATTCCCTATTCGCAGCCTCCTTACTAACAGCCCAGCACCTTGTAATTCAAGTGACACAAAACGGAGAACACGAGAATTGGCCGGTCCTACGTTCTCTGCACAGATGAGAGCATGTTCACACTGAGCAAGTGACAGATGTGATAGTCTGGAGACGCCGTGGTGAATGTTATGCAGTCTGCACCATCACCTGGTAGGACGGGTACTATGTGACAGCCAACAGCTCCTGACTGCTATTAGGTACCAGGATGAAATTCTCAGAGCCATTGTCAGACCTTACCACAGTGCAGTGGACCCTGGGCTCCTCCTAGTGCAGGACATTACTCGACCTCATGTGAACAGACTGGGTACGCAGTTACTGAATGATGAAGGTATTGATGAGTCCATGATCCCCAGACCTGGTGCAATTTGTACAGCCACACAGGGGTCCAAGAGGTTAGGGGGCCACTACCACCTCCAAAACAGGCCCAGACCTGAATCCAATTGGGAACCTCTAAAACATTATGCATCAATGCATCTAATGCCGGGGTCTGGGAGGCTGTGGTTGGTGTTGCCCAAAAAGCTGATTGCAACAGACTCCATGGATGAGCGACTTATGTCTATTAATGTACAGAAGGGAGGCTATATTGGGCACTGATATATATTTTTTAAATGCCAGAAATGTATTTTTTAACTTTTTGAGTTCCTTGATTATTATTCTCACTGTAAGAGGAAAATAAACAAATGAGATGAGAAAATGTATGTTTTTCATTTAGTTGCATAATAATTCTGCACAATAATAGTTACTCAATACTTCTGCGCACAGAGATATTCTCCTAAGAAAGAAAAAACTTTATTTTTAATTTCCTAAATATTCAGGTTTCAGATTAACATTTTGAATCAATCAGCAGCACAATAGTTGTTCCATAATAAAATGAATCAAAAATACAAATTGTGCACACAGGGTGTATATGTACATGCATACAGCCGCAAAAATTTGGTTCATCATCCTTTAAATTTCATTTCTATCTATTATCTATCTATTTCTCTCTCTATCATCTCTCTCATGGTGACATCACAATAAAACCGATGTCACAAGTGATGTGATGACATCTTCACATTCTATATTCTATTGTACTAGCCTAAGGGAAATCACTGCCTTACAGACTCCCAAGGGTGAGGCAACCCCTTTTGTTTTACGTGATGAACGAAGCAAAAATTCATTCTAAAATGGATAAAGAGAGAAGAAGAGCCCAAAGAGATCGGGTTCTGAGAGAGAAGAGAGGAATAAATGAAGAGCAGGTACCATTGTTCGCTTTAGGGCGAAAAGACTCTATATTACCGGACATGGACACTGAAGCCTCAGAAATGGCATCCAAACGACAAACTCAGGAGAAAATGAGAAAGTCAAAAAGGCATGAGATCCTTACAGAGAAAAGGAAAATGGAGACCCTCATGGAGTCTCACTCTGCAGCCTCCGCTGAGCTTCAGAGGGCCATTCTTATCTCCTTGAAAAAAATCGGAGATCTGGTCCCTGAAATACGGAGGAGGAACAAAGAAGACATCCTCAATAAGTGGAGAAACATCAGGGCAGAGTTAGAGCTGGAAGAGGTTCTCCAAGAAACACCGAGACATGTCACATTCTCCAGATCTGAAAGTCTGGAGACAGCGAACCTACAAAGAGCGGCAGCCCAGAAGAGGATCAGGAACAGCAGAGACTGGGTTGTCCAATGTACAAGAGGTCTCATCTATGCTAAACCCATTATAAATGGGAATGGTGCATTACAGAGGTCCAGGACATCAGCTGAAAACATCTCCATCCCAGAGAACAAACAGCTGAGTGATTCTCCACCAAACACCTCACTGGATAAAGAGGGACCAGGTAAGATGGACACTGCTCAGTATAATAAGACTGGGGTGAGTGGGATTATACTTCTAATATTATGTACTGGCCACAGTTATCGAAAGTGCAGAAAAACTGTCATTGTTGTCCATAGCAACCAATCACAATGCGCTTTCATTGTTCTATAGAATGTTAAGAAATGGAATCTGTGCTGTGATTCGTTGCTATGGGCAACAGGAACTTTTTGCTAATGGACAGTTTTGATAAATGGGAGCCCAAATATTAGACATTTCCTGCTCATTTACATAATGCTGTATAAAATTGTAATATTTCTTCTGGAGCTATATTTGTTAACCCCTTCTTGAGCTGGTAACTGTACATTTTTTGTCTTACTCCTTATAAAACCAATAACTATTTTTTTAATTTCTCTGACAAAGTAGCCATATGTGGACTTGTTTTTTTAGTGGACAGAGCTGTAGTTTTGAACATTATTTATTTTACCATTCAATGTTCTGGAAAATAGGGAAAAAGATTCAAAGTGTGGGTAAAAAAAGTGATGCTTGTATTATTTTTCTCTGTGTTCATTGAGTGGTAAAAAGGACCTCACAAAATATTTCTCCACGTCAGTGACAACTATGACAATGCTGAATATACATAGGGGTTTTCATTTTACTTGATGTTGAAAGAAAATTGTGAATTTAAAAAATAACTGGTTTGTGTTCCCATATTTTGAGACATTGTCTCTTTCTGATTTTGATAGCTTGATGGAGCTGTGTGAGGACTTACTTTTTGCGTGTCGAGTTGTAGCTTTTATTGATACCTTTCCTGGGTAGAGCGGACATTGTGATATCTCTTCATTACAATTGTTTAGGTGGATGCGGCACTCTCACAAAATCAATTTTCATTTTTTTTCTCATTTCAGTGTTTACAGTTAGGGTTAGTAATAATAAATATTGCATTTTTGTGTATCAGACCAATATAGATGTGGTGATAATAGAGATGCAAATTATTATTATCATTGCTATTATTAATGGGAAAGTTTCAGTTTTTACATTTATTTTCTGTTTTCTTCTGTAACAATTTTTTCAGTTACTTCTTTTCTTTAGTCTCCTTAGGGGACTTGAACCTGTGATCTTCTGATCGCTTGTACTACATACTGTGCTAGAACTGTATATAGCTAAATTAATGTTCTCATATGAAATTAAGCCAGGCTGGTCTTCACAGGAGAAGGAAAGTGAGAGACAGGGGCTTTCAGTAGGTCCAGGTAGTCATTTCAAACAATCAACCCCAGCAATTATATCCTGCAATTGCGTGGACACAAATTGGAAGTCACTTAGTTTAAATACAATTGTCAGCATTGAAATGGATAAACTACAGTAATCGGAGAACGCTCTGGTCGCTGACGTTATAGGCAGGTGGCAGCTATGTAATACAGCAGGCATTGGTACGATGCATGCTCAGCTCCTGAGCCCGCTCCATATATTTACTACACAACCTGACAAACATTTCCATCATATGTTCGCTAAGGGGCTAATAAATCTTGTATCATCTCTTGCAGATGGAATGGATAAGATGTCCATCGACGGAGTGGAAATGATGTCCATCGACACACCATACATGCCGGCACGACGCCTTGGTGATGCCAGTGTACAGATTTCTCCACACAGAGGACTGGTCCACACAGACCAACCTATGGACCTTTACAGTCTTGAGTTCTTGAAAGATCTTGGAAAAGGAGGCTATGGAAAAGTAAGTGTCAATTTATATTTGTCCGTGACCCTCAATGTATCCTGCACAGATACACAGGAGGGATGGACTTATTCATTACAGGATGTTCATATGTAATGATACTTGGAATAAACCAGTGACATGTTACAGAGTAATAGATGGGAGTTTGGTCTGATCTGTTGTGATTTTTCTCCAGGTCAGCTTGGCATCAGATCCGGTCAATGAAGGACTGCTGGCCATTAAGATCATGGACAAGAGATCTTGTGAGCACATAATCTCTACAGAGGTAGAAGTCCTGAGACTGGCTGCCGGGTGCCCCTTCCTAATGTCTATGAGGGCGTTTATGGAGACACCTACGGAATATGCAATAGCCATGGACTATATGGCCGGAGGAGACCTGTTTCACCACATGAAAGATTCAATGATGTTTAACACAAAGACAACAAGGCAAATGTCTTATACTGAATCTTAATAATCCGCTGCCTGCACATTGTAGCCCTGGAGCAATAGAGAGTGACAACAAGAGCAAATAATGAGGTGAAAAGGACACGTGTGTGATCTCCTCATGTTCTCCGTATGATTGCGTATGTAACCACTGATCCATCTTTTACTTTCTATTCCACAGACTCTTTGCGGCAGAGATGGTGTGCGGACTCCAATTCCTGCATGAACACGGCGTCATACATAGGTAATCATTTCACCTCCATAAATCTGTCACATGGGACTCTCTGTTGTCTCCTTACATATCTATTGTAGAAAGTTATTTTCATGAATAATCCTCACAATCAGGGTCTGCTCCTTCTCCCTGCAGTGACCTGAAGCCAGAGAACATCCTCCTCCAAGACAACGGACACATCAAAATCTCCGACTTTGGCTTATCAGCCGTGAATGTATCTGAGGGGGACCTAGTGAGGAACATTGCTGGCACTAAGGGTTACGTAGCGCCTGAGGTAAGGAACATCTCTGTGTGATTGGTGCCGATAGCAGGATTGAGGGATAATCTGATCTCTATGTATCCTGCTCACATCTAATCACAGACCGGTACTCATATTCTCTGTGTATCATTCTTCCCGTAATATTCAACTTCTCTCCAATCTCATGTTCCCACAGATAATGAATGAGGAAGGATACAACCATCTGGCAGACTCCTTTTCCTTCGGAGTCATCCTATATATGATGAGTGTAGGTGACTGGCCATTTTACAGCAAAGTCTCACTGGACAAATACCACCAGTCTCTGCGTGAGCACACCCCTTATTTTCCACCAGGGATATGCACTAATACCACTGACATCATAAAAGGGGTGAGTAGTATCAGATGGATAAAGATGACGGTGGAATGCAAGAATAGATAGAAGATAAGATGTGGACATTCCATAGACATTGTGTAATAACTTATCAGTAATAATACATAATCTAATGACTAATGGTCTCATTCATTTTCTAGCTTCTCTGCAAAACTCCATCTGCCCGATTTGCCATAACATCCATCAGGTCCCACCCGTTCTTCCACTCTATAGACTGGAGCGATGTGGAGTGCGGCAGATCCGACCCACCATTCCCATATTACTTTGTAAGTATAACACATACGGACATCCATAATGTTATCACTACCCAGTAACGCACTTACCCACTATACCTCTTATTGTTATATCCCCCAAAACACTGTATATACGGAATGTGAGGAGCTGATTCTCAGACGTGTATATTTCTCTTCTTACAGCAAGACTATTAAGCTGATAACAGTCAGCCCCATTCCAGTAACATCCAGGAATGAAGATTTACATTAATCGGATGAGACGACAAAACTGGACATTCTCATTAACCGGACTGTGACAAACCTACCGAGCTTCCACCACATAACACCCATGTGGATTTGAGCACCAAACATCCAGGGATTTATTCCCGATCGCCATATTTGGGATCAGGAAGGAATTTTTTTCCCTTGATATGAGGAAAATCCATCAACGAGTCCTCGGTTATTTTTCGCCTTCCTCTGGAGCAACATAGCAAGTAATTAAAGGCTGAAATTGAAGGAATTCTTTCAGCAATACTTGCTATGTCACCATCTGGATGACTCATCTACAATGTGGTGGTAAGGAGAAGACTACCGAATATGGACAGACAGAAGGCAGCGGCTGCTCCTACACCTACCGGATATTACAGAAAGAAGGAAGCGGAGGCTCCTTCACCTACTTGGTCATGTACAGACAGAAGGAAGTGGCTGCTCCTTCACCTACAAGGCCATGGACAGATGGAAGGAAGCGGCTGCTCATTCACCTTCCTGCCCATGGTCAGACAGAAGGCCATATGGTTGATCGCAACGCTGTAGGAATCCAGGAAAACTCCAACTACACAGATCACATGTCACACATTCCTGCTCTTCTCCTTTCTGTCATGTGTGATCCCGACCTGGATATCCAAAATCAGCACAAGTGCAAACCAAGGCCCGAGAAGCGGAATCGTCATCATCTGCTCCTTTCTACAGAAAGTCACTGTATTTACACACTTCCTTTTTCATATTTGCATAATATTAACAACTTTTATGCACAAATATATATATAAAACATCTATGTTGCTTTTGGTTAGATTCTTCTCATATACAGACCTGCTTTTTGGTATCTTTAGTAATATGATCAGGGTCAGGACAAGGTATTTTGAAGCCTTAGGCAGATGAAGCCAATGGCGTCCTTCCAAGCAAAGTAATGGGTCAGTAACTATGCTAACAGTACCCCTAAAGCAGCACCTCCACCCTCCGAACGGTCAGGAAATACACTTTGATGACCACTTCCACTAAAATTGTTTCCTTTTTCACCAAAAATACCAGCAAAAGTGAAAAAATGGGGTGAGGCTTAACAGGGAGCACATTTTCAAAGTTTTATATAGAACCAATCATTGTTTGTAGATCATTTACACAATACAAAGGTCAAATAATAATATTCATCCCTGACATCTCATATTTTAGATGTCAAACCCAATAATGGTCATGGGAACTATCATAGCTTAACTATAATGGGGGCTGTTTGGTTTCAATTAATGTCATGCTGTAAGGGTGTGGACTGTATTGCATGTGTTGTGTCATGCATTATATTTATAATGTAAATGGAGATGTGTCCTTCTGACTGAAGAATTGACGGCTGCGCAATGTGGAGTCGGGAGCAGCGCATGCGCATACTGCACTGCAGCACGATTTTATTGAAGAGTGCCTTCGATTAAATGACGCCGTAGTGTGGACACCGCCGACGCCAGCCAATACTTCAGCTGAATGTGGGTAATCGGACACACATCCAGCTGAAGTGTATTGCAGCTCAGGAACATGCCGGTCCGTGCTCCGCAATATAAGTTGCCGGCCAATCAGAGGTCAGCAGCTGATGTCGGCGTGCACGTGACTGGGTTCATGGCAGCGATATCATGCGCCTCCGTGACTTGGACGCTGTAGCCAGGAACTGGCTTCAGAAGACAACCCTTTGCAGGGGAAAAACGAGTAGGAGTGTTTATTATTTTTTTTCTTCTATGTTTCGAACAGCAGTGCAGGCAGTGTGAGGGAACATATGTAGAAATCACAGGTACACGGGATGCACTGACGAGCAGGAGGCAGAGCAAGAGTTAAAGGGTTTATTACAGGGGTTACTCCACACACGGAGAGAAAGAGTTATGAAGGGGAGTAAACTGAGTAATGTATCAGGGTAAGAACTAATGTTTATGAAACTGGTAAACTTATCAGTCTGATGGTTTCCGGGCAGGGGAAGCTTGAAATCCCACGGTAGCGCCGCAAGTAATGCGTGAAGTCTCTCGCCTGATCCTGAAGAAAGTTGAGGCACTGTCTCCTGACAGAAGCGCATATCCTGGCTCTTCTGGGTGAGTGTTACTCCCACAAGGCGTGAAGGTGTATATTGGACTCACTGGACCACTGATGGTGCAGTGGTAGCTGTATACCCGATACACAAGAGACAGGAGAATGAGCTTTCAAACCAAGGATGTTTATTAAAGGAAGCAAACAAACGGAAAAGGTGCCTGAGGGAAGAACCCTCTGGACCATGACACAGTACCACGTAGTGGAGCACCGGGCAAGGTGTACCCCTATACAGGGGCTACTCCGTCGCAACACCAGGTGACTTTAATGCCGCGATACCCGGACCAGAGGGACGACCCATACAGACTGAATAGAGTAGGTGGCAGGAATCCTGGAAGGTCTGTGAGATCTTCTAGCCGGCAATGGTAACTGGCTGATTCCAAGATGAGAGCCTTGGTCAGTCTGGGGTAGAAACCGAAGTGTCCAGAAGGATCCAGGAGAGGGTACTGCCAGCAGAGGATTCTGAGGAGACAGAGAGATTAGGATATTGCAACAGCCTTCAGTATGCAGAGCAAAGCAGAGTGTGGCCTGAGTGGAAGGCAGAGATCCCACAGAATGAACACGTTGTTCAGACACCTCCCTCAAAGGGAGGATCCCTTTTATGCACAGAGCATCATAGCCCTAATAGAGAACAGGTGCCCTGCTGTTGTAAGTATGTGCAGGAAGCGGGGCGCGTCTCCTAAGAGCATTACCAGGAGACCTGCCAAGAGCATGCAGGTTCTTATCAGAGAAAGGGGCCGCTGATTGTCAGGAGCCACAGACTGGCTGAGTAGTACCAGAGGAGCTGTGAGATAGGCGCCGGTCTCCCTGAACAGCAGAGACTGGGCCTGCGGCTGAGGGCATGACAGTGAGGTCCTACATTCCCAGAGCAACGAACGTGGTGTGACGTAGTCTGTGGCACCACTGGAGTGTCACTTAGTTCAGTGGCGGAGGCTGGGGGTGAAGCAACCCGGCTCTGTATGATTTACCTGGTCAGAATTAGGCCACAGCCCGCGGCAGTAAGCGGAGTGGTGCGGGACTGATTCTCAGTCACCGGAGTCAACGGACACACACAAATAAGTTGCTCAGTCAGTGTGTGTATGGGCTGGGGAGCTGCAGCTCGGGCCTGAATTATCATGTAGCTCCACGGAGGGGGAATTAATCTTCTCCTGCTGTACGCTCTGTCTTCCCGCCAAGTGTCCTGCTTCCTGGAACAACTCATTAAGAAAACGCATGTGTATAGAATGCATGTGCGTACGCTTGTCCTTGCGTGCACAGGTGTTTCCATAGACAGTAATGCGTTTATTCGACGCAATCATGCTCATGACTGCGCATATTTGCCGGATTTTTGCCGCTTCCAAAAATCCAACATGATGCGCTCACAACCCCGCCACACACCAAAAAACGCATTTGTATGCTGACGCATGCGAACTGATGCAAATGCATGCACCAGCGTACGCCATGTTGAAGATAGGGAAGCATGATTGCTGCAGATGAACGCAAATAGACGCTAGTGTGAAACCAGCCTTAGGCCGGTTTCACATTTGCGTTACAGGCCGCAGCGCCGGCCTGCGCACGGCCGCTGCTAAGCCCCGCCCCTGCCCGCCCCATCCGGTCATCACCGCCTACTAGCGCACATGGACGCTTGCGATCTGCGCACCCTATCTTTAGCATAGGGTGCGCAGATCGTGCGCTGGCCGTGCGCTAGTAGGATTTTGGCGTGCGCTGCGCACTTTTGAAGGTGCGCCCGTGTGCGCCAAACGCAGCATGTTGTATTTTGGCGCACCTTCAAAAGTGCGCAATGCACGCCAAAATCCTACTAGCGCACGGCCATCGCACGATCTGCGCACCTTGTGTGCTAGTAGGCGGCGATGACCGGATGGGGTGTGCAGGGAGCGGGGCTTAGCGGCTGCCGTGCGCAGGCCGACGCTGCGGCCTGTAACGCAAATGTGAAACCGGCCTAAGATGGTGGTTCCAAGAGAAATAAGAGAACAATTTCCATTTAATGATGAAGACATTGAGATTTGGGATGAGATACCAAAGACTGATCTCCAGGTGTCTAGAGTGGTTAAGAAGACTGCCTTATCGTTTGAGGACACCTACCACCTTTGCGTTACTCTATGCCTGATGAGTAGTCTGGAAAGCTTGCAATTTGTTACCATTTAATGACTAACTGAAAAGATGGTATCAACCACTGAGGACTCTCCAATCTTAATATTTTTCTATCTACTGGCTAACATGGTACAAAGATATACGGTATATCTTTCCTGTACCTCCCACCTTAGAAATCCCCTGGACACAAAGACTGATTGGCTCCTTTACAGAACCTGGGAGGCATCCGCTTGCTTACTGAAACCAAATATTGCAGTGACTAGCATTGCTAGATCCCTCTTTATTTGGTTGGAAGAGCTTGAATCTCCTTTGCTAGAGAAAACATCACGAGACTGAACTCTCCAGTCTGTTTCTATATGAAAACTGGCCACGGGATCTTTATGAGATGCATCGGCTGAATCTCTCTGTACTGCTGCCCACAGTTCAGTCTTATTGAATGGAACTAGAATATCATACACTGTCAGATTCAACTTCCAAGTCCAGGTTGTGTGGTATAACTCTGGAAGGAAAATCACACTGGACTGGTTCTTCACAAGATCCTGAGAATAACTGTGGATAAAAAGAAAGGTTTTGCACATGAAGAGAGAAACAAAAAAAAAAAAATAGGAGAAACTTTTGTTTCCATAGACCAGAGATGTTAAACTCAAATACACAGAAATTCAAAATTAAAAGCTTAAGGACAACTTAAAAAAGGATTGTCCCAAAAACAAAGTACATTTTAGTTAGTAGACATTTGAATAAAATTTTGAAATATATTATCTAAGAGCAGTAAAAAGCATATGGCTCAATGGCATGATTTACAAATGTAATAACAGAATAAAAACCCTTGAATAATACAGGTAATAAACTATGATGCAAACAAAAGTGCCCCCAAACACAATATGATTTTACAGTGAATTCCTTCAAAGTACAATCCACATGCACAGCATGATGACCCTACTGTACCCTCAATCCCCCTGACAAATAATGGTGACCCCATCACAATATGATTCTCCAACTGTAATCCTCACACAGCTTTCCATACAGTATAATGGCCACAAAAAGTGCTCCATATAGTATAATGGATTCCACATAGTCCTCCATACATTATAATGGGGCCTGCATTGCTTTCCATACAATACAATGGCCCCACATAGTCCTCTATACAGTATAATGCCCCAGATGGTGCTCCATACAGTATAATGCACCCTACATAGTGCTCCTAATAGTACAATGGCCCCACATAGTGCTCCATACAGTATAAAAGCCCTACATGCAGTACAGATCTTTTAGGGGCTTTTTCTCAACATTTTAAGTTACTGGGGACATTCTTTACTAATTTACATAAGACATGCCAGTGTTGTGTAGACTGCCCTAATAGCCTGTTCCTGTGTTCCATGCCAGTGTTATGTAGACTGTGCTAAGCGTGTAACAGTACAGACACAGAGGGATAATGGATGCATAAAGAAAGTGGGAACAAGATGCGGGGAACCTGGTTATGGTAAAACTTTTGGCTCTGCCACACAGGGATAGATTAGGTTAATATGTTGAGGTGATCGGCCGGTCTGAATATATGCGTTTTCAGGGCATGCTTAAAATTGTGGGGATTGGGGACTAATCATATTGACCTGGGACGTGCATTCCAAAGAATTGGCGCAGCACGTGTAAAGTCTTGGAGATGGGAGTGGGAGGGTCTGATTATTGAGGATGCTAACCTCAGGTCATCAGCAGAACGGAGGGCGCGGGTAGGGTGGTATACTGAAACAAGGGAGATGTAGGGTGGTGCTGAGCCATGGAGGGCTTTGTGGGTGAGGGTAATAAAGTTTATGCTGAATTCTGGAGTGGATGGGTAGCCAGTGTAATGACTGGCACAAGGTAGAGGCATCGGTGTAACGATTGGTGAGGAATATGATCCTGGCTGCAGCATTCAAGACAGATTGGAGAGGGGAGAGTTTGGTAAGAGGGAGACCGATTAGAAGAGAGTTACAATAGTCGAGACGAGAATGAATAAGAGAAACAGTAAGAGTTTTTGCAGAGTCAAAAGTAAGAAAAGGTCGAATTCTAGAGATGTTTTTGAGGTGCAGATGACAAGAGCGAGCCAGTGATCGAATGTGGGGGGCAAAGGAAAGCTCGGAATCAAGTATGACCCAAAGACAGCAGGCATGTTGCTGGGGAGTAATAGTGGAGCCACACACAGAAATGGCAATGTCGGGTATAGGTACAATAGTAGAGGGAGGAAACACAAGGAGTTCAGTCTTTGACAGGTTCAGTTTCAGATATAGTGAGGACATGATGTTAGACAATTGCCGGTGTTTTCTAGAAAGGCTGGCGTGATGTCAGGAGAAGAAGCGTATAATTGGGTGTCATCAGCATAGAGAGGGTACTGGAAACCAAATCTACTGATTGTTTGACCAATAGGGGCAGTGTACAAGGAGAAGAGGAGGGGATCTAGGACTGATCCTTGAGGAACCCCAACAGTAAGGGGAAGGCGAGAGGAGGAGGAACCGGCAAAAGATACAGTAAAGGAGCGGTCAGAAAGATAGGAGGAGAACCAGGAGAGAACGGTGTCCTTGAGGCCAATGGAACGGAGCATAGTGAGGAGGAGCTGATGATCCACTGTGTCGAATGCTGCAGAGAGATCCAAGAGAATTAGCATGGAGTAATGACCATTTGATTTAGCTGTTAGTAGATCATTAGAGACTTTAGTGAGGGCAGTTTCAGTAGAGTGTAAGGAGCGGAAGCCGGATTGGAGAGGGTCGAGAAGAGACTCAGAGAGATAGCGGATAAGACAGGAGTGGACCAGGCGTTCCAGGAGTTTAGAGATGAAGGGAATATTAGAGACAGGTCTATAGTTAGCGGCACAGTTTTGGTCGAGGGATGGGTTGTTTTGTTTTTTTTTTAAGTAGTGGATGTATGATGGCATGCTTAAATGAGGACGGAAAGATACCAGAAGAGAGAGAGAGAGGTTAAATATTTTAGTTAGGTGAGTGGTGACAGCAGGGGAAAGGGACTGGAGATGTGACGGAAATGGGTCACTGATGCAAGTGGTTGGGCGAGAAGATGCAAGGAGCCCGCTTACTTCTTTTTCTGTGACTGGTTCAAAATCAGAGAGTGAGCTAGATGCAGTGGGGGAGGGAGGACAGTGCATGGTATGAGGTGATTGGGAGATAATTTCCTGTCGAATCTGGTCAATTTTTTCTTTGAAGTAATTGGCCAGATCGTCAGCTCGGAGCTCCGTGGTTGGGGCCTGTACTCTTGGGTTGAGTAGAGAATGAAAAGTGTCAAAGAGACGTTTCGGGTTATTGAACAGTGAGGTGATGAGGGTGTTGAAATAGGTTTGTTTGGAGAGGTGAAGGGCAGTGTTGTATGTTCGAAGCATAAACTTATAATGGATGAAATCTTCGTGTAGATTGGATTTTCTCCACAGACGTTCGGCGCACCTGGAGCATCGCTGCAGGAAACGTGTTTGCAGGGTGTTCCAGGGTTGTCGCAGTCTGTGTTGTGGTGTTCTATTTATAGGGGGTGCAAATTCATCCAGGGCACTTTGAAGTGTTTCATTGTAATGCTTCAATGCAGAATCAGGACATGAGCGGGAGGAGATAGGGGCCAATGAAGACTGCAAGTTCTTCGTAAGTTTCTGGGTGTTAATGGGCTGTATGTTTCTCTAAGTATGGACAGTGGGGGTGACCTGAGCGGCCTGGCAGTTCTTGATAGAGAATGAAAGAAGATTGTGGTCAGAGAGCAGGAGAGGGGAGTTTGCAAAATCATCCACTGCATAAAGCAGAGAGAAGACCAAGTCGAGGGAGTTTCCGTCTTCATGCGTTGGAGAATTGGTAAGCTGCAAAAGGCCAAACGAGGAGGTTAGTGATACAAGGTGAGTAGCAGATGGGGAGAGGGGAAGAGCAATGGGGATGTTGAAATCTCCCATGATGAGGGTAGGGATGTCACAGTAAAGAAAATGTTGAAGCCAACTGACAAAATGATCCAGGAACTGATGGGAGGGGCCGGGAGGACGATACACAACTGCCACTCGCATGGAGAAGGGGGTGTAGAGTCTGACGGCATGGACCTCAAAAGAAGGTAAGACTAGTGAGGGTAGTTCAGGGATAAACTGAAAGGTACATTTTGGTGATAGAAGCAGACCAACGCCTCCACCTGCATCACCTTCCTCAGGCGCACGCAGGAGACAGGACGTTCTGCGTTATTTGTTAGACCCCAGTTCCACAGAACAAATAATGAGGCCAGAACATGTGGCGGCCATGTTAGATTGGATGGCTGAGAGTGCCTCCATTTCCTTCACATTTTCTTCCACCCAATGCTCTGCAGAAAGCATTCAGTTGGCACTTGAGGATTTTAGTCATCGCTCTTCCACCTCAGCCCCTTGTAAATCATCCAACAAGTCTGAACCCCAAGTTATGCAGCAGTCTCTTATGCTGTTTAATGAGTCTGCTGGCTGGGATTCCATGGCCCATCCTTCTGGCCTTGCCCCAGAAATGGAAGAGAATGAGTGCACTGATGCCCTACTACTCATTGGGTTGAAGCACAAGTATGTGGGAAAGCCAGTGCACACAGTCAGTATACCACTGCAACACATCTGTAGGGATGAGGAACCACAGGTACCGACTGCTGTAGCTTTTTGTAGTGTGCTGACTGTCAAGGAGGGCAAGGGTCAGGACTGAATGGAAGATGATGTGGGGGTTGATGAGGTCCTTGACTCCACATGGATCAAAGGGCCTCATATTGATGTGTGCAGTTCGGAAGAAGAAAAGGTGGTCACGCTTCCCAATCAGCACGAAATTACTAGCGTATGACATTCCATCTGCTGGGCACAGTCAGTTTAAAAAAAACTGATGTCTGTGGCTGTCCTGCAGTACGTTGTTCCCAGCTGCCAGGTAGGCCATCCTTGCCCTGCACACACACATTTCTGATCAGATAAGATGTGTACTGTGCAAAACCATCTCTGGCAAGATCTATGTTAGAACAGATGTGTGGACCAGTAAGCAAGAACAAGGACATTACCGCTCCGTAACTGCTTACTGGGCAGTCAGTAGTAGGGGCAGGGACAGAGGCGAAAGACATTCCAGCAAACATCCTAACACCACCAACGATTGGTGGACATTTCTCTGTAGATGTATATATTTCTCTGTATATAGTGAGCCCCACACGACCAATTTCAGCACAGGCAGGAGCACACGCTTGCAGCCTGGTCTGCAACTTATCTGTTTGGGGGACAGATCACACACCATGCAGGAGCTCTGGACGGGGATCAAACAGCAGACTGATGAGTGGTTGGTGCCCGTGAAACTCAAGCCTGGCCTGGTGGTGTACGATAACAGGTGAAAACTGGTACCAGCTCTGGGCCTAGCCGGTTTTATTATGCTTTGCTTACAGAGCGCCATCATATTCCCCTACGCTTTACATATATTGCGCGATCCGGCGTCGTGCCGGAACGCCGGATCCGGCAAATGTTTAGTAAAACCGGATGTGACGGATCCGGTTTTCTGCCGGATCCGTCTTTTTCTTGACAGACAAAACCGGATCCGTCTCATCCGGTTCATCCGTTTTTCGACGGATTACGCCGGATCCGGTTTTTAAAATTGACCCTTGTGGCCTTCCGAACGGGATTGGCTACTGGAAAACTATATATAGCATGTTCCTACAGCCCTTCTTTGACAGGTTGTAGAGGAGAAAGTGCAGGTTGGAGAGAAGAGCAAGTTATTGGCGAAGATGGATGTTGTCATTGGAAATATTTTGAAGAATTTGGCGGATTATATAGCGGAGGCGAATCGTTTGAGGGTGATTGTTCTGGAGAAGGAGAGAGCGAGACAGCAGCGCATCAGGCATCGTAGACGACGTTTGTGGATCCACCCCATCACAGCCAAGAGAATGACGCGTGGGGTCTATTCTACACTCTGCATGGACCTTCGACGAAACCCGGATACATTTTTTGGATATGTTAGGATGAAAATGGAGAATTTTGATTACTTGGTGGAGCGCATTGCACACCTCATAAGAAAAGCGGACACCTATTGCCGCTTCTCTGTTTCACCCACAGAGCGTCTGATGGTGACTTTAAGGTAAGCCACATTTATTGGATGTGATCGCATCAGAGCACACTTTCACTGCAATCTTGTTGGTGGTAGTTTGTATCTCCAAGTGTTATAGCTCAGTTTTGGTATGTAATGCTGTGATTTAAAACTAATTTATTGTTTTTTAATTCCCCACAGATTTCTTGCAACTGGAGAATCCCTTTCGTCACTGCATTTCCAGTACAGACTCGGGATTTCCACCATATCTGGAATAGTGAAGTACACATGCCGTGCACTGTGGGACTCCTTAGCTGAAGAGTTTTTACCAGAGCCCACAACAGAGAGGTGGATTGAAATTGCTGACAAGTTTCAACAAATATGTCAGTTTCCCAACTGCTTGGGCGCTGTGGACGGGAAACATATCCGCATTGTAAAGCCAGCTGGATCGGGATCGGAATATTTCAATTACAAGAAATATTTTTCAATTGTCCTCATGGCCATCGCTGACGCGGAATACAAATTTATTGCGGTTGATATTGGGGCCTATGGCCGCTCCAATGACTCTCAAGTTTTCAAACTGTCTGCCATGGGGCGTAAACTGTATGGAAACACCTTCCAGTTCCCACCACCTAGACCGCTGCCGCAAACATCTGGTCCACCTATGCCATTTGTCTGTGTAGGGGATGAAGCCTTCCAGCTGTCAGAACACCTTTTGAAACCGTACTCTAGCAGAGGATTGACAAGACCAAAACACATTTTTAATTACCGCCTCACAAGAGCAAGAAGAATGGTTGAATGTACCTTTGGTATTCTGACAGCCAAATGGCGGGTCCTATTGACTGCGATCAACCTCAAGACAGAAACTGTGGACGAGGTGATCAAAGCGTGCGTGGTACTCCACAATTTTGTTATCTGCAAGGAACCCATTTCCATTGAGGACACCTCTGAAGAAACCACCTTGCAAGATTACCATGACATTACCACTAGAAGTTCTGTGACGGTTTCAGTAATGAGGGACAATTTTGCACTATACTTTGTCACCTCAAGGCAGAGTACACTGGCAGGATGACAGAGTGTGAAAGATTTGTGCCCAACCAAACTTGTGTACCTTCTGTACCAACAGTATATACCTTTGCCAACCAAAGTTGGCTATCTTGTCATGGTCTCTATTTTTAGCTTTAGGCCACAGGTGTGTACCTGGTTGTGTTTTATGCAAAGTATTTCACCTTTTAACAAAAGTTGTGTACATTGTTAGGAAATCACCAACAATAAACACAACTTTTTAGGTGAAATACTTTGCTTCAAACACAACCAGGAACACAACTGTGGCAAAAAGCTAAAATTTACCCACAGTTATATACCTAGTTTTGAATACCATTTCACCTTTTAAATACCCTGTATTTAACCTTTTTCGCCGCAGAAAGAAATGACAGACAACCAGTGTAAAATAATTTAACTTTTATTGAAAAATGTTTTTTTTAGTAAACTTTTTTAAAATTTTAATAAACTTGTTTAATAAAGCTTTGAAACTATAAAACTGAAACCATAAAACTGGTCATTTTTATTTAAATACACACATTATAAATCTGTGTAGTGTGTGGTGGAAATACTGCTGTAGGGGCTGCGGGACACTTCGACACTGGGAGTGTGGAGACAGGACTGGGATCGTGGTGGGGAAGGAACAGTTAGAGGTGAAGGTGTGGAAAAAACTACAGAATGGGTGGACATGTGGGAAGCAGAAGAGGTGGTGGGTGGTGGAGTGGAGGGTTGGGCAGGGACTGTAGGAGCAGATGATGTTGATGGCAAGTTGTATGGGGAAGGAGTTTGGTACGGGGCAGGTTGCTGGAAGTGGGGAGATGTCTGGTACGGGGCAGGTTGCTGGAAGTGGGGAGATGTCTGGTACGGGGCAGGTTGCTGGAAGTGGGGAGATGTCTGGTACGGGGCAGGTTGCTGGAAGTGGGGAGATGTCTGGCACTGGGGAGGTTGCTGGTACTGGGGAGTTTGCAGGTACTGGGGAGGTTGCTGGTACTGGGGAGGTTGCTGGTACTGGGGAGGTTGCTGGTGCTGTGGAGGTTGATGGTGCTGGGGAGGTGGATGGTGCTGGGGAGGTGGATGGTATGTAATAGGAGGGGGAGGATGGAAAGTGGCTGGAGGGGGTGTAGATGTAATAGGAGGGGGAGGATGGAAAGTGGCTGGAGGGGGTGTAGATGTAATAGGAGGGGGAGGATGGAAAGTGGCTGGAGGGGGTGCAGGTGGAGGAACTACTGTGGTGGGAGGAGGAGGTTGGGAGGTAACTTGCTGGAGAGCAGCGTGGCATGAATGCATTACATGCATCTGCTGGGCAGGAGAGAGCGTTTCCATGCGCTCCACAACAGACCTGAAAAAGGTGTGGTTTGGTGAAGATCTTGCTTCTGAATGCATGGTTTGCAGAAGTGTCTTCACCTCCAGAATGCTGGAGTTGATCTGCTGATAGCCTGCGGAGATTTGCTCTGACAAGACTTTTAGACAGTTCTGGAAAGATGCATTCAGATGCAAGAACTCTGGCGCATAAGTCTTTTCCTGACCCCTCTGCCGCTGCCGCCCAGTACCCGCAGGTGTACTAGAGGTGGCAGGGGCAGAAGGGTGGGGTAAAGGGAAAGCGATCTCCTCACCAGCAGCTTCATGTAATGTAGGCGGCCACGATGCTCCTGTGCTGGTGGATGGGACTGATGGGTCGAATGTGTGGGAAGGCTGGGAAGGTGCAGATGTACCGGGGCGGTCGAAGTCTCCCTCGGTGCCGGTCTCCTCAGGGATTGCCTCAGAAGGGTCCAATCGTGCAGGCTCCTGAGTGCTGCTCACCGTGCTGTGGAATAAAGAGAAAAAAAAACAATTAAAATAGTGACATGGTATGGCCCTGGCTGAAAAAAAAAAGTTACATCTAAACATTTTTTTGTCACATGTGGTGTGTAATATTTACCTTCTGGTGAGCATTGTCTCCCGGAGGAACAACAGGGCTCGTGCGTACTTGTACTTGCTCCTGCGTCCTCCAGATCCACTCGGGGCCCGCATCTCTTTATTGAACTCCTTCTTGAAACGATCCCTCACAGACCGCCACCGCTTCACAATTCTCTCCCCTGAAACGAGAAAGGACAAAGTGGTTAGTATACAACATCAGTGTTTCCCAAACTCCAGTCCTCATGGTCCCCAGGGGTCATGTTTTCAGGATTTCCAAAGTAAATAGAAATCCTGAACACATGATCCGTGGGGACCACGAGGACTGGAGTTCGGGAAACACAGGTTTAAATCAAGCAACCGGTACTGTATATACTTACGCTCTTTAATCTGGGCCCGAGCTTCGAGGTCCTCCCAGCGGTCCACAAGGAGCGAACAGATTTCCTCCCAGAGTCGTCGGGTAACAATCAGGTCAGCGTGGCGTCGGTCAGCCATATTCCAGAGCGGCTCCCTTTCTCTGACGAGATCGATGAGGCGGTCGACATCAATCCCTCCATCCTCACCGTCAGAGTCGGGAGCACGCTGTGAAGGCTGTTAAAGAAAAAGACAAAAATAACATAATTAGCCTCCACAAAAGAAATGAAATAAAAAGTGCAAAAAAAACAAAGCAAAAATATTTATACTTACACGCTGGTGACCGCCGCGTTGCTGTCGCCGACGACCCTGGGAGGCACTGCGAGGACTTCTTGGCCGAGCACCAGATTGGGAAGACTAGAGAAGAAAACAAAAAATGTTATGTCTTTGGATGTAGGCATTTGTTTGCTGTATGTGGTCTGCAGAACATTGTTTTCTATGTGTTGTGTGTAGTGTGATGTTGTGTTTCTGCGTTTGATGCAAAAAACTTACCAATTGTGAGCCCACTCCAAGTGTCTGTCCACCCCTTCCTTCTTCTTCTGGGAGCTCCTCTTCATCTTGTGATTCCTGTTTTGAAATAAAAGGCAATGAATACACATATATTACAGAGATGATGGATTTTGGAAATAAAAACTTACCGTCAAACGCTGACGATGCGAGGGAGGGCTCCCAGAAGATGTGCTGTCTTCCTCATGGCCAGACTCCATGGCTGTGGGTGGTGTTTCTGCTGCTGCCATTGCTGCTGCTGCTGCATCTATTGGGCGGCTGTTGAATAAAGAGAAACAAAGGGCCAATGAATATCTTGATATTCCATAGCCCTAGTTTGGAGGAATGGGGGATTTGATAATTACCGTCTCTCATCTGCTGCTGGACTCCCCTCCCGTTGTTCAGCATGCTGCTCCATTTGGGGTGGTGCTGATGGTGCTGCTGCTGCAGATGTCTGCTGCCTTCTCCTGCTCCTGGTTCTTGGCTTGGGTGGCATGTTGGGTGTGGCTGAGGGTCCCATTGTCTTGCTTTTATATATGTCCTGTTGGCAGAGCTACTGAGCATGCTCAGGCCAAAAAAACCGGATCCGGCGCATTGCGGCGCTCATAGGCTTTCATTGTATGAAAAAGCCGGACACGCCGGATCCGGCGTGTCCGGCTTTTTCGACGGATACAAAAAACGTTACAGTCACCGTTTTTTCCAGACGCCGGATCGCGTCACATTGCCGGATCCGGCGAAAATCGGATGAAACGCATGGCCATCCGGCTCGATCCGGCTCTAATGCAAGTCAATGGGGGGGAAACCGGATCCGGCATTGCATTTCGACGGATCCGGTTTTAGTCAAAAGCGCCGGATCGCGCCTGAAGCAGAAAACCTGATGTGTGAAAGAGGCCTTATCCGTACATTTAGCTAATTAGACAATTATACCAGCTGCACCCAGCCATGGTTACGACTATTTGCCATTCACTTAATTTTGGGGCCTACCCCACCAAAAATAAAGAAAAAAAAAAAAAAGGTGTTGGATACTTCTTCTGCCTCCACTTTCTCCTCATCCTACAATTGGATCTCGGCCTCCTAGTTCAAGATAATAGTTTGTTTTTGCATTTAACTTCTGTTATTTTTATTAGTTCTCCTTAAAAAAAAAAATATATATATTATATATATATTGTGAGGTGCCAAAGGGAGAGGTACTAGAAAACAGGTATATTTCTCCCCGTTTCATTTCATGTGTCTCCCTGTACTGATGATGAAGCCAGTTTATTTCACTGTAATCCAGTCCTGGTTTCCTTAGTGATCAGCATGGAAAGGACTGGTAGTTCCCCCTCCACTAATTCAATCCAGGTTTTGGTTTCCTGACTGGTCCAGCTGATATAATCAGGAGGAGCTGGAATCTCTCAGTCTCTCTGTCTGCTGAGCTGGGAGCTGACACAGTAAGATAACATGGACTTGTTTGCTGTTATATAGGTTTATTTTGTAGTTAGCCTGCTATTGTTAGTTAGTGGCCAGACGGCCTTAGACGTTTTATTTCATGTTTGGCATGTGTAACATTGGATAACAAGTGTGCACAATAAATATGCCGTGTCCATATTGCTAGTCTGCTGAAGTGACTTCATAGCCACACGCTTGTGCCAAAGCAAAGATCCCAGCTGAGCTATCTATTCCCCACAAATGGTGTTTCGAATGCGGGCAGTTGTGGCTGCTGGACTGTGACTGCAGAGAAAACGCTGTGTATGTCCTGGCTGAAAGCTTCTGCGCTTTTGAAGAGCCAAGAGTCCAGTAATATGGAGGAACTAGTGAAGCAGTTATTGCAAGCAAATGTGCAGCAACAGCAGACTAATGCTTGCTTCCAGAAGGCTCTGGAGCAGCAACACCAGATGCAGCAAGAGCAGTTGGAGGCAATAAAACAGGCCTTGGTTCGGCAACCCCGAGATGAGGGAGACCGTGCACAAAGCGCTGCTAGTGCGCAGAAAGCCGTACAGAAGACTTTGCTTAAAATGACCGCAGACGATGATGTGGAAGCATACCTCACCGTGTTCGAACGTATTGCAGAACGTGAGCACTTGCCACTGGACAGATGGGCTGAGGTAGTTGCTCCATTTCTGAGCGGAAATCCACAAAAGGCCTATTACGATCTGAGTGGAGCGGATGCTATGGACTATATCAAACTCAAAGGCGAAATCCTGGCAAGGCTGGGAGTAAACACGTATGTACGCGCACAGAGGGTGCATTTATGGACTTTTGTGGAGCATCAGCCAGCCCGCTCACAAATGCATGATCTCATCCATCTAGTAAAAAAATGGCTGCAACCGGAGGCTTTGACGTCAGCACAGATGGTGGAGCGTGTTGTTCTAGACAAGTACCTGCGGTCCTTACCCGCTAAGATCCAGAGGTGGGTTGGATAGGGTGACCCAACTACTGCTGACCAGTTGGTGAATATGGTCGAACGCTACAATGCTTCTGAAAGCCTACTCCAAGGGACGTTAGCACCCCACTGGCTCCCCAAGAAATCGCTGGAGAGTCCTGCGAAACCTACTTCATCTTCAAAAGAAGAGAACGTCACAATGAAGGGTAGCAGACCTACAAAGGACTATGGAGGTGGTACGGGCTCACATCAAGCCAGCAGACCTCGTCTGGGATCTCCATCGAGGAGACAAGGGCCTATACAATGTTGGCAATGTCGCGGGCTTGGCCATGTAGCAGCTAACTGCCCAATGACTACAGAGCCAATGGACTGTAATGCTATGAGGCGTCTTTCGTTATATGTGCAGTCAGTCTGTGTGGCGGAGACCCTCACGGGAAATGAACAACACGTGTGCCACGTCGAGGTTGACGGTTATAGTGTGAATGCCGTCTTGGATTCTGGCAGTCAAGTAACTTTGGTACATGCCAGTTTGGTGGACTCTAGCGCCCTAACGAACTTAACAGTGGGCATTAGTTGCATCCATGGGGATACTAAGAACTACCCCACTGCCTGGGTTACTCTTGCCACGCCAGTAGGGACCAAAAGACATCAGGCGGCAGTCATAAAGTCTATGGGACACAGTGTAATCCTGGGGAGAGACTTTCCCTTATTTTGGGACTTGTGGAACTTCAAAAGTGGCATGAACCCTCTAGTTGAAGACGGTACTCTGGAGCTAGCCCCTGAACCATTGCAGCAAGACGACGGAGAACCCATCTCAGAGGAAGTACTAGAATCTGCGGACTCTCCTCTGGCTGTGTATGCAGGCGAGGCAGACCAGCTAGAGGATGTTTTAGAAATGCCTGATCTTGAGGTGGCCCGTGGTAAGTTCGGGACCGCTCAGCACCAGGATCCTACTCTAGCAAGGGCGTGGGAAAATGTAAAGGTCTCCGAGGGAAGACCATTGTACCCAGGGGCTCAAAACGAGTTCCCACACATGGCGGTGCAGCAGGATATGCTGTATCACATAGACAAGGTGCGAGGAGTGGTGGTAGAACAACTAGTGGTACCTAAGTCCTTTCGCCAGGTAGTTTTGGAGTTGGCACATAAACATCCCTTGGGAGGACACCTGGCGGTAGAAAAGACAAAACACCGTATTCTGCAACGTTTCTTTTGGCCGGCTCTAGTGGGAGACGTGACCCAGTACTGTCGGTCATGTCCTACGTGTCAATTGACCGCACCTATGTCACATTTTAGAAGCCCCTTAGTGCCCTTACCAATAATAGAGGTGCCCTTCGAGACGATAGCAATGGATATAGTCGGTCCGTTAGTTAAATCTGCCAGGGGTCATCAGTACATTTTGGTAGTATTGGATTACGCCACGCGTTATCCCGAAGCAGTGCCCTTGCGGAATGCCAATGCAAAATTAATTTCAAAGGAGCTGGTTAATATGTTTTCCCGCACCGGCATTCCGAAAGAGATACTTACGGATCAAGGGACCCCCTTTATGTCTCGTATACTTAAGGATTTATGTAAACTACTAAAAATCTCCCATTTGCGTACCTCAGTATATCACCCTCAGACTGATGGTTTGGTGGAGCGCTTTAACAAAGCCCTAAAGGGAATGTTGAAAAGGGTGGTGGATAAGGACGGGAGAGATTGGAATGCCCTACTACCATACCTCCTGTTCGCTATACGTGAGGTACCCCAATTCTCCACAGGCTTTTCACCTTTTGAGTTGGTTTATGGGCGGTGTCCTAGAGGCTTGTTAGATATTGCCAAGGAGACTTGGGAACAAGAGGTGACTCCTTATCGCAGTGTAATTGAACACATAACACTTATGCAGGACCGAATTGCAGCAGTTATGCCAATAGTTAAAGAGTGTTTAGAGCGAGCACAACATGCCCAAAGCACGGTATACAACCGAGCGGCTAAAACACGAGTCTTTCAACCCGGAGACAGGGTGTTGGTATTGGTACCTACCGTAGAAAATAAATTTCTTGCGAAATGGCAGGGACCATACGAAGTGCTGGAACGAATAGGTGAAGTAAATTATAAGATACACCAACCAGACAAGAGAAAGCCCGAACAAATATACCACATAAACTTGCTTAAGGCCTGGCGGGACAGGGAGAGTCTGGTGGCAGGAGCTGCCCTTGAGGATGGGCCTCGAGGGGCACCACCTTCTAAGGTAAAGGACCCCCAGGTAGCTCCGCCAAAAGTAGGTATTGCAGACACGCTATCTGAAAGCCAAAAACGAGAGACCAGGGAATTCACACAGAGGAACGCAGGAACGCAGATGTTTTCTCGGAACTTCCTGGCCGGACTCACCTAATTAAACATGACATTGTTACTGATCCACAGGCGCGGGTACGGCTAAAACCATATCGAATTCCGGAGGCTCGGAGACAAGCCATTGCCCAGGAAGTGAAGATGTTAGAGCTCGGGGTCATTGAGGAGTCCCGGAGTGATTGGGCTAGCCCTATCGTACTGGTGCCCAAACCCGATGGGACTATCCGATTTTGTAACGATTTTCGGAAAGTAAATGAAGTATCGAAATTTGATGCCTACCCGATGCCAAGAGTCGATGAACTGATAGAGAGACTGGGTTCGGCCAGGTACATATCCACTATTGACTTAACAAAAGGTTATTGGCAGATTCCCCTCACGGAATCAGCCAAAGAGAAAACTGCCTTTGTTACGCCCCAGGGATTATTCCAGTACCGCGATATGCCATTTGGGTTGCATGGTGCCGCAGCCACCTTCCAACGTCTCATGGATATTGTCCTAAAACCCCATGGCCAGTATGCGTCCGCATACTTGGACGACATCATTATCTTTAGCGATGATTGGGACACGCATTTGTCAAAAGTACAAGCCGTCTTAGACTCCCTAAAAACAGCTGGGTTGACTGCCAATCCCAAGAAATGTACGTTGGGATTGGAAGAGGCTCGCTATCTGGGATATAGCATAGGGAGAGGCGTCGTGAAGCCTCAAGCCAATAAAGTGGATGCTATTCAAAATTGGCCACGACTAGTGTTGAGCATTCCGATACCGCAAGTATCGGAATTCCGATACCGACATCCGATATTTTTTCAATATCGGGCATGGGCATCGGAATCAGAAGTTCAAAGTTGATTGACAGCCGAAATGACGTCATCATGATGCGCGGTGTGTGCGCATCATGATGCGCCATCATTTCGGGCCTTCCGGGGGTCTCTGCCGGCCTGCCGGGGGGCTGTGTGGACTGCCCGGGGTCTGTACCGGCCTGCCGGGGGGCTGTGCCGGCCTGCCGGTGGTCTGTGCACCCTGTGGGGGTCTGTGCCGGCCTGCCGGGGGGCTGTGCCGGCCTGCCGGGGGGCTGTGCTGATGTCCGGGGGTCTGTGCAGGCATCGTCCGATGGGACTACAAGTCCCATCGGGCGATGCCTGCTACCATGACAGTGATTGACACATTAGCCAATGATGGGACAGTAGTAGTCCCATCATCCGGCTAATGTGTTAAATGTTTAAAAAAAAAAATATATATATATATAATACATACATACTACATGCATGCTACATACATACTACATGCTAAATACATACCACATATATACTACATGCATGCTACATGCTACATACATACTACATATATACTACATGCATGCTACATACATACTACATGCTACATACATACTACATGCATGCTACATACATACTACATGCTACATGCATGCTACATACATACTACATACATACATGCTACATACATACCACATATATACTACATACATACTACATGCTACATACATACTACATGCTACATACATACTACATACATACTACATGCATGCTACATACATACCACATATATACTACATGCATGCTACATACATACTACATGCTACATGCATGCTACATACATACTACATGCTACATACATACTACATACATACTACATGCATGCTACATACATACCACATATATACTACATGCATGCTACATACATGCTACATACATACTACATACATACTACATACATGCTACATACAATACATACATAGACATACAGTACATATAACATAGAGTAACATACTTACCAATACTTGTCACATTGTTCCCCGAAGCCATTGTCGTCTACGGAATAAATATTAACATAACAAACCACAAAAATACTCACCCATGATCCGAAGCAGTCCACGAGCTTCGGATCATGGGTGAGTATTTTTGTGGTTTGTTATGTTAATATTTATTCCGTAGACGACAATGGCTTCGGGGAACAATGTGACAAGTATTGGTAAGTATGTTACTCTATGTTATATGTACTGTATGTCTATGTAGCATGCATGTAGCATGTATGTAGCATGTATGTAGTATATATGTGGTATGTATGTAGCATGTAGTATGCATGTAGCATGCATGTAGTATGTATGTAGTATGTATGTAGCATGTAGCATGTATGTAGCATGCATGTAGTATATATGTGGTATGTATGTAGCATGTAGTATGTATGTAGCATGCAGTATGTATGTAGTATGTATGTAGCATGTAGTATGTATGTAGCATGCATGTAGCATGTAGTATGTATGTAGCATGCATGTAGTATATATGTAGTATGTATGTAGCATGCATGTAGTATGTATGTAGTATGTATGTAGCATGCATGTAGTATGTATGTAGTATGTATGTAGCATGCATGTAGTATATATGTGGTATGTATGTAGTATATAAGTGGTATGTATGTAGCATGTAGTATGTAGCATGCATGTAGTATGTATGTAGTATGTATGTAGCATGTAGTATGTATGTAGCATGCATGTAGTATGTATGTAGTATGTATGTAGCATGTAGTATGTATGTAGCATGCATGTAGTATGTATGTAGTATGTATGTAGTATATATGTGGTATGTATGTAGTATGTATGTAGTATGTATGTAGCATGCATGTAGTATATATGTAGTATGTATGTAGTATGTTGCATATATGTAGCATGTAGTATGTATGATGCATATATGTAGTATGTATGTAGTATGTATGTAGCATGTAGTATGTATGTAGTATGTATGTAGCATGCATGTAGTATGTATGTAGCATGTATGTAGCATGCATATAGTATATATGTAGTATATATGTACTATGTATGTAGTATGTATGTAGCATGCATGTAGTATATATGTAGTATATATGTACTATGTATGTAGCATGTAGTATGTATGTAGCATGCATGTAGTATGTATGTATGTACTACTACTGTCCCATCATTGGCTAATGTGTCAATCACTGTCATGGTAGCATGTAGTCCCATCGGACGATGCCTGCACAGACCCCCGGACATCAGCACAGACCCCCGGACATCAGCACAGCCCCCCGGCAGGCCGGCACAGCCCCCCGGCAGGCCGGTACAGACCCCCACAGGGTGCACAGACCCCGGGCAGTCCGCACAGCCCACCGGCAGGCCGGCAGAGACCCCCGGAATGCCCGTACAGACCCCCGAGAGGCTGTACAAGGGCATGAAAGGGTTTTTCCAATTCCGATACCGGAAGTCTCATAGACTTGAATGGGCGATACCAATACTTTTTTTTTAAAGATCGGCCGATCCATTCCGATCCGATATTTTGAAGTATCGGACGGTATCGCTCAACTCTAGCCACGACCGGTAACCAAAAACAGGTTGGAGTTTTTTTAGGGATCGTTGGTTATTATAGGCGGTTCATCAAACATTTTGCGACCATCGCAGCTCCTCTCACAGATCTTACTAAGGGGTCGAAATCTGTCACAATAAAGTGGAACCCAGAAGCAGAGGAGGCCTTTCAGCGATTGAAAACAGTCCTCTGTGACCAACCAGTGTTGGTTGCACCAAACTTTAAACGGGAGTTTATTGTCCAAACGGACGCCTCTGGGGTGGGCCTCGGCGCGGTTTTGTCTCAAGAAGTAAATGGCGAGGAACACCCAGTGGCCTATCTAAGCAGAAAGCTTTCGAGAGCAGAAAAGAACTATAGTGTAGTTGAGTGGGAAGCCCTGGCTGTGAAATGGGCCCTGTGCACCTTGCGCTATTATTTACTAGGTCGCCAGTTTAGGCTAGTGACGGACCATTCGCCCCTAACGTGGATGTCCCGGGCAAAAGAAGGCAATGCGCGGGTGACACGCTGGTTCTTAGCATTACAAGGCTTTAAATTTTCCGTTGAGCACAGGGCGGGCACAGCGCACAGAAATGCAGATGCGTTGTCTAGAACGCACTGCTTGGTGACTCATCGTGTCCGACCCCACGGGCTCGAACAGAGGAGGGGGGTGTGTGAGGTGCCAAAGGGAGAGGTACTAGAAAACAGGTATATTTCTCCCCGTTTCATTTCATATGTCTCCCTGTACTGATGATGAAGCCAGTTTATTGCACTGTAATCCAGTCCTGGTTTCCTTAGTGATCAGCATGGAAAGGACTGGTAGTTCCCCCTCCACTAATTCAATCCAGGTTTTGGTTTCCTGACTGGTCCAGCTGATATAATCAGGAGGAGCTGGAATCTCTCAGTCTCTCTGTCTGCTGAGCTGGGAGCTGATACAGTAAGATTACATGGACTTGTTTGCTGTTATATAGGTTTATTTTGTAGTTAGCCTGCTATTGTTAGTTAGTGGCCAGACGGCCTTAGATGTTTTATTTCATGTTTGGCATGTGTAACATTGAATAACAAGTGTGCACAATAAATATGCCGTGTCCATATTCATGTGGAACTTGCTAGTCTGCTGAAGTGACTTCATAGCCACACGCTTGTGCCAAAGCAAAGATCCCAGCTGAGCTATCTATTCCCCACTATATATATATATATATATATATATATATATATATATATTAGTGCCTTGCGAAAGTATTCGGCCCCGTGGAACTTTTCAACCTTTTCCCACATATCATGCTTCAAACATAAAGATACCAAATGTAAATTTTTGGTGAAGAATCAACAACAAGTGGGACACAATTGTGAAGTTGTACGAAATTTATTGGTTATTTTAAATTTTTGTGGAAATTTAAAAACTCAAGAGTGGGGCATGCAATATTATTCAGCCCCTTCAACTTAATACTTTGTTGCGCCACCTTTTGCTGCGATTACAGATGCAAGTCGCTTGGGGTATGTCTCTATCAGTTTTGTACATCGAGAGACTGAAATTCTTGCCCATTCTTCCTTGGCAAACAGCTCGAGCTCAGTGAGGTTGGATGGAGATCGTTTGTGAACAGCAGTTTCCAGCTCTTTCCACAGATTCTCGATTGGATTCAGGTCTGGACTTTGACTTGGCTATTCTAACACCTGGATACATTTGTGAACCATTCCATTGTAGATTTTGCTTTATGTTTGGGATCAATGTCTTGTTGGAAGACAAATCTCCGTCCCAGTCTCAGGTCCTTTGCAGACTCCAACAAGTTTTCTTCAAGAATGGTCAGTGGCGTAGCGTGGGGGGGCGGTCCGTCCCAGGCGGCACCTGTGTGGGGGCGGCGCGGCAGCAATTCCACTCTGTGGGAGAAGCACGGAGGCACAGTGCAGTGGCGGGCAGGGAGCGATCACAGCAGCTCCGCTGCCTGCAAGAGGGAATAGCAGGAGCGGAGTTGCAAGGGTCCGTCCTGCTTCCTGCCCGGAGGCCGCGCTTCCTGTTTGACACAGAGGAGCGCCGCTGAATGACGTCATCATTCAGCGGCTACTGCTGTGTGAGCGAGGAAGCGCGGGCGATGCTGCAAACAGGTGAGAGGAGAGAGGTGGTGTATGTATGTGTGTCGGTAGGTTAGCCTGGCCCTGGAGGAGATGGGGACATGAGAAGACAGTGATAGGGAGAGAAGGCCATGATGTTTGGGGTGACGGGAGAAGGCCATGAGGGGGGTAATGCAGAGAAGGCAATGATGGAGCAGACAATGATGGGAGTGATGGGGAGAAGGCAGTGATGGGGAGAAGACAATGATGGGAGTGATGGGGAGAAGGCAATGATGGGGGGTGGAAAGGGCAATAAATGGGGGTGGTGGAGGAGGAAATGATGGAGGTGGTGGAATGGGCAATGATGGGAGTGGTGGGGGAGAGAGCAAAGATAGTGGTGGGGGAGAAGAAAATGATGGAGGTGGTGGTGAAGAGGGCAATGATGGGGTGGGGGAGAGGACAATAATGGGATGCTAGGGGAGGAGGACAATGAGGGGTGTGGGGAATTGGGATGGGAGGAAGGGGGACTTATAATGGCCTTAGTAACAGGGGGAGGTGAAGGAAGACATTATCGCTTATTATGTCTAACACAGTCCCTTAGTATATAGTGTACTCACTATGTCTAACACAATCCTTTAGTATATAGTGTACTCACTAATTCTGTATAACACCATCCTTAGTTACATAGTTTCTTTTTTTATTATGTATAACACCATCCCTTATTACGTATCATCCTCTCTAGTTATATACATATGATACCGTCCCTCATTATATAGCTTCCTCTGCTGTTATGTATAGTGCTGTCTCTTACATAGTGTATTCTTGTTAATTTTGTTATTTACAGTGCCCTCTTTTATTACATAGACCCCTCTCTTTTTAGATATAAAATGACTGCTGATCGAGGAGCCGGTGACCAAACTACCAGTCCATCAGCTCCTCCATTAGAAAGGAAGCTTTCCCATGCTCCATCAGCCATCATTGCATTATACAGCCAACAAGACAGGACGGTATGTAATAAACAGGGCTCTATATAATCCAATATGTAAGGGACGGTACTGTACATAACAAGAGAGGGCACTGTGTAAGGGACAGCAATATACATAATAAAGGAGACTATGTAATATATACACGTGTGTGTTTGGCTATATAATATCAATATCTATCTATCTGTATATATACACATACACACATGTAGCTTTGACGCCATAAAAGGAGGGGGGCCCAGACACATTTCTTGCACAGGGGCCCCAAGCTGTCAGTGTCCGCCAAAATAATTTGTACTGTGTTTTTGTTTGTCACATTATTAAAAATTATTAAAAAAGCCATTAGGTCTTCATCCAGCATCATCAAGCTAATACATACATACAGAGAACTGCAAGAAGATGAAAGTCTAGAAATAATAACAGCAGAGTTAGTAGCAGACTAAAAATTAGATCTTTGAGTGTAGTGTGGGCTCTTCGGATGCTTCCGAATTATCAATGACCAAAGGGGCGGCAAATTTTTTGACCGCCCCAGGCGCCACAAACAGTAGCTACGCCACTGAGAATGGTCCTGTATTTGGCTCCATCCATTTTCCCATCAATTTTAGCCTTCTTCCCTGTCCCTGCTGAAGAAAAGCAGGCCCAAACCATGATGCTGCCACCACCATGTTTGACAGTGGGGATGGTGTGTTCAGGGTGATAAGCTGTGCTGCCTTTACGCCAAACATATTTTTTGGCATTGTTGCCAAAAAATTTGATTTTGGTTTCATCTGACCAGACCACCTTCTTCCACGTTTGGTGTGTCTCCCAGGTGGCTTGTTGCAAACTTTAAACAACACTTTTTATGGATATCTTTGAGAAATGGCTTTCTTCTTGCCACTCTTCCATAAAGGCCAGACTTCTGCAGTGTATGACTGATTGTTGTCCTATGGACAGACTGTCCCACCTCAGCTGTACATCTCTGCAGTTCATCCAGAGTGATCATGGGCCTCTTGGCTGCATCTCTGATCAGTCTTTTCCTTGTTTGAGATGAAAGTTTAGAGGGACAGCCAGGTCTTGATAGATTTGCAGTGGTATGTTACTCCTTACATTTCAATATGATCGCTTGCACAGTGCTCCTTGGGATGTTTAAAGTTTTGGAAATCAGTTTGTATCCAAATTCAGCTTTAAACTTCTCCACAACAGTATCACGAACCTGCCTGTTGTGTTCCTTGGTCTTCATGAAGCTCTCTGTGCTTCAAACAGAACCCTCAGACAATCAGAGCAGGTGCATTTATACAGAGACTTGATTACACACAGGTGGATTATATTTATCATCATTAGTCATTTAGGACAACATTGGATCATTCAGAGATCCACAATGAACTTCTGGAGTGAGTTTGCTGCATTGAAAGTAAAGGGGCTGAATAATATTGCACGCCCCACTTTTTAGTTTTTGTATTTTCACAAAAATTTAAAATAACCAATAATTTTCGATCAACTTCACAACTGTGTCCCACTTGTTGTTGATTCTTCACCAAAAATTTACATTTGGTATCATTATGTTTGAAGCATGATGTGGGAAAAGGTTGAAAAGTCCCAGGGGGCCGAATACTTTTGCAAGGCACTGTGTGTATAATTATAAAAATATATATATATATATCTCACACACCAAAACCAAAAAAAGTGTTGTCCAAGTAGGAAGTAGCCAGTTATAACTACATGACAACGTGTACTCATCATCGACTTGGACCTCCATTGTTCTGTATCTTGTTCTCGGTTATTTCCTCTTAAAAATAAAAAATGATAAAAACAAGTCCTATGTTGTCTCTTACAAGTACATCACGAGGTCCACCGCCACCTCTACTTGGGCTTCAGCCTCCTGGTTCAAGAACCTTTGTCCACCCCCTCACAACAGAACCCCTTTAAGTAATTTCCCTACTCACATTTGTTTTGTCCTGCTCTTAGGCTACTTTCACACATCAGGTTTTCGGCGTCAGGCGCGATCCGGCGTCGTGCCGGAATGCCGGATCCGGCAAATGTTTTGTAAATCCTGATGTGCCGGATCCGGTTTTCTGCCGGATCCGTCTTGTTCTTGACTGACAAAACCGGATCCGTCTCATCCGGTTCATCCGTTTTTCTATCCGTTTTTCGACGGATTACGCCGGATCTGGTTTTTAAAATTGACCCTTGTGGCCTTCCGAACGGGATTGGCTACTGGAAAACTATATATAGCATGTTCCTACAGCCCTTCTTTGACAGGTTGTAGTGGGCAGAGCTACTGAGCATGCTCAGACCAAAAAAACCGGATCCGGCCACCGGATCCGGCTTTCGCCGGATCAGGCGCATTGCGGCGCTCACAGGCTTTCATTGTGTGAAAAAGACGGACGCGCCGGATCCGGCGTGTCCGGCTTTTTCGCCGGAGACAAAAAACGTTACAGTAGCCGTTTTTTCCAGACGCCGGATCGCGACACATTGCCGGATCCGGCGAAAACCGGATGAAACGCATGGCCATCCGGCGCGATCCGGCGCAAATGCAAGTCAATGGGGGGGAAACCGGATCCGGCATTGCATTTCGCCGGATCCGGTTTCTGTCAAAAGCACCGGATCGCGCCTGACGGCGAAAACCTGATGTGTGAAAGAGGCCTTAACCATTGCTTCTGTCACGGTCACGTGTGTCTGGACGCAGCGAGTACCGCAAGGCGAACCCATTACACCCGTGACCCTGGATACACTGCCTCCAGTAGGGCGAATTTAAATAATAAAACGTGCAGCTGGATACACTGCCTCCAACTGGCGAATCTAGGTAATACACATATTTATACAAGTCTGGAAACCCCGCCTCCAGTAAGGCGAGTTTAAATAATGAAGGGGAACCTGGGTAACATTAACAATGGTGGGCCCTGCGATAGGGACGTGGAGACCTCCTGCACTCCCCTGAGCCAGTGTCCGTGCACTCCTAACGTTCCCTATGCCGGTTTCCGCACAGGAACCTAAAAACCCTAGCTCGCCCTGCACCTATACCCTCCCTAGGGAATTGGTCGGTGCGGAAACTAATCCCACCATTGCACTAAACACACATGAGGAAAGATGATAAAACAGGGGAAACACCACTTAGCTTTGCTCTGCTGCGTACGCTTCTAGCAACAGAGCCCACCACCTGCGTGCATCTTCTCCTCCACCCGGATCCATCACCATAGTGCAGCCTTGGAGCAGAGTCCACCACCAGTTGCAGCTGCCCAGCAAACAGAGTCCCAAAGATGAGTCCAGCTTCTGCCAAAAAGTCCAGCACGCTCGAGTCCAACTTTTCTGCCAAGAAGTCCAGCATGCTTGAGTCCAGTTTTCAGCAACCAAGTCCAGCATGCTGAGTGCAACTCTCACCATAGTCGCCACTCCACCAAGCCATGCAAGCACTTCCTGCTGACACCATAAACTGCAACTCCACCACGCCATGCCAGCCCTTCTTGCAGACCACATCGTTGGACTCCACCAATCCATGCCAGCACTCCCTGCAGACTCCATAGCTGACTCAACCCCTTTGGCTGGGCTGCCCAGGACTCTCATTCAGCTCCTTCATCACCCAGGCTTGCTTCCCAAATGACGAACTGTCAATATCACCAACACTGATTGATACACCTGACACTCTTTTGTAGAGCATTCACACCTGCATTATAATTACGTGCACAAACTAAGGTACTAGAGTGCACTTAATTGTTGTGCCAATATTTTAATAAAGGCATTTTTATATCTAAACATTGTGTTACTTATTATTTTATTATCATTATTTTGTCTTTTATATATATATTTTTTATATGTCATATTAATTTTTACATAATTTTTTTCATCTTCTCACCCTGTGGGATTTTCATTTCCATCCATCTTTGAGTCTTTTTTCTTCTATGTATACCGGATGGTCTGCCATCCTTTGTTAGGGGGATTGGTTCAATCACATTTTTTAGATTAACATATACCATCACATATTTGCTTACAGATTACTATATGTAAATATATTGTGAGTTTGAATCCTTTTCCTCTGTTTATATGCATGTTATAGGTCAAACATACAGGAACAGCGGCACAGAGGGTGTCAGGAGAGACAGCCACAGCGGCACAGAGGGTGTCAGGAGAGACAGTCACAGTGGCACAGAGGGTGTCAGGAGAGACAGCCACAGCGGCACAAAGGGTGTCAAGGAGAGACAGCCACAGTGGCACAAAGGATGTCAAGGAGAGACAGCCACAGAAGCACAGAGGATGTCAGGTGAGCCAGCCACTGCAGCACAGAGGATGTCAGGAGAGCCAGCCACAGCAGCACAGAGGATGTCAGGAGAGCCAGCCACAGCAGCACAGAGGATGTCAGGAGAGCCAGCCACAGCAGCACAGAGGATGTCAGGAGAGCCAGCCACAGCAGCACAGAGGATGTCAGGAGAGCCAGCCACAGCAGCACAGAGGATGTCAGGAGAGCCAGCCACAGCAGCACAGAGGATGTCAGGAGAGCCAGCCACAGCAGCACAGAGGATGTCAGGAGAGCCAGCCACAGCAGCACAGAGGATGTCAGGAGAGCCAGCCACAGCAGCACAGAGGATGTCAGGAGAGCCAGCCACAGCAGCACAGAGGATGTCAGGAGAGCCAGCCACAGCAGCACAGAGGATGTCAGGTGAGCCAGCCACAGCAGCACAGAGGATGTCAGGTGAGCCAGCCACAGCAGCACAGAGGATGTCAGGAGAGCCAGCCACAGCAGCACAGAGGATGTCAGGAGAGCCAGCCACAGCAGCACAGAGGATGTCAGGAGAGCAAGTCACAGCAGCACAGAGGATGTCAGGAGAGCCAGTCACAGCAGCACAGAGGATGTCAGGAGAGCCAGCCACAGCAGCACAGAGGATGTCAGGAGAGCCAGCCACAGCAGCACAGAGGATGTCAGGAGAGCCAGCCACAGCAGCACAGAGGATGTCAGGAGAGCCAGCCACAGCAGCACAGAGGATGTCAGGAGAGCCAGCCACAGCAGCACAGAGGATGTCAGGAGAGCCAGCCACAGCAGCACAGAGGATGTCAGGAGAGCCAGCCACAGCAGCACAGAGGATGTCAGGAGAGCCAGCCACAGCAGCACAGAGGATGTCAGGAGAGCCAGCCACAGCAGCACAGAGGATGTCAGGAGAGCCAGCCACAGCAGCACAGAGGATATTAGGAGTGCCAGCCACAGCAGCACAGAGGATATTAGGAGAGCCAGCCACAGCAAAACAAAGGATATTAGGAGTGCCAGCCACAGCAAAACAAAGGATATTAGGAGTGCCAGCCACAGCAAAACAAAGGATATTAGGAGAGCCAGCCACAGCAAAACAAAGGATATTAGGAGAGCCAGCCACAGCAAAACAAAGGATATTAGGAGTGCCAGCCACAGCAGCACAAGGGATGCCAGTAGAGGAAGCCACAGCAGCACAGAGGATGTCAGGAGAGGCAGCCGCAGCAGCACTGATGACGTCAGGAGAGGCCCAGCCACAGCAGCACAGAGGATGTCAGGAGAGCCAGCCACAGCAGCACAGAGGATGTCAGGAGAGCCAGCCACAGCAGCACAGAGGATGTCAGGAGAGCCAGCCACAGCAGCACAGAGGATGTCAGGAGAGCCAGCCACAGCAGCACAGAGGATGTCAGGAGAGCCAGCCACAGCAGCACAGAGGATGTCAGGAGAGCCAGCCACAGCAGCACAGAGGATGTCAGGAGAGCTAGCCACAGCAGCACAGAGGATGTCAGGAGAGCCAGCCACAGCAGCACAGAGGATGTCAGGAGAGCCAGCCACAGCAGCACAGAGGATGTCAGGTGAGCCAGCCACAGCAGCACAGAGGATGTCAGGTGAGCCAGCCACAGCAGCACAGAGGATGTCAGGAGAGCCAGCCACAGCAGCACAGAGGATGTCAGGAGAGCCAGTCACAGCAGCACAGAGGATGTCAGGAGAGCCAGTCACAGCAGCACAGAGGATGTCAGGAGAGCCAGTCACAGCAGCACAGAGGATGTCAGGAGAGCCAGCCACAGCAGCACAGAGGATGTCAGGAGAGCTAGCCACAGCAGCACAGAGGATGTCAGGAGAGCTAGCCACAGCAGCACAGAGGATGTCAGGAGAGCCAGCCACAGCAGCACAGAGGATGTCAGGAGAGCCAGCCACAGCAGCACAGAGGATATTAGGAGTGCCAGCCACAGCAAAACAAAGGATATTAGGAGTGCCAGCCACAGCAAAACAAAGGATATTAGGAGTGCCAGCCACAGCAGCACAAGGGATGCCAGTAGAGGAAGCCACAGCAGCACAGAGGATGTCAGGAGAGGCAGCCGCAGCAGCACTGATGACGTCAGGAGAGGCCCAGCCACTGCAGCACAGAGGATGTCAGGAGAGCCAGCCACAGCAGCACAGAGGATGTCAGGAGAGCCAGCCACAGCAGCACAGAGGATGTCAGGAGAGCCAGCCACAGCAGCACAGAGGATGTCAGGAGAGCCAGCCACAGCAGCACAGAGGAATCCACACACACACCTGCAGTGCATTCATGGCCCCCTCCACAGTGCGTGCAGCAGGGCCCCCCTCCCTAAGGTGCAAAGTGCGTTGTAAATGTAAAGTGCCAGGATGCCAGCACAGCAAGGGGACACATTTAACAAAAAAAAATCCACCACGGGCTCACCTCACCATCTTGTGTGTCCACCCTCTCCCTGAGTGAGAGAGGCTCATGAATGTTTTCTGCTTCCTGTAATGCATGTGGTGTTCTTATGCAAATCCAGCCAGAGACTGCTGACCAGGAAACAAGGAAAGCTTCAAGGGGCCCAGCCAGGGGGTATACAGTGGCCGGCTGCCTGTGCTTACATTTAATTAAAGGAGGTAGTACTGTGTCAGCACAGAACAGCTGCCAAACTGCAGCGGCCGTCGCATACCCCCTCACCCATCCAGGCCCCCTCATCTCTCCGGGCCCCATAGCAGCTGCTGGTCTGCTCCTATTGACGGTACCCACTGCTCTGAAGTCTGAGTTCCCATTGATTTATATGGGGTTTGGAATTAAGTTCACAACCGAAAAAAAATTGCCCTAACCAGCCAGACACAGACATCCACAGGTTTGTTGTACACACGGATCCGCACCGTACACACGCGGCTCCGCTCCTTACACCTCGTACACTCGTGGCTCCGCTCCTTACACCTCGTACACACGCGGCTCCGCTCCTTACACCTCGTACACTCGTGGCTCCGCTCCGCACCCCTTGTACACACGCGGCTCCGCTCCGTACACCTCGTACACACGCGGCTCCGCTCCGAACACATCGTACACACACGGCTCTGCTCCGTACACCTCGTACACACACGGCTCCGCTCCGTACACCTCGTACACACACACGGCTCCGCTCCGTACACCTCGTACACACACACGGCTCCGCTCCGTACACCTCGTACACACGCGGCTCCGCTCCTTACACCTCGTACACTCGTGGCTCCGCTCCGCACCCCTTGTACACACGCGGCTCCGCTCCGTACACCTCGTACACACGCGGCTCCGCTCCGAACACATCGTACACACACGGCTCTGCTCCGTACACCTCGTACACACGCGGCTCCGCTCCGTACACCTCGTACACACGCGGCTCTGCTACATCCACCCTGTAAACCCCTCCTGACCCCACAGAAACTTCCCCTCATCCAGCACCATGACAACCAGCACAGCGGAAGCAATGACCAGCCAGGTCTTTCCCCGGGAAGGAACAACCACGGGAAGGGCAGTCTCCAGTGAAGGAAACCACCTATGCCAAAACATGGTATCCATCCACAGACAGCTGTTTCGGGGTATTGCCCCTCATCAGTGTGGAGTAGGAAACTGGCTGGTAGGAGCAATGCCTAGTAAAAAGACTATGAAGAGGAGGATGAATGAACTCATGGAGATCAACATCCGACACTGCGGAGACACCATCACATGTTTCTCAACGCAGTGATTCTAGAGCAATGCCCCCATCCCTTATGGGAAATATGCAAAACAGAAGCCGCGGAGACACCATCACATGTTTCTCAACGCAAGCAATGACTAGCCAGGTCTTTGCCCGGGAAGGAACAACCACGGGAAGGGCAGTCTCCAATGAAGGAAACCACCTATGCCAAAACATGGTATCCATCCACAGACAGCTGTTACTAGGTATTGCTCCTACCAGCCAGTTTCCTACTCCACACTGATGAGGGGCAATACCCCGAAACAGCTGTCTGTGGATGGATACCATGTTTTGGCATAGGTGGTTTCCTTCATTGGAGACTGCCCTTCCCGTGGTTGTTCCTTCCCGGCCAAAGACCTGGCTGGTCATTGCTTGCGTTGAGAAACATGTGATCGTGTCTCCGCGGCTTGTGTTTTGCATATTTCCCATAAGGGATGGGGCAGTGCTCTAGAATCACTGCGTTGAGAAACGTGATGGTGTCTCCGCAGTGTCGGATGTTGATCTCCATGAGTTCATTCATCCTCCTCTTCATAACCAGCACAGCAGAGTCCTGCCTACACTGAGGCCCCTGATCATGTGACCCCTGACTCCTCCCCTCCTGTGACCTCATCCCAGGTCCTGTGCGCACAGAGCAGCCATATATGTGGTGTGCGGCTCTGCAGGTGGAGGTAGGTGCTGGACATTCCCCATTACTGGGCTGCACAGGGGGCAGTAACCCCTCCATTCCCGGAGATAGCGCCCCCTGCAGGTGGAGGTAGGTGCTGGAGATTCCCCATTACTGGGCTGCACAGGGGGCAGTAACCCCTCCATTCCCGGAGATAGCGCCCCCTGCAGGTGGAGGTAGGTGCTGGAGATTCCCCATTACTGGGCTGCACAGGGGGCAGTAACCCCTCCATTCCCGGAGATAGCGCCCCCTGCAGGTGGAGGTAGGTGCTGGAGATTCCCCATTACTGGGCTGCACAGGGGGCAGTAACCCCTCCATTCCCGGAGATAGCGCCCCCTGCAGGTGGAGGTAGGTGCTGGAGATTCCCCATTACTGGGCTGCACAGGGGGCAGTAACCCCTCCATTCCCGGAGATAGCGCCCCCTGCAGGTGGAGGTAGGTGCTGGAGATTCTCCATTACTGGGCTGCACAGGGGGCAGTAACCCCTCCATTCCCGGAGATAGCGCCCCCCTTATACCAGTGCTCACAGCGGCATTGTGACACTAGTTCTCCTTCCTCCTTTGTACTCCTCCACAGTGAATTCCTCGGCTCCACGTACATACTTTTCTGTTGACATTTTAGGTTCTTGGGGCCATTCTTAAAGGGAATCTGTCAGCCCCCGGGACATATATGACCTATTAATATGGGCACACAGGTAATAGAAATGCGACTGGTACTCGTGTGGGGACTCCAATAGTGTCGCTGTACAAGTTCAGGTGGAAAGGAGTAGGAGCGCTGATGTCCCGCTTGTCTGTGTTCGGAGTCACAGTCTGGAGTGGAATCAGTAATTTAGTTAGAACCCACCTATCCCGCTGGCAGTGTTGGAAAAAAGTCACCATTTCAGCACATCTACCACAAGTCAGCCCTACCTACCATCTGATTCTGGAGGGCCTGGCCTCGTGCCAAGTTAGTGGTGGAACTACAGGATGAGGAACCTAAATGCTTTAGGTCAATGTTACTTGTTAAACTCTGGAAACAAATGACATTTTCCGGACAGGGGCTAATTCCATTTGCCTTTAGGTTTTTACAGTTTATAAGGGGATACACCTGTCGGAGCAGATTACACTCTGTAGTATTTTCTCCTTCTGTAACAGAAAAATACCTGAATTAAGCAGGAGAAAGCAATTGGGTTTGTCTGGTTGCTTATAGGGTAGGGTATCAGGGTAGAGTCTTTGGAAGCATTAGGTTGCAGGGTCTCAGTCTTACGTAGAATAGGTCAGTTCCTGATAGCCTTAAGAGAAGTGTCCTAATTGGTTAGTGTCCCTGGGATATTTATTCCCATCACATATAGTCCTGAGTCTGTAACAGAGGGGTTCTCTATCGTCAAGTATAAGGGAAGACAGTTGTCAGATGTACAAGTAAGACAGGACCCTACTGTACAACATTTGGACACGTATTCTGGTTGTAACAGAGTCATTCTAGTAAGGAGGCTTCTACCCTTGCTCTTTGTTTTCTCTTGGGATACAAAAGAGTTTGTAGGCCCAATGTTCTCCAGTGTTCCACCCCACCATACTCCAGGACTCACAATCAGGCCCATAGTCAGTTTTGCGGGCGATGACACATACAGTGGGGAAAAAAGTATTTAGACAGTCACCTATTGTGCAAGTTCTCCCAATTAAAAAGATGAGAGAGGCCTGTAATTGACATCATAGACCACAACTATGAGAGTCAAAATGAGAAAACAAATCCAGAAAATCACCTTGTCTGATTTGGCAAGATTTATTTTGCAAGTTATGGTGGAAAATAAGTATTTGGTCATTAATAAAAGTTCATCTCGCTATTTTGTTATATATCCTTTGTTCGCAATGACAGAGGTCAAACGTTTTTTGTAAGTTTTGACAAGGTTGGCACACACTGTTGGTGGTATGTTGGTCCATTCCGCCATGCAGATCTCCTCTAGAGCAGTGATGTTTTGGGCCTGTCTCAGGGCAACACAGACTTTCAAATCCCTTCAAAGGTTTTCTATGGGGTTGAGATCTGGAGACTGGCTAGGCCACTCCAGGATCTTCATATGCTACTTACAAAGTCACTCCTTCGTTGCCCTGGCGGTGTGCTTGGGATCATTATTATGCTGAAAGACCCATCCACACTTCTTCAATTCCCTTGCTGATGGAAGGAGGTTTCCACTCAAAATCTCACGATACCTACCCCCATTCATTCTTTCATGTACACAGATCAGTTGTCCTGGTCCCTTTGCAGAGAAACATCCCCAAAGCATGATGTTGCCACCCCCCTGCTTAACAGTAGGTATGGTGTTCTTTTGGATGCAACTCAGCATTCTGCCTACTCCCAACATGATGAGTTTTGTTTCTACCAAACAGTTCTAATTTTGGTTTCATCAGACATTATGGCATTCTCCCAATACTCTTCTGGATAATCCAAATGCTCTCTAGCAAACTTCAGACGGGCCTGGACATGTACTGGCTTAAGCAGGGGGAAACGTCTGGCACTGCAGGATCTGAGTCCCTGGTGGTGTAGTGTGTTACTTATGGTAGTCTTTGTGACAGTGGTCCCAGCTCTATGCAGGTCATTCACTAGGTTCCCCGTGTGGTTCTGGGATTTTTGCTCACCATTCTTGTGATCATTTTGACCCCACGGGGTGAGATCTTGTGTGGAGCCCCAGATCAAGGGAGATTATCAGTGGTCTCTTGCATGTGTTCCATTTTCTTATTATTGCTCTCACAGTTGATTTCATCACACCAAGCTGCTTGCCTATTGCAGATTCAGTCTTCCCAGCTTGATAAAAGGTTACAATTTTGTTTCTGGTGTCCTTTGACAGCTCTTTGGTCTTCACCATAGTGGAGTTTGGAGTGTGACTAAGGTTGTAGACAGGTGTCTTTTTTACTGATAACAAGTTCAAACAGGTGCCATTACTACAGGTAATGAGTGGAGGACAGAGGAGCCTCTTAAAGAAGTTATGGGTCTGTGAGAGCCAGAAATCTTACATGTTTTTAGGTGACCAAATACTTATTTTCCACCATAGTTTGCAAAATAAATCCTGCCAAATCAGACAAGGTGATTTTCTGGATTTGTTATCTCATTTTGACTCTCATAGTTGTGGTCTACCTATAATGTCAATTACAGGCCTCACTCATCTTTTTAAGTGGGAGAACTTGCACAATTGGTGGCTGACTAAATACTTTTTTTTCCCCACTGTGCATACTTTTGGGTCAGTCTATAAGAGTCCCCACACCGTCAATCCACCCTAGGGCAGGAGACCATGTTATACAGGTCAAATTTTAACTGACTATAGGGTCTGAGGAATTAAAATGGCTAATAACTGTCTCCCCATTCTTCAAATAAAAAAGGTTAAGGCACAGGGTGTGCATCCACATCATTCGGTGGCTTTCTTGAGTCAGCTCTCTTCCTGCAGCGCCCATTTCCGCAAGTTGTCTACAGCTGCTGCCGAAAGTGTGACCTCACCGGCTGGTGCGCAACATGTAATCACACTGGAACTCCACACTACGCTTGCTGGCAAGGCTTTGTGAGCAGAAGATGCAGTTGTTGAGTGCCAGCTTGAACACACCCAATGGTATTTTGGTCAGCCTCCGCACATAACATCTGAAGAGTGGGCATGGATGTCTGACATTTGTTTGGTTCTCCAATACTTTGAGAACTTCCCAAAATGGTGAGCAGTGATGAAGCAATAGTCAGCCCAACAATCACCCTTCAAAATCATGCAGTGTGTCGTGTAAAATTGTATCACTGACTCTATGTCCTCCAAATATTTTTTCGAATAAAAAAATCACAGTTCGTGGAGCTGAAGTTTTCTCATCGGTGATTGAGGACGCTTAGTCTTAAATAGGGAATCTTTTTGGATCTTTGATTTTTGCACATGATTTTCATAAGGTATCAGACTTGATGTTATATTGTTACTAGCTTAAGAGCCCGGCGTTGCACGGGCATAGTAACTACAGTTAGGTATGACAAATTATAATGAATATTATATATATAAAGCTGAGAGTATAGCCCCGCCCACTCCGCATAGCCACATTCACTATAATATCCCACATCATCCCGTCAGCCAGAGCCACCGAACTTCTACCCCTAATATCCCACATCATCCCGTCAGAGCCACCCGATTACTGCCCCTAATATCCCACATCATCCCACCAGCCAGAGCTACCGGACTACTACCCCTAATATCCCACATCATCCAGACAACTACCACTAAAATCCCACATCATCCAGTCAGAGCCACCGGACTACTACCACTAATATCCCACATCATCCAGTCAGAGCCACCGGACTACTACCACTAATTGCCAACATCATCCCGTCAGCCAGAGTCACCGGACTACTACCACTAATTGCCAACATCATTCCGTCAGAGCCACCGGACTACTACCCCAAATATCCCACATAATCCTGTCAGCCAGAGCCACCAGACTACTACCCCTAATATCCCACATCATCCCGTCAGCCAGAGCCACTGGACTACTACCCTTTATATCCCACATCATCCCATCAGAGCCACCGGACTACTACCCCTAATATCCCACATCATCCCGTCAGAGCCACTGGACTACTACTCCTAATATCCTACATCATCCCGTCAACCAGAGTCACCGGACTACTACCCCTAATATCCCACATCACCCCGTCAGCCAGAGCCACCGGACAACTACCACTAATATCCCACATCATTCCGTCAGCCAGAGCCACTGGACTACTACCTTTTATATCCCACATCATCCCGTCAGAGCCACTGGACTACTACTCCTAATATCCTACATCATCCCGTCAACGGACTACTACCCCTAATATCCCACATCACCCCGTCAGCCAGAGCCACCGGACAACTACCACTAATATCCCACATCATTCCGTCAGAGCCACCAAACTTCTACCCCTAATATGCCACATCATCCCGTCAGAGCCACCAGACTACTACCCCTAATATCCTACATCATCCCGTCATCCAGAGTCACCGGACTACTACCACTAATAGCCCACATCATTCCGTCAGAGCCACCGGACTACTACCCCTAATATCCCACATCATCCCGTCAGCCAGAGCCACTGGACTACTACCCCTAATAATAATAATAATAATCTTTATTTTTATATAGCGCTAACGTATTCCGCAGCGCTTTACAGTTTGCACACATTTCATCACTGTCCCCGATGGGGCTCACAATCTAAATTCCCTATCAGTATGTCTTTGGAGTGTGGGAGGAAACCGGAGTGCCCGGAGGAAACCCACGCAAACACGGGGAGAACATACAAACTCCTTGCAGATGTTGTCCTTGGTGGGATTCGAACCCAGGACCCCAGCGCTGCAAGGCTGCAGCGCTAACCACTGAGCCACCGTGCTGCCCACATCATCCCGTCAGCCAGAGCCACCGGACTACTACCCCTGATATCCCATCAGAGCCACCGTACTACTACCCCTAATATCCCACATCATCCTGTCAGCCAGAGCTACTGGACTACTACCCCTAATATCCCACATCATCCTGTCAGCCAGAGCTACTGGACTACTACCCCTAATATTCCACATCATCCCGTCAGCCAGAGCTACCGGACTACTACCACTAATATCCCGTCATCCTGGGGTCATAACCAGAGCACTGAGTGAAACGGTCCTAACTTCCATACCGGGGATCCCTTTAAGATACGTCTGGGGTCAGAACCAGAGCGCTGAGTAGATTTGCCCTGACTTCCTTACCAATGATCCCTTTAATAGAAGCCTGGGGTCAGAATCGGAGTACTGAGGGATTTGCCCTCCCTTCCATACTGGGGATCCCTTTAAGAGGGGCCTGGGGTTAGAACCAGAGCGCTGAGTGGAATTGCCCTAACTTTCATACCAATGATCCCTTTAAGAGAGCCTGGGATCAGAACCAGAGCGCTGAGTGGAATTGCCCTAACTTTCATACCAATGATCCCTTTAAGAGAGCCTGGGATCAAAACCAGAGCGCTGAGTGGAACGGTCCTAGCTTCCATACCGGGGATCCCTTTAAGAGAGGCCTGGCATCAGAACCAGAGCGCTGAGTGGAATTGTCCTGACTTCCATACCGGGGATCCCTTTAAGAGAGGCCTGGGATCAGATCCAGAGCGCTGAGTGGAATTGCCCTAACTTTCATACCAATGATCCCTTTAAGAGTGCCTGGCATCAAAACCAGAGCGCTGAGTGGAACGGTCCTAGCTTCCATACCGGGGATCCCTTTAAGAGAGGCCTGGCATCAGAACCAGAGCGCTGAGTGGAACGGTCCTAGCTTCCATACCGGGGATCCCTATAAGAGAGGCCTGGCATCAGAACCAGAGCGCTTAGTGGAATTGTCCTGACTTCCATACCGGGGATCCCTTTAAGAGAGGCCTGGGATCAGAACCAGAGCGCTGAGTGGAATTGCCCTAACTTTCATACCAATGATCCCTTTAAGAGAGCCTGGCATCAAAACCAGAGCGCTGAGTGGAACGGTCCTAGCTTCCATACCGGGGATCCCTTTAAGAGAGGCCTGGCATCAGAACCAGAGCGCTGAGTGGAATTGTCCTGACTTCCATACCAATGATCCCTTTAATAGAAGTCTGGGGTCAGAATCGGAGCGTTGAGGGATTTGCCCTAACTTCCATAGCTGAGATCCCTTTAAGAGGGACTATGGGATGTGTGATGGGTATATGGGCAGGGAGGGGGATTCATTTCTGTCATGTGCTCTCTGCTCCTTTCTGGGGGGCAGATAATGGCTGGGAGTTTGTTCCTGGGGATGCTAGATTTCTCCCACCCGGTCAGTGTCTGTTGAGGTGTTGTGGAGTGGGAAAACTGTTGCTCATAGCAACCAATCACAGCTCCGCTTCTTTTAAACAGCTCTGGTGAAATGAAAGATGCTTAGTGATTGGGTGGGGCTATGTGGAGTGGGCGTGGCCGATATGCCCATCCATACACGCATACATTCATTTTTATATCTATAGATTACATTATTTAACGCCGTTCGGCTGTATCTCGAGCTATGGCGATTTGATGGATGAACAATCTGTAGGAAGATCGATCACGTGCAAAGCTAGATAGGTCACAAGACGTCCTCTACGCTATTATCTTGATTGTATCAAGCCATTGGGTTGCTGGTTTTCCTCTTTGCCTTTTGCCTTGTTTCTTCTATTCTTCAAACCATGATGTCCTTCTTCAGTTATTGCTCTCTTCGTATCATGTGTTCAAAATAGGCAAGTCATAGTTTGGTGAACCTCAGAGTGAAAAGTATGGCTTGATTTGTTCCAAAATTTATTTGGTTTGTTCTTCTTGCCATCCATAGTATTGATAACCTCTTTCTCCAGCAGAACATTTCAAAGACCTTTCTTCTTCTGTCTTGTTTCTTTGTAGTCCAGGTTTTGTATCCATAAGTTACTGCAGAAAAGACCTATATCTTTTTATCGTGCTAGCCAGTAGATAGAAATATATTTAGAATTGAGAGTCCTCAGTGGTTGATACCTTTTAATGGCTAACTGAAAAGATGGTAACAAATTGCAAGCTTTCGAGACTACTCAGGTCTCTTCATCAGGCTTGACTAATACAACATCTGAACAATCACATATTTATACACAAAACAGCACAAGAATAATACAATTGATAAGACAAGAGACATGAAGCAGAATTGTCATTATGGGAGAGGGATAAACATAAATATTGGAACAGTTCATAGATAAGCAGTGTGAAAGTTATATTGTCCTCTGATTGGTGTCTGGTTGTGTGTTGTGATGCCCCCAGAAGATCAGAAGAGCAAATTGCTTAACTAATGTAAAATACATAAATCCATGCAACACATTCATTCCTGCACTGAGTGTGTCAAAGGTTGTCATAAATTTATATTCCCAGACCCTCCTGTCTCTCTGAGACTTGAAGTTAGTTACCTTTGGCCAAACATTTTTGTATCCCCGGTCATAGCATGATGGACATTAGATTACTTGTATTAAAAGGTAACTTCAAGTCTCACACTCACATTCACATTCACATTCACACACTCAGACACACATTCACACACTCAGACACACATTCACACACTCAGACACACAGTCACACACTCAGACACACAGTCACACACTCAGACACACATTCACACACTCAGACACACATTCACACACTCAGACACACATTCACACACTCAGACACACAGTCACACTCTCACACAGTCACACTCTCACACACACAGTCACACTCTCACACACACAGTCACACTCTCTCACACACAGTCACACTCTCTCACACACAGTCACACTCTCACACACACAGTCACACTCTCACACACACAGTCACACTCTCTCACACACAGTCACACTCTCTCACACACAGTCACACTCTCTCACACACAGTCACACTCTCTCACACACAGTCACACTCTCTCACACACAGTCACACTCTCTCACACACAGTCACACTCTCTCACACTCTGTCACACTCTCTCACACTCTCTCACACTCTCTCACACTCTGTCACACTCTGTCACACTCTCTCACACTCTCTCACACTCTCTCACACTCTCTCACACTCTGTCACACTCTGTCACACTCTCTCACACTCTGTCACACTCTCTCACACTCTGTCACACTCTCACACTCTGTCACACTCTCACACTCTGTCACACTCTGTCACACTCTGTCACACTCTCTCACACTCTGTCACACTCTCTCACATTCACTCAGACACTTATACACACACACTTACACACTCACATTCACACTCTCACTCTCACACTCAGACTCACACACTCACATTCACACTCACACACACTCACATTCACACTCAGACTCACTCTCACACTCATGCAGCCTCTTGCGCGGTACCACCAGTGGAACATCGTCGCACTGCGCCCGCGCGAATTCCACGCAGGCGCAGTGAATCATTCGGCTGATCCAGGCGGTAGATGCGTGATGTGTCTATAGGCAGAGGAAGCCGGTCACATTGAGGCTGTGTGCCCACATTGCGTTTTTTAAGCGTTTCTGCCGCGGAAACGCTTAAGAAGAGCATCCCATGTAATCCTAATTGAATCCGCACATGTTGTGCTAATGGTGCGTTTTTTTTCCGCTGCGGAAGCACTTAGCAGAAAAAAACGCAGCATGTTCATTAATTTTGCGGAAACGTGTGCGTTTCCGCATACATACAATTGTATTGCAAAAACGCATAGGAAAACGCATGCTAAACGCTTACAAAAGCGCAGCATAAAACGCATGTGTTTTCCTGGGAAGAGGGTGTGCGTTTCTGCTTAAAAAACGCAACGTGGGTACATAGCCTAAAGGGGTTTTCCCACGCACGAAAGTTCATTTTAAAAATTGTCTGTGTCTGACCGTGTACAGAATATACCATAGATCCTGGGCAATGAAGGAAGCAAAAGACAATATTGACATTACAGCAGGGGATCGGATTCACTTTGTGAGGTAAAATATTTCACTGACTGTTTTAAAACAATATTTTACCTCTCAAAAAGTATTCTCAGCGATCGCCTGCTGTAATGCCAGTATTGTCTTTTGCTTCCTCCCCTGCCCAGGAGCTGTGGTATGTTCTGTACACGGTCAGACACAGGGGTGAGACAGCTCAAATGGGACAGCACATGAGGGGAGAACACAGCACAGGAAGGAAACAGACAGCAGACAAGGGGGATAGCACATGGGTAAGACAGAAGAGAGCATAGACGGGAGAAGTCAGCACATGGGGAGGACAGATTCTCAACGCTGCAAAGCCTGCCCCCATCGTGACATTACCACCCTCTCGATGCGATAGCATCAGGCCTCCATCTAGTATATATATCTCACATCACATGAGAACTACTGAGACTGCACATAGAAGAAACTAAGGCTGCAGAGTATACATCACATAGGAAATGTTGGGGCTGGGTGCATATACATCACAGGAGGGACTGCCGCTGCATTTAATGGGCCTGGCCATTGTGATCCAGAGCCTGAGCACTGCGGTTCTCAGAAAACTGCTTGGGGCCGAAAATAGAACATTGCAGGCCTTAAACTGCCCATGGACCAGAAGTTCCCCACGCCTTCCTTAGATAGTATCGTACTATAATATATAAATGAGATCTACTTATCCTATTTGTTCACTGATAATTTAATGTTTTTAATTTAGTATTTTTTTCCCTTTTTTTGTACTTGGTGTGCTTTAAATGATGATCATGCTTTTCTTATGCATTTTTGTCAGGTGCTCTATTAAGTGGAGTCTGAACTACTGGTGTGGAAGTAACACTTTCATTTAGATATGGGCTTTCAAAAGATTTCCATGTACCTGGAGTTTAGTATACCATCTACAAGGTGAGCTGGGCTTTTGAATATATTTTATCCAAAACTGAACTGTTGTAGCTTCTCATCATTACCATTCAATGTGTGACTGTAAATTCTTACATCTGTGATATACAGTACCCACAGCACCTGTATTAGTTGCTTTTTTTAAATTATTTGTTTTAGGCTATGTGCCCACGTTAGCGTTTTTAAACGCTCAGGAAACGGGTCTCCTTCCCAGAAAACGCGTGGAAAAAACGCGCGTTTTTTGCCACTATCTTTGCTGGAAAAACGTGCGTTTTTGATGCGTTTTTTTTTCCCGCTCGTCTTCTGGGCTATAGGAAATAGCCAAAAACGCGGACCTAAGCGGAAATTAATGAACATGCTGCATTTTTTACCTCTAAGCGTTTCCTTAGTGGTAAAAAACGCATCCATTGTCACAAAAAGGCCAAAATGCATTAAAATGAATGGGATGCTTCTTTAAGCGTTTTTGATGCGGTTTGACCCCGAAAAACGCATCAAAAATGCTTAAAAAGACGCAACGTGGGCACACAGCCTTACTATGCCAATAAGCAAGGGTAATATTAAACCATTCATTGCTTGTTTTGCCGCTAAATCCAAATTCTCAATTCAAGGCTTGTTACTGTTTGTAAATGAAAGTGTGATCTCTCTGTTTTGTGAGCTGCCACTTTTTTAAAGATAAATCTCCCTAATTCTGAAACACAAGTATTTAACTACCAAACTTAGAGCTTTATTTAAAATAATTTTTGAGCCCGCATCATTGCATTAGTAGTCTAATATTAGATGCTTACGCATACCACTTTGTTACAGCATTCACTTGGACATGCTTGCTATTGGTATGTGATTCTACCTAGATTTTTGGTAGACTTGATGAAAAGCTTTTGTTATTGCCTAATCATTTTGTGGAAATGCACAGTCAGCAATATAAATTCATATGACACACATCAACGCCGCGTTTCAGGTGTATGCGCAGTCGCACCCTTAATCATGATGCCTAGTCATGGGAAGTTACCTCTTTTATGTTGTCAATCCGGTGAACACACCAGTACACTAATTAGCTTAGCTCATTAAAATCTGTTCTAACGCACAAGTGATATACATAAAACATTAAAACATATAGAGGAGCATATAAAGGAGCAGCACGTAGCGTAGTCAGGGATAGCCAAGAAGTCAGGGACGCAGCAGTATAATCTTAGAATGAAGGTGCAGATGAAAGGAAGCTTGCCTAGAGGCTGGTAGCTCAATAATCTCGGAAAGAAGGGAGTGCAATGCCAGGTTTAAATAGGGTGTGCAATCAGGGTGGAGCCAATCAGGAACTCAGAGTGGAGACAATGAGAAACAACACAGGTACAAGTATCTGGGTTAGCACAGAACTGTCCAGTGAGTTAAATAGCTCAGAGGGAAGAGCTGCCGCCTGGTATACAAGAGCTGCTGGTTCGAGTCCTGACAGTATGTCCCAATATAGACGTAAATGCAACAAAAACAAATTATTTTTTTTTATGTTTTTACAATTTTGTACAAAAATTGCTTGGTAACCTCACTTAATTGGATTGCAAGATCAAAAAGTGCACTGGCGTGTTTAATTGTGTGCGTACAATAGGCAGGAGAATAAAAAGGTCTTGGGACATAGCATGTAAAAGCCATACATCTACATACACTTGTTGTCTCAGTTGGACATAAGTTACCATACCAACCATATGCCATGAGAATGAGTCAAATTGTTTAAGAGGGAGAGGAGGAAAGAAAACACAGGTTCCACACAGCACAGATTTACGAGCCTGTTTCTATGCGGTCCCTGCATACAGCAAGGGAATTCCTGTGCGTCAGTGATGAAGACTACAGAGCAGCAGGAAAGCAGGTAAAGAAACCAACTGAGATACTTGAACATTTTCTAAGATATTAAGTAATAAGAGTCAGAGAGAAACTCTTTTGTAACTTATTAAAGCATAACTTATCCTGGAGGAAGGAGAGCGAATGAGAAGAGAGAGTCAGTAAAAAAACATAATGTCTTTTCTTAGATTCAAGACATACAGCACTCTGGTGTTGAGCTGAAAAATCCACCATGCCTCTTTGTTCCTCAGTGCCATTTCCATGTCCCCTCCTCCAGGAGATTTAATTGTTTTTTTCTATTGCATAAACGGTTAGAGCATAAGTTACTTTGATGTTCCTGAAAACAAATGTTTGGAGATCTGTAGTGTTTAAACCCTTGTTCTCAATATCATAGATATGTTCTCCGATTCTCAACCTCAGTTGGCGTTTAGTACTGCCCACATATTTCAGGTTACAGGCTGTGCAATCCACGACGTATACTACATTATACGTGTTGCAGTATAGGAACATTTTAACTTGATAAAGGTTTTTGTTACCTGAATCTGAAAAATTCTAGCATGTAAATGAATACTTGCATGTCTTAGGGTACCGTCACATTTGGTGACGCACCAGCGACCCCAACAACGATGCGACCTGCTAGGGATCACTGGTGCATCGCTACGAGGTCGCTGGTGAGATCTCAAACAGTCAGATCGCAACAGCAACGATACGGAACGATACAACGGTCGTTGGGACCCTGTCTCTCAGACCTGTAGTATTGAGGTCGTTCTTCGTTGACCTTGTCAAACACAGCGAAGCATGCTGGCCAACGGGACACCAGCGATCAAAAAATGGCCCAGGACATTCGAGCACAATCAGCAACATCGCAGCAGGGGCCCGATCACCGCTGTGTGTCACACGTAGCGAGAACGCAGGCGAGATCGCTGTTGCGTCACAAACTTGGTGACGCAACAGCGATCTCGCTATGTGAGATGGGGGGCTTTACGTGATGTTGACCCACACTTAAAAAATCCCTTAAAATGTGGCCAATTAGAGGAATCTGCTTGGACTAGATCCAAGGTGTTTTTTTGGTCTGGTAGGTTGACTCACTTAGCTGCTTTCAGAGGTAGACACAGTAATGCTTCTTGGGTCAAACACCTCCTCATTTATAAAAGAACAGCATAAAGCTTGGCAAGATTTAACAAGATAAACATGGCCTTTCAGGCATAACGGCAAAACAAAATATAACGTATATTCGAGTCTGTATGCCTGTGGGATTTGCCCGCTCAGAATATAATAAATCTTCAGCTCATGTTGGAGCTACCATCTGGAGACTTGACGGTCTCCAAACACACACAGAAAAGAAATTGTAGGTGGACATTTAACTTCTCCAACTACTCCCTTGAGGTGGAGATATGGTGAGTAGGCGTCCCGCCCATCTGTTACACCTACTCACAAAAAAAACCCAACCCTTGTAATTGCTGGTTAACCCCTCAGCACATAACAACATGCTTAAGAAAGATTTATGGGTTTCACATCACGGAAGATAGCAATGTTCGTGAAACATATCTCCCCTCCAATACAGCACTAGTGACCCTGTCGCACTCAATATCACTCTGCACCCATTTTTCGTTATCTGAGCTATATCTGGGTCTTCTTTTAAAACGGCGAGATTATTATTATTTTTTCAAATTCAAAATAGTACACCAGTTGTGTCTCCCTAAAATTATATGTATAGTTTTTTCATAAACCGTCCAAAAAGTCTATTTTCTTTATCTAGCAAAGTGTAGACCTCCCAAACAGTGATAGATGTTGCACCCAGCCCTGTAAAAATGCAACAGCTTCTTCCATTTGCACTGCCTTTCTATATATAACAGCAATGCACGCATCTGCCTCCCTCAAAATGGAAATGTTTTGGCCGTACTATTTAGGTAGCCTATAAAGTCTGATACTACAGTAGGTTGTTAAATATTCTGTTTGTTACCTCTGGTTACCATCCGTTTTTCTCTAGCCAGAAAGGTTGAAGTCATTTGGACATTAAAAAGGCTATGTTTGCATTAAAGAGCATTAAAGAGTTCTGAGTTCTATGAATACTTTCCAGGCGATTTGACGCTTTTAATTTGTGATTTGTGTAGTAAATTTATTCAGTGCAAATCAAAATTTTGGAGAAAATTTGGCAAAGCCGGCAAATTTGGATTTCAGACGATGGGCTCAGTTTCCACTTGGAAGCCATTTTCAGTAACCACACATTGATTACTCTTAATTAATGGTAGTAAACATCTATACCTTATATGTTGTATGTTTCCCCTTTATTATCATTAGTAATTATTTGATGTTACATTGGCTCATCTTTTCCCCATTCAGGTCCCTACAATATTAGATACTTTCAGTGGAACTCTTCTATACAAGATAATTTTTCTGATTGACTGGCCAAAGATGGATAGGGACAAGAACAAGATGGCGGAGAGGATATTACATCTCACCCTAGAGATCCTCTTCCGGCTTACTGGAGAGGTGAGAGATTCTGATGACGTCACATTACATCATTCTTATCTATGGGAATAACAGATGGACAGAACTGGAGAGGTGAGGACTCTGGAAATGTCTGTAGTGAGATTTATTAATGTGTCTCTCCATAACCAGGATTACACAGTAGTGAAGAAGACCTCTAGTGAGCGCTGTCAGGCCCCTGTGTCTGAGGGATGGGGAAAAAGTCTTAGCCCAATTATGGAGCCTCCACCTCATGCCTGGCTATTTGAGGACATCAGTGACCAGAAGATCTTAGAACTCACCTACAAGATGATTGAGCTGCTGACTGGAGAGGTGACACTGCTGGGAATGCTGGGACATTACACAGTAATCCTATGTAGGCATGACTGTATCATTCTTTGTGTCAGGTTCCTATAAGGTTTCAAGATATCGCCATCTATTTCTCCATGGAGGAGTGGGAATATTTAGAAGGACACAAAAATTTGTACAAGGACGTCATAACGGAGGTTCCCCAGCCCCTCACATCACCAGGTAATAGACAGGACTAAATACACACGGCCTATAATTATCTGTATGTAAAGAATGAATTCAGTCCCTGTATGTGTTTCCTCCAGTTCTATCCAGTAAGAGGACAACACCAGAGAGATGTCCCCGTCCTCTTTTTCCACAGGACTGTCAACAAGAAGATCCCAATGTTCCTCAGGATCATCAGGTAGATGGAGAGAAGGTGTCATGAGATCTCCCCTATGATGTGTAGACGGCTGTGAAGGTCTTGTGCTCAGTCTTGTTTTATCCACCAGTATTATATGTTTTATACTTGTGTCATGAGAACGGTGGAGATGGCAGGATTAGAGCTGATCATAGATGTGACTTCTCCATCTGTCTGTGACTTTTACAATATTTGTTTCAGGCTAGAAGTGATGTGCAGTGTAAAGAGGAGATTCCTAAAGATGATGACTCTGGTGAGTAGTAACCATTAAATGGAGAGAAGGCACAGATTCTACTTTCATATAGAAGCCATTTTGTCTCTATAGACTGTCTGGCTGAATCTCAGCTATCTAATTCTGAAATTGTGGAGGGATTTTGTCTAGGAGAGTTCTGCTAAAGCCATTTCATCATATGAATGTACATGAACAGCCTTATAAATAAGAAAAAAAAATAAAGTATGTCCAAGCTTTCTGCCTTTATACTGGTACAAATAATGCGATAGCAAAAATCCCAGCTGCATGCTAAATGCCAGGGGAGTAACACTAATAGTGGCCCACCCTATGGAAACCAACACCAACTCCAAACAACATGGAAATGAAGAGGATAAGGAGTAACAGGTGGAATGATGTAAAATCAAATACAAATGTTATTAAATATCATACAAAAATATAAAGTTCATACAGTACAGTAACAGAACGCCAAGACAGTACAAGTGTACCAGGGTCACCCAATAAGGGTCAAAAGATAAGGTTTTATATATATGCACACAGCAAAGCCTAAAGCAGTGTTTCTCAACTCCAGTCCTCAAGACCCACCAACAGGTCAAGGTTTCAGGATTTCCTTAGTGTTGCACAGGTGATAATTTCATCACCCGCTCAAGCATTAATTCCATCACCTGTGCAATACTAAGGAAATACTGAAAACATGACCTGTTGGTGGGTCTTGAGGACTGGAGTTGAGAAACACTGGCCTAAAGGGTCACAAGCCCGGTGGTGAGCTCAAATGGAAACCATCCCAAGGTAGTAGGAAAGATATGTAACAGCCAGTAATGCAGTATGAAATAATACCCCAAGGGTAGACCTTACCAGCGGTATGAGAGTGACCCTGGACCTGATGTAAAAATCCTGACGCACGTTTCGCGGGTACAAGACGCCACTTTCTCTGTTACATGTTGTGGGAAGGCCTTCCTCTGTCCAATGTCTGTGTTCTTTTGCCCATATTTATCTTTTCCTTTTATTAGCCAGTCTCGGATATGGCTTTTTTTTTGCCACTCTGCCCTGAAGGCCAGCATCTCGGAGTCGCCTCTTCACTGTAGACAATGTCACTGGCATTTTGCGTGTACTATTTAATGAAGCTGCCAGTTGAGGACCTATGAGGCGTCGATTTCTCAAACTTCAGGCTCTAATGTACTTGTCTTGTTACTCAGTTGTGCAGCAGGGCCTCCAACTTCTCTTTCTACTCTGGTTAGAGCCTATTTGTGCTCTCCTCTGAAGGTAGTAGTACACACCGTTTTAGGAAATCTTATGTTTCTTGGCAATCTCTCACAAGGAATAGCCTTCATTTCTAAGAACAAGAATAGACTGTCGAGTTTCACATGAAAGTTCTTTTTTTCTGGCCATATTGAGAGTTTAATGCAACCAACCAATGTAATGCTCCAGATTCTCAACTAGCTCAAAGGAAGGTCAGGTTTATAGCTTCTCTAATCAGCAAAACTGTTTTCTGCTGTGCAACATACTTGCACAAGGGTTTTCAAGGGTATTCTAATCATCCATTAGCAATTTTCTGCGCCAGAGGGGGAAAACCGATGACCAGGAGCCAATATTTGTAGCCTGGGAAGGGGGTAATACCCATGGCCCCTTCCCAGGCTATGAATATCAGCCCGCAGCTGTCTGCATAGCCTTTACTGGCTATTAAAATAGAGGGACCCCCAAAAAAATGATGTGGGGTCCCCCTATATTTTATAGCCGAAAAGGCTACACAGACAGCTGCGGGCTGATATTTATAGCCTAGGAAGGGGCCATGGATATTGCCCCCCCGGCTACAAAACCAACCAAAAGCCGCCCCAGAAATGACGCATCTCTAAGATGTGCCCATTCTGGCACTTAGCCCCTCTCTTTCCCACTCCCGTGTAGCGGTGGGATATGGGGTAATATAAGGGGTTAATGTCACCTTGCTATTGGAAGGTGACATTAAGCCCGGTTAATAATGGAGCAGCGTCAATAAGACGCTTATCCATTGTTAATCTTTTAAAAAGGTTAAAAAAACCACACATAAGAATAAAGTCTTTTAATGAAATAAAACACACCACGGTTTTCATCTTTTTATTTAACTCCCAGATCCAAGCGACGCCCTCGTCTCCTAGAAAAAAACAAAAAATAATAAACCAACTGTATACTCCCTGTCCGACACAGTCCAATTAATAACGAGGGTCCCACGATGATCTCCCCTATAGAACAGTGACATCAGGTGATGTGACTGCTCTATAGGGCCTCCCATTGATGAACTGACAGGAGACAATGCCTCCTGCAGTCCATCACTGAGGTTACCTGAGTTCAGGGTCTCACTTTCCAGCACTGCTGCGTGAGAATTGGGGTTAGGGCTAGCGCTAGGGTTAGGGTTACGTGACCTCTTTCCCGGCAAAGGGATACACAGCGGAGGATTACATATGCCTGTCATTTCAGTGCTGGAGCCCCTGGAGAGCGGTCGCATCAGCTGATGCGGCTGTTCTCCATGGGAGATCGTCGTGGGACCCTCGATATTAATTGGACTACGGCGGAGAGGTGAGTATAGGTTGGTTTATTATTTTATGCTTATTACAGGAAATCGAGGGCTTCGGGGAATTGGGTGTGTATGGTGAGTATGTACTCTGTTATGTGTTGTATGTTATATATATGTTCTGTATGTTATATGTTGTATGTTCTGTATGTTATATGTTCTGTATGTTGTATGTTCTTTTTTTTTTTTTTTTTTGTTCAACACAATAGCCAGATGATGGGACTACTACTGTCCCATCATTGGCTAATGTGTCACTCACTGTCAGGGTAGCAGGCATAGCCCGATGCGACTTGCCTGCATATACAGTACATACATACATACATACATACATACATACATACATACATACATACATATATACATACATACATACACAGCACCGCAGCCCCCCTCCTTGCACACCCGCCGGAGAGACCGATGACCCACGGACAGTCCCGCAGCCCCCCACAAGGCCCCACCAGACCCCCCCCCGACAGCCCGGTGACCCCGGCACAGGCCCCGCACAGACTCCTGACAGCCCAATGAGCCATGTTAACCCCCCGCACAGACCTCTGGACAGCCTGATGAGCCCCGCAGACCCCCGCACACACACATAGCTCACACACAGATACACGCCCAGTCACAACCCACACACCATACACGCACAGTCACCGCCCACACTCCGCCCTCATTCTTCCCCCCCTCCCGATCTGCAGCGTTTCATCTGCAGCAAAGCCGCGGATCTTTTTGAGACCTACGGTTTTGCTGCAGGTCAATGCAAGTCAATGGGTGCAGTAACGCTGCAGATCCGCCCAAAGAATTTGCATGCGGCGGAAATGAACCCACAGCGTTTCCGCAGCATGTGCACAGCGTTTTTCAAATTCCATTGACTTTATTGGTACTGTACAACGCAGCAGAATCTGCTGCGGACCCGCAGGGCCAAATCCGGTGCGGATCCGCGGTAGAATCCGCAATGTGTGCACCTAGCCTTAAGAGAAAAATCAGACAAACTGAAAATTTTGCAGTGGTCCCTTAAGTTTTACCAGAGAGATAGAAATGAGCATAGCATAAATATCCCTATATACCGATACTTATACTTCCCTTTTCTTGATATTGGGTCTAAGCCAGCCTTCTCCACCTGGTACTTCTAAAGCTCTGAACTTGCTTCAAAGCCATTGCATTTTCATTACACGAACAGTCTACTGTTGTGAACTCATTTTCTGGTCTGCCTTTGGTTTCTGGTGAGGGGACTATTTGTGCTGGCAGAGGAGTTGTGAGTTCTCTTTCCGGGCTCCCTCTGGTGGTGGCAGGAGGTAATGAAGCTGATCTACTTAACAGAGACCTGCCACCTGATAATGAGGACGACGATTAGACATCTGGAGTCTCAGACTGGATTTAAGACAGCTGACTCCCTATTCCCATGCTGGTGATTTTTTCCTGCTTCCTGAGGTCTTAGTTTCCAGCTCAGTTCCTGTCTTCTCAAGCTAAGTTTTCTCTGCTAATGTTCACATTTGATTTGGTTTTGTCTATTGTGTTTTTGTGTGGTCAGCCAGCCCCGGTATCACCGCGTCCGTAACGACCCGCCCTATTAAACTGTCCCATTAGTTAACCCCTTTAGCGAACCCCTTAAAAAATAAATATAAAATACGAAGCAAAAAATAATGATTTATTATCGTACCACCGAACAAAAAGTGCGATAACGCGCGATCAAAAAGACGCATATAAATATCCATGGTACCGCTGAAAACGTCATCTTGTTCCGCAAAAAACGAGCCACCATACAGCATCATCCACAAAAAAATAAAAAAGTTATAGCTCGCAGAATAAAGCGATGCAAAAATAATTATTTTTTATATAAAATAGTTTTCATTGCATAAAACCGACAAAACATAAAAAAAACCTAAATGAAGTATCGCTGTAACCGTACTGACCCGAAGAATAAAACTGCTTTATCAATTTTACCGCAGGCGGAACGGTGTAAACACACCCCCCCAAAAGAAATTCATGAAACGCTGGTTTTTGTTCATTCTGCGTCCCAAAAATCAGAGTAAAAAGCGAGCAAAAAATGTCACGTGCCCGAAAATGGTACCAATAAAAACGTCAACTCGTCCCGCAAAGAATAAGACCTCACATGACTCGGTGGGTCAAAATAAGGAAAAATTATGGGTCTCAAAATGTGGTGATGCAAAAACTATTTTTACAATAAAAAGCGTCTTTTAGCGTGCGACAGCTGCCAAACATAAAAACCCGCCATAAATAGTAAATCAAACCCCCCGTTATCACCCCCTTAGTTAGGGAAAAATAATAAAACTAAAAGAAAATGTATTTATTTCTATTTTCCCATTAGGGTTAGGGCTAGGGTTAGGGCTGAGATTAGGGTTAGGGTTGGAGTTATAATTGGGGGTTTCCACTGTTTGGGCACATCAGGTGCTCTCCAAATGCAACATGGCGTCTGATCTCAATTCCAGCTAATTCTGCGTTGAAAAAGTCAAATGGTGCTCCTTCCCTTCCAAGCTCTGCCATGCGCCCGAACAGTGTTTTACCCCCACATATGGGGTATCTGCATACTCAGGATAAATTGCAAAACAACTTTTGGGGTCCAATTTCTCCTGTTACCCTTAGAAAAATAAAAAATTGGGAGCAAAAATGTAATTTTTGTGGAAAAAAATTTTTTTATTTTCACGCCCAGGCGTTATAAACTTCTGTGAAGCACTTGGGGGTTCAAAGTACTCACCACACATCTAGATAAGTTCCTTAGGGGGGTCTAGTTTCCAAAATGGGGTCATTTGTGGAGGGTTTCCACTGTTTAGGTACATTAGGGGCTCTCCAAAGGCAACATGACACCTGCAGATCTTTCCATCAAAGTCTGCATTCCAAAACGTCACTACTTCCCTTCCGAGCCCCGACCTGTGCCCATACAGTAGTTTTCTCCCACATGTGAGCGATCAACGTACTCAGGACAAATTGGACAACAACTTTTGGGGTCCAATTTCTCCTTGTACCCTTGGGAAAATAAAAAAATTGACTAAATGATCATGTTTGTGGAAAAAATACTATTTTTTTTATTTTCACGCCGGGCGTTATAAACTTCTGTGAAGCACTGGGGGGTTCAAAGTGCTTACCACACATCTAGATAAGTCCCTTGGGGGGGTCTAGTTTCCAAAATGGTGTCATTTGTGGGGGGTTTCTACTGTTTTGGTACATCAGGGACTTTCCAAACTCGACATGGTGTCAGATCTCAATTCCAGCCAAAAACGTCAAATGGCGCTGCTTCCCTTCCAAGCTCTGCCATGCGCCCAAATAGTGGTTTACCCCCACATGTGGGGTATCAGCGCACTCAGGACAAATTGCCCAATAACTTTTAGGGTCTGGTTACCCTTGGAAAAATAAGACTTGAGGGTGAAAAGATCATTTTTGTGGAAAAAATATGATTTTTTAATTGTACCGCTGTACGTTATAAACTTCTGTGAAGCCCTTGTGGGTTCAAAGTTCTCACCACATATCTAGATAAGTTCCATAGGGGGTCTAGTTTCCAAAATGGGGTCACTTGTGGGGGGTTTCCACTGTTTAGGTACATAAGGGGCTCTCCAAACGCGACATGGCGTCCGATCTGAATTCCAGCCAATTTTGCATTGAAAAAGTCAAACCGCGCTCCTTCCCTTCTGAGGTCTGCCATGCACCGAAACAGTGGTTCCCCCCATATATAAGGTATCAGCGAACTCAGGAGAAATTGCGCAATAACTTTTGCAGTCCAATTTTTCCTGTTACCCTTGGTAAAATAAAAAAAAAAATTGAACCTGAAGTATTTTTTTGTGAAAAAAAGTTAAATGTTCATTTTTTTTTAAATATTCAAAAAATTCCTGTGACGCACCTAAAGGGTTAGTAAACTTCTTGAATGTGGTTTTGAGCACCTTGAGGGGTGCAGTTTTTAGAATGGTGTCACTTTTGGGTATTTTCTATCATATAGACCCCTCAAAGTGGCTTTAAATGTGATGTGGTCCGTAAAAATAAAATGGTGTTGCAAAAATGAGAAATCACTGGTCAGTTTTTAACCCTTATAACTTCCTAACAAAAAGAAATTTTGGTTCCAAAATTGTGCTGATGTAAAGTAAACATGTGGGAATCCAGAAATTTACTGGATTCACAGGTTGCAGACTCTGCAACCATACGGTTTAAATGAAATATCTGACATCTTTAAATAATTTTGGTGCTCTGCATATTTGTCTGCTAAGAATTAGAGTAGTATTGGCATCTGATAATTGTGTGATGTCCATGCTATAACATTACAGCAAGGGAATGATCATATCGCTAACATATAAAGAGATACAATCGGCGGCATTTTACTATTATTGGAATAGTTGGCTGGTGCCTTGAAAAGGAACTGACAGCTCTGGAGATGTGGAGCCTTTGGCTGAGAGAACAGAAAAGTTTCTTGAGTGCAGAGCATGGGTCTGCTGTGCAGGATCGAATCCGCATAGGAGTACATACATTAATTAATATATGATCATCTGCCTGAAATATAAGGAAAGTAAAAGTATAATATGTTGAATGAAGGGTTAATACTGAAAGGAAAATATAAGTGCAGTTATATAAGAGATTTGTGAATGTTGTTCTGCTAATTGATATGATGTACCAAGAATTTTAGACTTTTATTGAGTATAATCATAATTTTATTATAATGTTTTACATTTTTTCTAGTGTGAAGTTTTACATATGTGGGTTTTTATATAAGTGTGTTTTATAGATGAATTTTAGTGATTTTTGTGATTTTACATTATGTTGATAGTTATGTGTGAATTTTTTTTAAGTGCAATGAGCACCTACCTCACTTCCTGGGGGAGTTAGTATATAAGGAGAATGGAATGTGATGCCAGTGTAACTTTGCTCCTGAGGAAGTGTACAGTGTGTACACGAAACGCGTAGAGTTTTTGGAATAAAAAGAAAGTTATAATCACTGCTTGGTCCTTGGATTAACTCCTTGTGAACTTTGGACTGGAACAGCGCGATCCTGAAAGCCGGACTTCTCTCCTTCCTATATATGCATAACAAGGGATTAGCAATACTGAACAGACTGACATAAGCTGTGGCATATGGAACGGGGTTCAGCACCGGTCCCAGCAGGGAACAATGCTGAACCCACACAGCAAAGCAGAAAGCAGAGTAAGGCAAAACTGGATCAAATGCAAAAGATTCCAGCAAACAAATAACTTATCTGAGATTGACTTCTGTCAACCCGACCAGCTCCACTACCTGCAGCAACCACCAGAGGGAGCCCAAACTCAGAAGTCAGGTCAAGAGTGTTCACAACAGTACCCCCCCCCTTGAGGAGGGGTCACCGAACCCTCATCCAAGCCACCAGGCCGAACTGGATGGACCCGGTGAAAGGCGCGAACCAATCTCTTGGCATGAATGTCAGAAGCAGACACTCAAGAATTATCCTCCTGACCATAGCCTTTCCACTTGACCAAGTACTGGAGTCTCCGTCTAGTCAGACGAGAATCCAATACCTTCTCTACCTCATACTCCAGATTACCCTTAACCAGTACAGGATCAGGGGGAGCTACTGGCTCCACAAACCTTTTCAACAAAGATTTATAAAAAATGTTGTGAATCTTAAACATTCCCGGAAGAGCCAAATGGGAAGAAACGGTATTAAGGATTTCCAAAATCTTATAAGGTCCAATGAACCTTGGCTTGAAAATGAGACCCAGTCGTCCTGATCAGCAGATATAAAACATCTCAAATAGGTTTCCAAAGTCTGGTTTGTTCTCTCAGTTTGCCCATTGGTCTGAGGGTGAAATGCAGAGGAGAAAGACAACTTAATTCCCAGTTTAGTACAAAAAGCTCTCCAAAATCTGGAAACAAACTGGACTCCTCTGTCAGACACAATGTTCTCAGGAATACCGTTCAAACGAACCACCTGTTGTAAAACCAAGGGCACCAACTCAGAAGAAGATGGCAACTTTGGGAGTGGTACAAGATGGACCATCTTAGAAAATCTATCACAGATCACCCAGATAACCGTCATTCTCTGAGAGACCGGGAGATCAGAAATAAAATCCATTGATTTATGGGTCCATGGCCTCCTGGGAACCGGCAGGGGCATTAACAAACCACTAGAATGAGAACAGGGTTTGGACCGAGAACAAGTCCCACAGGACTGCACAAAATTCCTGACATCTCGAGATAAGGCAGGCCACCAAAAAGACCAACTCACCAAATCTCTGGTACCAAAAATACCAGGATGAACAGCTAACGCGGAGCAATGAATTTCATACATTACTCTTCTCCTCCACTGGTCAGGGACATACAATTTCCCCATAGGGCATCGTTCAGGTTTGTCCTCCTGAAATTCCTCCAGGGCAAGTCTCAAATTGGGAGAACTGGCAAAAAGAACCACACCTTCATTTAGAATGGTAGTAGGCTCGGTCACATCAAGAAAATCCGCAAAGAAACTCCTAGAGAGGGCGTCCGCCTTAACATTCTTGCTACCCGGAAGAAAGGAGACCACAAAATTAAAATGCGTGAAAAACAAGGTCCACCTAGCCTGTCTAGGATTCAATCGTTTGGCTGATTCGAGATAGATCAAGTTCTTGTGGTCGGTGAGGACCACAACTTGATGTCTGTCTCCCTCCAACCAATGTCTCCACTCTTCAAATGCCCACTTCATAGCCAACAATTCCCATTTCCCCACATCTTAGTTACGTTCAGATGGGGAAAATTTTCAAGAATAGAAGGCACAGGGATTCATCTTAGAGGTTACAGGATCTTTTTGAGACAAAACGGCTCCTACGCCAATCTCAGAAGCATCTATCTTCACCTGAAATGGGAGTGAAACATCAGGTTGCCGTAAGGCAGGAGCAGCAGTGAATCTCCGCTTAAGCTCCTGAAACGCCGAGACTACCTCTGGAGACCAATTCATCACATCAACTCCCTTTTTGGTCAAGTCAGTCAGTGGTTTAACAATACCAGAAAAATTACTTATGAATTTACGGTAGAAATTAGCAAAACCCAAAAACATCTGGAGAGCCTTCAAAGAAGTGGGCTGAACCCAATCATAAATGGCCTGGACCTTGGCCAGGTCCATTTTAATAGAAGGGGACAAAATGAATCCCAAAAACGAAAACTTTTGTACGCCAAAGAGACATTTCGATCCCTTAACGTACAAAGCATTTTCACTCAAAATCCGGAACACAGTCCGAACATGTTCCACATGAGAATCCCAGTCACTGGAAAAAATCAAGATATTGTCCAAATAAACTATCAAAAATGTATCCACAAAGTCCCGGAAAATATCGTTCATGAAAGATTGGAAGACGGAAAGGGCATTAGTGAACACAAAAGGTATCACTAGGAACTCAAAATGTCCCTCGGGTATTAAGCGCTGTCTTCCATTCATCACGTGCTTGATGCGAATAAGATTATAAGCCCCCCTAAGGTCACGCTTGGTAAACCAACTAGTACCTTTAACTCTGGAAAATAAGTCAGAAATCAGGGGTAATGGATACTGATATTTAACAGTGATTTTATTAAGTAGACGATAGTCAGTACATTGCCTTAATGAGCCATCTTTCTTGGCCACAAAAAAACCCAGCACCTAAAGGTGAAGAGGATGGTCTGATATGACCCTTCTCCAATGACTCCTTTATATAAGATCGCATAGCATCATGTTCAGGTACAGAAAAGCCGACCCTTAGGAAATTTACAACCCGGCACTAACTCGATCGCGCAATCATATGAGGAGGCAAAGATGCGGACTTACTCTCACTTAATACATCGGAAAAATCGGCCAAATAGTCAGGAACGTCTTGAGACTGGGGAGAGGGGGAGAAAACAGGAGTGTCACTAAAGAACACATTGACAACCCCAACTAACCACGGACACAGATTTCCAATCCAAAACAGAATTATGGGTTTGCAACCAAGGAAAATCCAGTACAATAATGTCATGTAAATTATGCCACAATAAAAATTTGCAATTCTCTTGGTGGTTCGGGGCTACCCGCATTATCACCTGGGTCCAAAACTTGGGTTTATTCTTTGCCAAAGGGGTATCATCAATATCCTTTAAAGGAATAGTAGTCCACAAGGGTACCATGGGAAAACCACAACGTTTGGCAGTCAAAATCCATCAGGTTCAGGGCTGCTACTAAATCAACAAAAGCCTTAGCAGAAAATGAAGATAAGGAACAGATGAAGGAAACCGCCAAAAGGAATTTAGGCTGTACACTAGGGTGACCGGATCTCATATGGGGGGAAAAAATGTTGGAATCTTGTCCATCTGGACCCCACAAAACGATTCCCCTTTCCAGATATTGAGATAGCCAAAATTTGAGCTCGATCAAACGACGTTAACCCGTGCCGCTCGTCGCTCAAAGTGTGAAAAAATCCAAATTGAGGTTTTTTAAGATTTAGGTATTTTGCATAGTCTGTTAGACTATAAAGAATGTGACAACAACATTGCAGAAATAGCCCTGACCAAATTTTCGAACCATTTGTGGTATTTGAATGCAGAGTTGGTGGGATTATCGTTTTTTGATCCCACCATTACAGACAATGAAAAGTTGTTAATGGCTAATAAATTGCTCAGTAGCACAGATGAACCATCAGAGCACGCTAACTTACATGAGTTGATAATTTTACATAGTTATCTAATCTATTCCAGAGCTTTTGTTAAAGTAGTTTTTGAAACGTCAGAATATAATGCTCGGCATTTGCTTACAACTTGCAGGACATATTGCTTTTGTTCTTCATCTTTTGTCAGAAGGTCGTTAAAGTCAGTTACTTCCTACCTCTTTTAATTTTTCTTTCCTAACTTTTGGCTTTACAACCCTAGCGTGCTCTGATGGTTCATCTGTGCTACTGAGCAATTTATTAGCCATTAACAACTTTTCATTGTCTGTAATGGTGGGATCAAAAAACGATAATCCCACCAACTCTGTATTCAAATACCAAAAATGGTTCGAAAATTTGGTCAGGGCTATTTCTGCAATGTTGTTGTCACATTCTTTATAGTCTAACAGACTATGCAAAATACCTAAATCTTAAAAAACCTCAATTTGGATTTTTTCAAACTTTGAGCGACGAGCGGCATGGGTTAACGTCGTTTGATCGAGCTCAAATTTTGGCTATCTCAATATCTGGAAAGGGGAATCGTTTTGTGGGGTCCAGACGGACAAAATTCCGACATCGATTTTTTGCGGTCACCCTGCTGTACACTGCCCACAGCAAATGAGTGAGCAAAACGTTTTTCCCGCTTAGGGCAGACAGAAATAATATAAGAGGCATCCCCACATAAGAAGCATAACTTATTACGCCTTCTAAACTCTTGACGTTGTGCCCTAGACAAAACCCTATCACATTGCATGGGCGCAGAAGTTTGTTCGAAAGGCAGCAAAACTATGCGAGAGGCTCGCATAGTTTTACGTTCACGTAAACGTCGATCAATTTGAATGGCTAATGACATAGTCGTCAAGACCAGAGGCAGAGGAAACAAGAAATCCCACCATAACATCTTTTACGGTCTCTGCCAGACCTTTCCGAAAAAGAGCTGCTAGGGCGTCATCGTTCCATTTAGTAAGGACCGCCCACTTTCGCAATTTTTTGACAATATAACTCAGCCGCTTCCTGACCCTGGTTCAATGCCAATAAAGTTTTCTCAGCTTGATCAATAACATTAGGTTCATCATACAACAACCCCAGAGCTTGAAAAAACGCATCCACATTAGCCAGAATAGGATCTCCAGGTGTCAGAGAAAAAGCCCAGTCCTTGGGGTCGCCGCGCAACAGGGAGATGACAATTTTAACCCGCTGCACCGAGATCCCCGAGGAATTAGGTTTCAAGGCAAAAAATAGTTTACAATTATTCTTAAAGTTCAAAAATTTGGACCGATCCCCAGAAAATACATCAGGAATAGGGATTTTTGGTTCTACAGCAGACGATTGAGCGAGATAGGCAGAAATTCCCCGAACTTCAGCAGCGAACTGCTCAACACGATCGGACAATTGCTTTGTCTCCATTAAAGAAAAATCCTTCTACGGCCCCCAGAGAAAAAGAGGAAAAAATATATAAAAAATTCTGACACTTTTTTTTTTTTTTTTTTTTTACAATTTTTCCCTTCTTTAGAGTACCCTAAAATCTACAATTTTTGCTGATGATTCTGTTATGATTAGGTCACCGAGGAGGATAGCTGGGAAATAAGCTAGGCAACCAGAACACCGGAAAGGTTGGTAACTTAGCGGATTGCAGACCCCTAAACCTAACAACACAACTAGAATTAGCCGTGGGACGTACCTACGATGCCCTAGACGCCTCGGCACAGCCAAAGAGTTAACTAAGCCTAAAGCAAGAAAGGGTAAAGCTGAACTGCCCTGGAGCAGAGCCCCAAAGGAATGGATAGCCCCCAAACATATATTGCCGGTGACACAAGATGAGGCACAAACACAGGTAGAAAGTAGAGTAAGCAAATGATGAGGCCCAAACTGTCCTAAAAAATCCAACACGTCTGATATGCAAAAATACTGAGGCTACACGACCTCTACCCCACTAGGCCAGCATTCTGGTGTGAAATGGAAGCAAAACCAAAGATACTGCTATAACAGGGGATTAGCAATATTGAACAGACTGACATAAGCTGTGGCACATGGAACGGGGTCTAGCACCGGTCGTAGCAGGGAACAATGCTAAACCCACACAGCAAAGCGGAAAGCGGAGAAAGGCAAAACTGGATCAAATGCAAAAGATTCCAGCAAACAAATAACTTATCTGAACAATGCAGGACCAAGCAGGGGACAAGTTAACTTCAAGATGCACAGGAAGAATACCAAATCACCAGTAGCAACAGAGGGACGCTTGCCCACTTAAATCTTCCCAGTCTGTAACACCTGACTTCCACTCATCGTCTTCAGGTGATGGACTTCTGTCAACCCGACCAGCTCCACTACCTGCAGCAACCACCAGAGGGAGCCCAAACTCAGAAGTCAGGTCAAGAGAGTTCACAACACACATCCTCAGGTGAGTGCAGGAGGCGTCCCTTCCCCCATTCCCTATCAACAGGGCCCACCATTGTTATTGTTTCCCTGGTGTTCTCTGGTTTGTTTTGCTGTTTGGTGATTGACCAACCGTTGGGTCGTGTCACACTTGTCAGTCACTCCGTGATATTAACACCGACCGCACGTTTTTTTTTCTGGTGAGCCATGGCTCAGATGCAGGCCTTTTCCCAACTGCTCCAGACTCTCACTGATGAGTTCAAGGTGCTGCGTGGTGAGGTGGTGCAGCAGTTAACGGGGATTTTGGCCTCGGCTCAGTTGTAGGCTCATCCGGAACCCACACTATCTCTCCCTGATCAGTTCTCTGGAGGGAGAGATAAGAATGTAGTGTTTAAGAAGGCCTGTAATTTATACTTCAGACTCCGCCCCCATTCATCAGGGAGTGAGGAGCAGCATGTGGGGATTATAGTCTCCCTTCTCAAGGGTGATCTCCAGTCCTGAGCCTTCTCCCTGCCGACAGATTCACCATCTTTAGGGTCGGTGGAGGGGATTTTTGCGGCATTGGCGCTTGTGTATGGGGATCCTGATGGCGTCTCCCTGGCGGAATCCTGTCTCCGTAAAATAAAGCAGGGGGGCCGCCGGCTGAGGAGTACTGCTCAGGGTTCAGGAGGTGTGCCACTGACACACAGTGGAATGACCCTTCCCTTAGGAGCCATTTTAATTAGGGTCTGTCCCCAAGGTTGCAGGATACTCTTGTGCAGTGCTCCGCCCTCAGGTCGTTGGAGGCCACCATGACCATTGCCATCTGGGTGCATAGACACTTGAGGGAGAGGCATACACCAAATGTGCCCCCTGTTGTCCTTGCTAGGGAGAAGGACACACCTGAGCAGGCAGACAAACCCATGCAGGTGGGAGGAGTTGGTTCCCAAACGGTGTTGCCTGCGGTTCACCATGGTGTGGGGGCATGTTTTTTCTGTGGGCAGACTGGTCATTTTATTGGGGTCTGCCCAACTCGTGCCAAAGTAGTACCATCTAAGAAGCCGCGTCTCCCTGGTCGTGTGAAGGGAGGCGACCAGGGAGTGTATATTGCCTCCATTTTTTTCCACTCAGTGTACCTTATCTGCTGAAGTTGTGATTGGGGGGGTAACTGAGAGTATACCGGTGCTTGTGGACAGTGGAGCAGGTGTCAATCTGGTGGATGCTCACTTTGTCCATATGCATGGCCTGAGGTGTAGGACGCTGGCAAAACCCCTAAGCGTCCAGACCATTGACTCTGTGACACTCAGCCAGGGGAGGGTGACCCAAGTCGTAGGTGATATACACCTGCGTATAGGGACTCCTCATGAAGAGTCCCTGTCATGCTACGTCTTGGGGGGAATGCCAGCACCCATTGTTTTAGACCTCCCTTGGTTGAAAAGACACAACCCAGTCATAGATTGGTGGTCCAGGGAAGTAGTCAGCTGGGATCAGTTGTGTGAGGGCTGCTGCCCGGGGGATACTGTCTGCCGTCTTTCTACAGCCGTCCCCTTCGTCTCCGGTGTGGGCAGTAGAGGTGCTGCCAGGGAGTAGGGGCAAGACTCAACCCTCACCACAGAGTCCTCTTGGGAGGAGGGGTCAGGGGAGGGTGGTGGTTCCCTCTGTGTATAGTGGGGGTTTGAGTGTGGTGACACAGGGGGACCCCTCTGTTGTCAGTTCCTCAAAGAGTATGCCATCTAGTGGCAGACCTGCGTGGCAATAAACGATCAGGTCCGGACCTGTGTGTGGATGAGTATATGTGGGTGTCCACCAAAAACATCCGGTGGAAGGGTGCTACTGGGGTCTGGAGTTCCAGGGTTATCGGGCCGTAGTGTCAGGTGACTGCTGAGGTGAACTCTGGTGGATCGAGGCATCCTCACCATAGGTTGTTTTCTGGTGAGGTCCGGTGTTGAGGGTCTGGTGGCCCTACATTGAAAGGGGGGCACTGTTGTGAGTTCATTCTCTGGTTCACCTTCCAGACTCCCTCTGGTGGTGACAGGAGGTGGCGGGGCTGATTTGATCGGTGGAGATCTGCCACCTGAGAATGAGGATGACGATTGGATCTCAGGGGTCTCAGATTGGATTTAAGACAGCCGACGCCCTGTTCAGTTGCTGGTGATTCCTTCTGGCTTGTCAGCTCTTAGTTTTCAGCTCTGTTCCAGTCATCTAAAGCTAAGTTTTTCTGCTAATGTTCACACTTGATTTTGTTGGTCTATTCAGTTTTTTGGTGTGGTCTGCCAGCCCCTGCTGGGGGTTGTGCTGAATTTCCACTCTTATTTATCAGTATTTTGCCAATTGGCATTTTGTCTTACTAGTTCGGTCTCTTTTTGCTCTGTCTCAGAATATTTCAGAGTGCTGATATAGTGGGAGAAGTCTAGTGACTTCAGGGTTAATTTTGTTATCAGAAGTGTTGGACATGATTTTTGTAGGGTTTTTTGCAGGTTGCAGACAGTGTCTTTCCTTTCCTCTCTAGTTAGTTTGGGCCCCATCCTTTGCTCAGCCTATTTTCTTGCCTGTGTTTGTGCCTTCATCTTGTTTCACCGTCAATACATGTGTGGGGGCTATCTATTCCTTTGGGGTCTGCTCTGGGGCAGTTTTCCCTTTTCTTGCTTTAGGCTTATTTAGTCTTCCGGCAGTGACGAGGCGTCTAGGAACATCCACGGCTACTGCTAGTTGTTATGGTAAGATCAGGGATCTGCAATCTGCATAGTTACCAACCTCTCTGATTTTCTGTGACTTAGCTTGTTTTGCTTTTTTCTCCTCGGTGACCCATTCATAACAGGGCACTGTCATGATCCATTTTTTGGATCTGTGGCAGATCTGGCTTCTCAGATTAAAACTTTTTTTCCTTTCAGGCCATCAGGGGTTAATGTCAGTTTTTTCCCGCTGGCATACTGGTGTAATTGCATTGCTGCTGGATAGGCTGATGTGGCTGGTGACCACTCCCACCATCCTTCAAGAGTTCACCTGATGCATCAGCTGACAGTCGGTGTTAGAGGATTCTACAGTGACCAAATTGGATGAAGGAGCTGGCTGTGTACAGTGCTGCTTTGCTGAGTTTGCTGATCTGGTGTCTTTCATGTTCACCATGACTAAGGCACATTAACCAATACGCGTTGGTTTTCCAGTTGTGGACCACTATGGTATGCGACATGTTGGACTTTTAAACTGTGTAAATAAAATGTCGTCTTTTTTGCAAGCTAAACATTCCCAAATCCTGTAACCATTCCTCATGGGACATGGATTACAGACCGGTCACCATTCTGGTCGCTGTTCTCTGAACTTGCTCCAGTTTGTTGATGTCTTTTTTAAAATGTGGTGCCCAAAACTGGACACAGTATTCCAGATGAGGCCTGACCAAGGAGGAGTTGAGGGCAATAATGACTTCATGTGATCTAGACTGTATGCTTCTGTCTTCTACATCCCAGAATTGTATTTGCTTTTTGCTGCTGCATCACACTCTTGACTCATGTTCAGTTCATGATCTATTAGTATACCAAAGTATTTTTCAAATTTTCTGTTGCTTAGCCCTATTCCTCCCATCCTGTATATGCTTTTTTCATTTTTATTGCCGATATGTAGTACTTTGCATTTTTCCCTGTTATAAACCATTCTGTTAGTTGCTGCCCACTGCTCCAATTTATTTATATCTTTTTGAATCCTCTCTTTCTCTTCTCTAGTATTAGCTATCCCTCCTAGCTTTGTGTCATCAGCAAATTTAATCAGTTTACCCTCAATTCCTTCATCTAAATCGTTGATAAAGATGTTAAACAATACAGAGCCCTGTGGTACCCCACTTGAGACATTCGTCCAACTGGATGTGCAGCCATTTACGACCACTCTTTGGGTCCGATCACTAAGTCAGTTATGAATCCACCTAACAGTTGCCTTGTCCATTCCACACTTAGTCATTTTTTTCAATAAGGATTGTGTGAGATACTTTGTAAAATGCTTTGCTTAAGTCAATATATACTATATCTACAGCATTTCCCTGATCCACCCAGTCAGTGATCCTGTCATAAAAGGAAATTAAGTTAGTCTGACATGACTTATTAGTTACAAACCCATGCTGGCTCTGATTAATCACTTCATTCTTATCCAGGTACTTGCATACATGTTGTTTAATAATTTGTTCAAAGATCTTTCCTGGTATAGAAGTCAGACTCACCTGCCTATAGTTCCCTGGGTCCACCTTCTTTCCCTTTTTGAAGATAGGAACAACATTTGCTGTTCTCCAGTCTTCTGGGACTTCTCCTGTTCTCCAAGAATTTTTAAAGCTTATGGAGAGTGGTTCAAAAATTTCTTCTGCTATCTCCTTCAGTACTCTGGGGTATAATTCATCTGAACCTGGTGACTTGAATTCTTTTATATTAGCTAAGTATTCCGTCACTATCTTTCTGTTTATAGATATCCTGGATTACCGTATTTTTCGCTTTATAAGTCGCATCCCAAATTTTGAGGAGAAAAAAATAAAAAAATTTGTTTTTAATAAAATGGTGGTGCTTCTTATAATCCATGCATCTTCTTATTGCTTACTGGGGGTGGTGGCTGGGGTGAAGCGGGGTCCCATTGTCGCTGCTAGAGGAGGCAGGAGTGTAGGGCGAGATGAGGGGGTGTCCAATGTGCAGTTGCTGCCCGGGGTGTCTGCTGCTGCTGCCAGAGGTCTCTGCTGCTGAGGCTGCCAGGAGTCTCTGCTGCTGCTACCGCCAGGGGTCTCTGCTGCCCGCCGCCGCTGCCCAGGGTGTCCGAGGCCGCCACTGCCTTGGATTTCGGCAGCTGCTTCCCGCCGCTGCGGCCCGGGATGTCCACCGCTGCGGGGGCTCTGTCGACATTTCTTGAAAGACCAGAGCCCCCTGGAAGTTCCGTAGTTTCAGCCTGTGCGGGTGGACTCCAGTAAAATGGCCGCCGACGCATGCGCAGATGGAGATCTCGGGAGATGAGATCTCAGCACTGAAATCTCATCTCCAGAAATTTTCATCTGCGCTTGCGCTGCCTCCCGGCGGCCATGTTACTGGAGTCCACCACACAGGAGGAAACCACAGAACTGCCGGGGCCTCTGGCCTTTCATGAAACGTCAGCAGAGTCCCCCCACAGCGGCGGACATCCCGGGCAGCAGACGCGGACATCTCAGGCAGCGGCGGCAGCGGACACCCCCTCATCCCAGCCTGTAGCTATGGGACGGGTAAGCGGAAACCGGTATATTCGCATTGTAAGACGCACCCCCATTTCCCCCCCAAATTTTGGGGAAAAAAGTTTGTCTTACAAAGCGAAAAATAGAGTATTTTATTCCTTTAATAGGACAGTAAAGATCAGTTGATGTTACATTTCCTTTCTGAGAGAAAACAGATGCAGTATAGGAATTTAAAAGTTTGGCTTTCTCAATATCCTTTCTTACCATTCCATCATTTTCATCCAGTAAAAATCCTATAGCATCTTTGACTTTTCTTTTCCTCTTTACATATCTCATAAATAATTTTATTTCTTTTGACGTCTCTTGCAAGCCTTAATTCATTGTCAGCTTTAACTAATCTGATTTGTGCCCCGCAGGTTCTGAAGACAGCATTATAATCTTCTTTAGATATGCCTCCCTGTTTCCATTTGATAAACATTTATTTCTTCCTTTTTAGAATGTGCTTAAGTTCTGTGTTCATCCATCCTGGTTTCCTTAAATGCTTCCTTTTCTTTCCTCATTTTAAAATTGTTAATGACTGTGCTTTGAGAATCTCATTTTTCAAGATTTTCCACCCTTCCTGTTACAGGAAAGATGTATATCTTTGTACCGTGTTAGCCAGTAGATAGAAAAATATTCAGAATTGAGAGTCCTCAGAGGTTGATGCCTTTTAATGGCTAACTGAAAAGATGGTAAGACATTGCAAGCTTTCGAGACTACTCAGGTCTCTTCATCAGGCGTTGACTAATACAAAATCTGAAGAGTCACATATTTATGCACAGCACAGAAAAAATGCAATAGATAAGACAAGTGACGTGAAGCAGAACTATCATTATGGGAGAGGGAAAAGCATAAATATTGGACCATTTCATAGATAAGGAGTCTGGATGTTTCATTGTCCTCTGATTGGGGTCTCCTAATGTGTTGTGATGCCCCCACAAGGTCTTAGGAGCAAATTCCTTAATTGATGTAAAAAGCTATAAATCCATGCGACACATTCATTCCAGCATTGAGAGTGTCAAAAGTCATCATGAGCTTGTACTCACAGACTCTTCTGTCTCTCTGAGATGTGAAGTTACTTTTCCATACCAGTAACTTCATATCCATGGTGTTGTGATCAGGCGTACAAAAATGTTTTGCCACAAGTAGATCCATTCTTTTTTCTCTTATTGTGTGGCGATGAGTAGTCCCAATTCACATCAGGACTACAAGATCCCAGGTACTTTCAGCTGCATCACAGCCTCACAATACATTTGTACATTGTTCCCAGCCACCACAACTTTTCGAGGCGGGCCATCCCTGCCCTGCGCACACATGTGGCATGCCAAATCAGTGGCAAGGTCCACATGACCACCGATACGTAGACCAGTAAGCATGGCTGGGGACTTTACATCTCCCTAACTGCCCACTGTGTAAATGTAGTGGTGGCTGTGCCTGAGGTGGAAGACATTCTAGGACATATCCCACCACCAAGGATTGCCTGACGTTCCTCTGCCCATGTTGCCTCTTCCTGCTCCGCTTCCTTCACTGCCTCCTCATCTAGTCACAGTAAGAACTGATACAGATACAGATCAAAGAAAATGGATTTTAAGAGTATGGGAAAACTCAAAATGCTGAAACAGAGCAAATTGGGTTGAAACATTTGGTACTCAAGCCCCAAAGAGACAAACCATTTACCGCATTCTTGACAAATTCTATGCCACTGGCTCAATCCTTAATGCTCCAAAAACTGGTCGACCCAAAACAGCCTGTACAGAAAATAAACAACTTGTTGCTGAAATGTTTGTTCAGAGTCCAAAAAAGTCCACCAGAAGAGTCTCTTTAGAATTGGGAATTTCACGAGCTTCCATCATGCGAATCCTGAAATCTATTGGGTGGAAGGAAAGCTTATCGTCCACGTCTAATTCATAGTTTATTGGAGGATGATCCAGACAGGCAGCTGCAATTTAGAGAGATCATGCTTAACAAAATTGAAGAAAATCCAGTAATTTGAGATAAAATTATGTGGAGTGATGAATCTTCTTTCAAATTATTTGGCCATATTAACAGACATAATTGTATTTACTGGTATAATGAAAACATACATTTAACATTGGAGCAACAACTAAATGAGCCTGGTGTCAATGTTTGGGGTGGTATTTCAAGTTTTGGTGTTTTTGGACTATTTTTTTATATGGAACAGTCACAGGAGATAAGTATCTCGAAATTCTAATGAATCAAGTTGATCCCCAGTTACAGCAACAGCCTAATTCAAATGACCTTTATTTCCAACAAGATGAGGCCCCTCCACATTATTCAAGAGTAGTCTGCGAGTATCTTGATGAAACATTTCCTAATAAATGGATTGGCTGAAGAGGCCCACTTGATTGGCCGGCACGTTCACCAGACTTGACCCCATTGGATTTTTTCTTTTGGGGAGTATTCAAGGACAAAGTTAAGCTCGAAAACCAAAAAGTGTTAGTGATTTGAAAAATTACATAAGAGATGCATTTCAAGAAATTAATACCCAAAGAGCAAAGAGATTTGTGTAAAAATGTTTGTCGAAGCGTAAGAGGCAGACTTCAGAGCTGTGCAAATTGTGATGGAAAACAGTTTGAGCACCTGCGTTGATAAAATGTAAAGGCTTTTGTATTATTGTTCAGAATAAAATTTAATTGTCAATGTTATGCTTGTGTTAGTAAATATAATCTCTATATATAAAACTGTATGTGTGTGTGTGTGTGTATCACCAACCAATCACGAAGCATCTTTCATTTCACCAGAGCGGTTCAAAAGAAGCTGAGCTGTGATTGGTTGCTATAAGCAACAGCTTTCTTTGCAACCAATCACTAAGCATCTCTCATTTCACCAGAGCTGGTTAAAAGAAGCTAAGCTGTGATTGGTTGCTATGAGCAAGTTTTCCCACTTGACAACACCTCAGCAGACATTGACATGGTGGGAGAAATCTAGCATCCCCGGGAACATAAGCTCCCAGCCATTGTCTGTCCCCCCAAAAAGGAGCAGAGAGCGCATGACAGAAATGAATCCCCGTTCCCATATACCCATCACACATCCTCCATCCAATAGGCACATCTTCCCTCTTAAAGGGATCATTGGTATGGAAGTCAGAGCAAATCTATCCAGCACTGTGGTTCTGACCCCAGGGTCTCTTAAAGGGATCTCTGGTATGGAAGTCAGGGCAAATCCATCCAGTGCTTTGGTTCTGACCCCAGGCCTCTCTTAAATGGATCTGCTGTATGGAAGTCAGGGCAATTGCCTTCAAATGCTCTGGTAATGACCCCAGGCTCTCTTAAAGGGATCTCCTGTATGGAAGTTAGGGCAAATCCCTCAGCGCTCTGATTCTGACCCCAGGGTTCTATTGAAAGGGATCATTGGTATGCAAGTCAGGGAAAATCCACTCAGCGCTCTGGTTCTGACACCAGGCCCCTCTTAAAGGGATCTCCGGTATGGAAGTGAGGGCAAATCCACTCTGCCCTTTGGTACTGACCCCAGGCCTCTCTTAAAGGGATCTCCGGTATGGAAGTCAGGGCAAATCCACTCAGCGCTCTGGTTGTGACCCCAGGCTGATGGGATGATGTGGGATATTAAGTGGTAGTAGTCCGGTGGCTCTGGCTGACAGGATGATGTGGGATATTAGGGGTAGTAGTCAGGCGGCTGTGACGGGATGATGTGGGTTATTAAGTGGTAGTAGTCCGGTGGCTCTGGCTGACAGGATGATGTGGGATATTAGGGGTAGTAGTCCGGTGGCTCTGGCTGACGGGATGATGTGGGATATTAGGCTTAGTAGTTCGGTGGCTCTGGCTGATGGGATGTTGTGGGATATTAGGGGTAATAGGCCTGTAGCTCTGGCTGACGGGATGATGTGGGATATTAGGGGTAGTAGTCCGGTGGCTCTGGCTGACGGGATGATGTGGGATATTAGGGGTAGTAGTCCGGTAGCTCTGGCTGACGGGATGATGTGGGATATTAGGAGTAGTAGTCTGGTAGCTCTGGTTGACAGGATGATGTGGGATGTTTTAGTGAATGTGGCTATGCGGAGTGGGCGGGGCTCTACACTCAGAGAGAGATATATATATATTCATTATAATTTGTTATAACTAACCGTAGTTAGTTACTATGCCCGGGCAGCGCCGGGCTCTTCAGCTAGTTTTATATATAAATCAAAATAAATGTTATTATTTTCTATCCACCTACTTTTGGATCACCCTGTGTGTATGTATGTGTATGTGTGTATATACAGTGGGGAAAAAAAGTATTTAGTCAGTCAGCAATAGTGCAAGTTCCACCACTTAAAAAGATGAGAGGCGTCTGTAATTTACATCATAGGTAGACCTCAACTATGGGAGACAAACTGAGAAAAAAAAATCCAGAAAATCACATTGTCTGTTTTTTTTTCATTTTATTTGCATATTATGGTGGAAAATAAGTATTTGGTCAGAAACAAAATTTCATCTCAATACTTTGTGATATATCCTTTGTTGGCAATGACAGAGGTCAAACATTTTCTGTAAGTCTTCACAAGGTTGCCACACACTGTTGTTGGTATGTTGGCCCATTCCTCCATGCAGATCTCCTCTAGAGCAGTGATGTTTTTGGCTTTTCGCTTGGCAACACGGACTTTCAACTCCCTCCAAAGGTTTTCTATAGGGTTGAGATCTGGAGACTGGCTAGGCCACTCCAGGACCTTGAAATGCTTCTTACGAAGCCACTCCTTCGTTGCCCTGGCGGTGTGCTTTGGATCATTGTCATGTTGAAAGACCCAGCCACGTTTCATCTTCAATGCCCTTGCTGATGGAAGGAGGTTTGCACTCAAAATCTCACGATACATGGCCCCATTCATTCTTTCATGTACCCGGATCAGTCGTCCTGGCCCCTTTGCAGAGAAACAGCCCCAAAGCATGATATTTCCACCACCATGCTTTACAGTAGGTATGGTGTTTGATGGATGCAACTCAGTATTCTTTTTCCTCCAAACACGACAAGTTGTGTTTCTACCAAACAGTTCCAGTTTGGTTTCATCAGACCATAGGACATTCTCCCAAAACTCCTCTGGATCATCCAAATGCTCTCTAGCAAACTTCAGACGGGCCCGGACATGTACAGGCTTAAGCAGTGGGACACATCTGGCACTGCAGGATATGAGTCCATGGTGGCGTAGTGTGTTACTTATGGTAGGCCTTGTTACATTGGTCCCAGCTCTCTGCAGTTCATTCACTAGGTCCCCCCGCGTGGTTCTGGGATTTTTGCTCACCGTTCTTGTGATCATTCTGACCCCACGGGGTGGGATTTTGCGTGGCGCACCAGATCGAGGGAGATTATCAGTGGTCTTGTATGTCTTCCATTTTCTAATTATTGCTCCCACAGTTGACTTCTTCACTCCAAGCTGGTTGGCTATTGCAGATTCAGTCTTCCCAGCCTGGTGCAGGGCTACAATTTTGTTTCTGGTGTCCTTTGACAGCTCTTTGGTCTTCACCATAGTGGAGTTTGGAGTCAGACTGTTTGAGGGTGTGCACAGGTGTCTTTTTATACTGATAACAAGTTTAAACAGGTGCCATTACTACAGGTAATGAGTGGAGGAAAGAGGAGACTCTTAAAGAAGAAGTTACAGGTCTGTGAGAGCCAGAAATCTTGATTGCTTGTTTCTGACCAAATACTTATTTTCCACCATAATATGCAAATAAAATGAAAAAAAACCAGACAATGTGATTTTCTGGATTTTTTTTTTCTCAGTTTGTCTCCCATAGTTGAGGTCTACCTGTGATGTAAATTACAGACGCCTCTCATCTTTTTAAGTGGTGGAACTTGCACTATTGCTGACTGACTAAATACTTTTTTTCCCCACTGTATATATATATATATATATATATATAATATATATATATATATAATATATATATATATAATATATATATATATAATATATTATATGCACACATATACATATATATATATATATATTATTCTATATAATGTGCTGCAACACACAATTTTTTTTTTTTTTTTTTTTTTTTTTTTTTTTAAAGGAGTTTTCAGTTTAAATTATACTTAATCTATCTGCCGTCCATAATGGGAGCTTACTCCATCCTTTAATTTTAGTCTCTAGGTAGGAGAAAAGTGGCATTACATTTAGCTGCATGTATTCGGTCACAGGCCTAGACACCACGACCACCCAATTATGTGATGGTTGATTTTTTTTATAGTGGCGCCTGTGCCTCCGATCTAGAAGGTGCCATTATATTTGTAGGTAACAAACTGGACTTTGACCAATTAATTTGGAGTTCAGGCAGGGAACCAACGTGATGTAGACAGTCCATAATGTGTTAGAGTGACATATCAAGGTCCACAAGGTAAAGGAGTGTATCATCTGCATGCAAACTGACTTTCTCGCTCATTGAGGGTTCATCTAAAGTGAGTACTGCAGGGTCCTTCCTTAGATGTATTGCCAGGGGGTTCGATCGATAATGCAAATAATACTAGTGATAAAGGGCAGCCTTGCCTCTGGTGCCACATTGTAGCTGAAAGGGTCCTGAGGTCCACCTGGTCACCATTACCAAGGAGTTTGCTTCAGTGTAGAGAAGGCATACTCCCATGAAATTAAACGTTTCTCCAAACCCAAATCTGAAAGTGCACGGAACAAGAAACAAAGCTCAATCGAGTCGAATGCTTTGGAGAAATCACAGTACAAAATTGCATTGGACCTCACATTATAATGAGGCCCTTGAGGGTTTATATAAACTCTACATATTTTAAGGCATTCCACCAAAAAGCGTGTAGGGGAAGTGGCACCATCGCATGGTATGTTTATTAAATTCATTACGTCAATGTAATATGTACTATGGTTTTCACATCTATGCTCCATTGTTCTATCCAATGTGTATTGCAGGCAGCCGTAATTTTGAGGGTTATAGGAATATCGTCAATGCACTAAATGATTTTTACCAGCCTCTGGATGCAAGTTTCATTTATGTTGGTACTTATTTTTGTATTTTCAATTTTTGACTACATTGTATTAGCATTACATCTTGCCTGCCATCTGGTGGTGCCCCTTACTTTCTTTGGCTCATCACCTTGCACTATATTGGCACTTTTTTTTACGTATTGATTGTCTTTTAAATTATTTCTAATAAAGTATTGTATTTTTATTGTTCATCTTACGCCTATCCGTAGCGTAGAACAGCTTTTTATACAGTCCTGTTTGGATGCTAGAAAACTTTCTGTCACACTGGACCATAAAATTTGTTTTTTGATTATTATTAGCATCATTCGCTAGGGATTCAATGTATACTTTTGTATTTAAGGGTCTTTGAGCAACCAGGCATCTAAAGCCCATTTGGCCAGGGAGTTTTATTGAACGAATCATTGATCCTAACCGCCTAGGTAATATTTTGTCCAAAATTTTAATATCAGATTTGAGTTGGAAATTTGGCTATAAAAATCACAGTCTGTGGTCCTTACCATGCTGGCAGTGCACATGCTTGACCTCTGCTACATTCATTTCCTCTATGGCTTCACTCAGGACTTTCTGGCATTTCTATGAAGAATTAATGGATCTTCGGTCAAGCGTTCGACCTGCTGCTCCACTTTTTATCGGGGATAAAGGTGCCATCAGAAATTCTTCTGATCAACCCAGGTCCCAATGGTTGTACTTCCACTGATCAGTATGTTTTCACCTATCCTTTGGATAGGTGATAAATTGTTTGAACCGAACAACCCTTTTAATACAGGTCATGTTTTTGGCAGATGACTGTTATAGGAGATTACAAGAACATTGGATATCTTTCAAAGCAGAAGATGGCGGCATAACACAAAATACATATGAAGAGCAAAGCAAAGATCTATCATCTGAATATTTTAAACAGGTACTATCAAAGACTTTTAAGCAAACTAAAAATCACAAAAGGGATGATAAAGCACAACCAGCTCACCCTGTAAAGAAACCATATTCATTTTCAGAATGTAGGAAATGTTTTAACCAGAAATAATTTTTTTGTTACACATCAGAGAATTCACACAGGGGAGAAGCCATATTCATGCCCAGAATGTGTGGGAAATATGTTCATCACAAATCACGTCTTATGAGAACCCTTTCAGCAATAAGAGTGCTCTTGTTCTCCATCACAAAATTCATACTGGATATAAGCCATTTTCATATTCACATTGTGTAAATAGTTTTAAAGCAGAATTCACACGTGTTGTTAGACATCAGAGAAGTCACACAAGGAAGAAACCAGAGCTCAGAAAGCTAACTCCGTCCACCCCACAGGTTTCTTTGTACATTGTCTTTTGACAGTAAGCTGCTTATCAGAGGAGGGGCGTACTCTGACGAGGGCTCCACTGTAGCCCCAGCAGTGACAATCAGCTGATGATAAAACCTTCATTGTTTGGAAAAAACAGCACACAGCCTAGTATGGGACACCTCCCTGAAATCTGTTTCCTCTGCTACATTATGATGTCCTCAGATTACGTATCAAATACCTCCCAGCAGATTCCCATCAAGGCAAATTCTTGTTGCATATCAGAGAATTTATACATGGTTGAAGTTAGTTTTAATTTTAGGATATGGGAAACATTTTAACTTTCTAATATCGCATAACAGAGAATTCAAACAAATAAGCCATTTTCATGTTCTGTATATATGGGAAACATTATAGCACTAAATCATATTTTATTATACATCAGAGATCTCACACAGGGAGGAAGCCATATTCATGATCAGAATGTGGAAAGTGTTTTACAAAGAAGTAAACTGGATACACATCAGAGAATTCACACAGGAGAGAAGCCATATTCATGCCGAGGATGTGGGAATTCGGTTTGACTGTTTAGGTAGCCTGAATAGTCTGATACTGCAGTATGTTGTTCAATATGTTGTTGGTTACCTCTGGCTTCAATTTGTTGGCTGTGTTTACATTATTGAAGTCAAAACATGTTCAGAGACTCCTAGGAGAACTCGCAATGTTCTTCCAATATTTTCACGCAATTTGAGGCTTTCTAAAGTGTGAATTTATTCATTGCAAATCAAAATTTTGAGGAAAATTCTCCAAATGTTACTGGTAGTGACATCATAGTAACATAATAACATAGTTATTAAGGTTGAATAAGTCCATCTAGTTCAACCCATATCCTATCCTAACCTGCCCTAATAATAATAAATAATAATAATAATTTTATTTCTATAGCGCCAACATATTCCGCAGCTCTTTACATTATAGAAGGGACTTTTACAGACAATAGACATTACTGCATAACAATAAACACATAGATCAAAGCAGATACCAAGAGGAGTTAGGCCCTGCTCGCAAGCTTACAATCTATAAAGAAAAAAGACACGAAAGGTGGATGGTAACATTTGCTTTTATTGTTTGGACCATCCCTAGTGTAAGAATCGGGTGTTCCTGTTGCTGCATGAACCAGTTAACAGTCTAAATTTGTAACAGTACAGACACAGAGGGCTATTAAATGCATAAAGCATGCGAGAACATGATGCGAGGAACTTGGTTATGGTAACAAATTTTGAATGAGCCACACAGGGATATTTAGGTTAATGCTTTGAGGCACAAGGCCAACCTGAACAAATGTGTTTTTAGGGCACACTTAAAACTGTGGTGATTGATCACATTACCCTGGGTAGTGCATTCCAAAGAATTGGCGCAGCACGTGAAAAGTATTGGAGACGGGAGTGGGAGGTTCTGATTATTGAGGATGTTAACCTCCGGTCATTAGCAGAACGGAGGGCACGGGTAGGGTGGTAGTCTGAGACAAGGGAGGACATGTAGGGTGGTGCTGAGCCATGGAGTGCTTTGTGGGTGAGGGTAATAAATTTATACTGAATTCTGGAGTGGATGGGTAACCAGTGCAATGACTGGCACAAGGTAGAGGCATCGATATAACGATTGGTGAGAAATGTGATTCTGGCTGCAGCATTCAGGACAGTTTGGAGAGGGGAGAGTTTTGTAAGAGGGAGATCGATTAGTAGAGAGTTACAATAGTTCAGACGAGAATGAATATGAGAAACCGTAAGAATTTTTGCAGAGTCGTAAGTAAGAAAAGGTTGAATTCTAGAAATGTTTTTGAGTTGCAGATAACAAGAGTAAGCCAGTGATCGGATGTGGGGGGGTGAATGAAAACTCGGAATCAAGTATGACACCAAGACAGCGGGCATGTTGCTGGGGAGTAATGGTGGAACCACACATGGAAATGGCAATGTCGGGCATAGGTAGGTTAGTAGACGGAGGAAACACGAGGAGTTCAGTTTTTGACAGATTCAGTTTCAGATAGAGGGAGGACATTATGTTAGAGACAGCGGTAAGACAATCATTGTTTTCCAAAAAGGCAGGCTTGATATCAGGAGAAGTGTATAATTGGGTGTCATCAGCATAGAGATGGTACTGGAGCCCAAATCTACTGATTGCTTAACCAATAGGGGCAGTATACAAAGAGAAAAGGAGGACGCCTAGAACCGACCCTTGAGGAACCCCAACAGTAAGGGGAAGATGAGAGGAGGAGGAGCCAGCAAAAGATACAGTAAAGGAGCGGTCAGAGAGATAGGAGGAGAACCAGGAGAGAACGGTGTCCTTGAGGCCGATGGAACGGAGCATAGTGAGGAGGAGCTGATGATCCACAGTGTCGAATGCTGCGGAGAGATCCAAGAGAATCAGCATGGAGTAGAGACCATTAGATTTAGCTGTTAGAAGATCATTAGTGACTTTAGTGAGGACAGTTTCAGTAGAGTGAAGAGAGCGGAAACCGGATTGTAGAGGGTCGAGGAGAGAGGCCCTAACATGTTGATCCAGAGGAAGGCAAAAAAAAACCTATATGGCAAACATTAAGCTTCACATTGGGGAAAAAAATTCCTTCCCGACTCCACATACGGCAATCAGACTAGCTCCCTGAATCAATGCAATATCAAGGAAACTAGTGTATATAACCTGTAATATTATACTTTTCAAGAAAGTCATCCAGGCCTTCTTAAATTTTAGTAGGGAATCACTCATATACAACATCATATGGCAGAGTTCCATAGTCTCACTGCTCTTACAGTAAAGAATTGATGGGAAGTGCCATAGCTGAATATAGCATTGTTGAACACTATATTGATGAGTAAAGAATCTGCGTCTGTGACTATGATTAAACCTTCTTTCCTCCAGACATAGGGGATGCCCCCTTGTCCCCGCCACAGGTCTGAGAGTAAGAAGATCATTAGAAAGGTCTTTGTACTGTCCCCACATATAATTATACCCTAGCTGAAGAGCCCAGCGTTGCCTGGACATAGTAACCAACTGTGGTTAGTTATAACAAACAACAACAACAACAGCAGAAAAAAGAGCAGTCACAAAGTCCAAAAAGGATACTGACAACTTTATTAAACAAATAGTAAATATAACAGACATACTGCAAAAATGGGGATAAAAGGTGGAATCGGATGAATCCCAACACCATAAAATTGCCCAAGGTGGGCGAACACTCATACAGGAGCACCCGCAAGTATGTATATATCTATAAAATACAAGAAGCGAGGCAATATGTGCTTACAGATAGAATATGTATGTAGGGCTATATAAGCCACCACCCATATCGGTAGATAATATCATAGTCAAATCATATATTATTAAGCAAATATCCCTCAAAATCATCCAAGTATAACATAGTAGGGTAAACACAGACCCCAAGCACATAAAGCAAGTGTCACATTATCATATCGGTAAATACCTTAAGCAGAGTGAAACACCATACAGGACCAGCCCACCCGCCCCGACGCGCGTTTCGGCGGTCCCCTTTTTGAATATTGGCACCACATTTGCTATACGCAAGTCCTGTGGCACAGACCCTGTTATGATGAAAGCTTTAAAGATTAAAAATAATGGTCTATCTATGACTGTACTTAATTCCTGCAGTACTCGGGGGTGTATCCCATCTGGGCCCGGGGATTTGTCAATTTTAGTGATTTTTAAATGCCGCCGTACTTCCTTCTGGGTTAAGCAGGTGACATTCAATGGAGAATTTTCTTTGTTATCACTGATCATGTTATCCGTCATGGGATTTTCTTGTGTAAATACTGTTGAAAAAAAGTCATTTAGCATACTGGCTTTTTCCTCATTCTCATCCACCATTTCACCCAGACTATTTTTAAGGGGGCCAACACTATATCATTTTTTGGCTTCTTGCTATTTATGTAGTTAAAGAATATTTTGGGATTATTTTTACTTTCTCTGGCAATGAGTCTCTCTGTCTCAATCTTTGCTGTCTTGTTTTGCTTTTTACAGAATTTATTTAATCTTCTGTATTTAGTTAACGCCTCATCACTGCCTACTTGCTTTAATTCTCTAAATGCTTTCTTTTTGTCACTTATTGCGCCCCTTACAGCTCTATTTAGCCATAGTGGTTTCCTCCTATTTCTCGCATATTTATTCCCATACGGTATATATTGTGCACAGGTCCTATTCAGGATGCTAATAAACGTCTCCCATTTTCTTTGTGTATTTTTATGTCTCAGGATATCGTCCCAGTTAATTGCACCAAGATCATCTCTCATCCGTTGGAAATTTGCTTTCCTGAAGTTTAGTGTCCTTGTAACCCCTCTACTACACATCTTATTAAAGGATACATGAAAACTTATTAATTTGTGATCACTATTACCCAAGTGATCCTCAACCCTTACATTTGATATGCGGTCTGGCCTGTTGGTTAATATTAGGTCTAGCAGTGCCCCCCCTCTTGTTGGGTCCTGAACCAGTTGTGAAAGGTAATTGTCTCTCATAGTTGTCAAAAACCTATTACCTTTGCTGGAACTGCAGGTTTCGGCTCCCCAATGTATTTCAGGGTAGTTGAAGTCCCCCATAATAATGACTTTTCCTTGAGTCGCAGCTTCATCTATTTGCTTTATAAGGATATTCTCTGTTGCTTCCATTATTTTTGGAGACTTATAACAAACCCCTATCAGTAATTTATTATTTTTCCCCCTCCCCTTATCTCTACCCACTCTACATTTTCATTAGATTCATATATATTATCACGAAGGATGGGTTTTAAGGATGATTTTACATATAAACACATGCCTCCCCCTCGTTTATTTGTTCGGTCGTTTCTGAACAGACTATAGCCCTGTAAATTAACCGCCCAGTCATGGCTCTCATCCAGCCATGTCTCAGATATCCCCACCATGTCATAATTATGTTCCAACAAAATTAACTCCACATGTTATATCTCCTCATATGTTTCCTCTTATCACTAGCAATTCTTTATGATTTTACTTTGGCTCATTTCCTTCCCATTCAGGTTCCTACATTATCAGATCCTGTCAGTGAAGATTTTTTATATAAGATAACTTTCCTGATGGCTAGGGACATGTGCAAGATGGAGAATATATTACACCTTTACCTAAAGGTTCTCTCCCGGCTTATTGGAAAGGTGAGCTATTCTGATAACGTCACATTGCATCTTTCTTATCTATGGGAATAACAGATGGACAGAACTGGAGAGGTGAGGACTCTGGAAATGTCTGTAGTGAGATTTATTAATGTGTCTCTCCATAACCAGGATTACACAGTAGTGAAGAAGACCTCTAGTGAACTCTGTCTGAAGCGTATGTCTGAAGGATGGGGAAGAACCCTGAGCCCAATCACTGAGCCCCCATCTTACCCAATGATACATGAGGACATCAATGACCAGAAGACCCTAGAACTCGCCTATAAGATGATTGAACTGCTGACTGGAGAGGTGACGCTGCTGGAACATTATACACTAACGCTATGGAGGGATCGGGGGATGACGGTATCATTGTGTGTGTCAGGTTCCTATAAGGTGTCAGGATGTCGCCGTCTATTTCTCCATGGATGAGTGGGAGTATTTAGAAGGACACAAAGATCTGTACAAGGGCGTCATGATGGAGGTTCCTCAGCCCCTCACATCACCAGGTAATAGAAAGGAATAAATACACACGGCCTATAATTATCTGTATGTAAAGAATGAATTCGGTCCCTGTATGTGTTTTCTCCAGTTGTATCCAGTAAGAGGACAACACCAGAGAGATGTCCCCATCCTCTTCTTCTACAGGAGTGTAAGCAAGAAAATCCCAACGTTCATGTGATAAGTAATGTGCGGTGTAAGGAAGAGATTCCTGCAGATGATGACTCGGGTGAGTAGTAACCAACAAATATAGACAAGTCACAGATTTTATCTACACCAGCAAGCTAGAAAAATACCAGAAATAAAACTAATCTACTTTATTAAAAATTAGATTTAAAAAGGACTTAGTCCATTCATAAAAAATGTACATGTACAAAAAGACAAACACTTACAAGAAATAACCGCTCTGTCAGATGCGGTAAGACCAAACTTTTAAACACCTTACCGGTATACCCTTAGTGTCGTTATCCAACTATACATAGACACCCCCTCAGAGTATCCGCTTAGTGTAAATTTCTTTTGAGAAATCACACTCTCATGGTGCTAGAAAAATGTCTTTTACAGATCCATTGTTCTTTATGTGCCACTTCTGTGTAACATACATAATCATCACTAACAATGATCCTGGACAAATTTCGTAGTAACAGCCTTATTTCAATGATCACCTAAAAATAAAGAATGGCATAATATACAGTCTGTAATTATGAAACCAGGGTGTGAACCTAGACATTCCTCTTTAGATCATGCAGTTCACCACCTTTACAGATTTTTTATGTCATCTAGTATATCATGGAAAGATCTCACCCAAATCTTTACATTCATGGGTTCCTCCATGTGACGCTCCCTTCTCCCGGGAAATTTGTCCAGGATCATTGTTAGTGATGATTATGTATGTTACACAGAAGTGGCACATAAAGAACAATGGATCTGTAAAAGACATTTTTCTAGCACCATGAGAGTGTGATTTCTCAAAAGAAATTTACACTAAGCGGATACTCTGAGGGGGTGTCTATGTATAGTTGGATAACGACACTAAGGGTATACCGGTAAGGTGTTTAAAAGTTTGGTCTTACCGCATCTGACAGAGCGGTTATTTCTTGTAAGTGTTTGTCTTTTTGTACATGTACATTTTTTATGAATGGACTAAGTCCTTTTTAAATCTAATTTTTAATAAAGTAGATTAGTTTTATTTCTGGTATTTTTCTAGCTTGCTGGTGTAGATTTAGTCTTCTAGCTAGTAGATCACTCGCTGTTAACCCCCAAGTCACAGATTTTACTTAAAAATAGAAGCTGTTGTGTCTCAATAGGATGTCTTAAACCCAGCTATCTAATTTTGAAATTGGGAAGGGATTTAATCTAGGAGAGTTATGCTAAAGCCATTTCATCAGTTGAATGAACAGGAGTAAGCTTAAAAATAAGAAAAAGCATAAAGTGTCTCAAAAACTTGCTGCCTTTCTACTGATAAAAACAATGTTTAGACTTTAGTTAAATATATTGCACATGTGAAAATAGTTTACATACAGCATTTAAATATAAATTACAATGGACAAACTAACAATGACGGTCTGGTAACAAAATAAGAGGGCCCTACCCTTTTGTGATTACAGTTTACAGGATAATGGGGAAGGAAACAAGAGGGTAGCAGTTTGCAGCAGCTATGTTGGTGAGGTAACAGTGGAGTCATTGTAGGCTTTAAACTTTCTTGAAGAGATTGGTTTTCAAGTTCCAACTGAAAGTTCCAAATGTGAATAATTGGATTGGATAGTACGGGAGAAGTCTTGGAGGTGATTGGGTGAAGAACTTACAAATGGGGAGTAGAAAACGAAGTCATGGGAGAACCGGAGATTATGTGTGGGATGATATCAAAAGATTAGTTCAGAGATATATGGAGGAGACAGATTATGGATGGCCCGGTAGGTCAAAGTTAGTAGTTTGAACTGGAATCGTTGGGAAATTGGGAGCCAATGAAAGGATTTGTAGAGGGGTGAAATGGAGGATAGTCGAGGAAACAAGTGGATTAGTCTGGCAGCAGAATTAAGGATGGACTGGAGAGGTGGGAGAGTGTTAGCAAAGAGGTCACAAAGGAGGATGTTGCAGTAGTCGAGTCAGGAGATGATGAGGTCATGCTCTAACAATTTATTAAATTCAGGGTTGAGAAAAGGAGGAACTCTGGAAATATTTTTGATGTTGAAGCGGCAGGAGGTGGTAAGAGCTTGGATTTGCCGTTTGAAGGACTGGACAGAGTCAATGGTTACTCTGAGGCAGCAAACTTATGGTACAGGGGAGAGCGTGATGTCAATTATTGTGATAGAGAGATTGGGTAGGGGAGTTGAATGGGATCGAGGAAAGATGATGAGTTTGCTGTTGTCCACATTAAGCCTTAGGAAGTGCAGTGAGAAGAAGGATGATATGGTTGATAGACACTCTTGATTTCTGGACAGCAGAGTGGTAACAAATGTGTCACAGAGGTAGATTTAAGTGTCATCAGAGTATAGATGACACTGGAAGCCATGGGACTTTAAGTTGTACCAGGCCAAAGGTATAGATGTAGATGAGTAGGGGGTCTCAGGACAGAGCCTTGAGGGATACCGATATAGAGTGGAAGGGATGAGGAGGTCATATGGGAATAAGAGAAAATAAATGTGCAGTTAGTGAGGTATGAGAAGATCCAGGAGAGGAAAAGGTCTTTGATGCCAAGGGAAGAGGGGATGTGCAGTAGGATGGAGTGGTCTACTGTGTCAAATGCAGATGACAAGTTTAAAAGGAGGGGTGTTATGAATGAGTCACCGTAGGAGGCAAAATGTGAGGCTCTGAGCCATGTTCCTGTTCTGTTTGACTTTGCCCTTACTTTTGCCCTTATCAAAGATGGAGTAAGTAGCTTCACAAGGGGCCATCTTGTTCCTGTTTTACTTTGCCCTTACTTTTGCCCTTATCAAAGATGGAGTAAGTAGCTTCACAAGGGGCCATCTTGTTCCTGTTTGACTCTTCCTGTTTCCTGCCTGCTGTGTACAAAAGGGACTCAGCACATTATACCTGTGCTTGTGTATCTAGATCTTCACCTGCTGCCAAGCTTGGAGAACTCGCATTGTGCCTGCTTCTTCTATACCTCGGGATTCCCCGTTTGTTACTTACCTGCCGTCCTGCCTGACCGCCTCTCCTGTCCGGATCTTCTCTGCTTCATTCATCTCTGCGGCCTGCTCTCCGCTTGAAGCCTGGTCCAGTCTCAGGACTTTAGGACTGTGTGCTCCCGGACCTCAGACTCTCGCCAGTTGGTTCGTACAGACTCTACCTGTTGCCAGAACTTATATCTGCTTACCGTGTAATACTGAAGCCTGCTTCCTGCAATACCCCTGAACTATCTTTGCATAGTACTGTGACCTGTTGCTACAATACAATACTGAACCTTTGAACATATACTGTGTCTGTCTTCTCTGACCCATGCTACCGAGTTCCATAGAACCTATAGTACCAATTTGACAGGATACACAAGCCAATAATATGGAGCTCGCTGGGTCAGATTCTGTGGAAGTACGCCTTAAAAAGATATGCACATTTATCTCAGGACTTCAAGGGGAGCTTCAGGCTACCAAAACAAAATTGTCGGCACTAGAGACTCAAGCTAACCATAATGCTACCATAGCCGATACGTCCATTCAGGCGTTAGCTACTCGTCTCTCAAAACTAGAGACTACAGTTTCAGCCCCAGCCGCAACCCCACCTTCGATTCCAGCTTTCCCTAAACTCCCGCCATTCAGGTTCGGTGGCGAAAGAGAAAAGTTCCGAGGGTTCCTAAATCAGTGTCAGCTGTATTTTGCTGCGCATGCGGCTCAGTTTCCAACAGGACGAGACAAGGTGTTAGCTATGATAATGCTGTTAACCAACAAGGCTCTTGCTTGGGCAAATCCCCTGATTGAAACTAATGATGTCTGTTTGAATTCTTTAAATGACTTTATTTCCGCAATGTGTCAGATGTTCGATGACCCCAACCGAAGTGCCACAGCAGAAACCGCATTGCTGGCCCTCCATCAGGGAAAGCGTCCTATCGTAGAATACGCGATGGAATTTCGGAGGTGGGTGTTGGATACCACATGGTGCGACTCAGCAAAATACGCAGTGTTTAGGAGGGGGTTATCTGCCGCAATTAAAGACGAATTGGCTAGAGGCGAGTCACCCACTGCCCTGGGAGACTTCATAAACCATTGCATTCGTATTGATATTCGTCTTGCAGAACGCCGGCAAGAGAGATGGGCAGATGCTAACCACAGTAATTTTTTAACCTTGCCGTCTCCCTCCAGGGAAGCTCAGAACAAGTCTTTCCTCCCGGTTGAGTCAGAACCTATGCAGGTCGATGTAGTCTGGAGAAGTCCTCCTGACCCACGCAAGGAGCACCGTTTTAGAGAAAATTTATGCTTCTATTGTGGAAAATCAGGTCACTATATTTCAAATTGTCCCGGTAAGAATCGCAAGACCACGGCTGCGGTAATCGAATGTGACTTTTCGGATGTATCTTCAGTAGTTTCCCACTCAAACCCTCCTAGGAAGGAAATAGTCTACTGGAATCACGACTTCTCCGACTGTACTTCAGAAATATTCTCACCGGTGAATGCAGCCATCTCATCAGTAAGTTCCACTACTTCGACCTTGAACGGCTCAAGGAAGGACTCGCACTGTTATATCCCCATCAAGATATGGACCCAGTCCCAGTGGATTACTAGTTTCGCTATGGTTGACTCAGGGGCCAGCGGCAATTTTATGGACATTACATTCGCTAAAAAACACAGTATATGTTCACAAAGGAGGATTTCTCCGGTATTGATGGAAACTGTGGATGGTTCCCCACTGGTATCCGGGCCCGTAGACCTTGAAACAACGTCACTGAAAGTCCATATGGGGGCGGATCACTCAGAAAGACTGTCCTTCTTGTTAATTTCTTCCCCTCATTTTCCCATAATCCTAGGATTACCATGGCTACGACTGCAAAACCCTACTATCAATTGGGAGACGAAAGAAATACAGTTTCCAAGAAGACAGATATCATCTAAAGAACCAGCTTTAGTTGGGTCAGCATGCTCAGTTGACCTAAATCTACCAATAGAGTATCAGGATTTCATCGATGTATGTGACAAAAAAAATGCAGACAAATTACCTCCACATCGGCCGTACGATTGCCCCGTGGAACTGCTACCTGGTGCCGCGATTCCGTTCGGTAACATTTACCCTTTGGCTGGGCCAGAACTAAAAGCCCTCAAGGAGTATATCGATGAGAACCTAGCCAAGGGATTTATACGACCATCTTCCTCTCCAGCGGGTGCCCCAATCTTCTTCGTAAAAAAAAAGGATGGTTCACTCCGCCCATGTATTGATTACCGAGAACTCAACAAAATTACGATCAGGAACTCCTATCCACTTCCATTAATTCCTGAACTACTTGAAAGGGTGCGACACTCTAAAATCTTCACGAAATTAGATCTCCGTGGAGCATACAATCTAGTACGGATCCGCCCCGGTGACGAGTGGAAAACAGCCTTCCGGTCACGCTATGGGCATTTTGAGTACCTCGTCATGTCTTTTGGTCTCCGTAATGCGCCGGCTACATTTCAACACTTGGTGAATGACATTTTCAGAGACATACTCGATATTTTTGTTGTTGTTTATTTGGATGACATTTTGATCTTTTCCAGCAACATCGAGGAGCATCAGGAGCACGTGAGAGTAGTCTTGGATCGTCTACGGCAGAATCACTTGTATATCAAGTTGGAGAAATGCGAATTTCACAAGACGGAAATCCAATTCTTGGGGTATGTTATCTCTCCTCAGGGTCTCAGCATGGATACCAGTAAAACTCAAGCCATTCAGGAGTGGCCAATTCCCAAGTCTGTGAAAGAAGTACAACGATTTACTGGATTCGCCAATTTTTACAGACGATTCATTAAAAATTTTTCGGAGATCGTCATACCCATCACCCAATTGACCCGGAAGAAGATACCATTTGTCTGGTCACCGCAAGCGCAGACAGCATTTTCCAAGTTAAAAGCTAAATTCACATCAGCACCGATCCTCGTACACCCGGATCCGGATCGAGCTTTCATAATGGAAGTAGACGCTTCCGACTGTGCGATAGGGGCCATACTCTCGCAAAGAACAGGTGAGAAAGATCTTTTACACCCTTGTGCCTTTCTTTCCCAGAAATTGTCGCCCGCAGAGAGAAATTACGATGTCGGGAATAAAGAGCTATTGGCCATTATAACCGCATTCAAGGAATGGAGGCATCTACTACAGGGAGCATCTTACCAGATTGTTGTATTTACGGATCATCGGAACCTCGAATTCATGAGATCGGCAAGGTGTCTAAAACCTAGACAGGCCCGATGGACTTTATTTCTTAATCAGTTTGACTTCATTGTTTCCTACAGGCCAGGCTCTCGTAATTTGAAGGCCGATGCACTATCTAGGATTCACTCAGGAAACGTAACTCCAGCATTACCTCCGAGGACTATACTCTCAGAAAGAAACTTCATAGGAGTGTTACACAATCAAGATCTATTAACAGGTATTAAGGAAGCCTACGCTGGAGACCCACTACTGATCCGACTCCCCCAATCAGGTAAACCTAACCTTGAAAAACAGACTTTGGTTTCAGGGGCAACGCCTGTATATTCCGGAAACGGTCAGGCTAAGTGTACTAAAATTAATGCATGACTCAAAGATCGCCGGTCATAGAGGAGTCCAGAAGACTCAGGAATTCTTGTCTCACTTCTTTTGGTGGCCGACCTACCGGAGAGACGTTCAGCATTACGTCTCGTCATGTGAGGTATGTGCAAGATCAAAGGTTCCCCGCTCCTCACCTACGGGACTGTTACAACCCCTCCCTATTCCATCTCGCCCTTGGGGGTCTGTTTCAATGGATTTCATTGTAGAATTGCCTACTTCTAAGGGGAAAAACACTATCCTAGTAGTGATCGACCGTTTGACCAAGGCTGCCCATTTCATTCCCTGTATTGGTCTTCCGACAGCCAAACAGACAGCGGACCTCATCGTACAAACTGTTTTTCGGCTACATGGAGTTCCTGACGAAGTGATATCAGATCGAGGGGTCCAATTTACCTCAAAATTTTGGCGAAGCTTCTGTGCCGCCCTGGATATCAAGGTAAATCTATCATCTGCTTTTCATCCGCAGTCTAACGGACAAACGGAACGGACTAATCAAACCTTGGAGCAGTATTTACGTTGCTACGTATGCCACTTGCAAGATGATTGGGTAAACTTACTCCCGATGGCCGAATTTACATATAACAACTCGCAGAGTGCCTCCACCAAGCAGTCTCCTTTCTTCGCCAATAAAGGGGTATCATCCCAGCATCCTCCCTCGACTCCCGATAGACACGTCTGTACCCGCAGCAGCTGACCGAATTACGTGTTTACAACAGAGTTTAGAGTCTTTGAAACAAACGCTGGCTACAGCTCAAGAGAGATGCAAGAGAGCTGCAGACAGGTTCCGTAAACCAGCACCAACATACAAGGTAGGAGACATGGTCTGGCTTTCGACAAGAAATTTGAAATTAAGGATTCCGACATCTAAGTTGGGACAGAAATATGTTGGCCCATACAAAATCGACAACATAGTGAGTCCTGTAGCCTGCCGTCTTAAGTTGCCTACATCTTTGAAAATACACCCTGTTTTTCATGTCTCCTTGCTTAAACCGGTAGTACCGAATCCTTTTCCTGGCCGTACACCTGTTCCACCTGGTCCGGTTCTCATTGACGGGCAAGAAGAATTTATCGTGGAAGGGATCATCGACTCTCGGATCCATAGGGGGAAACTTCAGTACTTGGTGAAATGGCAGGGTTACCCATCAGAGAAGAAATTCCTGGGAACCTCAGGAGAACATTCGAGCTCCCCGTCTGATCCAACGGTTCCACAGCCGATACCCCAATAAACCTGATCTAAGGTCGTCCGGAGGACATCCTTGAAGGAGGAAATAGTGTGAGGCTCTGAGCCATGTTCCTGTTCTGTTTGACTTTGCCCTTACTTTTGCCCTTATCAAAGATGGAGTAAGTAGCTTCACAAGGGGCCATCTTGTTCCTGTTTGACTTTGCCCTTACTTTTGCCCTTATCAAAGATGGAGTAAGTAGCTTCACAAGGGGCCATCTTGTTCCTGTTTGACTCTTCCTGTTTCCTGCCTGCTGTGTACAAAAGGGACTCAGCACATTATACCTGTGCTTGTGTATCTGGATCTTCACCTGCTGCCAGGCTTGGAGAACTCGCATTGTGCCTGCTTCTTCTATACCTCGGGATTCCCCGTTTGTTACTTACCTGCCGTCCTGCCTGACCGCCTCTCCTGTCCGGATCTGCTCTGCTTCATTCATCTCTGCGGCCTGCTCTCCGCTTGAAGCCTGGTCCAGGCTCAGGACTTTAGGACTGTGTGCTCCCGGACCTCAGACTCTCGCCAGTTGGTTCGTACAGACTCTACCTGTTGCCAGAACTTATATCTGCTTACCGTGTAATACTGAAGCCTGCTTCCTGCAATACCCCTGAACTATCTTTGCATAGTACTGTGACCTGTTGCTACAATACAATACTGAACCTTTGAACATATACTGTGTCTGTCTTCTCTGACCCATGCTACCGAGTTCCATAGAACCTATAGTACCAATTTGACACAAAAGCAGAAATACAAGCTAAGTCCAGAAAACCAGAGAAGTTGGCAACTATCAGATTGCAGACCCCTGAACCTATCAACACAACTAGCAGTAGCCGTGGGGGGTTCCTACGATGCCCTAGACCCCTCGATCACAGCCGGAGAATTACATAGGCCTAAAGAAAGAAAGGGGAAATCTAAACTGCCCCAGAGCAGACCCCAAAGCAATAGGCAGCCCCAACATATGACGGTGAAGCAAGATGAAAATACTAACACAGACAGAAAGATAGACTGAGCAAAGACGGGGCCCAAAACTACCTAGATAGGAAAGGACAGGAAGGCTGCTGTCTGCAATCTGCCAAAACCCTATCAAAGACATAAGCCAACAAGCTGATATGAAAAAGGCCCTGAAGCAGCTAGGCTTCAAAAACTAAATCAGCACTCAGGTATTTTCAGAAGACAGAGCAAAAAGAATTCAGCACACCCCAGCAGGGAATGGCAGAAATCCAGAAAAACAAAGCAAAACAAAGTCAAAGCACCAAAGCAAAAGGCCGAGCAGCAAACTTAGCTTTAGAGGAGCAGGAATTCAGACTGGTCTCCAAGGATCCCACAGAGAAATCACCCGCAGGGCAGAAGGGCGTCGGCAGCCTTATATCCAGTCAGTAACTCCACTCAGCCAGTCATCATCATCAGCCTCAGGTGTTTGATAATCAGGCTCACTACCTTTCTTTACCAGAAGAGGGAGTTCCTCGGGCCTCAGTAATGAAGGGGAAAATGAACTCCCAACAGAGGGGTATAGAGAATTTATCGTTTAGCTTTCGTGGTAAGTAAATTGTTAGTAATATTGGTTAGGGCAGTGTCGATGGTGTGGCAGAGAGTGAAGCCAAATTTTCGGTTGTCAAAAAGTGAGTTGAATGAGAGGTGGGAGGAAAGTTTGATGAGGACTTGCTATTCAAGTAGTTTGGAGGCAAACGATAACAACAATATGGGGCGATAGTTGGATGTAGGGGTTGGGTCAAGGGATGGCTTCTTAAGGAAAGGTATGATTGTGGCATGTTTGAAATCATCAGGAAAGATATCAGAAGTTAGTTAATTGTAGTGATGAAAATCAACAGTTACTGGATTCCCTACAATATAGCTAATGACAATCACTAAAAATTGCAAGGTGCCACCAGATGCATGGAAGGAATAATATAAAGCACATACAAGAAAAGGCCATGACATATAACCAGTGCACACTCATGTATCCATAACCATATTATTTTATGAGCATCACAAAAAGCACTCAAGGGTTAAAACCAATTAAAAACAACTGTCCGTGCTCATGTCCAATAGGGGACAACCAGAGATATTGACTTATGTGCAAAAAATACAAATGTACAAAATTACATAATAAGATACACACCCCTCAATCAAACAATAACCATGTCTCTGTATATATATATATATACATATAGCTGTCAAGGGCGTCCCCAGAGACAGCAAGCTCACCAATTTGAGAGGAAACTACATCTGTTAAAGCACTGAACGATTCCCCCTCCCTAATTCACTGACAATAGAAAAGGGGTTGTAATAACCCAGATGTATGAAATACAACCACGTACAGGAGAATCCCCCCAGAAAAATCCCAAATGGGACAAGAGATGTGCAACACAAAATAGTCACTCGGCCCAACCTGAGGACTTCAGTTAATAGAGGTGAACCTCTCAGGTGGATAAGATGTCCCGGATGGGGTTTCCAAAGTGAAAAGCCGCTTGAGAGAGTACCCAAAAAGGGGGTGGGAGACAAAGGAACAGGGCACAGGAAAGCCCCACGCATATTGCTGCAGCTTCGTCAGGGGAAGCGCGGTGTGAGGTTGAGGAGGAGGTGCGATGGAGGCCAAGTGTTCAGGTAGTGAGGTGTGATTTGGAGCGATGACTAAGCGTTCCTGCAGTGATGTTGGGGAGGAATTTTACGGGGGAAGGGCATTGGTCAGTTATATGAAGGGGTTGTGGTGGTTGAGCAGTAAGGACTTGTCTGATTTGGTCGGTCTTGTTTTTGAAATGTGTGGCAAAGTCTTCTGCAGAAACCAGTGAGGTCGGTAGGGGCAATGGTGGGAGGAGGAGGCAATTAAGTGTTGAAATCCTGGAATTCTGGTGTAGAGCAGATATGATGGTTGCAAAGTGATCCTGTTTAGCAGATGTCAGGGTCGACATAAATGTTAAAGTTGTTTGAATGAGATGACATCTTCCTGCAAGTGCATTTTCTTCCCAAGCCTCTCCGCAACCCTAGACACTTGCCAAAGTTTTTTGAGAAATTGGTGTGCTGAGGTTGTCTATTGATTTGCTGCATTCTTTCATGCACAAAAGGGGTGACAGTCAATAGCTGATGTTAGTGTGCCATTGTAGAGAATGGTGGCTGTGTCTGTGTTGTGAAGTAAAGATATGGAGGACAGCCGTAGAAATGAGTCAGAGAGTGTGTGAAGGTCTAGCTGGGCAAAGCTTCTGTGGGGATGCGCTAGCAGCTGGACTTGTGGGGCAAGTGAAAAGATCACTGATGAGAAAATGAGTAAATGATCAGTTGGGGGAGAGGTGAGGTTAGAGAGCAGAAGCAGGTGAAGATTAGGTCTAGTGTATGTCTATCTATGTGGGTGGCTGCGGAGCTGTTGTGTAAGACAAAAGGTTGAAGCAAGCGACAGGAGTTTGCGGACTGGCGGGTGTCAATAATGGGATGTTGAAGTCACTCATGATGGTGGAAATGTCAGAAGAGAGAAAGGGAAGTGGTAAATAAAGGCAGTGGCCAGGCCCGGGCAGCTGTATATGATGGCCACTTGGAGGTTGGAGAGAGTGCATTTCAAAAGTAGGAAGGGCCGAAGTGGGATTCAGAATTGGTCTTCTCCTTTCTAACAGTTGTTAGAAAGGAGAAGACTAATTCCTCCAATATGTCTATTTCTAGGGTGAGAAGTGTGGTTGAAGTGAAGGCCATTGTAACACAACGCAATATTGTCAGTGCACATGCTTGACCTCTGCTTGATTCATCCCCTTTGGGGCTTCACTAAACTCTTTCTGGCAGTTCTATAGAAAATGAATTGAGCGGTGGTCTGGCATCCGACCTGCTGCTCCATTTTGTAACAAGGATAAAAGTGCTTTATCAGGATTAAGAATTCCTCATTCTGCTGATTGACACGAGTCCTAACAGTTGGACTTCCACTGATCGGTAAGTTTTTAATTGTTTTAATTGGACAATCCATTTAATAAAGGTTATGTTTTTGACAGATTACTGTTCCAGGACTTTATTAGGACAACGGGTATCTTTAGAGTGCAGAGCAGAAGATGGTGGCATAACACTGCATACATATGAAGAGCAAAACAAAGACCTATTATCTGAATGTTTTAAACAAATCCTAACAAAGACTGTTAAGCAAACTAAAAATCACAAAAGGGGTGATCAAGTGCAAATAGTCCACCCTACAAAGAAAAAATATTCATGTTCAGAATGCAGGAAATGTTATAGAGCTAAAAAGCATCTTGTTACACATCAAAAGATTCATCAAAAGTTTAACCAATTTTCATGCCCAGAATGTGGGAAGTGTTTTAATCGGAATATACATCTGGTTATACATCAGAGAATACACACAGGCGAGAAGCCATTTTCATGTTCAGAATGTGGAAAATTCTTTGCAAATAAGTCAAGGCTGGTTATGCATCAGAGAACTCACATAGGGGAGAAACCTTTTTCATGTTCCGAATGTGGGAAATATTATAGAGATAAAAAACATCTTGCTTCACATCAAAACATCCACCAAGTATTTAAGCCATTTTCCTGTTCAGAATGTGGGAAGGGTTTTAATCGGAAATCACATCTTGTTACACATCAGAGAACTCATACAGAAGAGAGGCCATATTCATGCCCAGAATGTGACAAATGTTTTCATGAAAAATCATCTTTTACAAAACATCTGAGAATTCACACAGAAAAAAAGGACTTTTCATGTACAGAATGTGGGTTATGTTTTAGATACAAACACACACTCCTTAGACATCAGAGAAGTCACACAGGTGAAAAGCCTTTTTTATGTTCAGAATGTGGAAAATGTTTTAGCACTAAATTCACTCTTGTTATGCATCAGAGAAATCACACAGGGGAGAAGCCATTTTCATGCTCCGAATGTGGGAAATTCTTTACAAGTAAGTCAATTCTGGTTACCCATCAGAGAGTTCACACAGGGGAGAAACCTTTTTCTTGTTCAGAATGTGGAAAATTCTTTACAAGTAAGTCAATTCTGGTTACCCATCAGAGAATTCACACAGGGGAGAAACCTTTTTCATGTTCAGAATGTGGAAAATTCTTTACAAAAAAGGAAAATTTGGTTAGACACCAGAGAATTCACACAGGTGAGAATCCTTTTTCATGTTCAGAATGTGGAAAATGTTATAGAGATAAAAAACATCTTGTTTCACATCAAAACATTCATCAAGTATTTAAGCCATTTTCATGTTCAGAATGTGACAAACGTTTTCATGAAAAATCATCTCTTACAAAACATCAGAGAATTCACACAGAGAAAAATACATTTTCATGTTCAGAATGTGAGTTATGTTTTAAATACAAAAGCTCTCTCGTTAGACATCAGAGAACTCACACAGGTGAAAAGCCTTTTTTATGTTCAGAATGTGGGAAATGTTTTACCAATAAATACTCTCTTGCTGCACATCAGCAAAATCACACAGAGAAAAAGCCATTTGCCTGTTTAGAATGTGGAATTTTGTTTAATCGAAAATCAACACTTGTTATACATCAGAAAAGTCACACAGGTGAGAATCCACAATCTTGTTCAGAATGTGAGCAGTGTTTCAGCAATAAGTCATCTCTTGTTCTTCATCAGAAAATTCATACAGGGGAGAAACCTTTTTCATGTTCACAGTGTGGAAAACTCTTTACAAGGAAGTCAATTCTAGTTATACATCAGAGAATTCACACAGGGGAGAAACTTTTTTCATGTTCAGAATGTGGAAAATCCTTTACAAGTAAGTCAAATCTGGTTATACATCAAAGAAGTCACACAGGAGAGAAGCCATATTCATGTGCAGAATGTGAGAAATGTTTCAGCAATAAGTCTGCCCTTAATAGCCATCAGAAAATTCACACAGGGGAGAAACCTTTTATGTGTTCAGAATGTGGAAAATTATTTGCAAGGAAGTCAAATCTGGTTACACATCAGAAAATTCACACAGTCGAGAAGCCAATTTAATCCTGAAGAGGCGGGAAATATTTTACTCAGACAAAGAACCTTGTCTTGCATAAAAAAGCGTGCGTGACTGCAAAAAAGAATACAACAGAAACAGTCAAAGCAAAGTGACATGTCATATAAGAAAGAAAAAATTGTATAAGAAGACCAAATTGCAACCTTTGGCCTACAACTGTTGCTTTGAGTTTATATGTCCAACCTGCTGACAGGGATAGTCAAAGGCCCAAAAAGGGTGATTGAACTGATCCATACTTCTGATTTCTGTCAGAATTATGATTTCAGTTGTTGCCCTGCCCCAGATGGCATCTTTTTCATGGTGGAAGTGGGTGCTATTGAAAGAAGCAAGGGATGCTTAGTTCCTTGCTATCAGCAGGGCTGCTCAAATCTGGGGGGGAGGATTCATGAGGAAAACGGTGAGAAAAACCTTGGACTAACTTACCCATTTGCTGCATATAACTTGCATCTAGTCAGCGAATAAGTGGGGCCTGGAAAGTGTAATTAAAGAAAACTTAATAGACTGCACAGTGTGCCTTGGCTGTGCTGAGTTGGTCTCAGTGCCATTTCTGATACTTTTACCATTTCCTTTATTCCCTAATTGCAGGATGAAAGCCCCAACTACAGTTTGTATGTTGGGAAATCAGCTATTTAGGAGCAGCTGCACCTCCTTACAGCTTAAACACTTGAGTGAAGCATTTCTGAAGAACACTGGGTCCAACAGTGTCAAGTTCCCCTCAACTCCACCACATGCAGTCTTCACATAATATTCTATGTGCCCCTTTCCTCCATCCTACAATGGTAAAGTTTTCTCCCTAAACTGCTCTTTATTCCCCACCATGTACTCTTGTGCTTCTCACATTTTTGTGTAAAAGGGTTATCCCTTACCTCACCCTTAGGCACAGAGCTTGCGTGTTATTTTGATACATTCTGTGTCTTGTGCAGGGGGTGTAAAGGTTGAGTCCCTCACATGTGCTCTCTTTTATGCTCTCACCTACGTGACGTGGATAAATGCATGTGTTATGGGTGGGCAATAATTTTTTACCCAATGCTCACAATTTTTTCATTGCTTGATTACCTGCTAGTACCATAATGATTATTGTACCCTGCATTATTAGGCGAGGTTCATACGCCCGTATGTTCGGTCAGAGTGTTGTCTCTGTAAAATAATACTGACTTCACACAAACAGAACTAGAACTAATCTAATGCTATTGGACTGTTCTGATAAAAAGTCTTTAACATGGATCGAATGTTCGAGTGAAAAAAATAGCAATGAACACTTCCGCATTTCAGATGAGACTCCGCAGTCAAGTCTATGGGTGCATATAAAAAATGGATCTCATACGGATCAACAGTATAGCATCTGATTTTTGCAGATGATTGTCACACGGATGGCAATAAATATGAGAAATCGGTTGTTTTTTGTGATGAAAATCGGACAATTTTTTACATGCTGTTATGATCGTAGCTTTACCAGAATCTGCTAATCAATACAATATACCGTAGTTTGACTGTTTTAAAAAGATAAAGTTAATAATGTACAGAATTAAGTTTAGTTGATTGGTTCCCAGTTTGTCTCGTGAACCCTTGGGAAAATTAATTGACCACCCCTATTTTGGAGCACTAAATGATGATTAATGTCTACAATTACCAATAATCATCTTATCCACAAAAGATAATACACCTCTATAAAACATATCCATTGGATATTTCACATTATTTTAAAAAAGTGTCTTAAACTAATTGTTACAAAATAATAAAATGTCTTCTTTAGAACTTATATGCTTTGGGCTTGGTCTTTATCATTTTGATTTGTCTCACCTTCTGATGTTGACTTCAACATACAAAAAGTGAGCAATGCTGATGACTTTGTGATGGTGCATGGCTGCTATGACCCATTCCTTAGAAATAGGACTCTTTAGACTTTGGATCCCAGACTTTGACACTGTTTTTGAAAATGACATTTTAATAGAGGATAATTGTATTAATCATATTATACTACAGTGCCATGTTTAAGAGTTTCCAATCCAAATAAGTGGTGTTCTATTGTGTGGTAAGAAGAGTCCCTTGTAGGGTTTAACATTCTCTGCTCCCTATCAAAAATGCATTTCAAGAAGTAGCGGATATTGGATAACCTCTGAAACAAGGTTCGTTATTTCGGTCTAAAAGATGCAAATACCGAGACAAGACCATAGTAGATGAATAAAATGTGTCTATACCCTATGAAATAGTGATATTGGAACTATTCCACTTCTAAATAGCCTTACACGGGCATTGCCAAGCATGAGGTGACATCGATGGATGAACTCAGAAATGTGTTCTATAATAGCCAAAAGTGATTTTTAAGCAGTATCTGGGTTAATATGTGAAAACTAAGGGTACGTGCACACGCTGCGGAATCCGCTGCGGATTAATCCGCACGGATTTTGCAAAAACCGCAGATAATCCGCAGGTCCAAAGACCTGCGGATTATCTGCGGTTTTGCCTGCGGTTTGGTCCTGCGGATTCACTATCTCCACAATGGTGGAGATAGGAACCCGCAGCGGTTTCCGCAGAAAGAATTGACATGCAATTCTTTCTGCGGATTCAAAACCGCAGCAAATCCGCACGTTTTTTTCCGCAGCGTCGGCACAGCGTTTTTTTTTTCCCATTGAAATGAATGGTACTGTACACCGCAGCTAAAACTGCTGCGTATCCGCAGCGGCCAAAACCGCTGCGGAAACGCAGCGGAATCCGCAGCGTGTGCACACAGCCTAAAACATAATTTGGACACCCGTAACTCACAGATAAGTACAAATGTTTAAAGTAAGAATGAGCATTACAGGAAAAATCTGGACTACTTTGGATAATGAGGTAAGCTTCTCTTCTTCTGATATACAAACCTAGCACATAGACTGTCCGAGGACCCAATAGCCAACCAGCGTCCTATACTCTGCAGCACTACTGTTTCAATCATCTGGTTTAACCAAACAAACACTCTTGAGGGCTAAAAAAGGCTCAGAAATAATGTGAATGCTGTAGCCAATCAACGGCTATTAATTGTAACACTCATGCGACGACGCTAGCAGATGTTGATCCAAGCAGGTCCAGTACTGACTGCAAAAGAGTGGCGCTGGTCCAGGAGACAGGAGATATCTTTTTTATTGCGCCAACATGACAGCACTGACATTGGATAACCTCTCTGTCCTAATAAGATCAGGAAATACAAGCAAAGAGGTTAAAAGCCCTTCCCCTATTCCTCAGTATTTTATGTTCCTAGCAGGATAGTGGCAGAGATAGATAATGTTTCTGGTACACAAGGCCGGACTGGCCATCTGGCAAATGCCAGAAGGGCCTGTCTGGTTGTGGGCTGCCTTGTCTGCTACGTTGTTAACAGAATCGGTGTTCTCAAGACACACATATTGTTAAGAGTTGTGAAGAAACACAAAGTCGCTGACTCCGTCAATTAACCCAGCAGGCCATCGGTATCAATAAAAATATTGCTCTTGTAGTAAATCTTGCTTTTCTCCATCCAGGGTAATATTAGTTATATATTCCATCTAGTTCTTGGGGACAGTTACAGCTTGGGCCTGTGTGATTTCAAATACCAGGGCTGAATTGCAGTCCCAGTCCGTGCCTGCTGGTACCTTTTTAGACCCTGTGGCTGGCGGCAGGGTTTTGGACGTTCTTTAGCAAAGCAGTTTAGCAGCGACACTTTGGGATATTCTTACTGCTGGGGATCACTGTGTGATCAGGCTAATGGTCAGGAAGCCATGGATTGCTTGTTATCCTGCTCAGAATCTGAGCAGTCTGCCAACCACTAGCCTAGTAGGTGGCTAGTAAGGTAAGAAAAATATAATAACTGACCAGCACCTTCAAACAGAGGAAGACTACAGAGTGGATCATTTATATGGATACACCTGGGTGGGCTGACTTCAAAATGGTCACCACCTACCTTGAAAAGTTTTCCCCCGCCCATATACTAATGTGCCACAAACATGAAGTTGATATCACCAACCATTCCCATTTAATTTAGGTGTATCCATATAAATGGCCCACCCAGGTCTAACCTTATAAATGGCCCACCCTGTAGGTTGAACTGGTGCAAGCCGTCATGACTATCAAATATAACCAAGAAAATACAGCTGCAATCTGAAATGCTATAATATGCATACATTAAATACTGTATATGAATTTGGAACTGCATTACTGCTATTGAAAATGTTAAAAAAAAAAAAGTGAAGGTACTAGTTAGGAACATGTACACACTCACACATGGGAAACACTGCACCAACATCCAACTGGTCCTTGTACTGACTAGAAAAGTCCTAGCTGTGCAACTAAAAACAACACGTCACACCTAATTCCTTAAATGGCCGTCAAAGGGTTATTCTTACCTCCTAAGTAACCAGAGGTGAGGCCACAACACACTGCCAACATCAAGAAAGAAAAGTGTGAAGCAAGGTATGAAAACCCACCGTGAGAAACTAACACGTATTCATATAGGGTAGAGAGGGAAAGCTAAGAAGAACCAAAAATAAAAGGAACAAGTATAGCCTCCCAGAAACCTGACAGGTAATGGGAAAAGGCACTGGGAGGGAAAGCAAAAAACACTGCTAAAATACAACTGGAATTTACTAAGCAAGGTACCCCTCAGTTGAAAGGGCTGGAAGTCCTGAAGACACATCAACCAAGAGGTATAGCCAACAAGGAAGTGCAGTGAAGGGTGAACATATAAAACCCCACACAGAATGTGATAGGAGAAACCAAAACTGGAAAATGAGTCACCCATCGAATTCCCCAAACTGAGCCAGGACAGTGCTTGGCACACAAATTGGCCAATTCATGAGAACCCATCAGAAGTGGCAAGGCATACCCCTTTTGATGGGACTCTAATCTGAGTTGAAAGTCTACAATTCTAAAGGCAGGCAAGCTCCAGCTCTATTTAAAAATGCCTAGGATGATGGGAGGAGGACTCAGTCAGAAAGGAGTGTACTACTTCTGACCAGCACCGCCAAACAAAATAAAACAAGTGTGAAATTGTTTGTTGGGCTCTCCATGCATGTGTTGTGACTGTCATACAGCCACAACACATGCAGCTGCGGCGCCAAAGAGCTGATTATCTGGAGTGCTACTGGTATCCGGGTTCTCAATGCAGCTATTCGGTAAGCACTATAGCTATTCGGATAAGTAGTTATCCGAAGCTATTCACTCACCCCTAGTTACTGTTTCGGGGGAAGAAATAATATAAGAAAATTATTTCTCGTCATAGTGTTGCTGATTGAGATTTTGCTTGGTACAATGTTTTTTCAAGTTAAAGGAAAAGATTGAACCAAGAACTATTCAGGAAGAAATGTTCAGTGAGCTCCCTCATAACATAATGGTCTTTACCATACGTAACAATGTTAAGAAGTTGATTCTGGATAAGTGAAAACATTCTGAGAGGCAGCTGGTGTTTCCAAAAGAATTAATGGAGCTGCTTCCATTTAATGATGAAAACACTGAGATCTGTGATGAGATAGCAAAGATTGATGTCCTGGTGACACAAATGATTAAGAAGACCTTCTTACCGTTTGAGGACACATCCTATCTTAGAAATCCCATTGACAGAGAGACTGAAGGACTCCTTTGCAGGACCTGGGAGGAATCCGCTGCCTTACTAAAACCTAATATTGCGGCGACTAGTACAGTTAGAGCCCTCATTTTTAGGCTGGAGCAGCTTGAATCTCGTCTGAAAGGGAAAACATCAAGATACAGAACTCTCCAATTCGTTACTATGTAAAATCTGGCTTCAGTATTTTTATGAGATGCAATAGCTGAATCTGTCCGTCCTGCTGCCTGCTCTGCTGTCTTATTGAATGCAGCTAGAAGATCTCTATGGCTTATACACAGGGTGATACAACTTCCAAGTCCAAAGTATGCGACATACCCCTTGAAGGAAAAATACGCTTTGGACTGGTCCTGGACAGGATCCTGAGAAAATTTGTGGATAAAAAGAAAGGTTTCCCACAGAAAGAGAGACAGGGAAAAAACACAGAAAATGTTGGCCCTATAGACCAGGGATGTTAAACTCAAATACACAGAGGGCCAAAATGAAAAGCTTGGACAAAATCGTGGACCAACAGTGATATTTTACAAATGTGTATAATTGCAGAAGTTTTTCCTTATCAATTACACAGTGGGTGCGGAAAGTATTCAGACCCCTTTATATTTGTCACTCTGTTTCATTGCAGCCATTTGGTAAATTCATAAAAGTTCATTTTTCTCATTAATGTACACTCTGCACCCCATCTTGATTGAAAAAACAAATGTAGAAATTTTTGCAAATTTATTAAAAAATAAAAACTGAAATATCCCAGTCATAAGTATTCAGACCCTTTGCTCCGACACTCATATTTAAGTCACATGCTGTCCATTTCCTTGTGATCCTGCTTGAGACAGTTATACTCCTTCATTGGAGTTCAGCTGTGTTTAATTAAACTGATAGGACTTGATTTGTAAAGGCACACACCTGTCTATATAAGACCTCACAGCTCACAATGCATGTCAGACCAAATGAGAATCATGAGATCAAAGGAAATAGCCAAGGAGCTCAGACAAAATTGTGGCAAGGCACACATCTGACCATGGTTACAAAAGAGTTTCAGCAGTACTCAAGGTTCCTAAGAGCACAGTGGCCTCTATAATCCTTAAATGGAAGAAGTTTAGAACCACCAGAAGTCTTCCTATACCTGGCCGTCCAGCCAGACTGAGCAATCATGGGAGAAGAGCCTTGGTGAGAGAGGTAAAGAAGAACCCCCAAGATCACTGTGGCTGAGCTCCACAGATGCAGTAGGGAGATGGGAAAAAGTTCCTCAAAGTCAACAATCACCTCAGCCCTCAACTAGTCGAGCCGTTATGGCAGAGTGGCCCGACGGAAGCCTCTCCTCAGTGCAAGACTTATGAAAGCCCACATAGAGTTTGCTTAAAAAAAACACATGAAGGACTCCCAGACTATGAGAAATAAGATGCTCTGGTCTGATGAGACAAATAACTTTTTGGTGATAATTCTAAGCGGTATGTGTGGAGAAAACCAGGCACTGCTCATCACCTGCCCAATACAATCCCAACAGTGAAACATTGTGGTGGCAGCATCATGCTATGGGGGTATTTTTCAGCTGCAGGGACAGGATGACTGGTTACAATTAAAGGAAACATGAATGAAGCCAAGTACAGAGATATCCTGAATGAAAACCTCTTCCAGAGTGCTCTGGACCTCAGACTTGGAGGAAGGTTCATCTTCCATCAAGACAATGACTCTAAGCACACAGCTAAAATAACAAAGGAGTGGCTTCAGAACAACTTTGTGACCATTCTTGACAGGCCCTGACCTAACCCCAATTGAGCATCTCTGGAGAGACCTGAAAATGGCTGTCGACCAGGATTCACCATCCAACCTGACAGAACTGGAGAGGATCTGCAAGGAAGAATGGCAGAGGATACCCAAATCCAGGTGTGAAAAACTTGTTGCATCATTCCCATGAAGACTCATGGCTGTAATAGCTCAAAAGGGTGCTTCTACTCAATACTGAGCAAAGGGTCTGAATACTTATGACCATGTGAGATTTCAGTTTTTCTTTTTTAATAAATTTGCAAAAATTTCTACATTTCTTTTTTTTCAGTCAAGGTGGGGTCCAGAGTGTACATTATTGAGAAAATAATTAACTTTTTTTAAATTTACCAAATGGCTGCAATGAAACAAAGAGTGAAAGATTTAAAGGGGTCTGAATACTTTCCGCACCCACTGTATTTTCATGCGATGGAGAACTCACCACCTCGTATAGCAGCGTGTTCCACTCATTGATCACCCTCACTGTCAAAAAGTTTTTCTAATATTTACTCTATATCTTCCTTTCGGTTTCATTCTATTGTTTCTCATGTTTCCATGTGTAAATGAGAATAAGGATGATCCCTCTACACTGTGACATCCCTTAAGATATTTGTAGACAGCTATTAAGTCTCTTCTTAGTCTTCTTTTTTGCAAGTTAAACATTCCCAGATCCTTTAATTGTTCTTCTTATGACATGTTTTGCAGTTCACTGACCATCCTGGCAGCTTTTCTCTGAAGTTGCTCCAGTTTTTCAATGTCTTTTTTGAAATGTAGTGCCCAGAACTCGACACAGTATTGCAAATGATTCCTGACTAAGAGGAGGAGTAGAGGGGTATAATTACATCACATGATCTAGACTCTGTGCTTCTCTTAATACATCCTAGAGCTGTCCTTGCATTTATTGCTGCTGCATCACACTATTGAATTGTGCAGTCTGTGATCTATTAGTATATCCAAGTCTTTTCCACATGTGAAGTTGCTTAGTTCTATTCCTCCCATTCTGTAGATGTAATTTTCATTTTTCTTGCCCTGATGTAGAATCTTGCATTTCTCCCTGTTAAATACCATTATATTAGTGCCCACTGCTCAAGCTTACAGTGGAGGAAATAAGTATTTGATCACTTTCTGATTTTGTAAGTTTGCCCACAGGCAAAGACATGAACAGTCTATAATTTTAAGGGTAGGTTAAACTTCTTTTTATTGGTTTAACAACGAGAAATAACATTACATGTGACTGATATGATCAAGCATTATTAGTTTCTCACATTTCAAGTTTGATCTTACTAATCGTATATTCACATCTCATATATTACTGCTTGATACTTGTTGCTATGCAGTAAACCAGGTAGTATCCGTCTAAGTTTTATTGCTTAAACTCATGAGTCCCAGACAAAACCTTTTGACGTAGATCCCTGGAAAAGATGTACACATCAGTCGTAACAAAATACAAACTTTTAACTGAGTAGAAAGAATAAAAGAGAAGTAGAGTGGATAGAAGGGGGAGTAATTAAGGGTGGGGTGGAGTAGGAATTCCAGTCAGGGGGTGATGTCCATTCAGCAGGGGGTTTTGCCCTATTGTCTGAATGGTCAACCAATGTTGCTCCAAGATTAGTTGGTCTTAGGGCAATTTGATAAATTTTACTAAGGGTTTAGTAGTTTTAAGTATTCATCTGTTTCTCTAAAGAGTGTCCACGGCGCCCAGGTCAGTCTGAATTTACCTATCTTAAAGGTCGTGCTGGCTATTATTTCTTCTATGTAATATAATTGGTTCACCTTGTGCAACCATTCTGCCAGGGTAGGACAGTCCTGTGATAACCAATTTAAGGAGATAAGCATTTTGGCTGCTGCTAACAAATACATAAGAAATTTTTTATGTTTGTATTGTGCAAGATCGCTTGACCAGTTTAGAAAAATCAATTTCAAGGATGGGGGGTTTGGAAGCTGACAAAGTCTTGTTGCAATTTTAAGCACTTTCCTCCAGAATAGTTGAATATTTTCGCACTGCCACCATATGTGTAAATAAGATCCCCCTCCCTGAAACATCTCCAACAATTAGAGGGTGCATCAGGCTGCCACTTCTTTCTAGTGTCAGGGGTGGTGTACCACCTAGTAAGGACTTTGTAATAATTTTCTTGGACCCTCACACAGCCAGAAGGACCATGCGAGTTTTTATATATCTTTTCAACCTCCCAATCTTGCAATACAACCTCAAGGTCCCTTTCCCATTTCATTATAAACGCTCATTTAACCGAGGTTGAGTGGGCCAGGAGCATCTGGTAAAGCTTACCCAACACGCCCCTTGGTTTATTTCTCTGAGTCAGCAACTTTTCAAAAGCGGACAACTCTCTGTGGGGAAGTCCAGATTGTAAATACGATCTGATCGAGTTTTTGAGCCTGTTGTAATGAAGAAAGTTAATATGATAGTGTGGAAATCTCATTTGTAAATCTTGCAGAGGGAGGATCACACCATCCTCCATGAAAGCATCTAGACTTTCGTTTATTTTATGTAGAGAGCCTGTGTCCTTAAGAAAAGGGTGATCTAAATAGAGGCCAGGTAGGTCCCCTACTTTTATCAGGGGTGATGGAAGTGGCATTAGTGAGGATGAGAATCTGGCCCAGGTCCTGATTAAATTTTTTGTTATTGCATTTGGAGAGAGAACCTTATTTGTAAAACCCGTTGGCGAGTGAAGGATAGTAGAGATTGGTACTGACAGTAACTCGCTAGCAATCCCTGTCCAAAGTTTGTGATTACTCTCTCTCGTCCAATCGATTAATAGCGACAAAGTTGCCGCTGCGTGGTATTTTTGTGGGTCCGATAATCCTATACCTCCTTTATGTTTAGGTAGGGAAAGAGTATTATAGCTTATTCTAGGTCTTAAGCCCCCCATATATACTTCCCAAAAAGAGATCGGACCTTCTGAATAAACGTGTCAGGGACTTTAATTGGTAGCATTCTGGATATATAACTATACTTGGGTAAAATAAATCCTTTGAGATTTTTTCTTCCTATCCAGGAAATATAGGGTGCTCTCCACGACTTAATGGCTTCAAGAGTATCATCGAGAAGGGGTACAAAGTTGAGTGAGAAAAGGGAGTTCCAGTGAGGACTCAGTTTAATACCTAAATACTTAATATATTTAGAGTTCCATTTTATTGGGAATTTAGCTTTCAAATTTTGGATTGTTGTATGTCGAATATTTATCCCCATCGCTTCAGACTTCTCTAGATTAATCTTAAAGTTCGATAACTCTCCAAGTGCCTCAAACCTCTCCAACACCGCCGGAATTTCTTTTTCAGGGTCCGATAAGAGCAAGAGAAGGTCATCTGCAAACGCTGTTACTACATGTGAGGAGTCCGAGATCTCGATACCCCCTATTGCTGGATGCTCTAATACTCTGAATTAGCGTCTCAATGGTTAGGACAAATAAAGCCGGTGAAAGGGGGCAACCCTGACGTGTGCCGTTTTTGATCTCAAAGGGTGGAGAAAAGTCCCCGTTTACCCTTACTTTCGCAGACGGTGACTTATACATTTGAAAAATGGCATCTATAACTGTGGGAAGAAAACCAAACCTCGCAAGAGTCTCACGCATGAATGTCCAGTCCACCCTGTCAAATGCTTTCTCTGCGTCGGTGCACATTAAGACTAGGGGTTTGTGGTGGCTGTGCGCATGCTGCATCAGGTACAGTACTCTAAGGGAGTTGTCTCTTCCCTCCCTACCCCTGACAAAACCTACTTGCTCAGGTGAGATGAGTGTGTCGAGGATCAGGCCTATCCTTGTGGCTAACATCTTTGCAAATATTTTTAGGTCATTATTTAATAGTGAGATCGGCCTGTAATTACTGCATATTTCGGGGTCTCTACCTTCTTTGTGTATTAAGGATATGTGTGCTTCCAGTGTCTGCCCTGCAAAGGCCGCACCCCCCAGTACACCATTGCACAGCTTCAATAAAAACGGACTCAACGTGTCCTGAAAAGTCATAATAGGATGCCGGGAGGCCATATGGACCAAGGGGCCAATAGGACAGTCTGACAGGGTAGACTGGAGTTCCCCTATCGTGAAAGGGGTTGTCAGTTCCTGTTGTTGTGTTTCAGATAAGGTAGGGAGGTTTATAGATTGTAGGAATTCTTTTATATTCACTCGTCTTTTTTCTATCTGTTCTACATTCTCTCCCGGTCGCAATTCATACAAGGTGGAATAGTACTCCCTGAAAACTGAAGCTATCCCGTCTGGGTTTGTAATTTTGGCTCCATCCGACCCCTTTACCGTATATATAAGAGACCTAGCCTTACACTTTTTAATCATGGTTCTCATAAATTTTGACATTTTGTCTCCATGAGCAAATACCCTGTGTTTCCATCTAGTATAAATTTTTATTGAGTCTTTGCTTAGTAAGTCTCTAAGAGATTGTCTCTTCTGTGAGAGGAGAGCTAAGGCATCAGGGTCCAGTGTCATTCTATGATCTCGTTCTAGTGTTTGGATCTCTTTATAAAGAGTGTCGTTTTTTTCTTTTCTGCTTTTATCCTTATGCGAGGCCATAGAAATCAATTCACCTCTTATTACGGCCTTGTGAGCCTCCCAGATAGTTGAAAATTGAATATTTTCACTCAAGTTGATCTCAAAGTACTCTTGAATTTTCTTTTTATTTTATTTCTGGAGGGTTCATCTGCAATTAAAGTTCCGTGTAGCCTCCAAGGGATATTATTTGGTCTATGGCCTATCATAAGTTTGTTTATTAAGATGGAGTGGTCGGAGTGAACGCTTGGAATTATTTGTGAGTCTTTCAGATGTAAGGACATCTGGAATGGGATAAAAAGATAGTCAATTCTACTATAAGACGATTGCGCTTGTGAGAAATGTGAGAAGTCTCGTACAGTGGGGTGGAGAAATCTCCAAGTATCAATCAGTTGGTTCAGATGTAGGGTTGTTCGGATGCGTGTTAGTGCATTCTTAGGAACACTAGATTTCCCAGTAGAGGAGTCTATTGGTGGCTCAAGAGGAACATTCAGGACACCTCACAGGATCAAAGTGCCCTCTACAAATTGACTTGTCTCATAATTCTGGAAAACCAGGTGTCTTGTTTTGTGTTGGGGGCATATACACATCCTATCGTGACCAGTTTGTGTGCCAACTTCCCCTTTATGAAAATATATCTACCATCTCTGTCATGAACCATGTCGATATACTGAAATGGTGTATTTTTTGCAAGAGCGATTGCCACTCCCCTCCCCTTCCTGGAAGAAGAAAACGAGTGGAACCATGTATTATAGTAGTGTTTCTCAAAACTCAGGGTTTTTTCCTGTATAAAGTGCGTCTCCAGCAGGAGTGCAATGTCAGCCCCCAATTTCTTAATATGTGCCAATACCTGAGCTCTTTTAATTGGCGCGTTCAGTCCTCTTACGTTGTATGATGCTATTGTCGTTTCTTGCATACGATCAGCCATGTCGGGTCATTGGGCGCCGGGGCTCAGGACAAGATGAAAGGTGATTCGCCGATGGACATGGGAAAGGTTGGGGAGGGGAAGAGAGAAAGGTAAAAGACAAAAACATTAGCATATATTCAACAAAAAGGGCTTGTTGCCCTAAATTAACAACGTTCTTTGTAATAAGCAAAATTACAAATACCACTGTAATACCCATCAGGGAGTGTAAAGGAGAAAACATGACAATTTTTCAATTTTTTCCATATGTTAACTAGGCAGTCACTGTGGATCAGCTTAAATGATCCATACAGAGATGGTTAGGAGACAAGGGTCCCTAATTCAATCGCTGGAGGAATGCTGCTTCCCTGCTTGTCTTTTTCGGCTTCTTTGTTCTTTAGAGTTGCTCGCTCTTCTCCAGGGTTCTTGCAATGGCAGATCCGGAAGACTGAAATTAGTGCGGGCGAGACGAAGATCAGGCAGCGAGTCGAGTTGAATACCCAGCTCTGCACATACTTTGGCAATGTCGGAAGATGACTTAACTGTAAATCTCTTGCCGTCTGCTGTGATGAATAGACCGAATGGGAAAAGCCATCTGAAAGGAAACTGTCTGCTTGAGGGCGTCCGTAAAGGGTTTCAATAAAAATCTCTTAGACAAGGTTGATGGTGCCAGATCCTGGAAAACACGAATTGTAGAGCCTTTATATTCCAATGAGCTTAGTGTCCTTGTCTTTTTGAGAATTTTCTCTTTCATGCGGAAGTCCAGAATTCTGCAAATTATATCTCTAGGGAATTCTGATTGTTTGGGCTTGGGTATTAGTGCCCTATGTGCTCTCTCAAGAATTAATATCTTTCCTTCTGTGTCTAGCATAGGCAGAAAGAGTTCATAAAGAATGGCTGGTACATCCTCTCGGTCAGTCGCCTCCAGCACTCCCCGGACTCTGAGATTGTTTCTTCTGTTCCTGTTTTCAATATCTTCCATTGCAGTATAGAGGGAGTTGATATGATCTTCCTGTTGCTGAAGGCCCGTTTTTAGATCCCCAGCGAAGGCGGACAGCTTTGACTGCGCCTCCTCCAGCTCCTCCACTCTGCTGCCAATCTGCTGAATGTCCTTTTTAATTGTAGATAAATCTTTCGCAAGGGGGGCCAAAGCTGAGGACAAAATACTTTTAAGGAAGCTTCTAGAAATAGGTTTATCTGAGTCCGCAAAGTCAGAAGGATCCTCCTGCGATTCCTCCAAATCTGGGTCATCACCTGGGTCCCTATACTGCGATGGCCCTTGTTTAGGTCCACTGTGTTTTGTGATAAATTTTTCCATCTTTTTGGTTGTTTGTGACCCACTATTAGCGTTTGTGTCAGCTGATCTACCAATCTTAACCATGATCCGTTTTTGCTGAAAAAAAAAAAATACTGGTGATGTAGTAAGTTTCGCCACTAAAAACCGTGGGCAGGTATCCGGACTGTTAAATATAATATCTCTCGGCAGAAGTGGGACGAGAGATCAGAGAGATTTCTCAACTGGCACTTTCCAAATGCTCCACTAGATGGGCATCACTCCCCTTTTTCTCACAAGCCTTTCAGTGGCCTAGCCACTAGTGTACTTTATAGCATGGATAAGAAAGAAAGAAAAAAAAATTGCCTAACAGCAGCTTGGCGGTTCATTCAGCAGTGAGCATTATTTTGTGAGAGAGAAAGTAGCTTCCCTATTACTCATGGGAGTCCCAGGTCTCCCCATCTCCATGGAACTTTCATATATGTACCTCCCCAGTGGGCATAATGGCAGTTCTTTAAATCATGACAGGAACGGAAAGATTGAGCGGTTGTTCAGAGAAATAGTGCTCAACAAAGCAGAGATAGGTGTCGTGCATAGCGTTGCCTCTAATAAATGTTGAAAATGAATGCTCTTATTTGGAGCTTCCAGCTATGATCGCTGCTGCATATATCTTCCTCCAGGGGAGGGGGAGAGCAACTGTTGCTGGGGTGAGTGGGCTTTATATAGCGCCGTGAAAATACAAGTCAATTTGGCATCAGGGCCTAATAGTGGGTCTATTAGAGGGTCCCAGCGGCACCTGTTTCTTCCCACTTTACTCGGGCAGATTGTCGGCCCTCTGCTTCACCCGTCACCCACCTAGTGGATGTTGGTCAATCCTCTGTGTTTCTGCTCCTCTGTAAAGGCTGCCTGCAGGCAGAGCTCAGTTCAGTAATAGGAGCAGGGATGTTTACTCACAGTAGGGGAGGGGGAGGGATCTTCTTGTCTATAGCTGTGAAGGCAGCCTGGCAGCCATATTGGGATCTTGCAACAGTGTGATCTTATCTTCTGTGATGAATATCTTTGGATTAAATGGTCCAGGGGTCCGAGTTAGGTCTCAAAATGTTCCAGGGGAGATAGGGAATAATCCTATGGTGAATTGGAACCTCAAAGTCCGCTTTTGAGTTGCTTTTTAGGGAAATCCTGTGGGAGCTCCAGACTTCTGCTTCCTCACATGGCAAGAGCTAGGCCACGCCCCGTAAGGGTAGGTTAATTTTAACATTGATAGATAGAATATCAAAAATAAAATCCAGAAAATCACATTGTGTAAATTATATAAAGTTATATGCATTTTGCAGTGAGAAATAAATGTTTGATCTCTCTGGCAAACAAGACTTAATACTTGGTGTCAAAACCATTATTGGCAAGCCCAGCAGAGAGACGTTTTTTGAAGTTGATGAAGATGTTTGCACACATGTCAGGAGTAGAGTTGAGCGAAACGGGTCGAAAAATTTCAAAAGTCACTGACTTTTGGCAAAGTCGGGTTTCATGAAACGAAACCCGACCCTAGGATGAGGTCGGCCACGAGGTCGGCGACTTACGCGCCAAAGTCGCGTTTCAAAAGTTTGTTTTGCGCTCTTTTTCAGCCAATCAGGATCCACGGACACTGTGGGCAACGTGATGACATAGGCAGGGGTCACCACCATCTTTCAGAAGGGCATGCAAGTGATTGGCTTGCTTTGGTGGGCGTCACAGGGGGTATAAAAGGGCGTGCACGCCGACCGCCATCTTACTTCTGCCGATCTCAGTATAGGAAGAGGTTGCTGCTGATTCTGTAGGGAGAGCGTTAGGCAGGGAAGAAGACAAAAAAACTGCTTCTGCTGCTAGCGATTTGGCCTGCACAACACACCAGTCACTGTGTGTGCAGTGCAAGGGGAGGCTATATAGTGGTGTATCAGTGGTGTTGGTTGTTGGGCTGCCTTCTAAGGCTTCTTGACATTCCTGCATTGCTGTTTACCCACTGCTCCGCAAACTGCTTTTTTAAAAGCAATCCCAATTTTTTTTTTTTGTCCTGCTGAGAAGAAAAAAAAACTTCTTCTGCTGCTAGCAATTTGGCCTGCACAACACACCAGTCACTGTGTGTGCAGTGCAAGGGGAGGCTATATTGTGGTGTATCAGTGGTGTTGGTTGTTGGGCTGCCTTTTAAGGCTTCCTGACAGGCTGGCATTGCTGTTTACCCACTGCTCTGCAAACTGCTTTTTTAAAAGCAATCCAATCTCCCTTATCCTCCAGTCACTTTTGTCACAGCTGTGCCATCGAGCCTGTGACATAGCGCTCAGATATCAGTGGGCCTCACACAATCCAAAAGTGTCCAGTGTCCAAAAGTGTGTGCAGAGATTCAAAATCTCCCTTATCCTCTAGTCACTTTGGTCACAGCTGTGCCATCGAGCCTGTCACATAGCGCTCAGATATTCATTGGGCCTCACACAATCCAAAAGTGTCCAGTGTCCAAAAGTGTGTGCAGAGATTCAAAATCTCCCTTATCCTCTAGTCACTTTGGTCACAGCTGTGCCATCGAGCCTGTCACATAGCGCTCAGATATTCATTGGGCCTCACACAATCCAAAAGTGTCCAGTGTCCAAAAGTGTGTGCAGAGATTCAAAATCTCCCTTATCCTCTAGTCACTTTGGTCACAGCTGTGCCATCGAGCCTGTCACATAGCGCTCAGATATTCATTGGGCCTCACACAATCCAAAAGTGTCCAGTGTCCAAAAGTGTGTGCAGAGATTCAAAATCTCCCTTATCCTCTAGTCACTTTGGTCACAGCTGTGCCATCGAGCCTGTCACATAGCGCTCAGATATCAGTGGGCCTCACACAATCCAAAAGTGTCCAGTGTCCACAAGTGTCTGCAGAAATTCAAAATCTCCCCTGTCCTATAGACACCTTGTACCTTGGTTTACATTACTATATAGTTTGTTGGATTTTGTCTACATTTCTACCAAAAATGAGGAAGGCTGGTGGAAGAGGCCGTGGAATTGGGCGGGGGTTGGCAGCTGGTAATGATGGTGTTGGTGGTGGATCTGATGGTAGTGGCAAGAGCAAAATAGGACCGAATGCAGGAGGTGTTGAGCCTGCGTCATCGTCTGGCTACATAAGGCCTCGAACGCTTAGTTTTCTAGGAGTTGGCAAACCGCTTTTAAAGCCAGAGCATCAGGAAAAAGTTTTGTCTTACATTGCTGACTCAGCCTCCATCTCTATCGCCTCCTCTTCTTCAGTTGTAAAAAGTAAAAGCACTGAGTCGTCATTGGAGGCTCATGTTCATGAACCACACCTTTCCTTGTGTCCTTCACCCCAACCAAGATTGAAGGATGACACAGGCCATACTACTGATTACTCCATGGAGCTGTTTTCACATACCATGCCTGGATTATCAAGTCAAATGGTGAATTACCCGGGCCAAGATGAATCTGACATGGAGTGCACTGATGCACAGCCGCTGATGGATGATTCTGCTGGTACATTCACTCAGAGCACCTCGCAGTGTACAGAGCCAGATTCTGACCCTGATGAGACTCAGGTGCCCCTTCCCGCACACTATACCACCATACACGGTGACACAGAGGAAGGTACACATGACATAGAAGAGGAGGTGATGGATGACCCAGTTGTTGACCCAGATTGGCATCCATTGGGGGAAGAGGGTGCTGCTTCCAATAGCTCAGATGAGGAGCATCCACAGCAGACATCGACATCGCAACAGCTGTTATCTGGCAGGCCCGGAGCACTCCAAAGACAGGTTCCAAACATCAAAAGAGTTGCTGGACAGCTTGTCCAGAGGGTCAAAAGATCACAGCGTGCTAGGCCGCAAAATGTCTGCCAAAGTAGGAAGAGTGCAGTGTGGCACTTTGTTGAACAAAATCCTCATGATCAGGCCAAGGTTATCTGTAAGAAGTGCGCAAAGACCTTTAGCCGAGGGAAAAATCTGAAAAATTTGAATACCAGTTGCATGCTTAGACATTTAACCAGCATGCACTTGCAAGCATGGACACAACACCAAACCTCAAGTGCCACATGTGCAACTGATCACAACGAAGGTAGTCAGCAACGCTACATTGTTTCCCCCACTGTAAGCCCACCGGTTAGCACAGCAGCAAATGTTGAGGTGTCGTTGCAAGGCCACAGCAGTCAGGGAATCCCACTGTTATATCAACGAAAGACTGATTCTAGGCCATCAGAAAGAACACCAACTCCATCACCATCATCAACCCTCTCTCAGTCCGCCCTGTCCACCGCTACTTCCACCATATGCAGCTCTCAAGTCCAGCTCACCCTCCCAGACACTATGAGTAGGTCAAGAAAGTACTCAGTCTCTCATCCGCGTACACTGGGTTTGAACGCCCACATTGCCAAACTAATCTCGTTTGAGATGATGCCCTTTCGGTTGGTGGAAAGCACAGCTTTCCGCGAACTCATGGCCTATGCAGTACCACGCTATGACCTACCCAGTCGCCACTTCTTCTCTTGCAAAGCCATCCCAGCCCTCCACCATCATGTGAAAGACCGCATTGTCCATGCACTCAGTCAGTGAGCGGAAAGGTGCACCTCACAACTGATGCATGGTCCAGTCGGCATGGCCAGGGCCGTTACGTGTCCATCACTGCGCACTGGGTTAATGTGGTGGATGCAGGGTCCACAGGGGACAGCGGTGGTGGGACAGTGCTGCCTAGCCCACGGTATAGGAAACAGTTGGCTGTAGGCGTTCGACCCTCCTCCTCCTCCTCCAGAAGCGAAAGCTCGTCCACAGAGCGCAGTCGTACAAGCACTCCATCTGCAGCTGCCACTGTTGCACACGATGTGTCCCCCTATCGAGCAGCTAGTGGAAAGCGTCAGCAGGCTGTGTTGCAGATGATGTGTTTGGGCAACAGACACCGCCGAGGTGCTGGCCGAGTACTTGAAGCGACAAACAGTCATGGCTGGGCAGTGTACATCTTGAGGCAGGCAAGGTAGTTAGTGATAACGGCCGTAATTTTGTGGCAGCCATAGCCCTTTCAAAACTCAGCCATATACCTTGCTTGGCTCACACCTTGAACCTGGTGGTGCAGTGCTTCCTCAAAAATTATCCGGAGTTAACAGCCCTGCTCCAGAAGGTGCGAAGACTGTGCACGCACATCCGCCGGTCGCCTGTACACTCCGTTCGTATGCAGAAGCTGCAGCGATTGCTCCACCTTCCCAACCACCGCCTCATTATCGACATTGCAACAAGGTGGAACTCCACCCTGCACATGGTGGAGCGGCTGTGCGAGCAGAGGCAGGCCATAATGCATTTGTGGGAGGATACACGGCCAGGCACTTTGAGAGCAGACATGGAGTTGACAGGTGTGCAGTGGTCGAAGCTGAAAGACCTCTGTAAAGTCCTTCAGTGTTTTGAGGAATGCACACGGCTGGTAAGCGCAGACGACGCCATCCTAAGCATGAGCATCCCACTTATGCGTCTGCTCATGCAAACTTTGACGCACCTTAAGGAGCAGGCGTCTGCAGCCAATGTTGATGAGGAGGAGGGAATCCTTGATGACATTCAGCCATTGTCTGCTCAGGGACCTCTCCTGGACGAGGTGGAGGAAGAAGAGGAGGAGGAGGAGGATGATGGGGATGATTACTTAGGGGAGGAGGATGCATCTCGTGGGGCAAGTGAAAATGTTGGCGTGGCAAGGTCTGGTACAGGGTTTGTGCGTGACTGGAGGGATGTGGATTTGCCAGAAAGTGCTCCTCCAACCAGCACTCGCAGTGCATCACTGACACCGGGAACATTGGCCCACATGTCAGATTATGCCTTGCAGATCCTAAAAAGGGACCCACGCATTGCCAAAATGATGAACGATGACGACTACTGGTTGGCCAGCATCCTGGATCCACGCTATAAAGGCAAATTACAAAACATCATGCCACAGGAGAACCTTGACCTAATATTGGCTAATAAACAAGCAACTCTGGTAAATCGGTTGCTTGAGGCATTCCCAGCACACAGCAGCGGTGATGGTTCTCACACGAGCCGTACGGGCCGGGGGCAGCTTGGCAGAGGTGTTCGTGGTGCACACAGCAGAAGTGGCGTTGGAGACAGGGGTTTCATGACAATGTTGTGGACTGATTTTTCAAGTACCGCTCACACAACTGGTAATACTGCATCGATGGAAAGTGACAGGAGACAGCAGTTGTCAACTATGGTTACAAACTACTTTTCCTCCCATATCGATGTTCTCCCACACAGGTCATTCCCCTTTGACTATTGGGCCGCTAAACTGGACACCTGGCCTGAATTGGCACAATATGCCTTACAGGAGCTCGCTTGCCCAGCTGCAAGTGTGCTATCGGAAAGAGTCTTCAGTGCAGCTGGATCAATCCTGACAGAAAAAAGGACCCGTCTGTCAACCCAAAATGTGGATGATCTAACCTTCATTAAAATGAACCACGCATGGGTTTCCAAGGATTTTGTCCCACCTTCCTCTGATGACACATAGGGTGACAGAAAAATGGCTTGCTTTGGTCCACCTCTTCCTGGGACTTGACCTATTTCACCTTTTGCATCAGCTGAATGTCCAACATCAACATATGCCACTTTCTAAAACTCCCTAACTGTGCTGCCTCCCCCCCCCATGGCCGGGGTCACCACCTAGCGCACAACACCGTGCGAGTGCCGTTGCCCTGGACAGGTGGGTAGGCCGACTCTTGGGCGCGGGCACTGGTACAGGGTCCTTCATAGTGCAATCAAGTGTCTCTGACGGTGGTGGTGCACACCCGCCGTCAGACACACCGCCGTACTATGAGGGGCCCAGTGCCAGTACCGACGCCCACGAGTGGGCCCCCCTTGCTTGGGCAGGGCCCCAGCATTTGCAATCTTTACCTCTCCCTGCGCCTCCGCTGTGTAGTCTGGGCCGTCAAATCCATACTGTGCCTGACACCGTCTGAGCCTGCCTCCTGATGTATAGACATATATTTTGAATGTGTACGCTATCCATACATGTTATCCGGGGAAACGGTACCCTTTCTAACCTTTGTGCAATCACGTGCAATCCATACTGGGCCTAACACAGTCTGAGCCTGCCTCCTGAGACATATATTTTGAATGTGTACGCTATCCATACATGTTATCTGGGGATACGGTACCCTTTCTCACCTTTGTGCAATCACGTGTAATCCATACTGGGCGTGAGAACGGCTGGCGAGCTGTTAAGCAAACTACAGCACCTGTGGTTTGCACACGTAAGTTTTTCATTTTTTCAGGAATGACGGTTAGGCCTAATTCCGGAACTGCGGTTGACCTGCACTTACTGGGAAATCATTGTTCGCGGGTAATAATTGTAATCAGTGATCCCCATCACTAACGTTGTTCAGCGGGTTATCTGCACCTGTAAGCGACAAGTGCTGGCCTTTTCAGTGTAGCGCACATGCAGCCACGGACATGTAAGGGCATGACACACCAGTTATTGGCCAATCTCATGTGCCAGAGCCTCACGTGTCCCTCTAGTAAGCCGGACTCGGACCGCGGGGCATGACGGAGTCTCGTTCGTTAACGGAATTAAGCTTGCAATGTGTGCATCTGTTCTGTAGCTGGCATGGTTGAGGTTTCCCAGGTGGAGTCGAATTTAACCGTAGGCTCCACTCCTGGTGGTGCCCTTCTGGACATTCCTTTAAGGTTCAGCTTTGCAACCATACTGCCCACGTAAAACAAACACTTTGCCTTCATGAACGCTGTTTGGAGGGTCATGACTCGTGGGAATAACGCCGCCCAATCAGTTAACCTGCTAGAGAGATCCTTCGTTGCTCCCAAGCATGACATCACACTCCCTAGGAAGAAGGTAATGCCACTGTGGCGACCGTACTCCTGGGGGCGACACAAGTGCACTGATGCCCAGCCACTGCTCGATGAATCTGCTGGTACATTGCCCCAGACCACTACATTCCCCTCGCACGCTACACGACCTGAATCTGACCCTGATGAAACTCAGGTTACCCTTTCCATATACAGTTCCATCTTACACGGTGACAAAGAGGAAGCTGCAGATGAAAGTGCAGGTTCGGTCCACCCGCCATCAGACACACCACCGTACTATCAGGGGCCCTGTGCCAGTGCCGTCGCCAACGAGTGGGCCCCCCCTGCTTGCCCAGGATCACAGCACTTGCAAAGTTGAAATACTGTGCAGTGAGATGGAAGATGGGGACGACGAGGAATCCAGACAAGTACAGGGATTCCCTAGCGAGGAGACTTATTTGATTGTTTTCAATGTTGGGACAGCAATTTTTGGGGAGCACTATACTCTGGAGAATGATAGATGTGGCCCACCATACACTGGAACATTCCAAAGGTGGACATCAGACACTGGAGCAGCATTTACAGGGCCCATTATACACTAGAGCATTAGAAATGGGGCCCATTATGTTTGGAGCATTATTTGGGCCCATAAGACAGTGGAGCTTCATCCATGGGGACCAACATATACTGTAGCATTATGTGGAGCTCATCATATACTGTTTCAAACATTATATGGGACCAATGATTCTGTATGGAGAAATAGATGGGCCTCGTCATGAGATGTAAAAAGTGAGGTATTTTTCATTGTACTATACCGCTATTTCTCTGCCGTATCGGAGCATGATGAGTTGTGGTATGTGTTAAAGGGGCGCTCTTTCGCCCAGGGCACATGAAAACCTGAAGCCAGCCCTCCCCCCCACAACTTTAGCCAAATAACCCCCATTTTTCAGTGCGTAACTTGTATTATGAAGTTAATTAAGGTTGACAAGCTTAAGTAAGAAGAATTGATGCTTTTGGCATTCAAATGGGCACTGTAGGTGTGTTTCCTGTCCTACTCTCACTGCCGACTTTTATTCCACATTGACTTACATTGGGTTTCGGGACGACCCCGACTTTTCCCTATAATCGGACGATCTTGCTCGACCCGACTTTTGGAAAAGTCGGGTTTCATGAAACGAAACGCGACCCTAAAAAACCAAAAGTCGCTCAACTCTAGTCAGGAGTCATTTTGGTCCACTTCTCTTTGCAGATCAGCTCTAAATCATTAAGATTTTGAGGCTGTCACTTGGCAACTCGGAGCTTCAACTCCCTAGATAAGTTTTCTATGGGATTAAGGTCTGGAGACTGGCTAGGCCACTCCATGACCTTAACCCCTTCCTGACATCAGACGTACTATCCCGTCCATGGGACCCGGGCCCCTATGCCCATGGACGGGATAGTACGTCTACCGCGATCAGCTGCGCCCACGTGGTGAGCGCCGCTGATTGCGGCCGGGTGTCAGCTGATTATCAGCGATCTGTCACAGAACAGTGATGTCCCACCTGGGACTATTTAATAAAGTAAAAAAAAAATTAAAAAAGTGTTAAAATAATTTAAAAAAAATCGCCAAATAAATTGCAAAAAAAAAAAAAAAATTCCCCCAAATAAATCCATTTTTTGAAAATAAAAAAAAAACAATAAAAGTACACATATTAGGTATCGCCGCGTCCGCAACGACCCACCCCATAAAACTGTCCCATTAGTTAACCCCTTTAGCAAACCCCTTAAAAAATAAAAATAAAAAACGAAGCAAAAAATAATGATTTGTTATCATACCGCCAAACAAAAAGTGTAATAACGCGCGATCAAAAAGACGCATATAAATATCCATGGTGCCGCTGAAAACGTCATCTTGTCCCGCAAAAAACGAGCCGCCACACAGCATCATCAGCGAAAAAATAAAAAAGTATAGCTCGCAGAATAGAGCGATGCAAAAATAATTATTTTTTTATATAAAATAGTTTTCATTGCATAAAACCGAGAAAACATAAAAAAACAACCTAAATGAGGTATCGCTGTAACCGTACTGACCCGAAGAATAAAACCGCTTTATCAATTTTACCGCACGCGGAACGGTGTAAACGCACCCCCCCAAAAGAAATTCATGAAACGCTGGTTTTTGTTCATTCTGCGTCCCAAAAATCGGAATAAAAAGCGATCAAAAAATGTCACGTGCCTGAAAATGGTACCAATAAAAATGTCAACTCGTCCCGCAAAAAAATAAGACCTCACATGACTCAGTGGGTCAAAATACGGAAAAATTATAGCTCTCAATATGTGGTGATGCAAAAACTATTTTTACAATAAAAAGTGTCTTTTAGCGTGCGACAGCCGCCAAACATAAAAACCGCCATAAATAGTAAATCAAACCCCCCGTCATCACCCCCTTAGTTAGGGAAAAATAATAAAATAAAAAAAATGTATTTATTTCCATTTTTCCGTTAGGGTAGGGTTAGGGCTAGGGCTGAGATTAGGGTTAGGGGTGTGTTGGGGTTCGGGTTGGAGTTAGAATTGGGGGTTTCCACTGTTTGGGCACATCAGGGGCTCTCCAAATGCAACATGGCGTCTGATTTCAATTCCAGCCAATTCTGAGTTGAAAAAGTCAAATGGTGCTCCTTCCCTTCCAAGATCTGACATGCGCCCAAACAGTGTTTTACCCCCACATGTAGGGTATCAGCCTACTCAGGACAAATTGCAAAACAATTTTTGGGGTCCAATTTCTCCTGTTACCCTTAGGAAAATAAAAAATTGGGGGCAAAAATATCATTTTTGTGGAAAAAAATGATTTTTTTATTTTCACGTGCGAGCGTTATAAACTTCTGTGAAGCACTTGGGGGTTCAAAGTGGTCACCACACATCTAGATAAGTTCTGTGGGGGGGTCTAGTGTCCAAAATGGGGTCACTTCTGGGGAGTTTCAATAGTTTAGGTACATCAGGGGCTCTCCAAACGCACATGACACCCGCAGACCATTCCATCAAAGTCTGCATTCCAAAACGTCACTGCTTCCCTTCCGAGCCCCGACGTGTGTCCATACAGTAGTTTTCTCCCACATATGGGGTGTCAGCGTACTCATGACAAATTGGACAACAACTTTTGGGGTTCAATTTCTCCTGTTACCCTTGGGAAAATAAAAAAATTGGGGACTAATTGATCATGTTTGTGGAGAAAATACGTTTTTTTTATTTTCATGCCTGGGCATTATAAACTTCTGTGAGGCACTTGGGGGTTCAAAGTGCTCACCTCACATCTAGATAAGTTCCTTAGGGGGTCTAGTTTTCAAAATGGGGTCATTTGTGGGGGGTTTCCACTGTTTAGGTACATTAGGGGCTCTCCAAAGGCAACATGACACCCGCAGAACATTCCATCAAAGTCTGCATTCCAAAACGTCACTACTTCCCTTCCGAGCCCCGACGTGTGCCCATACAGTAGTTTTCTCCCACATATGGGGTATCAGCATACTCAGGACAAATTGGACAACAACTTTTGGGGTCCAATTTCTCCTGGTACCCTTGGGAAAATAAAAAAATGGTGACTAAAAGATCATGTTTGTGGAAAAAATACGAATTTTTTATTTTCACGCCCAGGCGTTATAAACTTCTGTGAAGCACTGGGGGGTTCAAAGTCCTCACCACACATCTAGATAAGTTTCTTGGGGGGTCTAGTTTACAAAATGGTGTCATTTGTGGGGGGTTTCCACTGTTTAGGTACATCAGGGGTTTTCCAATCGCGACATGGTGTCCGATCTCAATTCCAGCCAAAAACGTCAAATGGCGCTGCTTCCCTTCTGAGCTCTGCCATGCGCACAAATAGTGGTTTACCCCCACATGTGGGGTATCAGCGTACTCAGGACAAATTGCACAATAACTTTTAGGGTCCTGTTACCCTTGGAAAAATAAAAATGGAGGGTGAAAAGATCATTTTTGTGGAAAAAATATGATTTTTTAATTGTACGGCTTTATGTTATAAACTTCTGTAAAGCCCTTGTGGGTTCAAAGTTCTCACCACATATCTAGATAAGTTCTTTGGGGGGTCTAGTTTCCAAAATGGGGTCACTTGTAGGGGGTTTCCACTGTTTAGGTACATCAGGGACTCTCCAAACGTGACATGGCGTCCGATCTGAATTCCAGACAATTTTGCATTGAAAAAGTCAAACGGCGCTCCTTCCATTCTGAGCTCTGCCATGCGCCGAAACAGTCGTTCCCCCCACATATCAGGTATCAGCGTACTCAGGACAAATTGCACAATAACTTTTGCAGTCCAATTTCTCCTGTTACCCTTGGTAAAATAAAAAAAATTGAACCTGAAGTATTTTTTTTGTGAAAGAAAGTTAGATGTTCATTTTTTTTAAAATATTCAAAAAAATTCCTGTGACGCACCTAAAGGGTTAATAAACTTCTTGAATGTGGTTTTGAGCACCTTAAGGGGTGCAGTTTTTAGAAAATACCCAAAAGTGACACCATTCTATCATATAGACCCCTCAAAGTGGCTTCAAATGTGATGTGGTCTGGAAAAATAAAATGGTGTTGTAAAAATGAGAAATCGCTGGTCAACTTTTAACCCTTATAACTTCCTAACAAAAAAAAATTTTGGTTCCAAAATTGTGCTGATGTAAAGTAAACATGTGGGAAATGTTAGTTATCAAGTTTTTTGGGTGCCATATCTGTGTGATTTAAGGGCATAAAAATTCAAAGTTGGAAAATTGTGAAATTTTCAAAATTTTCGCCAAATTTCCGTTTTTCTCACAAATGCGTTATTTGAATGAAATTTTACCACTATCATGAAGTACAATATGTCACGAGAAAACAATGTCAGAATCACCGGGATCCATGGAAGCGTTCGAGTTATGACCTCATAAAGGTACAGTGGTCAGAAATGTAAAAATTGGCCCGGTCATGAACGTGCAAACCACCCTTGGGGGTGAAGGGGTTAATGTGCTTCTTTTTGAGCCACTCTTTTGATGCCTTGGCAGTATGTTTTGGGTCATTGTCTTGCTGGAAGACCCAGCCACAGCCCATTTATAATGGCCTGGCAGAGGGAAGGAGGTTGTCACTCAGGATTTTATGGTACATGGCTCCATGCAATCTCCCATTGATGCGGTGAAGGAGTACTGTGCCCTTAGCAGAGAAACACCCCCAAAACATGTTTCCACATCTATGCTTGACAGTGGGGACAATGTTCTTTGGGTCATAGACAGCATTTTTCTTCCTCCAAACATGGCGAGTTAATGCCAAAGACCTAAATTTTTGTCTCATCTGACCACAGTACCTTCTCCCAATCACTCACAGAATCATCCAGGTGATCATTGGCAGACTTCAGACAGGCCTGCACGTGTCCTTTCTTGAAAAGGGGAACCTTGTGGGCAATGCACGATTTTAAACCTTTACGACGTAATGTGTTAGCAATGGTTTTCTTGATGACTGTGGTCCCAGCTGCCTTGAAATCATTCCCCGTGTAGTTTTTGGCTGATCTCTCACCTTCCTCATGATCAAGGATACACCATGAGGTGAGATTTTGCATGGTGCCCCAGATCAATGTCGATTGACAGTCATGTTGTCTTTCTTCAATTTTTTTTACTATTGCATCGACAGTTGTCTCCTTTTCACCCACCATCTTACGTATGGTTTTATAGCTCATTCCAGATTTGTGCATGTCTATGATCTTGTCCCTGACATCCTTATAAAGCTCTTTGGTCTTGCCAATGTTGTAGAGGTTAGAGTGAGACTGATTAACCCTTTAACCCCCGGATCTATTTTCATTTTTGTGTTTTCATTTTTCGCTCCCCTTTTTCCCAGAGTTATAACTTTTATTTTTCCATCAATATGGCCATGTGAGGGCTTATTTTTTTGCAGGATGAGTTGTACTTTTGAACAAGATCATTGGTTTTACCATGTCGTGTACTAGAAAACGGTAAAAAAAATCCAAGTTCGGTGAAATTGTTAAAAAGTGCAATCCCACACTTGTTTTTTGTTTGGCTTTTTTACTAGGTTCACTAAATGCTAAAACTGACCTTCCATTATGATTTTCCAGGTCATTACGAGCTCATAGACGCCAAACATGTCTAGGTTCTTTTTTTATCTAAGTGGTGAAAAAAAAATCCAAACCTTGTAAGAAAAAAAAAATTTTACGATTCCATTTTTCGTGATCTCAGGTCGGGTGAGGGCTTATTTTCTGCATGCTGAGCTGATGTTTTTAATGATACAATTTTGGTGCAGATACAATCTTTTGATCACCAGTTATTGCAATTTAATGCAAAGTCTTGGCGACCAAAGAAACGTAATTCTGCCATTTTCACTTTTTTTTTCTCGCTACACCTTTTAGCGATCAGGTTAATCCTTTTTTTATTGATAGATCGGGTGATTCTGAATGTGGTGATACCAAATATGTGTATGTTTGATTTTTTATTGTTTTATTTTGAATGGGGCGAAAGGAGTGTGATTTGAACTTTTATATTTTTTAATTTTTATTATATATTTTTAAAAACTTTATTTTTTTACTTTTGGCATACTTCAATAGTCTCCATGGGAGACTAGAAGCTGTCATAACCCGATCGGCTCTGCTACATACAGGCAATGATCAGTTTGCCTGTATGTAGTTGAATTACTTGCTATGAGCGCCGACCACTGGGTGGCGCTCACAGCAAGCCGGCAGTGACAACCATAGAGGTATCCAGGAGACCATTGGTTGTCATGCTCACCCACGAGTGACCCGCGATCATGTGATGGAGGTCACCGGTGGGCGGATTTCCGGCGTGATTGTGGGAAGTGCATGTTAAATGCCGCTGTCAGCGTTTGACAGTGGTATTTAACAGGTTAATAGCTGCGGGTGGATGGCGATTCCACCCGCAGCTGTTAAGGGCACTTGTCAACTGTTCAATACTTTTGACAGGTGCCAGGAAAGATGTGGGATGACCGTCGGAGACCACATCAAAGGCTGGGAGTCTGACATCAGCTTAAATATACGCCCCATGTTGTAAAGGGGTTAATTGAGTCATTTTCATGTCTGCTCATTAATCATCCAGCAATGTTACACTATGGTTATATATTTCACATACATCTAACCACACATTTTAACTTTTTATCTCCGTATACATTTACTGGGTCGCATATAATGTCGACCTCGAAACTTGGAGATCGATACCCAATAACTATTTACAAAACAATAACAAAAAATTAACATTTCTGCTGGAAAAACTGTTAAATATTAATAATCCGTTAATTTCTTATTACACCCAGTTCTGTAGAATGCTTTAGCTTACATGACATAGGCTATTTTTAAGCTTGGCTCATGGTAGAAATGTCAGCTCACTACATATTTAAGTTTAGCCTTGAGGTAAATGTCAAACTCCATATATACCGAGATCACGTGTTTCAAGAGACGTATATAATTCATGGCTAACTGTAGAGGGTGCTGTCTTCTTCCCTCACCATCATGAGAGACAGACGCAAGATGACATGACATAACAGCTGGTATATTACTTGACGGCGATGTGAGAAGCCGAACTGAGACACAGCAGCCATTTGCTATTCAGGATCTCGGAGAGAAGAAGGATACATGTTGCTTTTGCCATTTGGGATCTCAGAGCATGATCTAATGGACAATTTCTCTTTCACCTATTTTTATTCACCTGTTTTTCTGTAATAACCTTTCTTTGATGGAAGAAACCAAATAAACCACTATATTTTTATCTGGTAACTAGTCCTGAGTATTTTACAGGATATGCATTATTTTACATTGGAGAGCCAGCCAGATCTGAATTTTTGTACTTTTTTGCGGATTTCCCTCAACTTGCACACACGGGGGATTGGACTTTGCTAACGTCAAATCATATGTGCAAGTTATCGGGAATTCCACTACTTACAAGAATCACATAGAACCTAGAAGTAAGAAGTACCAGATAGATTGAGAAGTACTACAAGTGCCAAAAGTACCAGACGTAAGCCAGACGTGTAAAGACAGGAACCCAGCGTTGTCCATCAAAGGGAACAAGCTGAGACATTTCAAGGTAAGAGAAATGGATGTCATTAATTGTCTTGCTAAGCAGAGTAAATTGAAATTTAAGTCTGTAGACAATTCTAATTCAGAAGTTTTATGGTTAAGTTTATATGCCGAGTGTGAACTCGAGAATCAGAGGTTAGATTCTAAGTTTTTCAATAGAGAAAGAGAGAGATTAAAAAATATTCTACAGATGGTAGATATATTTCATAGATCTGTGTCAGAGAAATCTAAAAATGATTGTGTAGAGGATAGTGATATTCCCGAGATTCACTGTAATGTGGAGAAACAGTTACAAGTAGCAGTCATTGAAGGTGACCTTGCAGACGTGGAACAAGATGGAGAAGTAGGAGGAGACTTCAGAACTGACGTAGAGGACGTACAAGGGAAAGACGTACCACTAAAAATAGAAGACTCACAGGCCCAAATCCGAAGTAGCGTGAGGAAGAATTTGATAAAGATATGCCAAATAATTCCTGCTTATGACAACAAAATAGATGTTTATAGAAACTCTGAGATCTTTGAAAGTTGTACTGATAACTTTGATTTATCTAACGAGGAGAAGAATCAGTTGTTCAAAATGTGGATCCCTGTAAATTTTGCAAGGAGATTGTCTTTAAAGTTATCTGGTGAAACACATGAGAATTTAACTGATAAGGACAGATTAAAAATTCTCATTTTTTGTTCATCAAATGAAAATCATCCAGATATTGATATTCTTCAAAAATTAAGGATTGGTCGGAAGGAATGTATTTTTACGTTCATGTCCATATATGAACGTTTGTACAAAATGCTGAGTGAGAATGTCAAAACACCGTCCCTCATAAGGAGTTTTGTAAGCAAATTTTGGTTTCTAAATCCTGCATCTCGTGTTATTGCGTCACAAAAAGATTCTTTGTTTGAATGTGCGCAATTTCTTGATTTTGCCAGGAAACACGAGAATCGTGAAAGGAAAGTAAATTGTGCTAATTTTGGAAAGACAGGCAGAGTAAAATCTTATCAGAAGCCTGTATTAGCAAAACCTTCTAAAATGAGTTTTCCCCAAATATATGAAGTACAAAGGAGATCACATGTTTGTTATAAGCCATATGGAATGATGCAAAAGAACACCGAAAAGACACAAATTGAATTAAGAAAAATGATGAGTTCTGATTTTCTTTCTGTAACAAAGATGGCCGAATTTAACAGACAGAAACAGGTGGTGAGTGACATCATGGCCTGTAAACTGAATACTCTGCTCCAAGAATCTATCAGCTTTAAAATGGCAAGAACCTTTCAGGATATTTTTTGCAGAGAAATAAGTATGGGTGTAGGAATTGGCTAGAAAAAGTAATATATATTGTGTAACAGTGTTATACAATTAGTGAGTTATAGAGTATAATCCTGTAGTTTTATGGTTTGTGGATATATACATAGTCATACAGTATATATATATATATATATATATATATATATATATATATATATATATATAGAGTGTTTGTAGAAGTAGAAATAGTAGAACTGTATTTTTTAATGAAAATTAAAATCTACATCAGTAATAATATTTAGAATATGAATATGATATTAACCTTATTTTTTATGTTTCCTTAGAATTTTCATTTCAAAGCAGGACTTAATCGAGAAAAATTCTCTTCCAAGGATTTATGCCTTTATTTACACAGGATGTTGCAATAATTGCATGATTTTATATATCTAACCCTTAAAAGGAAATAACCAATTGCTTTTTAAAATGTTCTGGGTGTGTGCTTTTTTACTGCATGGTTTGAATGACAACCACAGCAGGGGAATTTGAACCTTGTTCTAATAATACAAGTATACCAGTATACTATGTCCCTGTTCCTTAGGAAAAGAATTTTAAAGGGGGTCTCAACTTTTGCAAAGCAATGGAATTTTTTTTCCAGGCCTAAATGTCAAGTATAGCTATACATATATTTATGTCATGTGTATTTGGGGAATATTCAAAGAAATATTAAGAGACTAAATTGAAATAGTTTACAATGCATTGATAATTAGGATAATTTGGGTTAAAATACGTGTATTCATCACACTTTCATATGTGAAACTTAATATGTGACACAGTCTGAGTGACAGTGACTGAGTGTATGAGCAGCTGCTGAGCGAGTAATGTGATACGTTTGTGAGACCTCAGGATCCTGAATGCATGAGAGAGGGAAAAAAAAAAAAAAAACCCAAAAGCTTTTATCTTTAGGAAATTATTAGAATATTAAGATACATAATGAAATATTATCTATACAAACATATATTTCTATATTTCTATAGTAATTATTATTTCTTGATTTAGTTAATTGTGGATATGTGCAATCGCACAACAAAATAGAAAATAGTTTAGGAAGAAAATCTATTCTTTCCTTATCAGCTTTAGCTCTTTTAAACAGGCACCAGCACAGAGCCTGGTATTCACCAGCTGCATCTGGGAATAGTGGACCTTCCTTCTCTGTCCAAGTGTGTTACATTTAAATTAATTTTTCCAAAGGATAATTTTATGATATTCAAATTAATTTTGATGGTTACACATCTTCAGACAAATAATGGTATAAGCAAGTATAAATTCACATAATTTATACATTATTTTTAATTTTGGTTTTGATAAATGAATTATTTCATGAAACAATATTTTTTGGTATTAAGGGGGAAATATGTTTTTTATCTTGACTACATAATCACATTTGATTAATACTTCTTCTTCACACATTTTAATAGGAAAAAATATTAATAAGGTACAATGGTATAAGTATTGGGTATAATAACAAGTATTATAAAGGGTCATTTCTTTACACTAAGAGGAATTACATGCAAAATTGCATAATTTGAAGACATAACTACACTGCATCAACATAAAGGCCTTATTCTTATTTTTATTTTTCATTCTTATTTTTCATTATTTTTAATTCTTTCACCAATATTTAGTAAAGTAATATCTACTGAGAATATTGCTTCATTAAATATAGCAATTATATGGTTCTATTACTAAGGAAAATGTTTCACTTCTGAGTTATATGCAACAATTCTTTTATTCATTCTCTCACTCATATATTCTTATTTTGGTTCATGGCTATACATTCCTACATATTATTAGTATAATAAATATATTCCTTATTAATAAAGATGAAAACACTGGTTACATAAAACACAGTGACACCTATGGGTTGAAAAAGGTAATTACACCTATGACATAAAAATGTTCTATCACATGAAAAAAATGGATAATAATGTATTATCACTTATTATTGGTTTATTATTTCAAATATTGAAATCCATATACAGTACAAATTCTGATAATAATTATATGGATATTACTGATTGCTATGGTACGCTGTGATATTATGGGATAGGGAAATTACCAGATTTGGTATAGAATAGGGAATGAAGACTTCAAGCAAGATACTGAAATTATATTAATAAAGACTTTTCACATTTCTAAACTTCATTGATTTTTATCAGTTGCAAGAAGAAGAATGCCGCGATCCAGAAATCCCAGAAGGTAACAAAGCTATGATTACTGAGTAATAGACTGTGTTAATTACAAATGCAGTATCCACCACTGACAGTCACAAGTGCAGTATCCACCACCGACAGTCACAATTAAAGTGTCTAACCTGACAACCAGAGGACGATGATCCTATGATGCTGAGATGAACGGTGTTATCACGTTCTTATCAAGTTCCAGAGGTTTTCAATCACCTGAAAAGCTTCGATGAAAGCTGGTGAACAATGAAGGTAATTATCAGGAAGCTACAACCCTGACATATGTCCTGTGCATTAGGACAAGGACTGGTTATGGTGCTATGTTTAGCAAGGAAGAGTCATTTTAACCCTTGCTTTGCTGACCAAAGACGTCACACCTGTTCAAAGACCAGTACCGATGGAGGATTCCAGAATATCCAAGGCGAGCCAATGTAAGCCCAGGTTTTTAAAGATAACACTGCACAGATATTAAAGCTGCATAGACTTTGTTTTCGTATTAACATTTGAAATTATGGACTTTGATTTGATACACAACACATCTATATGCTATAAGAAAACTGTATTTTTAAAAAAAGAACCAAGAAGAAGACAGAAGACATCAAAATGAAGACCAGATGACATCAGATGATGATGACTGGACCTGAGATGCTTCAATTTAGACTTAGGGAAGTATAATTATACATATTTTATATGAATATTGTTCATGGCTTACCATAACATGAATTCACATCAATTATGTCATTGAGTACTTATAACGGTAATTTAATATTATTATTATTATTATTATTATTATTGATATTAAATTATTTTGTCGAAGAAAAGAAGAAAAAAGATCGTTATATTTGAGGGTTCCAATTAATGTCTGTCTCCCTCAAAAGGGGGAATTGTTAAATATTAATAATCCGTTAATTTCTTATTACACCCAGTTCTGTAGAATGCTTTAGCTTACATGACATAGGCTATTTTTAAGCTTGGCTCATGGTAGAAATGTCAGCTCACTACATATTTAAGTTTAGCCTTGAGGTAAATGTCAAACTCCATATATACCGAGATCACGTGTTTCAAGAGACGTATATAATTCATGGCTAACTGTAGAGGGTGCTGTCTTCTTCCCTCACCATCATGAGAGACAGACGCAAGATGACATGACATAACAGCTGGTATATTACTTGACGGCGATGTGAGAAGCCGAACTGAGACACAGCAGCCATTTGCTATTCAGGATCTCGGAGAGAAGAAGGATACATGTTGCTTTTGCCATTTGGGATCTCAGAGCATGATCTAATGGACAATTTCTCTTTCACCTATTTTTATTCACCTGTTTTTCTGTAATAACCTTTCTTTGATGGAAGAAACCAAATAAACCACTATATTTTTATCTGGTAACTAGTCCTGAGTATTTTACAGGATATGCATTATTTTACAAAAACCAACACACCTGTAAATGTGGTTTGGACACACCTCCCCACGTCAATATTCTTAGGCACTTGTTAGATAGTGACGGGTGTTGAGTTCTAGAAGTCCCATATTTTATAGAATTTCCCAGGGTACCCTCTATTTTGATAGACCGTGTTTTCATATGGAATCACTGAATAATAATTTTATTTCTATAGCGCCAACATATTCTGCAGCACTTTACATTTTAGAGGGGACTTGTACCGAAAATAGACATTAAGCATAACAATAAACACATAGGTCAACAGATCCCAAAAGGAATGAGGGCCCAGAATTTACAAGTTTTACCCAGGATCTCAGATTGGGTGTAAACTACCCATCCATCTAAAAGCAATTAATTAACTGGCCAAAAATAGCGTCTCTCTGAGAAATATTTTAATATAATGGTCCCAATTATCTTCTTCCACAACCCCAAATAAGCACACCAAGTGATCCAGAGGAATTGGCATTGCAATTAGGGATGACAAGAAGGTGGTAACCTCCTGCAAGAATGTATGTTTTACTGGACACCTCCACATCATGTGTATGAAGTCAACCTCCAACTCATGACACCTAGGGCATTCCGAGGTCTGAGAACATCCCATTTTTGCTAATTTAGTAGGATGTGCTTAGCTTTAGCTTGATGGATTATTGTCTTCTACCTTTTGAAAGATAAAGTTGTCAGCAAAAGATGATAAGAATTTTCTGGACCCATTACTTTTGCCTGAGAGAGATTTCCAACAAATACAGTATCTGTATAGTTAAAATCTCCCATGATCACTGTGTCGTACTTTTTGAGAACAAACATCTAATGTAAAAAGAGTTCATCCATATATTCAGTCTGTCTAGGTGGCCTATAGTAAACACCTACAATAGTGTATTTTCTGTTCTACTGTCCTTGTATTCTTGCCCAGTTTCTACAGAGCTACCAGTCTCAGAAGATTGGATCTCTGTGGAGATAATATCCTAACATACAAGGCAACATCTCCTCCCCTCTTGTTAATCCTGTTTCTAGTTTATCTAGTTCTCCAAGATGTTTGGAACAACCTACTTTCTGTGTTCCTTCAAAAACTGTCAGAAAGTGTCCCTGGAAGAATTTAAGCTTTGATGCCATTTTGAAGGCAAAATTTTGTGCCACCAAATACTTATGTGATTTAGATTTATCTTTTTATTCACTAACATTGCATTTTGGTCACAGATAAAAATAAGCTTCAGGGTGGGCCATTTATATGGATACACCTGGGTGGGCCATGTATATGGATACACCTAAATAAAATGGGAATGGTTGGTGATATCAACTTCCTGTTTGTGGCACATTAGTATATGGGAGGGGGGAAACTTTTCAAGATGGGTGGTGATCATGGCGGCCATTTTGAAGTTGGTCATTTTGGATCCAACTATATAAATGGCCCACCCAGGTGTATCCATATAAATGGCCCACCCTGTACTAATGCATTTATTTTTTTTAAGCCTTCTTGCTTTGCACCCTTTTTCCACACCAGCCTAAAACTTTTGCACAGTAATGTACACACTATTGTTTTCTTGACATTTTAAGTTATTGGGGACATTCCTAATTAGCATACATAAGGCATCTTCATTGATCTATGCATAATGAATTCCTGTCCTTAGACACTTGGAATTATTGGAGGGTGGGTGTAACAATTAAATGGGCACTAAGGAATCTGATTGCGTGGGATATTATGACACTGAGACCAAAGTTGATGCAAATAAGTATATTTAACAAGTATAACAAAACTAGCAAGGCACTTCCTGCAAAAGTAACGAAAATCCAGCACAATATGGAATGATGCAAGTAAAGCAAAACCAACAGAGCACTTCCTGCAATTGTAACGAAAACACAGCACATTATGGAATAATGCAAGTAAAGCAAAACTAACAGCACTTCCTGCAATTGTAACGAAAACACAGCTCAATATAGAAATATGCAGAGTAACTGAAGAGCGGGGTGCGGCCACTAATATAACCAGTCCAACAGTAATATAACGCAGGTATGTACAAGGCACTAAATGTAGGAGTCCAGCAGAAAGTATGTGAGTAAGGACACCACATTTAATGAGGCAGTCCAGCGATATTAAGAATGAGCACGCATACAGCCCTAAAGTATAGAAGTCCAGCAATCATAAAGGTGGGAATGCACTAGAGACTTAAACGTGGAAGTCCAGCTTTATACCGGAGTGGCATTAACAACAGAATGTCACTATGTGTACCTTGTGGGCAGTAAGTCCTGCACAAGTCCCGCACAGCAGCCCACACTAACATAGACCTAGAGGAGAAGATGATGTCAGAATTCCTTACAGACCACAGCAGTTTCAGGGGTGAATAACTCCAACTAGAAGTCCAGACAGAGATAAGCACAGACAGCATCAGGGAGACGCCCAGAGGACTGTAGGCAGCAGAACGAGGAGAGGCAGAGCACCAAGTAACCAGCAGCAGGCGTCCACCAGCAGAAGTTCAGGAGCCAACAGCAACAAAATACTCAGGCAAAGAGGAGCACATGACCTGAACTTAAATAATCAGGACAGACAGGAAGTTCCATGGCAGGGCAAGACACAAGACTCCATCTTGGATCAGGGTCAGGGCAAACAGGCACAAAGGAAAGTCCAGAATCTTTACATTACTGCCACCTTAGAAGCGGCCTCAGAATGATCCAGGACCAGGCTTTTCAGGATATTTCTGAAGGAATAGTGTAATATTTTGAGGAGCACAGATATTGCTCACCAGCTCCCGAGAGTTTTCCTCAGACGGATATCTTTGCCACTTGATGAGGTACTGAAGTTGATTTCTGCGGATCCTAGAGTCCAGAATCTTCTCCAAAACAAATTTTTCTTGTCCGTTCACCAACATAGGCTGAGGAGGAGGCGTAATACGACCCTGAAAAGTATTTGGAGACACTGGTTTTAATAGGGAGACATGAAACACAGGATGTACCTTCAAGGTCCTTGGTAACTTCAGACGACAGGCAACGGAACTCATGATCCCAGAGATCTTGAACGGGCCAAATAATTTTTGTCCCAGTTTCTGTGACGGAACATTCAATCTCGAGTTTTTTGTGGATAACCACACAGAGTCCCCTACCTTGAACATAGGTGCAGGCCTCCGAAACCTATTGGCAGATCTTTTATATCTTTCCTGTGCAGTAGATAGTGATTCCTTTAAGGTTTCCAGATTCTGTCTAATTGCCACCAACCTCTCATGAACTGCAGGTACCGATGCATCGATCGAGGATCTGGGAAGAATACTGGGATGATAACCCAAGTTGGCAAAGACAGGTGTTACCTTAGTAGATGAACTCATAGTTGTAACAAAATTCTGCTTGAGGAAGCAACTCCAACCAGTCATCCTGCGAATGGCTGATATAGCATCGAAGATATTGTTCCAGATTCTGATTAGTCTGCTCCGTCTGCCATTTAGTCTGAGGATGACACGCAGAAAACAGACAAATAATAACACCAAGCGCAGAACAGAATTCCTTCCTGAACCTGGGCGTAAACTGCACTCTCTGATTGGAGATGATTTCATCTGGAACTCCATGCAGCCGGAGCACATTCTGGATTACCAGATCTACCGTCTTCTTGGCAGAGGGAAGACCAGTACAAGGGATGAAGTGGGAAGCTTTATTAAGGTGATCTATAACCACCAGAATAGATTTTTTTTTTCCCCCAGAGGTGGGCAATTCTACTATAAAGTCCATTGAAATAGACCCCCAAGGGCGTGAGGGAACGGGTGGTGGTTGTAGCAATCCAGTAGGTGATACACGAGGAGTCTTAAAGCGTACACATACCTCCCAAGAGAGAACATAACTCTTCACGTCTTTCAAACAGGGCACAAAAAAAAACAGCTGAGAAACTCCTGTGTCTTCTGTACCCCCGATGATCAGCCAACTTGGAGTCATGGACAAACTTGAGGACCTGCAGCTTTAAGGCCTCCGGAACGTATAAACATTGATCCCGGACCCACATACCATTTTTGAGAACTAATTTCACATCAGCAGTCTTGTTGGCGAGAAATGGGTCTGCGTCAGAGGCCTCCTTAATGGTCTTCCATAAGTCCTTATTCTGAATGACTCCGACAAAGTTGGCATCAGACAAGATGATCTTGGACGGTGTCCCAGGTACGGAATCTGTGGCATGGATTCGGGACAAAGCATCCGCTTTCCCATTACATGACCCTGGGTGGTATGAAATGACAAAATGAAATTGGTTCAAACATAGACTCCAACGAGCCTGCCGTGGAGAAAGAACCGCAAATTTTGGCTCATTTTTCATCGCTTTGAAATCTCGTAAACAATAACAATATGAAAGAGGCCAGAAGGCATTTGGTGAGCTGCATTTTTTGCTACATGTTCACAGACTTACCAGTGGAAAAGCCAAACTTCACATGCCACAAATGCAAGCTTGTGTCCTTGTTGGAGGAAAAGTTGCAAAATCTCGGAGAGGTTAGCTACATTGAAGATCATTAAGGAAGGTGAAGAGTTCTTAGACAGAGCAGAATTATGTCTTCATGATACAGAAAGAGAAGAAATTCGAAGTGCACCTGAAGAAACAGAGGAATGGAAACATGTGACCCAGAGAAGCAGGAGGATCGGGAGGCAGTCAGCGCCCATACTGCTAAGGAGCCATTACCAGGCTCTTACACAGGAGAACAATGAAGAAATACATCAAGATAAGACTTTGCCCACAAACAGCAACCTTGTACGCCTTCAGAATACTCCTGGATGGAGAAAGAAAAATGTGAAGACAACGAAAAGTGGTGGTCATGGGGGATTCCCTGTTGAGAGGAACAGAGGCCGCTATCTGCAGACCGGATATAACCTCAAGAGAAATGTGCTGTCTTACAGGTGCAAATATTAAAGATGTGTCTGACAGGTTATCAGGACTCTTCAGACCTACAGATGACTACCCATTCCTGCTAATACCTGTGGGGACAAATGACACAGCAAGAAACGACCTGGAAACCATCTGCAGTGACTTTGAAAACTTAGGTAAGAAAGTGAAAGAATTGAGAGAGCAGGTGGTGTTCTCTTCCATCCTCCCAGTGATGACCATGGAACAAGGAGGTGGAATAAGATGCTGCAGGTGAACAACTGGCTATGTCGATGGTGCTGTCAGCAAGAATTTGGATTTCTGGATCACGGTGTGAATTACCTCTACAATGGACTACTTGCTAGAGATGGGGTGCACCTTACGAAGACTGGAAAACATGTATTTGGAAGTCCCCTTGCTACACTCATAAGGAGAGCTTTAAAACTAGAACAATGTGGGAAGGGAAGCAAAAGGCCAGAAAAAGCCATACACCTGACAAATACTATTGAGAACTCTGCTATTAGAAGTGGAAAGGAAGAACAAAAACAAAAGAATCTAAATAATAAAAATATTGGAGAGAAACCAATCACAAACTAAAATGTTTCTATACTAATGCATAAAGCATGGGCAACAAACAAGGAGAATTGGAACTACTAACGCAGGAAAAGAAATATGATGTTATTGGAATCACTGAAACTTGGTGGGAAAATACACATGATTGGAATACAAGGCTAGAAGGATACAACTTATTTGCTAGAAACAGACTTGATAAACGAGGAGGAGGTGTCGCATTGTATGTTAGAAAAGCGTATATCTGCACAGAGATTGAAACTTCAGAGACTGGGAGTTCTGTGGAAACTGTTTGGGTAAGAATACAAGGACAGAACAATGGAAAGGACACCATTGTAGGCATTTACTACAGGCCGCCTGTGCAAGCTGAAGATATGGATGAACTCTTTGTGCATCAAATGGCCAAGTTCTCCAAAAAAATATGACATAGTTGTCATGGGAGATTTCAACTATCCAGACATTTGTTGGGAATCTCTCTTAGCGACCATGCTATTTTAGAATTTTGGATAACTAGAGGAGGAAGACCTGTGAAGACTCAGACGTCAAGGTTAGATTTCAGAAAGGCAGACTTTAAGGGACTCAGAAAGAGAAATGGAGGGAACCAATGGCTAGATATCTTTAAGGACAAAAATGTCCAGGAAGGATGGGAAATCTTGAAAAATGAAATTCTCAAAGCACAATTGTAAACAATTCCGAAAAGGGAAGAATTGGAAGCATTTAAGGAAACCAGGATGGATGAACACAGAACTTAAACGCATGCTAAAAAGGAAGAAAGAAATTTTTATAAAATGGAAAGAGGGAGGCATATCTAAAGAAGAATATAATGCTGTCTGCAGAACTTGCAGGGCACAAATCAGATTTTGGGGATATGTCAAAAGTATAGGAAACTATAGGATTTTTACAGGATGAAAATGATGAAATGATAAGACAGGATGTTGAGAAGGCCAAACTTTTAAATTCCTATTTTGGATCTGTTTTCTCTCAGAAAGGAAATGTAACATCAACTGTTCTTCACTGTCTTATTAAGGGAATAGAAGAATCCAGGATATCTATAAACAGAAAGATAGTGAGGAAACACTTAGCTAATCTAAATGAATTCAAGTCTTCAGGTCCAGATGAATTACACCCCAGAGTACTGAAGGAGATAGCAGAAGAAATTTTTGAACCCCTCTCCATAATTTTTGAAAATTCTTGGCGAACAGGAGAAGTCCCAAGACTGGAGAAGAGCAAATGTTGTTCCTATCTTCAAAAAAGGAAAGAAGGTGGACCCAGGCAACTATAGGCCAGTGAGTCTGACTTCTATACCAGGAAAGATCTTTGAACAAATTATTAAACAACATGTATGTACCTGGATAAGAATGAAGTGATTAACCAGAGACAGCATGGGTTTGTAACTAATAAGTCATATCAGACTAACTTAATTTCCTTCTATGACAGAATCACTGATTGGGTGGATCAGAGAAATGCTGTAGATATAGTATATCTTGACTTCAGCGAAGCATTTTACTAAATATCTCACACAATCCTTATTGGAAAAATGGCTAAGTATGGAATGGACAAGGCAACTGTTAGGTGGATTCATAAATGGCTTAGTGATCGGACCCAAAGAGTGGATGTAAATGGCTGCACATCCAGTTGGAAGAATGTCTCAAGTGGGGTATCACAGGGCTCTGTCCTGGGCCCTGTATTGCTCAACATCTTTATCAATGATTTAGATGAAGGAATTGAGGGTAAACTGATTAAATTTGCTGATGACACAAAGCTAGGAGGGATAGCTAATACTAGAGAAGAGAGAGAGAGGATTCAAAAAGATATAAATAAACTGGAGCAGTGGGCAGCAGCTAACAGAATGGTTTTTTTTATCATAAAGGTTTTTATTGAGTTTTCAGAAAAAAAAATACAAACTTCACATACAAAAACATCAAGAACAAGGGCAATGAGTAGCAAGAGGTGGAATAACCTCGAGCCATTATTAGAATATCAATCTGGGACATTAAATACCCCTTCCAACAACAACTTGAATATAGAAGCGGAGAGAGGGGGGGGGAGAGGGGGAAGGGGAAGCAGCGCAACATGCATGGCATTCTTAGGCACAATCAATTTATTTATGGTGTAGGTGTCTGTATCTGGGGGAGGGCCGTTGCATAAAGGGAAGTGGCCCACGGATGCCATTGTTTAAGTCTCACCGTTCTCTTCTCTAGATTGGGGGTCAAGTTGGTTTCGTATAGCCAGTGTAGGTTGGTCCTCTCAATTAGTTCTGTTTTTGTAGGGGGGCTCACCGACCTCCACTTGTATGCCACACAGTACCTGCCGGCTATGAGAATGTGAGAAATGATGTTTTTGAAAAGATCCGGGATCCCATCTAGGCCAATGTGTAGCACCGCTAAGGTTGGGTTTGGGGAAAGACGGAGACTAGTAACCTCATGGATTAGATTGAACACCTCCTGCCAGAAGTTAGATAACTTAGGGCAAAACCACCACATATGACACAAGGTGCCCCTGTGGTTACAGCCCCTCCAGCACAAAGGTGACATATGTGGGGAAAAAGAGGCCAGTTTAGTAGGGAGTTGTACCACCGCAGATGAACCTTTTTTAATTGCTCTATGTGATTGAGACATGAAGAGAATTTGTGGATCCATTTTGAGGCCGCGAACCATTCTTGCGACGGAAGCTGAGAGGCTAGATCTTTTTCCCATTTGAGCATATACGGCAATTGTTTGTCCGGTTCCGGAGAGTTTAGCAGGTTATGGATGTATGAAAGGCCTTTGATTTTGCTGTTTTGAAAGAATTTTTTAATTGCGGCGTGGTCGGCTGTTGTGGGAACCGGTAGGTGAGGAGTGGACTGAAGGAAGTGTCGTATTTGAAAAAACTGGAATAAACTGTGTCGGGGGAGGTTAAATTTAACACACATTTCTGAGTACGGGAGTAGGACGCCTTCTCTATAGAGATCTGCTAGGGTAATTGGACCTCCACGTGTCCAGGCGGCAAGATTCAAATTCGGAATGAAGGCTTCCAGCGATCTAAGGGGAAGGCTGGGACCTAGAGCCTGTGACACTGGCTTGCTCCATAAGGACCAAGCTTTCTTTAGAGCTGCTGTGGTGGGTAGAAGATCGCCGGGGGGCAAAGGGGTTAGGAGCAGGGAGTCTATGAATTGTTTAGGGGAGTGGGCCTGTGCCCAGGTGTACTCAATCTGTAACCATCTCAAGTCTGAATCATTCTTCCACCAATCTCGAGCCGGTTCCAGGATAGCAGCTTTGTGATATGTTAGAATATTAGGAATACCCATTCCTCCACCACTGAACGGGGCATGCATACATCTCAGGGCTATTCTAGGTTTTTTCCCAGCCCATTTAAATTTACTCATTAGCGAATGAATTTTGGAGAGATACCGTTGCGGAATTGTTAGGGGCAGGCACCGAAGTAAGTAGATAATTTTTGGGAGACAGATCATTTTAAAAGTCTGCATTCTCGCCACCCAAGAGAGCGGGAGAAGAGAAAGGCGAGTAAGTTCTTTATCCAATGAGGTGTGCAGGGTCAGCAGATTTCTCCGGATCACGGAGTGTAGCGGGGCCAGTATAATACCCAGGTAGGGGATTCCCTCGTCTTCCCATTTGAAAGGGTAAAGATGAGAAAGAGTGGCTCTGGTAGAGGCTGGCAAGAAGAGCGGAAAAATTAAGGACTTGGTAATATTAAGCTTGTAATACGAGACTTGAGCGAAGGAGGACAGGATCTCCATTACGTGTTGTAGGGACACCTCTACATTAGTGCAAGATAAAATCACGTCATCTGCATATAGACTGATCACATGATTTATACTCCCCACTCGAATCCCCGAGATCCGAGGGCATTCACGGATAGTCTGCGCCAGAGGCTCTATAGCAAGGGCATAGATGATAGGGGAGAGCGGACACCCCTGGCGTGTCCCATTGGTTAATTCAAAACTCCGAGATATAAATCCGGATGCCAGAACTTTGGCGTTAGGGTTAGAGTACAGCGCCATTATGGCATTAAGTATGGGGCCTTTGAAACCAAACTTGGCCAGAACAGATTTCAGATATCCCCAGTGCACCCTGTCGAACGCCTTCTCTGCGTCCAGGGACAGGAATACACTGGGGATTTTCCTCCCCTCAGCCACCGCAATCAGATCTAGCATACGTCTCGTCCCATCCTTCGCCTGCCTCCCCGCCACAAACCCCACTTGATCCGGGGAAATCAGTGATGGAAGAACTTTATGTATTCTAGCTGAGATTATTTTGGCGTACAATTTTAAGTCGCAGTTTAGGAGGGATATTGGCCTGAAGTTTCCTGGTGAAATAGGGGATTTTCCTGGTTTTGGCAGGGTAGCTATAATGGCCTCTAGATTATTTGGTGAAATATCTGCTGTGGCTCGCCAAGAGGAGAAAAGTCTCAGGAGGAAAGGAGACAGGGTTTCAGTGAATTGCCTATAATAGGAGTTAGTGAGGCCGTCTGGGCCTGGAGCTGAATTTCTTTTGGCTGTGGTCACCGCCTGGCGAACCTCCTCCAGAGAAAAAGGGGAATTTAGTTGCTCCAGCTGTACTGCAGATAACCGAGGAAGATTAATATTGTTTAAGAAGGAATTAATTGCCGTTTGGGTAGGCTTTGGGGCAGTGGGGTCATTTTTAAGGTTGTAGAGAGACTGGTAAAAGTCAGCGAATGCGTTGGCTATTTCCGTTGGGTTACGTATTGTGGCATTAGAACCCGTCACGAGGTATTCAATTTTATTTTGTATTTCTCGTTTTTTAACCCTCCTGGCTAGTAAGGCACCCGCCCTGTCACCCATCATGTAGTACCGTTGTTTGAGGGATCTTAAGTTTTTCTCATAGTCTGCCATCAACACTTGGCGGAGCTGTGTTCTTAGTTTCCTGAGTTCGTCAGATGTCGACAAGTTTGGGGCAGATTTATTGTGGGCTTCCAAAAGTACTATGTGGGACAGTAGAGCTTTGTAAGTTGCCTGACGCCTCCTTTTCTCCCTAGTGGCAATTTTGATGAACGACCCCCTAATATAGGCCTTGTGTGCAGACCATAGCGTTTCCTCTGTCAACTCCTTGTTGTCATTAAAGTTAAAAAACTCTGCGAGGTCGGCCTGCAACTCCTCAGAGATTTGTCTACAGGCTAGGAGGGAGTCATTCATGCGCCACCGGGCAAAAACAGGCGCGCGGTTTTGCTCCTGAACTATCAGGTATATGGGGGCGTGGTCCGACCAAGCTATAAGTCCAATTTTTGAATCTGAGCAATCCATAATAAGTGAGCTATCAACCAGAAAGTAGTCCAATCTGCTGTAAGAGGTGAACCGAGGCGAGAAGAATGTGTAGTCCCTCTCATTTGCATGTTGGCATCTCCATATATCATGGAGATGCCTTTCTGAAATTATTGTGCTCATCTCCTTCCTCCCCACAGCAGTATTGGAGCAATCCAGAGTGCTGGACATTACCATGTTAAAATCCCCGCAGATTATTTGCTTACCCTCTTTAACGGATGAAAGCTTGGAAAGAAACCTCCGCAAAAAGCCGATCTGACCAGAGTTGGGGGCGTAAACGGTTGCAATAGTATACTTAGATCCATTTATGGAGCAATTAATAATGGCGTATCTACCGTCAGGGTCTAAATGTTGTGAATGTAGTGTGAACGCAACAGTATTTTTTACACAAATGAATACTCCAGCCTTTTTTTTTTTCCCACAAGCCAGCAATATGAAAGGGAAAGGAAATTTAGCATTATTTAACCTGTGCGAGTCCCCTTGGAGAAGATGAGACTCCTGACCACATATTACATCACATTTGGATTTAACCACTTCCCGCCAAAACATGGATCTCTTGGCTGGCGAGATCAGACCCCTAACATTTATAGACATACAGTTCAGTACCATTGTACAGGAAAAAAAAGTCTCTTGCCTAGAGCTGCAGGGGGAAAAGGAAGGTCAGGCAGGAAAGAGGTAACACTAACAATATTGACAACACTAACATTACTGATGTAGGGAGCATCAGTCCACAAAGAAAAAAGCCCAAAAAAGGGGCCTGCGGTATGGTGGAAATTTACCGCCATGGGGGTTCAGGGTCCTGGTTGAACAAAACCAGCGGACCTTAAAAGTAGCAACTAAGTCTCAGCCGCGACTCAAACATATCACATAACTCACGCGACGGACCAATCTTCATTCACTTTATCCTGTTGGGATGATCCTGTAGCTCTTGGAGATCTGGCCGGGAGATTTGCCAAGTTCCATGAGGATAGGAGCTTTGCCAACTGCTGTGGGGAATGGCAGGCGTGGGTATTTCCTGCTCGGAAAAGCAGGATCTTTACAGGGAAACCCCATCTATAGGATATAGCTTCATCCCTGAGAATTTTGGTATAAGGAGCAAATTCCCTCCTCTTTGCCAGGGTTCCTGCAGACAGATCTGGAAAAATGGACAGGTGCCGAAATTGCTCAGACAGAGGGGGTCTCTTTCTCAGGGCCTGCAGCAGGGCTTCTTTGGTCTTGTAAAAGTGCAGGCGAGCTAAAGTGTCCCGAGGGACATCAGCACTGAGGGATTTAGGCTTAGGGACTCTGTGTATTCTGTCCACCAGGAAATCAGTTGCAGTCAGGTCTGGGAGCAGCTCCTGCAGTAAGGAGCCTAGAAAACTCTGCAGCCCCTTGTCTGGTATGGCCTCTGGAATTCCTCTGATTCTTATATTATTTCGGCGGGACCTGTCCTCTAAATCCAAGACCTTGGTATGGAGCTTTTGCACTTGTTCCTCCAGTGCTGCATTGGCATCAATGAGGCTATTGTGTGACTTTGTCAGCTCCCCCATTTTAGATTCAATATGTGCTGTGCGACTGCCTATGGCAATGATATCTCCCCTCAGCTCAGCCACCATATCTTTCCAATCCTGCTGCAGTGATGAGCGAAGGGCACTGAGCAGTTTCTGCATTGTACCTTTGGTAAGCGGTATATCTGCAGCGTCTGTGTCCAAGTCTGGGCCTGCTGTGGATCCCCTCCTGGATGAGCGTGAGGAAGCTGCGGAGGAGGATGCTGCCGCCATTTTCCCTCGCCCCGTGCTGGAGAAGAAGTCTGCAACTTTCGCCGGGGACGGCTTTTTCTGGGATTTTCCCCTTGGCATGCCACGATCCTGGATACCTCCGCAGTACCCCCCCCCCCCGTGTGCAGAGAGATTGGTGCCGCTGGTGAGCCGCAGTGAGCCGGTTAGGAGTCGAAGTGGCTGGAGCTCAGCAGCTAAGTGACCGGTGCCATTAGCAAGCAGGCCACGCCCCAACAGAATGGTTTTTAACAGGGAAAATGCAAAGTACTACGTCTGGGCAATAAAAATGAAAAAAAAAGCATATACAGAATGGGAGGAATAGGGCTAAGCAACAACACATGTGAAAAAGACTTGGGTATACTAATAGATCACAGACTGAATATGAGTCAACAGTGTGATGCAGCAGCAAAAATGTAAAATGCAATTCTAGGATATATTAACAGAAGCATACAGTCTAGATCACGTGAAGTCATTATTGCCCTCTACTCCTCTTTGGTCAGACCTCATCTGGAATACTGTCTCCAGTTTTGGGTGCAACATTTTAAAAAATACATTAACAAACTTGAGCAAGTTTAGAAAACAGCAACCAGAATGGTGACCGGTCTGCAAACCCTGTCTTATGAGGAAAGGTTGCAGGATTTGGGAATGTTTAGCTTGCAGAAGAGAAGACTGAGAGGAGACTTAATAGCTGTCTACAAATATCTCAAGGGCTGTCACATTGTAGAAGGATCATCTTTATTCTCATTTGCACAAGGAAAGACTAGAAGCAATGGGATGAAACTGAATGGGAGGAGGCACAGATTAGATATTAGAAAAAACTTTTTGACAGAGTGATCAATGAGTGCAACAGGGTGCCATGAGAGGTAGTGACTTCTCCTTCAATAGAAGTCTTCAAACAGAGGCTGGACAGACATCTGTCTGGGATGATTTAGCAAATCCTGCTTTGAGCAGGGGGTTGGACCACATGGCCCAGGAGGTCCCTTCCAACTCTACCATTCTATGATTCTAAGACATCTAGCAGATCTAAGAAATTCCAGATTGCGATGATCCATGATTACAATAACTTTTTGTTCTGCCCCCTGCAGATGATGCCTCCATTCCTTAAATGCAGTGATAATGACTAGAAGCTCTTTATCTCCCACATCATAGTTATTCTCTGCAGCGGAAAGTTTGTGAGAAAAAAAGCACATGGATGTTACAGACCATTTTCTCCCGTTCTTTGTGAGAGGATGGCCCCCAGAGCACAGTCTGAAGCGTCCACTTCCACAATGAAAGGATGTGCTGGGTTAGGGAGAATCAGTACAGGTGCAGAAGTAAACTGGGACTTAAGACAATCAAAGGCTTCCTGAGCCTGTGAGGACCACAAGAAAGTCTTTTCCTTCTTGGTTAGCTGTGTAATGGGTCGAAAAATCCCAGAGAAATTCTGAATAAATCGTCTAGAAAAATTTGCAAATCCAAACGCTGTATCTTGTTGACATTTTTAGGTGCAGGTCAATCAAGAATAGCCTGGTTCTTACTTGCCTCCATATTAAGCCCCTGTGGCGAGATGACATACCCCAGAAATTGAGTCTCTGTGCGATAAAATTCACATTTCTCAGGCTTAATGTAGAGATGATTCTCTTTCAGACGTCTCAGGACAGTTTTAACATGCGCCTGATGTTCCTGCAATGAATCAGTAAAAATCAAAATATCGTCCAGATAGATCACGACAAAATGGTCTAACAGATCTCTAAATATATCATTAGCCAGATGTTGGAAGGTTGCTGGAGCATAGTAGAGACCGAAAGGCATCACCAGATATTAGAAATGCCCATACCGACATCTAAATGCAGTCTTTCATTCATCTCCAGAGCGGAGCCAAATCAAATTATACGCTCTTTGAAGATCCAACTTAGAGAAGACTTTAGCATGTCGTACTCTTTCCAGCAATCATAAAAGTGGGAATGCACTCGGCACTTAAACATGGGAGTCTAGCTTTATACCGGAGTAGCAGTAACAAGAGAAGGTCACTATGTGTACCTTTTGGGCTGTAAGTCCCGCACAGCAGCCCACACAAACACAGACCTAGAGGAGAAGATGATGTCAGGATTCCTTACAGGCCGCAGCAGTTCCAGGGGCGAATAGCTCCAACTAGAAGTCCAGACAGTAGATAAGCACAGACAGCATCAGGGAGACGTCCAGAGGACTGTAGGCAGCAGATCAAGGAGACGCAGAGCACGAAGTAACGAGCAGCAGCAGCAGGGAGTCCACCAGCAGAACAGCAGGAGCTCAGGAGCCAACAGCAACAAAATACTCTGGCAAAGAGGACCTGAACTTAAATAATCAGGACAGACAGGAAGTTCCATGGCAGGGCAAGATACAAGACTTCATCTTGGATCAGGGCAAACAGGTACAAAGGAAAGTCCAGAATCCTTACAGTGGGAGTGGAAGTGAATGACCTTAGCATAGACTGTTATTGCATAATTATGTCACTATGAGCGGTGCTGGACTTAGTGGATGTAGCCTGTATCTCTGGTCAGAGCAGATCTGTCATTCCAGGTTTTAGTCTGACTGAGACATGTGGTTCCATTTAGCCAGTTGGCAGATACCTGCACTGAAGCTCCTGGACACCTGTGCTGTTCGCTTTGTTATGCCAGGATTAGACCCGACTTACACACTGACTTCATGTCATTCCGTTTACCCTCCTGATTCTGACCTTGGCTAGTAAGACCACTCTGTTATATGCCCCCGAATTGCATTGCAGGATATATTCTGTATCTCTATAAAATAACTGGTGGCCTTCTATTACACGTTGTACATGCAAGGCTCCACACACATGGCTCCGCTCCGTACACGTCGTACACACAGCTCTGCTCTGTACACACGACTCCGCTCCGTACACACACTGCTATGCTCCGTAAACACATGCCACTGCTCCGTACACGTCGGACACACACGCCAATGCTCTGTACATGTTGTACACGCACGCCACTGCTTCGCACACATCGTATACACACACAGCTTTGCTACTTACACATCATGTATGCATGCCACTGCTCCATACAAGTCGTACACACATGCCACTGCTCTGTACATCTGGTACACGCACGCCACTGCTCCGTACACCAGGGCTGTGGAGTCAGAGTCGTGGAGTCGGAGTTAGTTTTGGTTGGAGTCGGAGTCGGTAGAAATGTACCGACTCCAGCTTTAAAAAAAATGTATTAATATTTCATAATTGAACTTTCATATGAATTTTATAAATGTTACTCTAATATATATGTTCTATCAAACTATGAACAACAGTGATAAGCAGTTCTGCTGGAGATAGAGACATTTCTTACTTCTTGTGTGTCACTGTTCTCCACTGCCCTTATCTAATCTTATACTTGGTTAACCTCATGCTGCCCCAACCCCCCTACTTACAATGTATGAAACTGAAAGTGAAAATGTGTTGCAAATTCTTAGTAGTAAAGCTCCTCCTCTAGACTAGATCATACTAGGTGTGCGTCTTCCAAGCATCTCACAGCTGCCTGCTACTCAGAAGAGGAAGACTGTAAGAAGTATTATCCTTTCAACAAACTTTGCATCAGTTAACTGTGAGTACATGAGGAATAATAACAGTATTACTGACCACTATATCAGTTGTACGACCTGGCAATAATTTTGTACAATTGTTTTTAGGAAAAACAATTGTCATTTGGATTGTGAATGCAGAATTAAAAACCTGAGACTGTCAAAGAAGCATCACATTAAATCAGCTGTATTTGAACATTTCACCATCACTCAAGATAGAAAACATTATGTCTGTCAGTGTATGACAAATGATCCAGACGAAAACAAATGCTGTGAAGCCAAGACGAGTGCATATTCAGACAAAGATAAAAATGCTCCTACCAGAGCTTCTAATCTAAAGAGACATTTACAGCGCTTTCATCCAGAAGTACTGAAAGCAGTGGATGAGAAAGACTGCATCCAAACCAATGAACCAGTGCCCAGCTCTTCCAGCCAAACAAAGGAGCAGAGAACTTTGCAGCCATCAGTTGCAAGATATTTTGTCAGTGACAAAGTTACTGATCAGATCATAGAGCTTGTTGTAAAGGATAGCGTGCCTATTTCATTATTTTCACGACCAGCTTTTATGTGTCTGAATGGGGAAATAGCCCGCAACCTTGGTGTTTCTCTGGAGAGAGAATTAGAAAATTAGTAATCAAAGAAGCTTTTAAACAAAAAGAAGAACTTAAAAAAACTCTCAAGGGACGCTTTCTGTTTCTTAAAATGGATGCCTGCACACGTCAGAGTGAACTATTTTGCCATCAATGTCCAATTTGTTTGTGACAAAAATGAAATAGTTACCAAGACATTGGCAGTAAAAGACACCAAAGCTCATCACACCAGTGAATTTCTCCAGGTCTTGGTGGAAAAGGTTCTGCAAGACTATGAACTTAAAAAAGAGCAAGTTCTTTCTGTCGTAACTGACAATGCTTCAAATATGATAAGTACTATTAAGCTAATGAATGAGAGTAATGATGGTGACCAGCAGCTAGAAGAACATTCTGGGTCCACAGACACAGAAATGTTTGAAATAGGGGAACACAGTATTGTAACTGAGGAGCAAACTGAAGTTGCTTCAGATGAACAGCAACATGATAGTTTAGATGATCTTGTTGAAACTGTGTCAATATGTTCTTTCATTCATCACATGCGCTGTGTTGTGCATACGCTACAGCTGGCTATAAGAGACAGTCTGCAAGAAGGACATGCTGCTGCACTGATTGGCAAGGTGAGAAAATTGGCTACTGTTGCCAGAACCCCTAAAGTTGACTCAATTTTGAAGAGACGTGCTGGAAAAGGGGCAATTATTGATCAAGCCACACGATGGGGTAGTACTTACTTAATGATTCAGCGCTTGGTTGAACTGAAAACCTTTCTTGTAGACATGGCTAACACTCAACTGATGCTAAATGAAAGTCAGTGGAATCAGGTGACTGAGCTGGAAAAATTGCTTGAGCACCCATTTACAGTGACTAAAAAATTACAAGCAGAGGACTTAACTCCAGGTATTTTCTTAAAGGAGTGGAAGAACCTGATGTTTCGCCTGTCCCAAACAGGAGGGTTAATTGCAAGTGGCATTGCTACATCAATGAAACGGAGAGAGGAGCTACTATTACAAAATAACATTCTTTTGGCAGCTGTTTATGTAGACCCAATGCATCGGATTCTTCTAGATGATCAACAGCTAAGTAAAGGAAAAGAAGCTCTGTTTGAAATAGCAGTAAGGATGAAAGGGTTGCAGAACAGTCAGGAGGAACAAGAAGAATTTGGTCATCTTGCCACATCTTCACCCTCATCATCAACTGATGAAGAATTTAATTTTGAAAAATATTTGGATCACAAGGACCGTGCAAGGCGTTCCCGCATAGAAGAGTCATCCCCATCAAGGAACACAGCCAGTACATTTCATCAGAATTTTTCATGTGCACTAAAAAATTGAGAAATTTGACCGTTCATCAAAAATAACAGTGCAACAAGCGATTCCTCTGTATCCTGACATTGTCAGAGATGTTGCCCGAGTGGTTACTGCTTTGCCACCAACACAAGTTAGTGTAGAGAGGTTGTTCTCTGCTCTCAAAATAATTAGATCAGATTTGAGGGCATCCATGAAGGAGGATCTGACAGAGGCAATACTTTTTCTGAGGACAAATTTATAGATTTCTTCTTATTAACAGCATAAAAGTGTTTATTGCATATTTACTTACAGTTTAGAAAAGTTTATAAAAGTTATTTGCTCTATTCTAATTGTATTCTAATAAAGGTAGTTTTTGCTCTAAGTGGTCTGATTACTTATATGATGGTGAGAAACTGAATAAGCACGATGTTTAATATTTTACAACAGTAAATTTGTTGTTATGAATTGGCCATTTATGAAGGAGTCGGAGTCGGAGCCTGATAAAATCCAGGAGTCGGAGTCGCAACTGTGGCTTACCGACTCCACAGCCCTGCCGTACACGTCGTACACACACACAGCTTTGCTACTTACACATCATGTATGCATGCCACTGCTCCATACACGTCATACACACATGCCACTGCTCCATACATGTCGTACACACATGACTCCGCTCTGTACACACACACGGCTCCACTCCATACACCTCGTACACACATGGCTCCGCACACGCATGCCACTACTCTGTATATGTCATACACGCACGCACTGCTCCGCACACATCGTATAAACACACAGCTTTGCTACATAAATGGGATATATGCATGCCACTGCTCAGTACACGTCGTATACACACACATGACTACGCTACATACATGTCTTATATACACGCCACTGCTCCATACTCCTCGTACACACGCGGCTCCGCTCCTTACACCTGGTACACACGCGGCTCCGCTCCGTACACATGCGGCTCCGCTCCGTACACACGCGGCTCCGCTCCGTACACACGCGGCTCCGCTCCGTACACACGCGGCTCCGCTCCGTACACACGCGGCTCCGCTCCGTACACACGCGGCTCCGCTCCGTACACACGCGGCTCCGCTCCGTACACCTCGTACACACGCGGCTCCGCTCCGTACACCTCGTACACACGCGGCTCCGCTCCGTACACCTCGTACACACGCGGCTTCACTCCGTACACCTCGTACACACGCGGCTCCGCTCCGTACACCTCGTACACACACGGCTCTGCTACATCCCCCCCCCTGTAAACCCCTCCTGACCCCACACAGAAACTTCCCCTCATCCAGCACCATGACAACCAGCACAGCACAGTCCTGCATACACTGAGGCCCCTGATCATGTGACCCCTGACTCCTCCCCTCCTGTGACCTCATCCCAGGTCCTGTGCGCACAGAGCAGCCATATATGTGGTGTGCGGCTATGCAGGTGGAGGTAGGTGCTGGAGATTCCCCATTACTGGGCTGCACAGGGGGCAGTAACCCCTCCATTCCCGGAGATAGCGCCCCCTGCAGGTGGAGGTAGGTGCTGGAGATTCCCCATTACTGGGCTGCACAGGGGGCAGTAACCCCTCCATTCCCAGAGATAGCGCCCCCTGCAGGTGGAGGTAGGTGCTGGAGATTCCCCATTACTGGGCTGCACAGGGGGCAGTAACCCCTCCATTCCCGGAGATGGCGCCCCCTGCATGAGCCAATACATGCTGCAGTGTCTGCGCAATGACCGCCAAGTTGCCTGTATTATCACGAGTGCAGATTACTGAGTAGCCACCCTGGTGGATCCCCGCTACAAGGACAACGTACCATCAATACTTCTGTCACTTTCCACTCCCGCAACAATGCATGCATACAAGCAGACGCTTGTAGAAAAGCTACTGATGGCTTTCCCACCTGGGAAGAACAAGGCGGAGGAGGAAGCCGCCAAAGCAGCTGAGGTACGGCTAGCACCTTGGTTAGGCAGGGTTTCCATGGCAAAAATGTGGCAAAACTTTGAGCACGCAACAACATACAGCACCACCATGTAATAGGGTATGTAATAGCAGAAGTCAGCATTACAACAGCATGGTGGAAGAGTATGTATCCACAAGTCTCCATGTACTAAAAGATACATCTGCCCCTTTTAATTTCTGATCTCCAAATTGGACACATGGCCTGAGCTTGCCCTTTATGTCTTGGAGGTTCTGTTCTGCTTTGCGGCAAGGGTCATGTCGTAAGGTGTGTTTAGCACAGCAGGGGTCGTGAACACAGACAGGCGCATCCACCTGTCCACATCCAACTTGGGGAAGCTAACATTCCATAAAATGAACTATTCATGTACCTCACAGGACTTGCCCATACCTTTAGGGTGACTAGACAACTATAACACCCAAACTTAGCTAGTCTTAATTTCTAATTGATATTTGTTTCATTTGGGTGCCTCCTTCACAGATAAAAAAAACAAAAAATCTGTGCTGGCTACTTCCTCCTCTGACCTCTTCCTACACAGTCACATCCACCTCCTCCAGTTGGACCTCCGCCCCCTGGTTGTAGCTTGCATACAAAAATAAAATAAATGATGTTACAAAGCAAGCTTTAACCCCTTAGCGACAGAGCCAGTTTGCAGCTTAATGACCAGGCCAATTTTTACAATTCTGACCACTGTCCCTTTATGAGGTTATAACTCTGGAACGCTTTAATGGATCCCGCTGATTCTGAGATTGTTTATTCGTGACATATTGTACTTCATGTTAGTGGTAAAATTTCTTCGATAAGTCTTGTGTTTATTTATGAAAAAAACGGAAATATGGTGAAAATTTTGCAATTTTAAAACTTTAAATTTTTATGTCCTTAAATCAGAGAGATGTGTCACACAAATTTCTTAATAAATAACATTTCCCACATGTCTACTTTACATCAGCACAATTTTGGAAGCAAAATTTTTTTTTTTTTTGTTAGGAAGTTATAAGGGTTAAAAGTTGACCAGCGATTTTTCATTTTTACAACAAAATTTACAAAACCATTTTTTTCAGGGACCACATCATATTTAAAGTCATTTTGAGAGGTGTACATGACAGAAAATACTCAAAAGTGGCACCATTCTAAAAACTAGACCCCTCAAGGTGCTCAAAACCACATTCAAGAAGTTTATTAACCCTTTACGTGCTTCACAGGAACTAAAGCAATGTGGAAGGAAAAAATTAACATTTAACTTTTTTTTTTTTTGCAAAAAAAAATTACTTCAGAACCATTTCTTTTTATTTTCACAAGTGTTAAAAGAGAAAATCAACCTCAAAATTTGTTGTACAATTTCTCCTGAATACGCCGATACCCCATATGTGGGGGGTAAACCACTTTTTCCGCACACGGCAGATCTCGCAAGGGATGGAGCGCCGTTTGACTTTTTCAGCGCAGAATTGGCTGGAATTGAGATCGTATGCCATGTTGCATTTAAACAGTGGAAACCTCCAACAAGTGACCCCATTTTGGAAACTAGACCCCTTAAGGAACTTATCTAGATGTGTGGTGAGCACTTTGAACCTTCAAGTGCTTCACAGAAGTTTATAACGTAGAGCCGTGAAAATAAAACATTTTTTTTCCACAAAAATGATCTTTTCGCCCCCAAATTTTTATTTTTACAAGGGTAACAGGAGAAATCATACCCCCACAGTTGTTGTGCGATTTGTCCTGAGTACGCTGATACCCCATATGTGGGGGTAAACCACTGTTTGGGCGCAGGGGAGAGCTTGGAAGGGAAGGAGTGCCATTTTGGAATGCAGACTTTGATGGAATGGTCTGCAGGCGTCATGTTGCGTTTGCAGAGCCCCTGATGGGCCTAAACAGTGGAAACCCCCCACAAGTAATCCCATTTTGGAAATTAGACCCCCCCCCCCCCCCCAAGGAGCTTATCTAGATGTGTGGTGAGCACTTTGAACCCCCAAGCGCTTCACAGAAGTTTATAAACGCAGAGACGTGAAAATAAAAAGTCTTTATTTCCACAAAAGTGATTTTTTTTTTTTTTAGACCCCAATTTTAAGACCCCCAAAGTTGTTAAATAGTGGAAACCCCTCAACTCTTGCTCCAACCCTAATCCCTAATCATAATTCTAACCCTAATCCTAGTTCGCCCTCACCCTAATTCTAACCCTAGCCCTAACCTTAGCCCAACCCCATCCCTAGCCCTAACCCTAATGGAAAAGTGAAAAAAAAAAATATTTTCTTTATTTCGTTATGTTGGCCTAACTAAGGGGGTGATAAACAGGGGGGGTTATGTACTATTGTTTTATTTTGATCACTATGATAGTTTATCATAGTGATCAAAATGAATGAATGGAATCTGCCAGCCGGAGCTGGCAGATACCCGACGGGCGCACTGCGCATGCGCCCGCCATTTTCTTCCCGATCCAAGATGGCTGCACCTACCGGAGGACACCGGCGGGACGTAGGACCACCGGGAGGAGACCCTGGACCACGGAGAGGTACCGGGGGGGGATCGGGGACCCTAGTTCTCTCTCCTCTGATGTGCGATCACATCAGAGGAAAGAGAAATTTAATGCAAAATTGTGGCTTTTTTTTTTTTCGGTCGCCGTTATAAGGTTAATAACGGCGATCGCAAAAGTGGGGTCGGTAAAAACCGACCGATTCATGTTCTCTGGGGTCTCGGCTACCCCTGGCTGCCAAGACCCCGGAGAAAATCCAACACTGGGGGGCGCTATTCACTTCCTCTACAGCGCCGTGAATTAGCGGCGCTGTGGTTTAAGTACACTTAATTACCGCCGTTAAAAGGCGTATCGGCGGTCGCTAAGGGGTTAAGGACTTCTTAGGTGCTTTCCTCAGGTATGGTACCTGTCACGTGGACCCGTCCTGTGTGATGCGACCAGCAGGCCGGTAACTAAAACAGGACGTGGCACGTGATACTGTCCTGTGTGACACGGCTTGCAGGTCAGTAACTAAAACAACAAGACAAGGGGTAGGGAGACAGTTACAACGGTGGGCCCTGTGATAGGGAAAGGGGACATGGAGACCGCCTGCACTCCTCTGAGTCAGTGTCCCTAACGCTCCTGACGTTCCCTATGCCGGTTCCGCACCGGGCGCCGATCAGGAACCTGTCGCCCTAGCACACGCTACACCAGGGGTCCTCAAAAACTTTTTAAACAGGGGGCCAGATTACGGTCCCTCGGACCGTTGGAGGGCCGGAATATAGTTTTAAAAATAATTATGAATAAATTCCTGTGCACACTGCACATATATTATTTAGAGTAATAAAACAAAAATAGGAACAAATACAATATTAAAAATGAAGTTAAATCATCAAACTTACCGATTTTTTTGGGGTTCTTCGAATATCCTACACAGTCAATTTTTTCTCTTTCTTGATATTGTTTCCTAGGGATTCAAAATTGCTATTAGTAAAATACCAACATATATACAGCGCTACAAAAACAATATACCAGCAATAAAATTGCCCACACAGAGACATACAGACTGCACTGACCATCAATGCGGCCTGATCAGTGCCCATCAATGCGGCCTGATCAGTGCCCGTCAATGCGGCCTGATCAGTGCCCGTCAATGCGGCCTCACCAGTGACCATATTGGTGGAACTCCACTTTTACCTCAGGCTCAGACTTGTGTGGTGTAAGAATCCCCAATAGGCAGCATTGGTCCCTAAAAGGCAGGTAAATGTCCCCATTAGGCAGCACAGGTCCCCAATAGGCAGGTAAATGTCCCCAATAGGCAGCACAGGTCTCCATTAGGCAGGTAAATGTCCCCATTAGGCAGCACAGGTCCCCAATAGGCAGGTAAATGTCCCCATTAGGCAGCACAGGTCCCCAATAGGCAGGTAAATGTCCCCATTAGGCAGCACAGGTCCCCATTAGGCAGGTAAATGTCCCCATTAGGCAGCACAGGTCCCCAATAGGCAGGTAAATGTCCCCATTAGGCAGCACAGGTCCCCAGTTGGCAGGTAAATGTCCCCAATAGGCAGCACAGGTCCCCAATAGGCAGGTAAATGTCCCCATTAGGCAGCACAGGTCCCCAATTGGCAGGTAAATGTTCCCAATTGGCAGCACAGGTCCCCATTAGGCAGCGCAGGTAAGTGTCCCCAATAGGCAGCACAGGTCCCCAATAGGCAGGTAAATGTCCCCAATAGGCAGGTAAATGTCCCCAATAGGCAGGTAAATGTCCCCAATAGGCAGGTAAATGTCCCCATTAGGCAGCTAAATGTCCCCATTAGGTCCCCATTAGGCAGGTAAATGTCCCCATTAGGCAGGTAAATGTCCCCATTAGGCAGGTAAATGTCCCCATTAGGCAGGTAAATGACTCCAATAGGACCCGGCGTTAAGTACTCACCTATGTCCCCCGCTGCTCTGAAGAGGCGCCCGCTCATCTCAGTCTTCTTCCTGCACAGGCACACAGGAGGCGTGATGTCATCAGGCCGCGCAGGTGGCTTGATGACAATCACGCCGTCTGTGTGCACTGTGCTGTGCTGCATACGGAGGGCTGCGTAACGCCTTTCCTTGGCGCCTCGTCCCGCCCGCGATTACAGGGCCCGCCGGCATTGAACTGCAGTGCAGTTCATGAGTTCGATGTCGGCCTGGCGGGGGGCCGGATAAAAGTCCTTGGTGGGCCGCATGTGGCCCGCGGGCCGTAGTTTGAGGACCCATGCGCTACACCTATCCCTTGCTAGGGGCTGGGCGGCGCAGGCACTGGCCCCACCGTTGTACTAATACACACTAAGGAAAAACATAAACAGGGAAACACCACTTAGCTTTACTCTGTTGCACTTGCTCCTGGCAACAGAGTCCACCACCAACATGCAGCTCTCCTCCTGAATCGCTGCCACCAAGCTCTGTCAGAGCTGCTCTCCAGCTCCTTCCTCCACCAAGGATGATTGAAATGAACACTATCACAAACACTGATTGCAACACCTGTGACTCTTTTATAGCAGAGCCAGTAATCACACCTGCATTATAATCATGTGCACTTAACTAAAGAAACTAGAGTGCAATGACGCTCACCACCACTGGGGGCAAACTTAGAACAAACGAGACCACAGTGCAATAATCCTAATGGCTACCGGGGACAAAAACCAACCTTAAGCACAGCTTAGGAAAAAAAAAAAGGTTACCTGTGCTTTTTATCAGTCCTGATCCAGCATGGATCATGACAGTACCATTCCTGAGGAAGGGACCTAAGAATTCCCGAAAGCTTGCTTTGTAACATTATTTATTTTATTTTTGTTAGCCATTAAAAGGTATCATAAATACAAGACTATTTTGTTTTTCACACTGAGAGCATTATTTTTTCAACTTCCTAACATGGCACCAAACCCCTTTTTTTCTTTTAACTAAATATATTTTTTACTTCTTTGCAGCCATGTCTGTGATTGTACTTTGCCAAAATCCGCTGTGTGTATTTATCTATGGGAGTACTGTGCCTTTAGGCTGCTGTGTGTACTCTTTTTAACCCTTCCTGTAGGGGTACTGTGTACCATTGTCTGGGTGTGAAATTTTGAATCCACTTTTTTAGGGAAATGAGGAAACTTGGTTTGTGGGTAAAATTTATTAGCTTCTGTGGGGGTAATGTGCTAAAAACATCTGTGCACTCTGTAGTCATGTCTGTATGAGTAGTGTGCCTAAAATATTATTTAACTCTACCTATGTGGCCTGGCTTAATGCTAATTAAAGGATTTAACGACTCATTCCAATAACAGAGCCTCTAAATTGTCATGAATGGCTATTTTGTCTTGCAATATCAACTGCTGACTCAATTGATAAGTGGTTAATTTGCTTGACTCCCGCTTTCCTTGGATGTGGTACACGTTTCTCAGACTGCCTTTCTGAAACAGAACTGCGATTCTCCGTTACACTTGTTTACTCTGCAACCCCACTGATGGGTGCTATGTGATTGGATGGCTCAGTGCCTCCAGTTCCTTCACATTGTGTTCCACCGGGTCACCTCTTAGGCTAAGTGCACACGTACCGGAACTCTCGCTGAAATTACCGCGAGAATTCCGGATTCCATTCCGCGGGAAAATCGCATTTTAAATTCCCGCGATTTTCCCGCGGAAAAACTAGCATTTTGCAAGCGATCTGTAGCATCGCTTGGAGAACTGATTGACAGGTTGGTCACACTCGTCAAACATAGTGTTTGACAAGTGTGACCAACTTTTTACTACTGAGGCCGCCTATGCAGCATCAGTAGTAAAAGATAAAATGTAAAAAAAATAAAAAATGGTGTTAGGCCGGTTTCACATTAGCGCATTTTCAGCGCGCGCACGGCCGGGGGTAGCTCCGCCCCCGATCCGGCGTGCCCGCCCCTTCCTTGTAGCGTCGCCTCCTAGCGGACAGCGGCGCCTGCGATCGGCGCACCCTATCTTTAGCATAGGGTGCGCCGATCGTGCGCAGGCCGTGCGCTAGTTGCGCTTTGACCTGCGCTGCGCACTTTTGACGGTGCGCCGTGCGCGCCAAAATCAAACTTTTCGGATTTTGGCGCGCACGGCGCACCGTCAAAAGTGCGCAGCGCAGGTCAAAGCGCAACTAGCGCACGGCCTGCGCACGATCGGCGCACCCTATGCTAAAGATAGGGTGCGCCGATCGCAGGCGCCGCTGTCCGCTAGGAGGCGGCGCTACAAGGAAGGGGCGGGCACGCCGGGCAGAGAGCCGGATCGGGGGCGGAGCTACCCCCGGCCGTGCGCGCGCTGAAAATGCGCTAATGTGAAACCAGCCTTATTCTTACCTTCCGACGTCCCGCGCATCCGTTCCCAGTAATCCTTTGCGAAAATGCCCGCGATGACATCCGTTCTCGCGGGATCGCGATGTCTCGCGGTAATTCGCGATGACATCGTGCGAATGACCGCGAGAACGGACGCCATCGCGGGAATTTTCGCAAAGGCTTACTGGGACCGGGACCGTGGAGAGAGGCAGGAAGGCTGCGCGGGACGCTGGAAGGTGAGAATAACAATATTTTTTATTTTAAATTCTATTTTTTTACAGGGATATGGTACCCAAAGCCCGGAGGACAGTCTCCTCTCCTCCGGACCGTGGGTACCATCCGCAAATGTTCTGCTTACTTTCCGCATGGTGTGCACAGCCACATGCGGGAAGTAAGCGAAACAATGCATTCCTATGGGTGCGGGATCGCCGCGATTCAGCAAATTAATGAGCATGCTGTGTTTTTTACCGCGAAGCGATTCCGCCGCGGTAAAAAACGCAGCATTAGCACAGCATTGCGGAATCCCATAGAATGCATGTCTGGGACTGGTGGTAGCAAGTCTTGTGGCTGACTGCCAGTTGTATCCAGAATCAAACTATGAGCGTTTTATCTGCCGCCGCTCTATTGTATGCTATTGCGCTATTGAAGATAAAAGTTTGGCTTTGTGGGTAAAATTTGTAAGCCAATTCTGTAGGGGTACTCTGCCCCATGCTATGTGGGTGAAATTTTTAACTAGACTGGTGGTAGCAGTCCTCGTAGTGGAGTGCCATCTCAATCCAAGATCATACTACCAGCTTTTTGTCAGCGTCTGCTTGTATGCTACTGGAGGCTAAAATTTGGAGCTGTAAGGGAATGAGAAAACATGTTCTGTGGGTAAAATTTTTATAAGATTCTCTTGGGTAATCTGACCCATGTTCTGTGGGTGAAGTGTATTAGTAGCTTCTGTGGGGGATATGTGGAAACATGCTCTGCAGGTGAAATTTTTTAACTGGACTGCCAGTAGCAAGCCTCTCTATGGACCGGCAGCTCAATCCAAGATCATACTAAGGGCTTTTCATCGGCGGAATTTATAAGGTACGCTACTGGAACAGACATTTTTGAGCTGTGAGGGTACTGTGCCCCAAGATCTCAGGATGAAATTGTTAACTGGACTGGCAGTAGCAAGCCTCAGTCTTTGTGAGGGCACTATTAACATTTTTATGTTATTTGTTTGCTTCCTATTTTGCCATGTCCTGCTCTTACCCCCATTATTCTAACTTTGGTAACCCCCAAGCCCTTATTTAGATCATTTTAGAGCCATTTTATGGGGTTCAGTGTCTAGGGTCAAGTTCGGGTCTCGAACCTGACTTTTTTTAAATGTCCGGCCAAATCTGCCAAACCCCAACATCTACTGGTTCGGTCATCATTAAAGGGAAGGTGCCGTGTTTTTTCATAATTTAATGTAAAAAAGAAAATAGTATATAAAGATATTGTCCCCTAAGCTTGACTCAGTGGTGTGTATGGACTTTTTTTTTTCTGTAGTAATGCAGCCACTGGGGGCTGCCATCTTACCTCTCTGGCTGCTGAACGACACTTTCCATGCTCATTTACGGCAGTCCCTGGGCATAAGAGATAATAGTCGGCTTCCGACCCTATCTGTCACGGGGGCTTAGTTCAACTAAGGCTGAAATACCCGGGGCCCCTGTGGTGTCCCTTTACTAGGGGAACCCTGTCTGACCCTCAACCCAGGGTTTTTGCTGAAGGTGCAAATGCCTGAGCCTCCGACCCTTCCTTATCTCCTGCTCAGCCCTGCACTTAACCCTCCACCCTCCACCCAGTGAGAAGTCACCACCAAAGCTCCCACACAAATAATGACAGACAGGGAGAACTTAAACTGCACTGCGCCGCACACACACAGGAATAAACAGTAATGTGAACAGGGCACAACTAAACACAAATATGGGAAGGAGAAAGGATAACGACGGATCATACGACACCAGATATGAATCTCTCTCTCTTGAACACCTCCACTCCAGACCAGAACCACTTGGTATGAAACACAAGCTATAATTGGCGACGCCCATAGGCCAGCATGACTATTTAAAGACCGTGGGTGTGACTAACCATCCAACCTGGTCTCCAGCAGGATTAACCCCCGAGAGCCTGAAGATCAGGCCGGCGCCACCGAGGCTATAGTGGCTGGAGGTGGAACTACCTCTGCCTGCCGGATGCTGTGGTGTGAACAGCGTCCGACATGACAGTACCCCGTCTTCTACGAGGGACCCCAGGGCCCTCAAGACTCCTAGGACCCGGCTTGTCCGGATGACGACGGTGAAAAGAACTGACCAGCCGATCCGCATGTATGTCTGAGGCTGGAACCCAAGACCTCTCCTCTGGACCATACCCCCGCCAGTGCACCAAATACTGAAGAGTACGGCGTACTACTCGAGAGTCCACTACCTTGGCGACCTCGAACTCTAACTCGCCATCCACCATGACTGGAGGTGGCATCGGCGTTGTGTCCACAGAGCCTACCACCTTTTTCAATAAAGCCCTGTGAAACACGTTGTGTATCTTGTACACTGCGGGAAGTTCCAACCGATAAGACACTGGGTTAATGATGGCAGAAATCCTAAAAGGCCCAATAAACCTTGGACCCAGTTTTAAAGAAGGGATTTTGAGTTTTATGTTCTTCGTAGCTAACCACACCCATTCACCCACACACAGGTCCGGACCTGGCACGCGTCTACTGTCAGCCACCCGTTTGTACCTGGCACTCATGCTCAACAAACGCTGTTTCACCCGCCTCCAGACTGATGACAATTGGGCTCCTAGCTGATCCTCCTCCGGGACACCCCCGGAGTCACCCTGACGTAAGGTACAAAACTGAGGATGTTGACCGTACACACAAAAGAATGGAGACTCTCCTGATGACTCTTGGCGGTGATTATTTAATGCGAATTCGGCCAGAGGAAGGAAAGTAGACCACTCCTCCTGGTTGTCGGACACAAAGCATCGTAAATACTGTTCTAGATTTTGGTTCATGCGCTCAGTTTGTCCATTAGACTGTGGATGAAACGCCGATGAATGTGACAACTTGATCCCCAACCTTGAGCAAAAAGCTTTCCAAAACCTCGCCACAAATTGCGTACCCCTATCAGATACTATGTCAGACGGTACTCCGTGGAGTCTGACCACCTCCTTCACAAATACCTGAGCCAACGTCTTAGCATTGGGCAAAGAGGACAACGCCACAAAATGCGCCATCTTTGAAAAACGGTCAACCACCACCAGGATGACCGTGTTCCCTGCCGAGGCTGGCAAGTCAGTGATAAAATCCATGGAGATTTCTGTCCATGGCCTATTGGGTACCCCCAGAGGCTGTAGCGTGCCAGCAGGACGGGTTCGGGGTGACTTAGCCCTAGCGCACGTGATGCAAGCTGCCACGTACGAGACCACGTCCTGCCGGATTTTGGGCCACCAGAAACGACGCGATACCAGCTCTAAGGTGCCCTTCACCCCTGGGTGACCAGCCAGTACCGAATCGTGGTGTTCCTTCAACACTTTAGGCCGAAGATGCAGGGGTACAAATGATTTGTTGGCGGGAAGTCCTGGTGGTACCTCCTCTTGGGCCTCGGCAATCACCGCCTCTACCTCAGTCGTGAGAGCCGAGACCACTACCCCTTTCTGGAGGATGGGTACCGGCTCTTCCCGAGGTTCTCCCCCCGGAAAACACCTAGACAAAGCATCCGCCTTGGTGTTTTTAGCCCCGGGACGGTACGTCACAAGAAAATTGAAACGAGTAAAAAACAATGCCCAGCGAGCCTGCCTAGGAGACAGACGCTTGGCCGACTCCAGGTAGAGCAGATTCTTATGGTCGGTGATAACTGTGACCTGGTGAGCCGCCCCCTCCAAGAAGTGTCGCCATTCCTCAAAAGCCAGTTTGATGGCCAACAACTCCCTGTTGCCGATATCATAATTCCGTTCGGCCGGCGACAACTTCTTGGAGAAGTAGGCGCATGGATGCATCTCGCTCAAGGACGAGCCTTGAGACAGTACTGCCCCCACTCCCACCTCCGACGCATCAACCTCTACCACAAAAGGTTTAGACACGTCTGGTTGCACCAGAATGGGGGCTGAAGCAAAACTATTCTTCAGACGCTCAAATGCACGTATAGCCACCTCAGGCCAGATCGGCACCCTTTTTTGTCATGTCCGTGAGCGGTTTGGCGACAGTCGAAAAGTGTTTTATAAATTTCCTATAATAATTCGCAAACCCAAGGAACCGCTGGAGTGCTTTCAGACTCTCCGGCCTCTCCCATTGCAACACCGCTTGCACCTTAGCGGTGTCCATTTTAAAACCAGCTGCGGACACAATATATCCCAAAAAGGGCAACTCCTGGACAAAAAATAAACATTTTTCCAGCTTAGCATAGAGCTGGTTCTCCCGGAGCAACTGTAACACCTGCCTAACATGCTGCAAATGAGTGTCCCGATCGCTAGAATAAATGAGGATATCATCCAGGTATACAATCACAAATCTCCCCAGGACATGAGCAAAGACATCATTAATAAAATGTTGGAAAACGGCAGGCGCGGTGGTCAACCCAAACGGCATAACCAGACTCTCAAAATGACCCTCAGGAGTGTTAAACGCCGTCTTCCACTCATCCCCCTGACGGACCCTTATGAGGTTATACGCCCCCCTGAGGTCCAGCTTGGAAAACCATTTTGCCCCCGCTACCTGGTTGAACAAATCCGGGATCAACGGCATTGGGTAGGGATCACGGATAGTAATCTGGTTTAACTCTCGGAAATCCAGACACGGGCGTAACCCCCCATCTTTCTTCTTAATGAAGAAAAACCCCGCGGCTACAGGCGAGGACGAAGGCCGGATGTGACCTTTGCTCAGACTCTCCGCGATGTAGTCTTTCAGAGCTTGTCTCTCAGGACCAGAAATATTAAACATCCTGGCCTTAGGTAATTTGGCCCCGGGTTTTAACCTAATAGCACAGTCATAGGCTCTATGTGGAGGCAGTTCTGAGCAACCTTTCTCAGAGAAAACATCCGCGAAATCCTGCAAAGCCTCCGGCAGGCTGGGCGTCACGGCGGACACACATGTGGCCAAGCAATTGTCTTGGCAGAAACCACTCCATTGTACTATGTCCTGAGTTTACCAATCAATTACCGGGTTGTGCCTGGACAGCCATGGAAAACCCAGGACCATTTGAGCTGGGAGATTACGGAGGACCCTACATGTAACCGACTCAGAATGTAGGACCCCAATGTGGAGTTTCACCTCTGCCACAAACTCAGTAATCTCCCCTTGAGGGAGGGGAACAGCATTAATGGTCACCACCTGTATGGGGTGAGGAAGTTTTTCAATCTTAAACCCGGCGGTGTGTGCAAACTCCTCGTCTATGAGATTAGTGGCGGAACCGCTATCCACAAACACTGATATAGGTAGCTCTCTGCCGGCGACAATAACCTTGGCAGGGAGCATACATTGAGATACCATCATGGAGGATATGCATACGCTCAGTTGGGTCTCCTCCATACCCTCTGAGCTTAACAGTTTTCCGCCGGTTTGACCCTCTTAGGTAGTACCGGGCAAACGTTAACATAATGACCTCCTTTACCACAGTAGAAACATGCTCCGGACTTCCGGACTCCCGGAGCGCGAGGCTGAACCTGTGCCACGCCAGCAATCTGCATAGGTTCAGGGGACTCATCTACTTCAACCACACCTGCACCTCTGTTTTCCCCCAGAGGTAGCGTCTCCTGTGCCCCCTGACGAAAACGGCGATCAATACGTATCACCAAACTCATGGCAGACTCCAATGATGCCGGAGTCTCATACATCAGGAGGGCTTGTTTCACCCTCCCTGATACCCCATGAATAAACTGGCTCCGCAGTGCTGGGTCATTCCACTGTGTGTCTACAGCCCAGCGGCGAAATTCCGAACAATAGTCTTCTGCCAAGCGCTCCCCCTGGCGGAGGGCGCGGATTTTAGATTCCGCTAGAGCCAGTCGGTCAGGGTCATCGTAAATGAGCCCGAGGGCAGAAAAAACATTATCGACCGAATGAAATGTAGCAGAGTCAGGTGGTAAGGAAAATGCCCATGCTTGGGGGTCACCACTCAGTAATGACAACACCAGCCCTACTCGCTGGGCCTCATTACCTGAGGATATTGGCCGCATGCGGAAGTATAATTTGCAGGCCTCCCGAAATACGACAAATTTGCTGCGATCGCCTGAAAATCGTTCTGGCAGCGGAAACTTCGGCTCTGCAGCGATACCTGCAGATGCCGTTTGCACCTTTGCTACTACCATGCCCTGCTGCTGAACTGCCCCATTCAACTCAGAGACCTGTATGGACAGCGCCGCCAACTGGCGGGTTATGGAATCTAATGGATCCATGGACTCCTGAAAAAATGTGGGCCAATTATAATGTCACGGGGGCTTACTTCAACTAAGGCTGAAATACCCGGGGCCCCTGTGGTGTCCCTTTACTAGGGGAAACCCTGTCTGACCCTCAACCCAGGGTTTTTGCTGAAGGTGCAAATGCCTGAGCCTCCGACCTTTCCTTATCTCCTGCTCAGCCCTGCACTTAACCCTCCACCCTCCACCCAGTGAGAAGTCACCACCAAAGCTCCCACACAAATAATGACAGACAGGGAGAACTTAAACTGCACTGCGCCGCACACACACAGGAATAAACAGTAATGTGAACAGGGCACAACTAAACACAAATATGGGAAGGAGAAAGGATAACGACGGATCATACGACACCAGATATGAATCTCTCTCTCTCTCTTGAACACCTCCACTCCAGACCGGAACCACTTGGTATGAAACACAAGCTATAATCGGCGACGCCCATAGGCCAGCATGACTATTTAAAGACCGTGGGCGTGACTAACCATCCAACCTGGTCTCCAGCAGGATTAACCCCCGAGAGCCTGAAGATCAGGCCGGCGCCACTGAGGCTATAGTGGCTGGAGGTGGAACTACCTCTGCCTGCCGGATGCTGTGGTGTGAACAGTGTCCGACATGACACGTCCATTGCAGTTATCGCGATAACTTGGCTTATCGCGAGAGCGGCCGTGCACATGACCGGGCTTTATCTCTGGTCACACTAGGCTAGTTCTCACGGTCAGCTGACCATGAGAGCTAGAGTGTAAGTGATCGCCGGAGACATCTCCGGTGGTCACCTAGCTCTGCTATATCTGGATGTCATGCATCCAGATGTAGCAGGAATCGTCGTGGGACACTCGTATATGGACTACGTTGGATCAGGGAGTCTACGGTTGGGTTTTTTTTTTTTTTTTTCAGGAGATCGATGACTTTGCTTGGATTAGAAGTATAATAAAATGGCAAAACTGTGTGTTTTATTTCATTAAAATACTTTTTTCTGACTGTCTTTTTTTTAACCCTTTCATACTATAGGGTTAATAATGGAGAGGCGACTTATTGACGCCTCTCCATTATTAACCGGGCTTAATGTCACCTTACAATCAAAGGTGACATTAACCCCTTATTACCCCATATCCCACCGCTACACAAGAGTGGTAAGAGAGGCTAAGCGCCGGAATTGGCGCATCTTACAGATGCGCTATTTCTGGGGCGACTGCGGGCTGATATTTGTATCTGGGAGGGGCCAATATCCATGGCCCCTTCCTAGGCTATGAATATCAGCCCGCAGCTGTCTGCATAGCCTTTCAGGCTATTAATTATAGGGGGACGCCATGTAATTTTTTTATTTTTTCTTTGGGGCCCCCCCTATTTTAATAGCCAGGATAGGCTACGCAGACAGTTGCAAGCTGATATTCATAGCCTGGGAAGATACATGGGTATTACTCCCTTCCCAGGCTATAAATATCGTCACCTGGCCGTCGACTTTCCCACTCTAGACTTGAAAATTGTGCGGGAGCCCACACAATTTTTTTCCACTTTTTTTTTTTAATTAAACCTATTGGGTTTAAGGCCGGGGCCACACTTGCGAGAAACTCGCACAAGTCTCGCATCTTAATACCCGGCACTACCGCCGGCACTCGGGACTGGAGTGTGCGGCTGCATGTATTTCTATGCTGTCGCACGCTCCGCTCCAGAGTGCCGGCGGCAGTGCCCGGTATTGAGGTGCAAGACTCATGCGAGTTTCTCGTAAAGTGTGACCCCGGCCTAACACAGATTTTTTTCTATCTATAGATATATCTATCCATTATCTATCTATCTATCTATCTGTAATGGAGTGTGGGTTAGACGAATATTAATGAGGAAGTTGGACCAGAAATTACATCACAATTTTTTTTTTTTGCTGTTAAATAATAGATCTTTATTTAGCTTACAAAAAAAAGCAAATCCGCATGTAAAAACCGCATCAAAAACGCAGGTGACCTGCCAGTGACCTCAGGTACAGATTTGGTGCAGATTTTACCTGCGTCAAATCCTGAGCAAATACTGATGCAATACTGACCGTGGAAACATACCCTAAGACACTGGTAGTACTAAATCATTACAAGTTGTTGGGATAGAGAAATCATATTGTACAAATGCCTTGGTGATAGGAGACACTCACTATTAAATAAGAAATCTTTGTTTTAGGCACAAGCTATTCATAAGTTCTCAGTATTATGCTATGATGCAATAATATTATTATTTTCTATAAATATAAAGCTGAATGTGTGTATGTATCAAGCCACCCAGTCCACATATCCCCGCCCACTGGCGGCTGGAGAGTGGGGTTGCAAAGGGAAAGTGCGGGTGGAGAGTGGAGCTGCGAGGGAGAAAGCGGGACACGGATGGAGAGCAGGGCTGAGGAGGGATAGAGCAGGATGGCGCGTGGAGAGCGAGGCTGTGGAAGGAGAGCGGGACACGGATGGAGAGCGGGGCTGCGGAGGGATAGAGCTGAACGGCGCATGGAGAGCGGGGCTGTGGAGGGAGAGAGAGAGCATGATAGCAGGGGGAGAGTGGGGCTCTTAAGGGAGAGAGTGGTACGCGGGTGGAAAGCTGGGCTGCTGAGTGGAGACTGGGGCTGCGGAGAGACATAGCAGGATGGACAGTGGAGAGAGCAGGACAGACAGTGGAGTCGGGCTGCTGAGGGAGAGAATGAGGGACAGCAATTAGAGAGTGGGGCTTTGGAAAGAGAGAGTGTGATGGTGGATGGAGAGCGGGGCTGCGTAGCGAAAGCGGGACAACTGAGGGAGTGAGCGGACGGTCAGTGGAGACGGGCTGCGGAGGGAGAGACCGGGACAGTAGATGGAGAGTGGGGTTGCTGAGGGAGAATGCTCGTCGGCGGGTGTAGAGCTGGGCTTCAGAGGGAGAGAGCAGGACGGCGAGTGGAAAGCGGGGCTGCGGAGAGAGTAAGCAGGACGGCAGTTAGTTACTATGCCCGTGCGATGCTGGGCTCTTCAGCTAGTTATTATTATTATTTAATGACCTTCGGCTAGATCTCGAGCAATCACAACTTAATGGTTGAACGATATGTCTTGTGCAAGTCTAGATAGGTCCACCAGTGTCTTCACCGCCATAATATTGGTTGTATCAAGCGATTGGGTTGCTGGTTTTCCTCTTCACCTTGTTCCTTCTATTCTTCCGACCATGATGTCCTTCTTCAGAAATTGCTCTCTTCATTTAATGTGTCCAAAGTAGGCAAGTCTTAGTTTGGTGATCCTTGCTTCGAGTGACATGTATGGCTTGATTTGTTCCAAAATTGATTTTTTTTTTGTTCTTCCCATCTATGGTATTAATAACAACTTTCTCCAGCACCACATTTCAAAGACATGAATTCTTCTGTCTTGTTTTTTTTATAGTCCAGGTTTTGTATCCGTATGTTACTAGAGAAGAGACCAAACTATGTACAAGCCGTGTCTTCATTTCTTGCCCAGTGATTTCATTGTTGATTTTGCCCATAACTATTCTCCTATTGTTTTCCACTGTCGTTCCTGCATTTTAAGTGATCCTTGATCCGAGTTAGTTGAAGGACTCCTTTACAACTTCCAGCTCATCGCTGTCCATCTCAAATGTGTCCTTGTCGTACCTGGCAGTAGTCAATATTTTTGTCCTTATATTGAACATCTACTGATGTTATGTTCCATTATTGATTTTTATGAGCGTTTTTCATGTCTCAAGTTACAATAAAAAGGTGTACTCAATAGTATTATACTGTGCAATTTGCCTCTTCACAGAGGAAGAGGACAAGAACTATGGTGCCATCTACTAGAAGTAGCAATTCTAAAAGTTAATATCAATCCTTTAATGATCATGACTTTTAGAATTGCTGCTTCCAGTACGTGGCACCAGTGTTTTAGTCCCCTTCCTCTCGGAAGAGGGAGTTTTCATATTAAATTTCCCAGAGTAGTTCTCTATGTCCTATAATTCTCCTTAAACTCCTGGGTTCATATACCAGCAAGAACAATATCTGCAAGGAGTTTGTATGTTCTCCCCATGTTTGCGTAGGTTTCCTCCCGGGTACTCCGGTTTCCTCCCACATTCCAGAAAGACATACTGATAGGGAATTTAGATTGTGAGCCCCATCGGGGATAGTGCCAATAATGTCTGTAAAGCGCTGTGGAATTAATGGTGCTATATAAATGAGTAAAATAAATAAATAAAAAATGTCAGGCATGTCACTCTGCCCAAGGAGAAATGTTACCCCTTAGATCAGGGGTGGGAACCTTTTTTTCTGCCATTTGGATATTTATACCATCAGTCGGGGGCCGTAAAAAATGATCAACTTGACATCTATTCTGCTTTATTTGGTCAAATATTTGATTAACTCACCCCTAATATTATGGCTGGAACTTTTTCTCTTTGATGCGATGTTGAAGATGTTGTTGCTCGCAACTGCTTTTTCAGATTTGCGTTGGTTTGGATCACAGTCGACTATTTGCAATTAATTTTGAAAAGAACTCGCAGCAATACATTCTGAACACAGATGTATATTACACTACATCCGCTCCCATTGGATATTCCTCACTGCTCATGTAGTGTTTATAGAACTATACAGTGGGGAAAAAGTATTTAGTCAGCCACCAATTGTGCAAGCTCTTCCACTTAAAAAGATGAGAGAGGCCTGTAATTGACATCATAGGTAGACCACAACTATGAGAGTCAAAATGAAAAAACAAATCCAGAAAATCACCTTGTCTGATTTGGCAAGATTTATTTTTTAACTTATGGTGGAAAATAAGTATTTGGGCATTAGCAGAAGTTTATCTCATTTTGTTATATATCCTTTGTTGGCAATGACAGAGGTCAAACGGTTTCTGTAAGTCTTCACAAGGTTGGCACACACTGTTGGTGGTATGTTGGCTCATTCCTCCATGCAGATCTCCTCTAGAGCACTGATGTTTTGGGCCTGTCGCTGGGCAACACAGATTTTCAAATCCCTCCAAAGGTTTTCTATGGGATTGAGATCTGGAGACTGGCTAGGCCACTCCAGGACCTTCATATACTTCTTACGAAGCTACTCCTTCATTCCCCTGGCGGTGTGATTGGGGTCTTCATGCTGAAAGACGCATTCATGTTTCATCTTCAATGCCCTTGCTGATGGAAGGAGGTTTGCACTCAAAATCTCACGATACATGGCCCCATTCATTCTTTCATGTACACGGATCAGTCGTCCTGGTCCCTTTGCAGAGAAAAGCCCCAAAGCATGATGTTGCCACCCCCATGCTTCACAGTAGGTTTGGTGTTCTTTGGATGCAACTCAGCATGCTATCTCCTTCAAACATGACGAGTTTTGTTTCTACCAAACAGTTCTACTTTGGTTTCAACAGACCATATGACATTCTCCCTATACTCTTCTGGATAATCCAAATGCTCTCTAGCAAACTTCAGACGGGCCCGGACATGTACTGGCTTAAGCAGGGGGAAACGTCTGGCACTACAGGATCTGGGATTTTTGCTAATCGTTCTTGTGATCATTTTGACCCCACGGGGTGAGGTGTTGCGTGAGCCCCAGATCGAGGGAAATTATCAGTGGTCTTGTATGTCTTCCATTTTCTTATTGCTCCCACGGTTGATTTCATCACACCAAGCTGCTTGCCTATTTCGGATTTAGTTTTCCGAGCCTGGTGCAGGGCTACAATTTTGTTTCTAGTGTCCTTCAACGGCTCTTTGCTCTTCACCATAGTGGAATTTGGAGTCTGACTGTTTCAGGTTGTGGACAGGTGACTTTTATACTGATAACAAGTTCAAACAGGTGCCATTACTACAGGTAATGAGTGGAGGACAGAGGAGCCGCTTAAAGAAAAAGTTATAGGATTGTGACAGCCAGAAATCTTGCATGTTTTTAGGTGACCAAATACTTACGGTATTTCCACCATAATTTGAAAAATAAAACTTGCCAAATCAGACAAGGTGATTTTCTGGATTTGTTTTCTCATTTTGACTCTCATAGTTCTGTTCTACCTATGATGTCAATTACAGGCCTCTCTCATCTTTTTAAGTGGGAGAACTTGCACAATTGGTGGCTGACTAAATACTATTTTTCCCCACTGTACATCACATAAGAGACACTAAGGGTCCCGTTTCACATAGCGACGCACCAGTGATCCTGACAACGATACAACCTGGTAGGGATCGCTGGTGCGTCACTACATGGTTGCTAGTAAGCTGCCAAACAGGAAGATCTCTTCAATGACGCACCAGCGATCCCGACAACGTTTTTGACCTGGTAAGGATCGCTGGTGCGTTGTCACAGCGCAGCTATTCTGAACGATTCCAGCCTGCGTCCCTAAGTTCTGCGTCGCCAACGAGGTCGCTCGTTGGCGTCAAACACAGCAATGCGAGCTGGCCAGCAGGACACCAACGATCAAAAAATGGCCTAGGACTTTCGAGCACGATCAGCGATATCCAGCGGGGGGGCCGGTCGCCGCTATGTGTCACATGTAGCGAGAACGCTGTTGCGTCACAAAATCGGTGACGCATCAGCGATCTCACTATGTGAGACTGGGCCTTAAGACTGCTGTATATACAGGTGCATCTCACAAAATTACAATATCTAGAATATCATCAAAAAGTTAATTTATTTCAGTTCTTCAATACAAAAAAGTGAAACTCATCTATTATATAGTCATTACAGACAGAGTGATGTATTTCAAGTGTTTATTTCTGTTAATGAAAATCAGTGAAAACCCAAAAGTCATTATTTCAGTCAATTAGAATACTTTATAACACCAGCTTGAAAAAAATGATTTTAAAATCCAAAATGTTGGCCTACTGAAATGTATGTTCAGTAAATGCACTCAATACTTGGTTGGGGCTCCTTTGTCATAAATTACTGCTTCAATGTGGCGTGGCATGGAGGCGATCAGTCTGTGGCACTGCTGAGGTGTTATGGAAGCCCAGGTTGCTTTGATAGCAGCCTTCTGCCTGTCTGTATCGTTGGGTCTGGTGTCTCATCTTCTTTTTGACAATATGCCATAGAATCTCTATGGGGTTAAGGTCAGACGAGTTTGCTGGCCAATCAAGCACAGAGATACTGTTGTTTGTAAACCACTAATTTGTACTTTTAGCAGTGTGGACAGGTGCCAAGTCCTGCTGGAGAATGAAATTTCCATCTACAAAAAGCTTGTCGGCAGAGGGAAGCATGAAGAGCTCTAAAATTTCTTGGTAGACGGCTGCGCTGACTTTGGTCTTGATAAAATACAGTGGACCTACACCAGCAGATGACATGGCTCGCCAAACCATCACTGATTGTGGAAACCTCATACTAGACCTCAAGCAGCTTGGATTGTGTGGCTCTCCACTCTTCCTCCAGACTCTGGGACCTCGATTTCCAAGGTCTAGTGTGAAGTATCCACAATCAGTGATTGTTTCAGGAGCCATGTCATCTGCAGGTGTAGGTTCACTCTGTTTTATCAAGATTAGCAAACCACTTGCGGACCTCAAAAAAAAGGATAATTTTTTTACTTCTTGTTCAGAGGTCCTTACTTCACATTCAAAATAATACACCTGTTTTGTCTCCATAATTAAATGTATAGTTTTTTTCATCAACCATCCAAAAATTACAGCTTCTTTATTTACCGAAGTGTATACCCTCCCAAACAGTGATAATTGTTGCACCCTACTGTGGAAAAATGCAATGGCTTCTTTTGTTTGTATTGCCTGTCTATAAACAACAGTGCATGCATCTGCCTCCCTCAGAATGAAACTATTTTGACACTGCATTTTAGGTAGCCTACAAAGTCTGGTGGTACTGAAGGTTGTTAAATCTTTTGTTAGTTACCTCTGGTTACCATCCGTTTTTTTGCTGGCCAGATAGGTTGAAGTAATTTGGGCATTAAAAAGGCTGTATTTGCATTATAGAGCTCAAAATGTGTTCAATTGACTGCAAGAGGAATTTTGAATTCTATGAATATTTTCCAGGCAATTTTATGCTTTTTATTTGCATAAATTTATTCACTGCAAATCAAAGATTTTGAGAAAATTCAGCAAAGCTGGCAAATTCGGATTTCAGATGATGGAAGCAGTTTTCACTTGGAAACCATTTTTAGTGACCACACATTCATTACTCTATTGGTAGTAACATCTACATGTTAAATCTTCTCATATGATTCCGCCTTATTATCAATAGTAATTCTTTGATGTTATGTTTTTCCCTACAACATTAGATCCTTTCATTGGAAATCTTCTGTGCAAGAGAATTTTTCTGATTGACCCATCAAGGATGGATAGGGACAGGGACAAGATGGCGGAGAGGATATTACACCTCACCCTAGAGATCCTCTTCCGGCTTACTGAAGAGGTGAACGATTCTAATGATGTCACATTACATAATTCTTACTGTAGTGAGATGTATTAATGTGTCTCTCCATAATCAGGATTACACAGTGGTGAAGAAGACCTCTAGTGAACACTCTCACGGCCTAATTACAGGGCCTCCACCTCACCCCCTGATAGATGAGGACATCAATGAACAGAAGATCCTAGAACTCACCTACAAGATGATTGAGCTGCTGACTGGAGAGGTGACACTGCTGGGAATGCTGGGACATTATACAGTAACGCTATGGAGGGATCGGGGGATGACGGAATCATTGTATGTGTCAGGTTCATATAAGGTGTCAGGATGTCGCTGTCTATTTCTCCATGGAGGAGTGGGAGTATTTAGAAGAACATAAAGATCTGTACAAGGACGTCATGATGGAGGTTCCCCAGCCCCTCACATCACCAGGTAATAGACAGGACTAAATACACATGGCCTATAATTATCTGTATGTAAGGAATGAATTCAGTCCCTGTATGTGTTTCCTCCAGTTCTATCCAGTAAGAGGACAACACCAGAGAGATGTCCCCGTCCTCTTCTTCTACACGACTGTAAACAAGAAATCAGCAGACATCAGGATCATCAGGTAGATGGAGAGAAGGTGTCATGAGACCTCCCCTATGAAGTGTAGACGGCTGTGAAGGTCTTGTGCTCAGTCTTGATTTATCCACCAGTATTATATGTTTTATACTTGTGTAATGAGAACGGTGGAGATGGCAGGATTAGAGCTGATCATAGATGTGGCTTCTCCATCTGTCTGTGACTTTTAACAATATTTGTTTCAGGGTAAAGATCTGCCCCATATTAATACTACAGAGACATATGTCAGAAGTTATGAGCAGTGTAAAGAGGAGATTCCTACAGATGATGACTCAGGTGAGTAGTAACCACTAAATGTCGAGAATTCACAGATTTTGCATCCACATAGAAGCCATTTTATTCTCAATACTTTGTCTAAAACCCAGCTGCACTGAGGAGCACAAGGGTAACAATGTTTTGATCTTTTGACTTTCAGGCTCCATACCTCACCATCTACTACTGCTTTGAAAATAAGACTACCATCATTTTATAGACAATCAACTTGGCTATCTCATACATAAATTTGACTTTAGCATATGATTAGTTATGCAGACTCTTGTCATGTCACTGTTTTGCTCCTGTTTCGGAAAAATCTTTTTCTTCCTGTATACTACAAAATACAGCCTGTTCTCACATTCCCTAATAGCTTAGTGTGTTATTAGGCTGATTCTCAAAGCAAAGCTTTTCCAAGAAAATAGAAGCAGCATCATCTAGCTCCTCACGCAAGTGCCGTGACAGTTGGAAGAATACGAAATTAAGTCCTTCCATCCATTCAAAAGTCCTAAGAGGTGGACGTCCAGCCAAAATATCGGAGTCAACAAGTCGGTGTCAACAAGTCGACGTCCAGGCGTAACAAACATGGCACTGGAGGTGACTCATGTGCTTCGTAATAGTGAGATCACAGACATCACAGCATGTTACACGCATCTGGAATGGTGACTCAAAAAAAGGTGAAGAAGCCTCAACTCCAATATCGTCATAAGAAGCGTTAGCTTTAGTTTGCAAAAGGTACAAAAAATGGACAGTAGAACATTAAAAACGGGTGATTTGGAGTGATGAGACAGAAGTCAGTAGACTAGCCTCTGATAGATGCAAGTGGGTCTGGAAGAAATAAAGGAAAAAGGGATTAATGGATCGAGAAGTTGAAGGAACTGTCAAGTCCGGTGAAGGAAACCTGATGATGTGGGGTTGTTTCACATCCAAAGGGGTTGGATACTCGACCAGCATCAATTGTGGGTTGTAATGCTGAGCTATATGTGAGTATCCTACAAGACGAGTTACTTCGTACACTCGAGTACTAATGTTATGAAAAGAATGACATAGTGTTCCAGCAGGACAACGACCCAAAGCATACGTCGAAATTGGCAAAGAAATAAATCAATGACAAAGAAGTAAAAATGCTGGTTTGGCCCACACACTCCCCAGTCCTCAACCCAATTGAAGAAGAAAATTGTATACATACTCAAGTGAGTTGACCTGCATGCACTAACTTTGGCAACGTGTACCCGCAATTTATATCGTGGGTTCAATTACTGTATGCACATCCGTTGGCTAGAATTATGGTGAATGGGGTACTGTCTCATACAATCGAATTGCATAGGGGAACGAGGCAGGGGTGTCCAGTCTCCCCTCTTTTGTTTGCTCTAGCTGTGGAACCGCTAGCCGCAAAAACACGACAGTCTACAAAGGTCTCGGGTCTTAAATACAGTATAGTAAAGGAAAAAATAGCGCTTTATGCGGACGATATTTTGTTATTCTTAAGTGATTCCTAAACATCTTTGAGAAGCACTATACAGCTCATTGAGGGGTTTGGATCTCTGTCGGGGCTGGTGATCAACTGGAGTAAATCAAACTTGTTTTATATACTGTAGATGAAACAGTTGATGAAATGGACAGTGGTGTAGAAGTGGGCTGACTTAAAGTAGTGAAACAATTCAAATATCTTGGGATATGGATATCATTGCCGATCACTGATTATCTGCATAATAATTTGACTCTCATTTTGGGGACCCTTAAGGCAAACGTAGGAGCCTGGAATAAATGGCACCTGTCGGTAGTGGGCCGAGTCAACCTTATTAAAATGATTCTGATGCCCAAAATATTGTATGTCCTACATAATGCGCCTGTGCGCATACCTCAGGGGAAACTTAAACAAATACATTATCTGTTTAGAAACCAGGTTTGGGGATGCAGTATCCCCGGATTAAACTGGAGTTCCTTCAGCGTCTCAAGGATGATGGGGGACTGGCTCTGCTTAATCCCAGAATATATTTAATTGCAGCCCAGTGCCAACATTTAAGGGGATGGGCGCATGAGGCGACCTCCAGCACGGTACAACTTATTCTGGAAAAACTGACAAATAGATGTCCTGTGGTTAAAAGCGTAGAGGATGGCTCTCTGAGGACACTTGAGAAAACATACCCTACACTGTCTCTGGTACATAAAGTATGGGGGAAGGTTAACCTCTTTACTCCCAAGGGTGGTTTGCATGTTAATGCCCGGGCGAATTTTTACAATTCTGACCAGTGTCCCTTTATGAGGTAATAACTCTGGAACGCTTCCATGGATCCTGGTGATTCTGACATTGTTTTCTCGGGACATATTGTACTTCATGATAGTGGTACAATTTCATTGATATAACCTGCGTTTGTTAAAAAAATGGAAATTTGGCGAAAATTTTGAAAATTTTGCAATTTTCCAACTTTGAATTTTTATGCCCTTAAATCACAGAGATAAGGCACACAAAAAACTTAATAAACAACATTTCCCATATGTTTAGTTTACATCAGCACAATTTTGGAACAAATTTTTTTTTTTTTTTTTGTTAGGAAGTTATAAGGGTTAAAAGTTGACCAGTGATTTCTCATTTTTACAACACCATTTTATTTTTACGGACCACATCACATTTGAAGTCACTCTGAGGGGTCTATATTAATAGAAAATACCCAAAAGTGACACCATTCTAAAAACTGCACTCGTCAAGGTGCTCAAAACTACATTCAAGAAGTTTGTTAACCCTTCAGGTGCTTTACAGGAATTTTTTTAATGTTTAAAAAAAATTAGCATTTAACTTTTTTTCACAAAAAAATTGATTCAGGTCCAATTTTTTTTATTTTACCAAGGGTAACAGGAGAAATTGGACTTCAAAAGTTATTGTGCAATTTGTCCTGAGTACGCTGATACCTGATATGTGGGGGAGAACCACTGTTTTGGCGCATGGCAGAGCTCGGAAGGGAACGAGCGCTGTTTGACTTTTTTAACGCAATTTTGGCTGGACTTGAGATTGGGCGCCATGTCACGTTTGGAGAGCTCCTGATGTGCCTAAACAGTGGAAACTCCCCACAAGTGACCCCATTTTGGAACCTAGACCCCCCCCAAGGAACTTATCTAGATATGTGGTGAGAGCTTTAAACCCCTAAGGGCTTCACAGAAGTTTATAACGTACAGCCGTACAATTAAAAAATCATATTTTTTCCACAAAAATGATCTTTTCACCCCCAATTTTTATTTTTCCCAAGGGAAACAGGACCCCAAACGTTATTGTGCAATTTGTCCTGAGTACGCTGATACCCCATATGTGGGGGTAAACGACTATTTGGGCGCATGGCAGAGCTCAGAAGGAAAGCAGCGCCATTTGACTTTTTTGGCTGGAATTGAGATCGGACGCCATGTTGCATTTGGAGAGCCCCTGATGTGCCTAAGCAGTGGAAACCCCACACAAATGACATCATTTTGGAAACTAGACCCCCAAGGAACTTATCTAGATGAGTGGTGAGAAATAAAAAAATTATAGTTTTTAAACAAACATGACCTTTTAAACCCCAATTTTTTTCATTTTCCCAAGGGTAACAGGAGAAATTGGACCCCAAAAGTTGTTGTCCAATTTGTCCTGAGTGCGCTGGTACCCCATATGTAGGGATAAACCACTGTTTGGGCGCATGGCAGAGCTTGGAAGGGAAGGAGCACCGTTTGACTTTTTCAATGCAGAATTGGCTGGAGTTGAGATCAGATGCCATGTTGTGTTTGGAGAGCACCTGATGTACCCAAACAGTGGGAAACCCCCCCCCCCAATTCTAACTCCAACCCTAACCCCAACACACCCCTAATCCTAATCTCAGCCCTAGCCCTAACTCTAACCCTAAGCCTAATGGGAAAATGGAAATAAATACCTTTTTTTTTTAATTTTATTATTTTTCCCTAACTAAGGGGGTGATAACGGGGGGTTTGATTTACTATTTATGGCGGGTTTTTATGTTTGGCAGCTGTCATACGCTAAAAGATACTTTTTATTGTAAAATAGTTTTTGCATCACCACATTTTGAGAGCTATAATTTTTCCATATTTTGACCCACAGAGTCATGTGAGGTCTTATTTTTTGCGGGACGAGTTGATGTTTTTATTGTTACCATTTTCGGGCATGTGACATTTTTTGATCGCTTTTTGTTCAGATTTTTGGAACGCAGAATGAACAAAAACCAGCATTTCATAATTTTTTTTTTACTTTATTACATTGTGCCAGGGTGGACATCATTATCTAGTGTCAGATCGCTGATCTGACACCTTGTACAGCAGTGTGGGAGAGAGAGTTGGGCCCATTAGAGGATGACACATGGGACTCCGCCCTGGAGTGGATACCGAGACTGTCGCTGAGTGAGCCGAGTAGGCTGTCTCAGCTTTATATAATGCACAGAGTTTATAAGTCCCCGTACGTACTATTTAAGGCGGGCCTAAGACCTAATTCTGAATGTCCCCGGTGCAGGAACGACTGTGCAGGTACATACCATATGATGTGGACTTGCCCAAGACTGGCCTCTTTCTGTATAGTAGTCCTGAGACGTATAGAAGGGGCATATAGTTGTGTGACTCCAAGGGAGCCGGTGGTATGTCTGTTGGAATATGTGGAGGAGATAGCGGTTGATAATGCATTGAAGGAGGCAATTGCCAGACTACTTTATATAGCCTTGAAGATGATTGCTAGATGCTGGATAAGAGAGGAGCCGCCGTCTAGGGGAGAATAACTCAAATACGCGAAACATGTCATTAAATTGGAGAAGGGAGTCTATAGGAAAGGGAGGAAATCTGCCCTATATGAAAAATGGTGGACACCATGATTGAAGTATGGATAGGGAGGTGGAAACTGTGGGGAAAGGTCCTGGGATATTGTCTGCAGGAGTACTGTACTGAAATAAATGTTCATTCTGTAATGTTGGGAAACGCTAGAATGTTAATATGAGCTGTCTAAAGGGGGGTTGGGGGATGGGTGTTGTTCTTGGTTAATCAGGTTGTTCTCTTGAAACTGAATGTACAATTGTGGCCAAAAGTATTGACACCCCTGCAATTTTGTCAGATAATACTCAGTTTCTTCCTGAAAATGATTGCAAACACAAATTCTTTGGTATTATTATCTTCATTTAATTTGTCTTAAATGAAAAAAACACAAAAGAGAATGAAGCAAAAAGCAAAACATTGATCATTTCACACAAAACTCCAAAAATGGGCCAGACAAAAGTATTGGCACTCAGCCTAATACTTGGTTGCACAACCTTTAGCCAAAATAACTGCGACCAACCGCTTCCGGTAACCATCAATGAGTTTCTTACAATGCTCTGCTGGAATTTTAGACCATTCTTCTTTGGCAAACTGCTCCAGGTCCCTGATATTTGAAGGGTGCCTTCTTCAAACTGCCATTTTTAGATCTCTCCACAGGTGTTCTATGGGATTCAGGTCTGGACTCATTGCTGGCCACCTTAGAAGTCTCCAGTGCTTTCTCTCAAACCATTTTCTAGTGCTTTTTGAAGTGTGTTTTGGGTCATTGTCCTGCTGGAAGACCCATGACCTCTGAGGGAGACCCAGCTTTCTCACACTGGGCCCTACATTATGCTGCAAAATTTGTTGGTAGTCTTCAGACTTCATAATGCCATGCACACGGTCAAGCAGTTCAGTGCCAGAGGCAGCAAAGCAACCCCAAAACATCATGGAACCTCCGCCATTTTTGACTGTAGGGACCGTGTTTTTTTTCTTTGAATGCCTCTTTTTTTCTCCTGTAAACTCTATGTTGATGCCTTTGCCCAAAAAGCTCTACTTTTGTCTCATCGGACCAGAGAACATTCTTCCAAAACATTTTAGGCTTTTTCAGGTAAGTTTTGGCAAACTCCAGCCTGGCTTTTTTATGTCTCGGGGTAAGAAGTGGGGTCTTCCTGGGTCTCCTACCATACAGTCCCTTTTCATTCAGATGCAGACGGATAGTACGGGTTGACACTGTTGTACCCTCGGACTGCAGGGCAGCTGGAACTTGTTTGGATGTTAGTCGAGGTTCTTTATCCAACATCCGCACAATCTTGCGTTGAAATCTCTTGTCAATTTTTCTTTTCCGTCCACATCTAGGGAGGTTAGCCACAGTGCAATGGGCTTTAAACTTCATGATGACACTGCGCACGGTAGACACAGGAACATTCAGGTCTTTGGAGATGGACTTGTAGCCTTGAGATTGCTCATGCTTCCTCACAATTTGGTTTTTCAAGTCCTCAGACAGTTCTTTGGTCTTCTTTCTTTTCTCCATGCTCAATGTGGTACACACAAGGACACAGGACAGAGGTTGAGTCAACTTTAATCCATGTCAACTGGCTGCAAGTGTGATTTAGTTATTGCCAACACCTGTTAGGTGCCACAGGTAAGTTACAGGTGCTGTTAATTACACAAATTAGAGAAGCATCACATGATTTTTTGAACAGTGCCAATACTTTTGTCCACCCTCTTTTTTATGTTTGGTGTGCAATTATATCCAATTTGGCTTTAGGACAATTCTTTTTGTGTTTTTTCATTTAAGACAAATTAAATGGAAATAATAATAACAAAGAATTTGTGTTTGCAATCATTTTCAGGAAGAAACTGAGTATTATCTGACAGAATTGCAGGGGTGTCAATACTTTTGGCCACAACTGTATTTTGTAGAAGAGACTTGGGATCAGATTTTGGTTGAGACATGTTTGAATTTGATCGCGAACACGCACAGAAGATTTCAGGCAGTATTGAAAGCCAAAGGTGAATTTACAAAATACTAACAAAGTAATAAAAATTAAAGTATAGTGTTTTAGGAGCAAAACAGTAACATTATGCAGTGACATGATAAGAGTCTGCATCATCTAATCATATGCTAAATAGGTGCAAGTCAAATTTATTTATGATATGGCCAAGATGATTGTCTATAAAATAATGGTAGTCTCATGTTCAAAGCCGTAGTGGATGGTGAGATCTGGAGCCTGAAAGTCAAAAGTTCAAAACGTTTTTGACCTTTTTCTCATCAGTGTATCTAACTGTGGAAGGATTTTATCTAGGAGAGTTTTGCTAAAGCCATTTCTTCAGGTGACTGTACATGAACAGCCTAATAAAGAATTGTAAGGATAAAGTATCTAATTCTGAAATTTGGGTGGGATTTTCTCATTTCTGCTAAAGCTGTTTCATCAGGTGAATGCACATAGATAAAGGATAAAGTATGCCCACGCTTTCTGCCTTTCTACTGGTACAAATAAAGTGTAGACCTTAGGAAAAGATTCAGAGCTGTTGACAACATTGATCCCGAGGAGATAATATGTACGAAATAACTTTCCAGGACGTCCTATCCTGACAGCACCATGGGGTTGTCCTTTCATCCTTCCAGGGACAGGAAATGCACGAGAGGTTAAAAGGTCCCCTCCCACACCACACTCCAGTGTTTTTCCTGTCCCTGTAAGGACAGGCACGGGAGCGCCGCAGCCGCGGCATACAGGAAGGAAGCTAGAGGATCTTACCGGGGCCAGGAGGTGCGGGGTCCTAAACGCCAACTCCTCCGGGTCGGACGTTGTAAGCGGCACCCCCCTAAGGGGGGTTCTCCACCGGGTGTCCCGTGGAGCGTCGCTCCGGGACTCATCCCCGCTTCCCCAGCGCGGCTCCCGCGAGGCCCAGAATGCAGAGCGGCGGCGCGTCACTTCCGGGCGCCCAGGGATGACGACTTCCGGTCGGGGCACGGAGGATGCGTCACAGGGCGGCAGAAGGAGCATTCCTGCGCAAGACAAGGTAGGATAAGAGCGGGGGGAAGCGGGAGACCAGCGCACCTCCAGGCAGATTGAGAGGTGACAGACGAAGTTTCTGTCAGACGCCGCCAGCATGGACACTAGGACCAGTGACCAGCCAGAACCAGCGTCCGTGAGTAAAGGGCACAGGGGCAGGATGGCCAGAAACGGGAGCTTTTTTTTTTTTTTTTTTTAAAGGGAGGACTCCTGTCTTTCTAGGATAAAGCGACGCCAGCAACAGCCAGGACATCAGGCAAGCCTAAATGCCCCATCTGTGCCAGCAAACTGCCGAGCGCATGGAAGGTACGGGGCCTCCTCCGCTGTCCGCTCGCCCTGTTTTCCTGCCTCTCATCAGCGCCTCCTCTGTTTCCAGAAGCCCCTATGCGAAGATTGCACACTCCGAATCGTCAGAGGCGAGCAGGCAGCCTTTCTCACGGAGATGCGCGCAGTAGTCAGAGATGAAGTTCAAGCCTCGGTCTCTGGAATACTACCTACTCAGTCTTCCGGCCGGTCCCAGTCCAAAAGACATAGATGGGAGTCCGACCTATCATCGGAAGAAGAGATACGGGGCACGGACTCGGAGGAAGAGGGCGAGATTACCTCGGAACCCCTAGAAACAGGGAAGAGGTACCTCTTCACATCAGAAAACACGGAAGAGCTGCTCAGGGCAGTAAGAAGTACGATGCAGAACGAGGAAACCCCGAAAGAACAATCCATCCAGGACACAATGTTCGGGGGACTTAGAGACAGGATTCGTCAGGTCTTCCCAGTTAATGACCATATCCGGGCAATGATCCTGGAAGAATGGGAAGATGCGGAGAAAAGACTGATCGTGCCTCGAGACTTTAAGCTGCGACTTCCATTTAACCAGGAGGACATCAGCACTTGGGACGAGGTGCCTAAGATCGATTCACCGGTGGCCAAGGTGTCGAGAAAAACTTCGATTCCTTTTGAAGATTCTTCCAGTCTCAAGGAGCCCATGGACAAAAAGGCCGATGTGCTCTTAAAAAGAGCTTGGGAGGCCTCAGCGGCAGTGATAAAAGCAAATATTGCCGCTACTTCGGTCGCTAGATCCATGCACCTATGGATCGACCACTTGGAACAACAGTTAAAGGATAAGACCCCTAGGGGTGATATCCTTGAGAGTATTCCCCTGTTGAAAATCGCGACCGGTTTTCTGGCAGATGCTTCTGCAGAATCGGTACGGTTTGCGGCCAGAAATAATTCCCTATCCAACGCGGCCTGCCGAGCCATATGGATGAAAACCTGGTCGGGGGACTACCAATCTAAAAATAAGTTATGTTCCATACCCTTCTCGGGCGGGAAGGTATTTGGGCCAGCTTTGGATAAAATTCTAGAGAGTGCCTCCGACGACAAAAAAGGTTTTCCAGAGGAAAAACCAAAAAGGCAATTTCCCTTTCAGAGATCCCGCCCATACCAGAGGCAGGAATATAGAGGGAAAGGGAAATCTTCTCGCTGGGAGTACTTGAGGGGGGGAAGAAGTAGAGCTCCCCCGTCTCGCTCCGGACAAAGTTCCAGGAGCAGAAGGCAATGACGCCATGCCGGTAGGGGGGCGCCTAAAACACTTTGCAGGGGCATGGCAGCGCATCTCCCAGAACCCATGGGTCCTCAGTACAATTGCCCAGGGCTATACCCTCGAGTTCACAAGATCCCCTCCAGCACGATTTGTGGTTACAAAACCCCGTTCCGAAGCCATGGTAGACCCTATATGGGCAGACATAAAAGACCTGTTAAAAACAGAAGTAGTAATTCCTGTCCCAGAGGTAGAGAGAGGTCAGGGCCACTATTCTACACTCTTCACAATAAAAAAACCATCGGGGGAAAGCCGAACTATCATAAATTTAAAACCATTGAATCAATGGGTTCGTTACAAAAGGTTCCGAATGGAATCCCTGAAAACCGCCATCCCGCTAATAGACCAGAACGCGTCCATGTGCACTATAGATTTAAAGAATGCATATTATCACGTTCCCATCCATCCTCAATCTCCGAGGTTCCTGCGTTTCGCCCTAGAGAAAAGAGGCAAACACTACCACTTCCAGTTTCAGGCTCTTCCGTTCGGCTTGGCATCAGCACCTCGTGTTTTCACAAAACTGGTGGCCGAAGTCGTGGCAGACTTAAGACAAAGAGACATAATCATTGTGCCTTATTTAGACGACTTCTTGGTAATATCCCGGTCAGCGTCCGAATTAAAAGAACAACTCAGCTCAATAATTTTCAGCCTCGAGAGCCTAGGTTGGATCCTAAACAGAGAAAAATCAGATCTGCGGCCCAGCACCCAGAAAAAATTCCTAGGGGTAATGCTAGACTCCAGAAAAAGGGTCTCGTTCTTGCCAGAGGTGAAGAAGAAGCCCATCATGGACAAGGTGCGGCAGTTCGGCCAACACCAGATTTCGATAAGGACCGCGATGGAAGTCCTGGGCACCCTAACCGCATGCATACCCTGTGTCATGTGGAGCCAGGCTCACACAAGAATCCTACAAAAGGAGAGCCTTACGAAATGGGACAGACGGCAGTCATCGCTGGACAAGAAGTTCCGACCGTCTCCGGCGCTGAGATCATCTCTGAAATGGTGGATCAGCAACAGAAACATCAGCCGGGGAGTTCCTTGGATCCTGTCTCCATGCGTGACCATCACTACAGATGCCAGCAGGGAAGGATGGGGAGCCCACCTAGAAGGAAGATTCTTACAAGGGACGTGGCCCAGGAATATCAGCTTACAGTCCTCAAACTACCGAGAGCTGCGAGCAGTCTGGGAAACTCTGAAGAGAAGCGGTTCAAGACTACAGAACCAACATATAAAGATCATGTCGGACAACGTGACCACAGTAGCCTTCCTACGCCACCAGGGGGGCCCAAGGCAAGAGAAACTTCAGAAGCTAGCAGCTCGCATCCTCACCTGGGCAGAAAACAATTCTCGCTCCCTATCAGCAGTGCACCTGGAGGGCTCCCAAAACAGGATAGCCGACTATCTAAGCAGACAAGGAGTGCGAACCACCGAATGGGAGCTAAAAGAGGAGATCTTCAAGGATCTTTGCCATCGCTGGGGGACACCCCAGCTGGACCTCTTCGCGACAAGAAAAAACGCCAAGCTGAAGAGGTTCTACTCCCTCAACCTGGCGGACCATCCGGAAGAAATCGACGCCCTGGACCAGAATTGGGGAAGGGGACTCCTATACGGGTTTCCACCGATTGCCATAATACCGAGGGTCCTCAGGAAGATCCAGGAGGAAGGAGCTCGGGTGATGCTGGTCATACCTTTTTGGCCCAGGCGGAGTTGGTTTTCCCTCCTCAGAAAGATGGCTCAGAGGGGGCCACTCCACCTACCAACAATACCAGACTTGCTCTCCAAAGGTCCAGTGTTACACCCAGACCCAGGAAGCCTGCAACTGGCAGCATGGATCCTGAGAGGGACATCCTAAAGTCCAATGGCCTCTCGGACCAGGTGATCTCCACATTGCAGGCCAGCCGAAAACCGGAGACAAGAGCGATATATTGTAAAATCTGGAAGAGATTCTGTACAGAAAGTGGTAGTGCCCCTCTAGACCTATCTCGGCCTGATATCCCTCGGATCCTGGACTTCCTACAGGCCGGATTCGATAAGGGCCTGACCCTGAGCACACTCAAAGTCCAGATAGCGGCCTTGAGTACCTTCTTTAATTTCTCCCTATCCTCCTTGGATAGCGCGATTTACTAAAGCCACCCAGAGGCTAAGACCCACATTGAGGAAAACTGTCCCCCCATGGGACCTAAATCTGGTACTCAACGCGCTGTGTAGGCCCCCTTATGAGCCAATTTCAGAAATAGACATTTCAAAGCTCTCACAAAAAACTGCTTTTTTGGTAGCTATCACCTCAGCTAAACGTTTAGGTGAGATCCAGGCCCTCTCAATCCAGAATCCCTACATTCAGATCTTCGAGGACCACAGAACGCTCAAACTAGATCCAAGGTTTCTCCCTAAGGTAGTATCGCCGCAGAATCTAAACCAAGAAATAATCCTGCCCTCGTTTTGTCCAGCCCCAAAGAATGATAAAGAAAAATTGTTTCATTCTTTGGATGTTAGACGCACGGTCGCCCGTTACCTGGAAGTCACCCGGGACTGGCGACAGGACACAAAACTATTTGTCCAGTACGGCGGCAAAAATAAAGGTAGAAGTGCGGCTACACAGACTCTAGCGAGGTGGATAACAACAATAATCTCCTCGGCGTACGAGGCAGAGGGCTTGCCGGTACCTGAAGGGCTTAGGGCTCATTCCACCAGAGCGATAGCGACTTCATGGGCAGAGAGGGCGGGTGCCTCAGTAGAACAGATATGCAGGGCCGCCACCTGGTCTACACCAAATACTTTCTGTAGACACTATAAGTTGGACACTCTATCAGCTATCCAGGCGACCTTCGGTCACAGAGTTCTACAAGCAGTAATCCCACCCTAAGCGAATTCCTACTTTGGTATTCCCTATGGTGCTGTCAGGATAGGACGTCCTGGAAAACGGAGATTAGACCTACCGGTAATGTTATTTCCAGGAGTCCATCCTGACAGCACTGGTAGTTCCCTCCCTATGATTTGTATTGGTATCATTATGCTTGTACTAAATCTAAATAAAATTTAATTGCATCATACTGGTGTGGTACTTGGAAAAATCACTGGAGTGTGGTGTGGGAGGGGACCTTTTAACCTCTCGTGCATTTCCTGTCCCTGGAAGGATGAAAGGACAACCCCATGGTGCTGTCAGGATGGACTCCTGGAAATAACATTACCGGTAGGTCTAATCTCCGTTTTTTGCTTGAACTTTTCTGATGCTGGACTGATATCCTCAAAGAGTCATCAGACAACAACATTTTCCCACTTAGTTGTGGATACGAATTCATCGTTCTGCTGATTAACCCTGGTCCAAATGGTTGGCCTTCCATTGATTAGAAATTTTTCACCTATCCTTTGGATAGATGATACATTATTATATTTGGACATATTTTTTTAATACAGGTTATATTTTTGGCAGATGACTGTTCCAGGAGATTACAAGGACATCGGATATCTTCAGATTTCAAAGCAGAAGATGGCGGCATAACACAACATAGATATGAACAGCAAAGCAAAGATCCATCGTCTGAACATTATAAACAGGTCCTATCAATGGCTGTTAAGCAAACTAAAAATCACAAAATTGGTGATAGAGCACAACCAGCTCGCCCCCTATTAAGAAACCTTAATCCTGCTCAGAAAGCAGGAATTGTTTTAACTAGAAATCAGTTCTTGTTACAGTTTAGAGAACTCAAACAGGGGACAAGACATAATCATGCCCAGAATGTTAGAATCCTTTCATCAATAAGACCACTTGTCACTGTTTCACCATTGACTGTGGCCGAGGGATGCTGTGAGGGACAGATCTTGAGTGTGCTGGACTGTCAGTTTTGTCCGTGATCCATTCTGAGCCTGTGGCGTGCTGAGTTGTCAGCATTTTGATTGACAGTCCCTTGGCTCAATCTTGTCTAGTCTGCAGGTGTTTCCCCAGGTACCTCCCATCCTTAATCATTTGCAAGGTATTTAGCTGGCTAGCTGTTAGTAGTCCGTGTCAGTGGTAGCTTTGCTTAACTTAGGTGCGTTTTCTTAGCCCTGTGTCTCTTTCCTCTGCCCTTGTTGCTGTTAACTGACCACTAGAGTTGAGCGACTTTGGTCGGATCGGGTTTCATGAAACAAAATTTGTTTCAGATGAAACTGATCCGACTAGGGCAAAAAAAGTCGGATTCTCGTCCGAAACCCGACCTCAATGCAAGTCAATGGGGATTAAAAGTTGGCATTGAGTGGATGAATGTCATCCGCTCAATGCCGACTTTTATTTCCCATTGACTTGCATTGGGGTCGGGTTTCGGACGAGAATCCGACTTTTTTTGCCCTAGTCGGATCAGTTTCATCTGAAACAAATTTTGTTTCATGAAACCCGATCCGACCAAAGTCGCTCAACTCTACTGACCACGCCTTTGTCTTACTCCAGTGTACTTCGAGTCCTCCTAGTATTTGACCTCAGACCTCCTGACTATCCTTTTCTCACTGCTTGTCAGTGAGTAGTGACTCAGCGTCACACTGCTTTTGTTCTCCATCAGAAAATTCAGATTGGGTACCAGCCATTTTCTTGTTCACATTGTGGAAATAGTTGTAAACTGAATTCACATGTTGTTAGACATCAGAGAAGTCACACGGGGGGAGAAACCATTTATATATTCGAAATAAGAAAAAATTCAGTTTTAAAGGGAATCTGTTCCTGGGTTTTTGCTACTTCATCTGAGAGCATTAAGTACATGATGTAGGAAAAGAGATTCCATCGAAGTATCAGTTACTGGGTGCAGCAGTTGTGACACAGAGATTTTAGATGTAGCATCTAGCTGAGCTCAGAAAGCTAAAACCCCCCCTACACTACAGCTTTCTGTGTTTATTGTCTGTTGACAGAAGCTGCTTATCAGAGTGAGGAGGCATGGCCTGACCAGAGCTTGTATGCACTGTGGTCCTAGCAGTGATAATTTTCTGGTGATAAAACATTCATTGTATGAATAAAATAGCACACAGCATAATTTATTTATTTTACTCATTTATATAGCGCCATTAATTCCACAGCGCTTTACAGTTCTTTATTGACACTGTCCCCGGTGGGGTTCACAATCTAGATTCCCTATCAGTATGTCTTTTGGAATGTGGGAGGAAACCCACACAAACACGGGGGAACATACAAACTCCTTGCAGATGTCGTCCTTGGTGGGATTTGAACCCAGTACACCAGCACTGCAAGGCTGCAGTGCTAACTACTGAGCCACCTTGCCGCACCGAGCTGCTGACTGAAGAGGTGACACTGCTGGAACATTATACAATTATAATAAGCGACATATCCCTGAAATCTGTGTTTCAGCTGCTACATCTTGCTGTCCTCAGATTGCACAGCAAAAACCTGCTCCCTTTAAGGCCAATCGTATTGCACATCAGAGAATTTATACAGGGTTTGAGTTAGTTTAAATTTCAGAATATGTGAAATATAATAACATTAATTCAAATATCCCATAACAGAGAATTAAAACAAGTCATTTTCATGTTCAGTATATGGGAAGCATTATAGCACTAAATCAGATTTTGTTATATATCAGAGATCTCCCTCAGAGGGGAGAAGCCAATTTCATGTTCAGTAGGTGGAAAGCGCTTTACAAAGAAGACAACTGGGTACACATCAGAGAATTCACATAGGAGAAGCCATTATCATGCTGAGGATGTGACTGTTTAGGTCTCCTGAAAAGTCTGATACTGCAGTACGTTATTCAATATGTTGTTGGTTACCTCTGGCTTCCCTTAGCCAGATAGGTTGCAGTTGTTTATACATTAGAAGGCTGTGATTATATTATGGAAGTCAAAACATGTTCGGTTGACCCCTAGGGAACTCGCAATGTTCTACCGATGTTTTCCAGGCAATTTGAGACTTCTTAATGAGGGAAATGTATTCATTGCAAATCAAAAATTGTGGGTAAAATTCTCCTAATGTTACTGGTAGTAAACATCTACATGTAATATCTCCTCATATGTTACCAGTAATTCTTTATATTTTACATTGACATTCAGGTCCTTACAATATCAGATCCTCTCAGTGGAGATCTTCTATATAAGAGAATTCTCCTGATGGATAGGACCAGGGAGAAGATGGCGGAGAGGATATTGCACCTCACCCTAGAGATCCTCTTCCGGCTTACTGGAGAGGTGAGAGATTCTAATGACGTCACATTACATCATTCTTATCTATGGGAATAACAGATGGACAGAACTGGAGAGGTGAGGACTCTGGAAATGTCTGTAGTGAGATTTATTAATGTGTCTCTCCATAACCAGGATTACACAGTAGTGAAGAAGACCTCTAGTGAGCGCTGTCAGGACCCTGTGTCTGAGGGATGGGGAAGACCCCTGAGCCCAATCACGGGGCCTCCACCTCACCCCCTGATACATGAGGACATCAATGACCAGAAGACCCTAGAACTCTCCTACAAGATGATTGAGCTGCTGACTGGAGAGGTGACACTGCAGGGAATGCTGGGACATTATATAGTAATGCTATGGAGGGATCGGGGGGATGACGGTATCATTGTGTGTGTCAGGTTCCTATAAGGTGTCAGGATGTCACTGTCTATTTCTCCATGGAGGAGTGGGAGTATTTAGAAGGACACAAAGATCTGTACAAGGACGTCATGATGGAGGTTCCCCAGCCCCTCACATCATCAGGTAATAGACAGGACTAACTACACACGGCCTATAATTATCTGTGTGTAAAGAATGAATTCAGTCCCTGTATGTGTTTCCTCCAGTTGTATCCAGTAAGAGGACAACACCAGAGAGATGTCCCCGTCCTCTTCTTCCACAGGACTGTAAGCAAGAAAATCCCAACGTTCATGTGATAAGTAATGTGCAGTGTAAAGAGGAAATTCCTGCAGATGAAGACTCAGGTGAGTAGTAACCACTAAAGGTAGAGAAGTTACAGATTCTACTTCCAAATACAAGCTATTTCGTGTCGATAGATAGCTGGGTTTCAGACATCCTAATTTTGAAATTGGGGAGTGATTTAATCTATTAGTGTTCTGCTGAAGCCATTTCATCAGGTGAATGAACAGGAGCAACCTTTAAAATAAGAAAAAGGACAAAGTTTGTCCAAGCTTGCTGCCTTTCTTCTGGTATAAAGAATGTGTAGATTTTAGGAAAATATAATTTGTTTTTAGTTCACCATTAATTCCATGGTTCTGTACAGTACATGTGAAAAGGGTTTATATACAACATACAAGTATAAATTACAATGAACAAACTAACAATGAAGGACTTGTACAAAAATGAGTGTCCTGCCCTTGCGGGCTTACAGTTTACAGTATAATGGGGAAGGAAACTGTAGGTTAGCAGTTTGCAGCAGCTTTGTTGGTGGTGAGGTCAAAGTGAGGTCATTGCAGTCTGTAACTTTCTTGAAGAGATGGGTTTTCAAGTTCCATCTGAACGTTCTGAATTTGGTAGATAACAGAACGTGTTGGGGTACAGAATTCCATAGGATGGGGGTACTTGAGAGATGTCTTGGAGGCAATTAGGTGAGTAACTTACAAGTGCGGAGAAGAGAAACAGGTCTTGGGAGTTCCGGAGATTGTGTGGGAATATATCAAGAGACTAGTTCAGAGCTACATGGCGGAGACAAATTATGGATGGTGTCATGTACCCGCTTCTCCGCACGGGACTTGCGGTTGCACCTGCAAGGGTAATCTATCTCTTCTCAGTCCAGCATTCAACCTCTGTCCTATACTGCACTGGGAGCCTAAATCACAACCCAATACAGAGCACACACCCCGCTTCATACACGCTGCCACCACTCACCGAACACACAGGCGATGAATCCCGGAAGAACTACTACTACTGTCTGCCAATCATCAGGATCATACACTCTAAGGCTATGGATTCTTTTAGAGCATACAAGGTTCAAACGCATTAAAGATTTAAGCTTTAATAGAAAAGGTACAGTGCTTACAATAAAAGGATATAAAAATGTGGAAATAACAAGTGACATACAAATATGTAAAACAGTTCTAAAAACACAATAGAGAAACTTACAGAAATATCTAAACCTTGCAGTCTGCTCCCTGAGGGGGGGATGAATATGAAATAGATCACATAAGCTTAGCTTTCCCTCAGTCTGTGAACAACTTTCTTTGTGTATGGCATAATTTATAAATTTAACCTGGAGATCAGATTTCTAGACCAGCCGCTCATGTTAATATTCTAATTCCTGGTTTGTGCCTGGATCATGGCTACTTTACCAATGAAGACATTATTTTCCTCTGAACACTCGTTGCGTAACCTTTCTTTCTCATAGTAAATATACAGTGTCAGGTTGCAATTTGGTATCTCCCTTCACAGGCATCAGAAGGTGAGAAATGCCTTCAATTCTGTGTTCTCTCAGGAAGGCACCCTGGGGTCTAAATTGTCTTTTCTCAGGATAACATATGCTTTCACTTTTGTGAGATCTGCCACCTAAGGACAGATGCTAGTTATCTGCTGGCCGCACATCACCTACAAATACATATTTCCACTACAGATGGCCTTGTATGTCAATGTTAGTAGTTTAAACCAGAATCGTTGGGAAATTGAAAACCAATGAAGGGATTTGTAGACCTGAGAAATGGAGGAGTAGCGAGTAGGCCAGGTGGATTAATCAGGTAGCAGAGTTAAGAATGGACAGGAGAGGTGTGAGAATGCTAGCAGAGAGATTACAGAGGAGGTTGTTGCAGTAGTCCATGCAGGAGATTATGAGGGAATGCACTAACATTTTATTGGATTCAGGGTTGAGTAAAGGACAGAGTCTGGAAATATTTTTAAGTTTGAGGCGACAAGAGGTGGTAAGAACTTGGATGTGTGGTTTGAAAAACAGGTCACTCTGAAGGGTTACACTGAGGTAGCAGACTTACGGTACATGTGAGAGCGTGATTTCAATTATTGTGATAGAGAGCCTTAGGAAGCATGATGACAAGAAGGATGATATGACTTGTAAGGTGCGCAGGGTGGTAGTCATGGGTTAGGGTCTGCTGCGTTCTCACACCTTGGCACCCCACAAGTAAATAATGTCCTGTTTCCCGTAGGGTGTGTGTATGCTATAACACTCACGGTTTGGCTTGAAGCTGACTCCTCGATTCCAGATCCAAAAATATTCGCACAACAGGAGACACCTGATCCTTTTCAACAAATTATCTGTGATGACACCGGTGGTGTCACTAGCGCTGCCTAGGGGGCGCTATCAGGGGGCACGTGCATGATCACAGGGAGTGCTGGAACAAGGCATGCTGTGCACAAGGACCTGAGACTAAGCAGTGAGCAGTGCACAGGACCTGGCACTGAGCAGTCACGTGACGAGGGGGCGGAGCCACCGTGTGAGTGCAGGGAAGGCAACTAAATGCCCAGAGTGCAAGCCAAAGATAGTACACGTGGTCAAGGAAAGCCGAGGGTCAAGCCAGACGAAAGCGTAGTGCCTAGGGAAAAGACAAAGAGTAAACGGAGACAAGCCAAGGGGGTCAGATAACCAGGAGAGAAATGGCAGTACAAAGCAGGATACAGAGGCGAGAGACAGAGGACACACCGGGTCATACTCAGCAAGGCACATAAGCACAGAGGCACAACAGTTACGGAAGTAACCTGGGTCAGCAACCACTAGCCGAGTACAGTATAGGGAAGTATCACCGACACCAGACTCAGGAACTGCGAGCATTAAATAGCCGCCCCAGAACCAAAGAGAGGCGAATTAAAGTTGACCCTGACCAGGATGGAAGTGGAACCATCCTTTCCAGGCTCATGACAGTACCCCCCTCTCAATGGGGGCCATCGGACCCCCAGGTTTCCCAGGAAACCTAGCGTGAAAGGCGCGCACCAGACGGTCAGCATGATGAACCGATTGGGCAAGAACCCAGGATCGATCCTCAGGACCATACCCCTTCCAGTGCACAAAATACTGGAAGGAATGACGGACCAACCGGGAATCCACAATGCGCTCAACCTCATACTCCTCCTGACTATACACAAATACCGGCAGAGGGGGACCCAATGATGCTTCTTCCACAGCCCACAATGGTTTCAGCAGGGCCCTGTTGAATACATTGGGGATCTTAAAAGGTGCTGGAAAGCGCAAATGAAACGCTAATGGGTTAATCACCTCCGTGATCTCATAAGGGTCAATAAATTTAGGACCCAATTTTGCTGGAGGTACCTTAAGCTTATTGTTTCTGGTCGTCAGCCACACATTATCACCAACCCGAAGGGTGGGTCACAAAGTTCGTCTATTGTCCGCAAAAAAGCTTAAACTTCCTCTAAGCCTCCCCAATATTCTTCTGGACCTCCCGCCATAATTTCCTCAACTGCTGTACGGCAATATCAGCCTCAGGGCAACTGGAGTCAAGACGAGAAAACTCCCCAAAGTGTGGCGTAAACCCGTAATTACAATAGAAAGGGGAGGTACCTGTAGAGTGGTTAACGCGGTTGTTGAATGCAAATTCTGCTAACGGCAAAGCATCGGACCAGTCCTCTTGACTGGAGGTGGCCAGACAGCGCAAAATCTTTTCTAAGTTCTGATTGGTCCATTCGGTCTGACCATTGGTCTCCGAATGGTATGCCAACGTAAAGGACAACTCAACCCCCAACCTCTTACAACACGCCCTCCAAAACTTGGACACAAACTGCACACCACGATCAGACACAACATTCAAGGGCACACCATGCAAACGAACCACATGTTGAACGAACAACCTAGACAAGTTCTCGGCAGAAGTTAGTGCTGCTAAGGGTAGAAAGTGTGCTTGCTTCGAAAACCTGTCCACCACTACCCAGATGAAAGTATTAGGCTACTTTCACACTTCCTTTTTTTTTTTGCAGCGCGTTTTTCCCGCAAAAAAACGCATGGAAAAAACGCATACAAACGCATACAAATGCGTTTTTTTCAAGCATTTTTATGCGCATGCATGAAAAAAACGCAGCATTTTTACGCGTTTGTATGTGTTTTTAGTGCGTTTTTACCGCGTTTGCGGTTTTTTCCAACATTAGTTGGCCTCACCAAAAAAATCAAGATAGGGTTAGGATTAACACTAACCCAAACCATGACTTTACTAACCCTAACCCTTAACCAAACCATACTAACCCTTAACCAAACAATACTAACCCTAACCCCTAACTAACCCTAACCCTTAACCAAACCATACTAACCCTAGCCCAAACCCTAACCCTAAACCCCCTTAACTAACCCTAACTCTAACCCAAACCCCTAATTTCCATTGTCTAACCAATGCTCAACAAAAAACGCATGCGCAAAAAAACGCATACATGAGCATGCCAATGCGCATGTGCGCACCCATAGACTTACAATGGGTGTCTTGCTGTAAAAAACCGCATTGCGCGTGCATGCGTTTTTTTGAGGCAAGTCGGACGCCCAAAAAATGCAACAGGATGCATTTTGTGCGCCCGAGCGCACACCACAAAAAACGCATACAAACGCATGTGTATGCGCACATAAGCGCATCCCATGCAAAATATATGGGAAAAAAAGCGCATGCGTCTTTTAGCGCTAAAATACAGCGCAAAAAAACGCAAGTGTGAAACCAGCCTTACCCTTGGAGCGAGGACGATTGCTGATAAAATCCATGGACAAATGTGTCCATGGTCTATCAGGAACTGGTAAAGGCACCAATGGCCGGTTATGAGAGCTCTTAGCGTGGGTGCAAACTTCACAAGCAGATACAAATTTCCTCACATCAGAATTAAGCGAGGCCCACCAAAACATCCTCGCGATGGCCCCACGAGTGGCCGAAATCCCCGGATGTCCACTCAGCGCCGTATCATTGAACTCCTGAAGGATTCTGAGTCCATTGTGATTAAGAACAAACAATTTTCCCACCGGCTTGGACGGAGGAGCCTGAGACTGGGCTTCCCTAATCTCCCGTTCCAAACCTGCAGACACATCAGCCACCACCACCTCAGGTTGAAGGATGGAGGCTCGTGAGGAGAAACTGGATCCAGACTGCGGGACATGGCATTGGCCTTCACATTTTTAGATCCCGGACGAAAGGTGATCGAGAACTGGAATCGGGGAAAAAAAAAGTGACCATCTAGCTTGCCTAGGGGTCAACCTTTTAGCAGACTCAATATACAGTAGGTTCTTGTGATCAGTAACTACAGTAATGGGATGAACTGCGCCCTCCAAAAAATGCCTCCATTCATCAAAAGCCAACTTGATCGCAAGAAGTTCCCGATTACCACGTCATAATTTCTTTCCGCAGGGGAGAACTTGAAGAAGAAGGCGCATGGTTTCAGATTGGTCAAGGTGGCAGGCCCTTGAGACAATACAGCCCCAACCCCCACCTCCGAGGCGTCAACCTCCACTACAAAAGGTTCTGATGGATCAGGTTGAACCAGAACCAGGGTAGTCATAAAGCATTCTTTAAGAGTGAGAGTCGCTGCTGCCGCTGAGGCAGACCAATTGTTAACATCAGTCCCCTTCTGTGTCAAGTCGGTGAGGGGCTTGACCACCTGAGAGAACCCTTTAAGAAACCTCCGATAGTAATTGGCGAATCCCAAAAAGCGCTGAAGGCTTTTCAGGTCCCAGAGCTGAACCCAATCTACAATGGCCTGTACCTTTTTGGGATCCATACAAAACCCCTCACTGGAGACAGTGAACCCCTAGAAAGGCAGTTCTTTGGACAAAACAAAAAAACGAGCATTTCTCTAGCTTAGGCCTCTTTCACACTTCAGTCTTTTGACGTCAGTTGAAATCCGTCGTTTTTTTTAGAAAAAAACGGATCTGCCATTTTTTTTGGCGGAATCGTTTTTTTCCTAAAGCCTTACATTAGTGACGGATTGCGACGGATGGTCATCCGTTGCATCCGTTTTTTGACGGATCCGTCATAATTTTGGCGTCCGCAATGTTAGGACTGGCGGAACGCACCAAATTATAAAATAATAGTAGGTGCGTTCGCAGCCCGGGGTCCACCTTGCAGAGGTGGTACACTGCTGCTAGGTAATGGCGGAAGAATAGAGCGCCGTAAAAACAGTCACACGTGGGTTACGTCACCCAATGTGAACAGGAGCGGACTCTGTTAATTCACAGAGCCACACAGCCGCTGGACGTGGATGCCGGAGCCTGTTTAACTCACAGAGGATGGCCTAAGAACGCACAGCAAGCGGCCACAGAACTCTACCCCAAGGACACGGGGTTAGAGTCCTTCTAGGCCCACTGAGCGCGCAGCGTTGCTGCCACGAGCGCCGCTATAGATGCTGACTATGGTGTGTGGAGCATGGGGCAGTGAGGCGTGCCGAGTCACTGATGATGGCTAATGCCTGACTCGATTTCTGACCTACCTACGCCTAGCCTGGGCGCTAGCAGGCTAGGCTGCACAACACATGCATACCAAGGGTTGGGGTTTCATAATGAGTCAATCACCAGAGACATTCATACGTGCATACACCACTCACTCCTTATATTCTGAAAATACAGGCTATCCTAACGCATGGCCGAGCGGCCATGCCAACCTTTTATAGCCACGAGCGTCCGGGACCTTCCTGGCTTCTCGGATGGGCCAATCCGAACACGAGCAGGAATCTTGCTGCTGAGCAGCATGCATTGCCATAGCTGTGCCAGAGGTGGCAGCAGCAAGCAAACCCACGGAGCTGGTCTGGGCAGAGCGCCAGGACCGACGAGTTTGCTGAGCAACCTCCTCTGCGGCTGGAGAGGAATGGTAGACCGCCGAAAGTAAGGCTCGGGATTCCCACTGTGCAGCGACAGGAACCCGACGCCTAACAATACCTCCCCTCCTAGGGCCCCCTCCTCTCTGAGCCTCGCTCCACTCAAATTCCGCAATGAGAAGAGGAGCGTGGATGTTTTCCACCGGCTCCCAGGTCCGCGCCTCTGGACCATGACCCTTCCAATCCACCAAGTAAAATTTTTTGCCCCGCATCATCTTGCATCCCACGATGGCATTGACCTCAAACTCGTCTGATGACAGGTCTGATGTTCCGGCAGATGGCTCAGAAAGCCGGGACATGTGCACCGCCTTAAGGAGAGACACATGAAACGTGTCCGAGATAGCCAATTGTGGTGGAAGAGCCAGGCGGTAGACCACAGGGTTGATCTGCTCGAGGACCTTGAAAGGGCCAATATAGCGCGGTGCAAACTTAGCGGATTCCACCCGCAGCCTGATGTTTCGAGCGGAGAGCCACACTAAGTCGCCAGGGGCAAAGGTCAGAGCCGGGCGCCGGCGAGTGTCAGCGGAGGACCTCATTCTCTCCTTGGAGGCCCGGATAGCATCCTGCGTGCGATCCCAAATGTCACGTGCCTCCACCGCCCAGTTTGCCACCCTTGAGTCGGTGGATGGCGGCCATAATTTAAGAGGAATGGGGTCTGACCGGTGGAGTCGGCCACAGCGTTGTTCAAGGCGAACTCCGCCCACGGCAGCAAGGGTGCCCAATCATCCTGCCTGGCCGAGACAAAATGTCGCATATATGTCACCAGGGTCTTGTTGGCTCTCTCAACCAACCCGTTCGTCTCGGGATGATAGGCCGAGGAGAGATTTGGCTCTATGCTGAGCAGAGAACAGAGCTCTCTCCAGAGCCGAGACGCAAACTGAAGACCCCGGTCGCTGACAATCTTATCTGGCATGCCGTGCAGGCGGAAAACATGTTTAATAAACAATGCTGCCAGGCCCCGGGCCGAAGGTAGCCGAGAGAGTGGTACCAGATGCACCATCTTGGAGAAATGATCGGTGACCACCCAAATGACGGTGCTGCCACTGGTCTTGGGCAGACCCACCACAAAGTCCATACCGACCATCTTCCAGGGCCTGTCAGCAACCGGCAGAGAATAGAGTAACCCAGCGGGCCACTGCCGAGAGGGCCGATTCTGGGCGCAAGAGACGCACGCCCGTATATAGTCCCTGACGTCACGGGCCATATGCGGCCACCAGTACGTCCTCGCCAGAAGCTCAGAGGTCCGTTTGGTCCCAAAATGTCCACCCAGCTTGGACAAATGAGCCCAAGAGAGGACCTCCGGTCGCAGATGGGCAGGGACAAAAGTCTTGCCCGGAGATACAGACTCGAGGGCGACTGGAGCCACGGTCCTCAGGCTCTCAGACGGGACTATCAGCCGAGGCTCCTCCGATGACACCATGGAGCAGGAGAGAGCATCGGCCCGGACGTTCTTCTCCTCGGAGAGAAAATGCAGGGTGAAGTGGAATCGGGAGAAGAACAAGCACCATCTGGCCTGGCGAGAATTCAGCCGCTGGGCTGTTAGTAAATAGACCAAATTCTTGTGGTCGGTGAACACCTGGAAAGGGTGGCGAGCCCCCTCCAGGAGGTGTCTCCACTCTGAAAAGGCCAACTTCATTGCTAGAAACTCCCTGTCCCCGATGGAATAACTCCTCTCCGCCGGTGTGAAGGTCTTGGAGAAGAAGAAGCATGGGTGCTTCCGACCTTGCGAGTCCTTCTGGAACAGGACCTCTCCAGCACCGACGGAAGAGGCATCCACCTCCAGAATGAAGGGTTTATCCACATCGGGGAGATGTAGAATGGGAGCGCTAGCAAAATGGGATTTAATAGAGGAGAAGGCCTTGGAGACAGGTTCTGACCACAACTTGGGGTTTGCACCCTTCTTGGTGAGGGCTACCAAGGGCGCTACCAAAGTTAAGAAGGGGAATGAATTGTCGATAGTAATTTATGAACCCCTCAAAGCGGTGCAGCGCTTTATGAGAATGGGGTTCCTGCCAATCCATCACCGCCTGTAGCTTGGCAGGATCCATGGCCAAACCCTGGGCAGAGATGATATAGCCCAAGAAAGGCAAGGACTCCTGCTCAAACACACACACTTCTCCAACTTGGCATAGAGGGAGTTTGCCCGCAGGAGGTCGAAAACTTTGCAAACTTCTCTCCGGTGGGAGTCAATATCTGGAGAGTAAATGAGAATATCATCCAGATAGACTACTACCAAGGTGGTAAGCATATCCCGGAAGATATCGTTCACAAAGTCTTGGGAGACGGCTGGGGCATTACAGAGCCCGAAGGGCATCACCAGATATTCATAGTGCCCGTCTCTGGTGTTAAATGCAGTCTTCCATTCGTCCCCATCACGGATGCGAATCAGGTTGTAAGCCCCCCCGCAGATCAAGTTTGGTAAACACTCTCGCTCCCTGTAGCCTATCAAACAGCTCCGATATCAGGGGTAGAGGATACTTATTCTTAACGGTGATGGCGTTAAGACCCCTGTAATCGATCCAAGGATGTAGTTCCCCACTCTTCTTCTGGACGAAGAAGAATCCCGCCCCCGCTGGTGACACTGACTTCCTAATGAATCCTCTTGCCAGATTCTCCCTGATGTATTGAGACATGGCCTCTGTCTCCGGGAGAGATAGGGGATAGACTCGACCCCGGGGAGGCTCAGCACCAGGCAAGAGGTCAATAGGACAGTCATAGGTGGAAGTGTCTCCGCCGCCTTTTTGGAGAACACGTCCGCATACTGTCGATAGTGTTTGGGAAGCGAGGAAAGATCTGCGGGGACCTCGGTGGAGGCAACCTGGATGCATTCCCTCAGAGATCTACCCTCACATGACTTACTCCAACCAAGAATTCTCCCCGAGGACCACTCTATATGGGGAGAATGATACCGCAACCAGGGGACCCCTAGAAGGACCTGGTCGATACGCTCGGGCATGACGAGGAGGGATATCGTCTCCTGATGTGATGGAGACACCGAGAGTAACAGTGGAGCGGTTTGGTGGGTAATCTGTGAGGGCAGAGTCGCGCCATTCACTACTCTGACGGTGACAGGCTTGCACATCATAAGCAGTGGTATCGCGTGCCTTTGAGCGAAGGCAGATGACATAAAATTGCCCTCCGCTCCGGAATCCACTCAAACCTCCACTGCCAGAGTGGAAGAACCAAACCCAAGTGTCCCCTTAAAGGACAACATGGAGGAAAACGCCACGGATTCTAGTGAGCCGCCTCCTACAGCCACTAGGGGCGAGCGGATTCCCAGACGCTGTGGGCACAGGTTGGCAAAGTGACCGGACTGCCGGCAACCATGACAGATCACGGGCTCGAGCGGGCCGGGGCCTGGATCCCTCGCGGGAAGCCCCCTGACGCTCGGACGCCCGAGCGGGAGATTCCAGAGGTTTAGCAAAACTGGGTGCCAACCTAAACCTCTGCCTACACTGGGACCGCTTCAACCTTCGCTCGGCAAAGCGAAGGTCTATACGGGTGGAGACGGTGATAAGCTCCTCCAGTGTAGCAGGAATCTCCCTGGTGGCCAGAGCGTCCTTCACATGGCCAGCCAAACCTCTCCAGAATGCCGGAAAGAGGACCTTATCTGGCCACTCTAACTCCGAGGCCAGCGTCCGGAACAGGATGGCAAAGTGGCTGACCTGGACGAACCCTGTGACAATGCCAGCAGCCGGAACGCGGTGTCATGGGTGACTCGCGGTCCCAGGAAGACATGCTTCAGAGTGTCCAAGAACCGAGAGGCACTCTACACCCCATGATCACCACGCTCCCACAGCGGTGTGGCCCACTCCAAAGCCCTGCCCTACAAGAGGGAAATAATAAATCCCACTTTGGCCCGCTCGGAGGAGAATCGTGCTGCCAGCAGCTCCAGTTGTATCAAGCACTGGCTCACGAAACCCCTACAAGAGGCACTATCAGCGGAGACTTCTCTGGCAGTGGGAGGCGGGACAAAGTCGGGGCAGGGATGGCAGTAGTCACACAGGAGACAGCCTCTGTGGCTGCCTGAACAGCGACCGCAGTAACTTCCGCAGCTGAGGCTGGATGCTCGAGAGCTGCCAACCTGCCCTGCAGCAGTCGCTGTTCGTCCACCATTACTAGCCAGATCCTGGCGCTAGGATAATGTTAGGACTGGCGAAACGCACGAAATTATAGAATAATAGTAGGTGCGTTTGCAGCCCGGGGTCCACTGTGCAGAGGTGGTACACTGCTGCTAGGTAATGGCGGAAGAATAGAGCGGCGTAAAAACAGTCACACGTGGGTTACGTCACTCAATGTGAACAGGAGCGAACTCTGTTAATTCACAGAGCCGCACAGCCGCTGAACGTGGATGCCGGAGCCTGTTTAACTCACAGAGCCTGGCCAAAGAGCGCACAGCAAGCGGCCACAGAACTCTACCCCAAGGACACGGGGTTAGAGTCCTTCTAGGCCCACTGAGCATGCGGCGTCACTGCCACGAGCGCTGCTATAGACGCTGACTATGGTGTGTGGAGCACGGGGCAGTGAGGCGTGCCGAGTCACTGATGATGGCTAATGCCTGACTCGAACTCTGACCTACCTACGCCTAGCCTGGGCGCTAGCAGGCTAGACTGCACAACACATGCGTACCAAGGGTTGGGGTTTCATAAAGAGTCAGTCACCAGAGACATTCATACGTGCATACACCACTCACTCCTTATAGTCTGAAAATACAGGCTATCCTAGCGCATGGCCAAGCGGCCATGTGAACCTTTTATAGCCGCGAGCGTCCGGGACCTTCCTGGCTTCTCGGATGGGCCAATCCGAACACAAGCAGCACGTGACCCTTGATCTCCAATGGGAGATCACTCCACAGGCATGCTCAGTGGCCCGACATGGGGACTTAGTCCCTGGAGAATCTTGCTGCTGAGCAGCATGCATTGCCATAGCTGTGCCAGAGGTGGCAGCAGCAAGCAAACCCACGGAGCTGGTCTGGGCAGAGCGCCGGGACCGACGAGTTTGCTGAGCAACCTCCTCTGCGGCTGGAGAGGAATGGGAGAACACCGGAAGTAAGGCTCGGGATTCCCACTGTGCAGCGACAGGAACCCGACGCCTAACACGCTGTCTGGAGTGGACGGACATCGGAACGTTTTTTGTCTGCGTTAAAACAGTGGATAGCAACGGATCCGTCGCTGTCCACCATGTGCTATAATTGACGCCTATGGGCGACGGATCCATTGCAAACCATTACTTGACGGAGTCCGTCAACAGATTCCGCTTTTTTTTATACTGAGCATTCCCGGAAGTGTTTCCATTCTTATACCCCGAAAGTTGTTATGGCACCGAAAAATCTCTCTCTCTCTTTTCTCTCTCTCTTCTTTCCTTTAAATTTCAGCCGAAACGGATCCGTTTTTTCACACTTTGACGGTTTGCAACTGACGTCAAACAACTGAAGTGTGAAACAGACCGAAGTGTGAAACAGGCCTTAGCGAAAAGTCAGATCTCCCTGAGTCTTTGGAGAACTGCCCTAAGATGACCTATATGTGTCTGCTTATCAAGTGAATAAACCAGAATGTCATCTAAGTATATTACCACAAACCGCCCAATAAATTCAGGGAACACATATAATTGATGAAGTTTTGGAAAAACACAAGGGCATTGGTTAGACCAAACGGCATAACTAAATTTTCGAACAGCCCCTCTGAGGTGAGAAATGCAGTCTTCCACTCATCCCTCTCTCACACCCTAATGAGGTTATATGCCCCCCGCAAGTCCAGTTTCAAAAACCATTTGGCCCTGGATAATTGATTGCACAAATCATTTAATGAGTGGGAGGGGATTTGTGTTTCTTATAGTAATCTTGTTCAGTTCCCGAAAGTAAAGGCATGGGCGGAGACCGTCTTTTTTCTTTTTTTTTTTTTTTTTACAAAACACCCTGCAGCAACAGGAGACACAGAGGGACGGATATGCCTTTTGTGGAGACTCTCAGATATGTGCTCCTTCATGGCAATCCGCTCCAGACCAGACAAGATAAATAATCGGGCTTTTAGGCAACTTAACCCCAGGAACCAGGTCAATGGCACAATCAAAAGGACGGTGCGGTGGTAACCCCTTGGCCTGACTTTTGGAGAACACGTCCTCGAAGTCCTTCAGATACTCCGGAATACCCTCCAGACCAACGGACAACTCAGACACAGGATTCAAACATTTGTTTTTACAGTTAGATACCCATTTAACAATCTCTGGGCCTCCCAGTCAATGACTGGATTATGACATTGCAGCCAAGGAAACCCCAAAACCAAACCAGCAGGGAGATTGTCCAGAACTTAATAAGCTATATGCTCCAGATGCACAGACCCCACCTTAACGACGAATTGTTTAGTAACAGAACGGATCTCATCCTTGGTGAACGGGGTTGAGTCAATAGCCACCACTCTCATGTGTTTGTCCAATCTAACTGTCCCTATCTCACAGTGGGCCACAAGCCTCGAATCAATCAAGTTTGCTGACGACCCAAAATCCACAAAAGCAGAAGAGGGGAAAAAAAAACAATTGTTTACACCATCTTCCACTTTCATCAATAGTTTGAAGGCTGAGGAAAAAAGTACTTGTGGGTCTGGGTAACTGCCGAGGAGTTATTTCCCGAGACCTTGAAATGCGGGGGGGCAAGAGGGACAGTCTTTTATTCAATGTCTGGGTGCTCCACAATAGAAACAATAGAAAGAGTTTTTTCTCTCTGCGACGTCTCCTCTCCTTCTCCCTCATTGAGACAGCCCCGACCTCCATGGGCTCAACCGACGACAAAGACTCCGGTTTCACTGGCAACAGAGGAACATCTTGTTGCACGACACCTCTTTCTCTCAGTCTACGGTCCATACGGACGGCCTGGGTCATGGCCTCCTCCAGGGAAACGGGCGGTAGATGCAGGGCCAAACCATCCTTCAAATGCTCAGAGAGATCCCGTCGGAATAGCCCCCTGAGTGCCGAGTCACTCCAAGAAACCTCGGATGCCCACTGCCTGTACTCGGAACAGTAACACTCAGCAGAGAGCTTTCCCTGGGTGAGACTCATAATTGTGTCTTCTGCCAATCTCACATGATCAGGTTCATCATAAATAAGACCCAAGGCCTCGAAGAACCGATCAACAGACATTCTCTCAGGGGAGGAAGGGGAAAGGGAGAAAGCACAGGATGGCGGCCCCTCACGTTAGAGGGAAATAACTATCCCCACCCTTTGACTCTCACTACCCGAGGAGCGAGGATGCAGAGAAAAAAGTAATTTACAACTTTCCTTATACACCCGGAATTTTTTCTTATCCCCAGAAAAGGTATCCGGAAGTTTGACAGCGGGTTCAGGAGAGGATAGGAAAACATCAGACACAGTACCCTCCCCATTGCCAGCCGAGGAAGAGGCACCTCGAACAGTATTAACTGTATCTGCCTACTCCCTCTGTACCTGTTGGTGTGAAGCATCCAACGCTCTTTGCTCTACAGAGAGGTTCTGCATCATCTTAGTCAGGTTAGATACCTGATCTGACAGAGCACGCAGCGGGTCCATAACAAACACACAAGACCTCCCCTGAAACATTGTATAGGGTCGGTGATAACGGTGATAATGTGATGACACTAGTGGTGTCACTAGCGCTGCCTATGGGGTGCTATAAGGGGGTACGTGCATGAACATAGGGAGTGCAGGAACAAGGCACATTGTGCAGAAGGACCTGAGACTAAGCAGTGAGCAGCGCACAGGACCTGGCACTTAGCAGTCACGTGACCAGGGGGCAGAGCCACCGCGTGTGAGTGCAGGGAAGGCAACTAAATGCACAGAGTGCAAGGCAAAGATAGTACACGTGGTCAAGGAAAGCCGAGGGTCAAGCCAGACGAAAGCGTAGTGCCTAGGGATAAGACAAAGAGTAAACAGAGACAAGCCAAAGGGGTCAGATAACCAGGAGAGACATGGCAGTACAAAGCAGGAAACAGAGGCGAGAGTCAGAGGACCAACCGGGTCATACAAAACAAGGCACAGAGGCACAACAATTAAGGAAGTAACCTGGGTCAGCAACCACTAACCAAGTATATGGAAGTATCACTGACACCAGACCCAGGAACTGCCAGCATTAAATAGCCTCCCCAGAACCAAAGAGAAGTGAACTAAAGTTAACCCTGACCTGATCAGAATGGAAGCTGAACCATCCTGTTCAGGGTCATGACATTAACGTTACTGAACAGTCCAATCTCCATCTTAGTCATAGCACAGTGCGATGTTACATTCACGTCTTTTTCAGCCTGAGTTATCCCTTTCTGGCTTAGCGTCCCTGGAATACTCTATTCGCCTCTGCAGCTTTCATTTGTTCTGACCCACTTTCCTTACAGTTTCCCGTTTGGCTTCCCCTTCTGGGAAGAGAATAAGGCAAGCTCCACCGTGCCTATTTCGGGCCATAGACCCCGAACGTTCTGGGAAGGTTCGCTAAAGTTATTGGAGACCATCCACATGCTGCTCCAAAAGATCATACTTTCTTGTGCTTCTCAACCCTCTGGCCTTGGACTTCACTAATCACTTTTTCTATCTAATCTTCTCATTTCTATCTCTATATGACTAAAACCAGGAAGTCCTTCATCTTTTAATCAACCCTACCCCTATCATACTGAGGCTGATCCTAAATATGTTAACTGTTCCTATTCTATACTTTCCATTTCCTGCTCTTCTCCCAGACGTATATTCTATCTAACGCGAAACCTATATCCTATGTCCTATATCTTATCATTTCCCTATATCTAATACTGTACATCAGTACATTATACACAATAGTAGTATTTAAAACATGCTATAAAATTATTCATATTACAACATTCACATTAGTGCCCATAAGATTCTATGCACTTGAAATACATTTGTAATACACAAAACTGCACCCTTTTTATTAGGAGAAAGAGCATGATTGTCTTAGACACACTCTTACAGGCTGATACAAACTCTGGCATTCTGGAGGTAACATTTGAGCCAGAGAGGTAGATCTCAGTGTCATCCGCTTATTGATGATACTGGGAGCCATGGGAATTTAAGTTGTCCCAGTCCAAATGTATAAATTGAGAAGAGTAGGGATCCCTCAGCATGGTATTGACGGACACTGACAGAGAGATGGTGGGATGAGGAGGTCATGTGGGACTGGGAGACATTAAATGTGCAGTTAGTGAGGTATGAGAAGATCCAGGAGAGGGAAAGGGAAGAGAGGATGTGTAGTAGGATGAAGTGGTTGTCTGTGTCAAAGGCAGATGACAAGTCTACAAGGAAGAGTATAGAGAATTGTCTGTTCACTTTGGTGGCAAGGAAATCTATAGTGATTTTGATTAGAGTAGTTTTAGTGGAATGACAGGGACGGAAGCCAGATTTTTGGGTCAAGGGATAGCTTCTTAAGGAAATGTGTGATTGTGGCATGTTTGAAAGCATCAGGGAAGTTTGTGATAGGTTGAAGAGAGAGTTTAAGGCCGAGATAAGTGTGCTGATGAGGTTGGGGAGGAGGTGCGATGGGATGGGGTCAAGTGTACAAGAGGTGGGTTGAGATTAGGAGAGATGATGAGTAAGCTATCCTTCAGTGTTGTTGTGAAGGAATTTTGTGGGGGAAGGGCATTGGTCTGTTATATGGAGGGTTTGTGAAGGTTGAGCATAAAGGACTTCTGCAGATACAATGGAAGTCGCATGGGGCAATGGCGGGCGGAGTAGGTAATTAAGTGATGTATAACTGGGGTTATGGGATAGAGCAGAGATGATGGTTGTGAAGTAGGTCTACTTAGCAGAGGTGAGGGCCGACATGAATGTGAAAGTTACAGTTTTGATAATATCACCGCGCTATCAATTCTGAAAATGCTGTGAAGATACTCACAGTACGAGAAGTAAGGTCAGGATCCTTGGTAAGTGCAAGAAGGGTGGTTCCAATGGGGCTGTATAGTGAACTGAATGGAAGAGAATTTATTGCATATAAAAAGCCGCCGGATGCAGGGAGCTAAACCATGCAGATGAGTGTACTCACTGGTTTCTGTACTTCAAGTGTGTATCAGTGCTTTTATTGCTCGGGTTAACTGGCCTTTGGTATACTAGCTTATTCAGGATGGATTCACTGTGATGAAGTACAGAAACCAGTGAGTACACTCACGGCGCCGACTTGACACTGTGTGTAGGTTACTGTGCACAATCCTGCTGACAGGTTCCCTTTAACCCCTTTACCCCCAAGGTTGGTTTGCACGTTCATGACCGGGCCAATTTTTACAATTCTGACCACTGTCCCTTTATGAGGTAATAACTCTGGAACACTTCCATGGATCCCGGTGATTCTGAGAATGTTTTTTCGTGACATACTTCATGTTAGTGGTAAAATTTAATTGATATAACTTGCGTTTATTTGTGAAAAAAACGAAAATTTGGCGAAAAATTTGCAATTTTTCAACTTTGAATTTTTATGCCCTTAAATCACAGAGATATGGCGCACAAAAAAATTAATAAATAGCATTTCACATATGTTTACTTTACATCAGCACAATTTTGGAACCACAATTTTTTTTGTTGGGAAGTTATAAGGATTAAAAGTTGACCAGCGATTTCTCATTTTTGCAACACCATTTTATTTTTACGGACCACATCATATTTGAAGTCACTTTGAGGAGTCTATATGATAGAAAATACCCAAAAGTGACACCATTCTAAAAACTGCACCCCTCAAAGGTGCTCAAAGCCACATTCAAGAAGTTTATTAACCCTTCAGGTGCTTCACAGGAATTTTTTGAATGTTTAAAAAAAAAAATGAACATTTAACTTTTTTCACAAAAGCATTACTTCAGGTCTAATTTTTTAATTTTACCAAGAGTAACAGGAGAAATTGGACGCAAAAGTTATTGTGCAATTTGTCCTGAGTACGCTGATACCTGATATGTGGGGGGAACCACTGTTTCGGCACATGGCAGCGCTCAGAAGGGAAGGAGCGCCGTTTGACTTTTTCAATGCAAAATTGGCTGGAATTCAGATCGGACGCCATGTCATATTTGGAGAGCCCCTGATGTGCCTAAACAGTGGTGACCCCCCATATGTGACCCCATTTTGGAAACTAGACCCCCCCCCAAGGAACATATCTAGATATGTGGTGAGAACTTTGAACCCACAAGGAATTCACAGACGTTTATAACATACAGCTGTACAATTAAAAAATCATATTTTTTCCACAAAAATGAACTTTTCACCCCCACTCTTTATTTTCCCAAGGGTAACAGGACCCTTAAAGTTATTGTGCAATTTGTCCTGAGTACGCTGATACCCCATATGTGGGTGTAAACGACTATTTGGGCGCATGGCAGAGCTCGGAAGGGAAGCAACGCCATTTGACTTTTTTGGCTGGAATTGAGATCGGACGCCATATCGCGTTTGGAAAGCTGCTGATGTGCCAAAACAGGGGAAACCCCCCACAATTGACACCATTTTGGAAACTATACCACCCAAGGAACTTATCTAGATGTGTGGTGAGAGCTTTGAACCCCCAAGGGCTTCAAAGAAGTTTATAATGTACAGCCGTACAATTAAAAAATCATATTTTTTGCACAAAAATAATCTTTTCACCCTCAATTTTTATTTTTCCAAGGGTAACAGGACCCCAGAAGTTATTGTTTCCAAGGGTAACAGGACCCCAAAAGTTATTGTGCAATTTGTCCTGAGTACGCTGATACCCCATATGTGGGGGTAAACCACTATGCGGGCGCATGGCAGAGCTCAGAAGGGAAGCAGCGCCATTTGACTTTTTTGGCTGGAATTGGGATCGGACGCCATGCCGCGTTTGGAAAGCCCCTGATGTGCCTAAACAGTGGAAGCCCCCCACAAATGACACTATTTTGGAAACTAGACCCCCCCCCAAGGAACTTATCTAGATGTGTGGTGAGCACTTTGAACCCTCAAGGGCTTCACAGAAGTTTATACATGATCTTTTAGTCCCCAATTTTTTTATTTTCCCAAGGGTAACAGGAGAATTTGGACCCCAAAAGTTGTTGTCCAATTTGTCCTGAGTACACTGATACCCCATATGTGGGAGAAAACTACTGTATGGGCACTCGTCGGGCCTCTGGAGGGAAGTAGTGACGTTTTGGAATGCAGATTTTGATGGAATGGTCTGCGGGTGTCATGTCGCCTCTGATGTGCCTAAACTGTTGAAACTCCCCACAAGTGACCCCATTTTGGAAACTAGACCCCCCGCTGAACTTATCTAGATGTGTGGTGAGCACTTTGAAGCCCCAAGTGCTTCACAGAAGTTTATAACGCCCGGGCGTGAAAATAAAAAAATCATATTTTAAATGATATTTTTGCCCCCAATTTTTTATTTTCCTAAGGGAAAATGACGTTGATGACGCTGTATTGCGGCTCGTTTTTTGCGGGACAAAATGACGTTTTCAGCGCTACCATGCTTATTTATATTCGTCTTTTTGATCGCGCGTTATTGCACTTTTTGTTCGGCGGTATGATAATAAAGCATTATTTTTTTGCTTTGTTTTTATTTTTATTTTTTAAGGGGTTCACTTAAGGGGTTAACTAATGGAACAGTTTTATAGGGCGGGTCGTTACGGATGCGGCGATATTAAATATGTGTACTTTTATTGTTTTTGTTTGTTTTTTTTTTTCCAAAAAATGAATTTATTAGGGAATATTTTTTTTATTTTCTTTATTTATTTAGCGATTTTTTTATAAATTATTTTTACACTTTTTTTTTTAAACTTTATTATATTGTACCGGGAGGGACATCACTGTCATGTGTCAGATCGCTGATCTGATACGTCACACAGCGCTGTGACAGATCAGCGATCTGACAGGCGCTGCACAACGATTCCTCATGCCTGCGCTCTACATGCATTGAGGAAGCCGCCTCTCTGCAGGCCCTTGAAGGTCCCCGCCGCCATGTTGGATCCGGGGACCTGCAGGGAAGGAGGCCCCCGTAGCAGCGCTGCACATTGCGCTGCTGCGGGGGTCTCGGGGAATCACGGAGGGAGCCCCCTCCCTGCCGATGCTTCCCTAATCCCCGGTACACTGCGATCGTGTTTGATCGCAGTGTGCCAGGGGTTAACGTGCCGGGGGTGGTCCGTGACCGACCCTGACACATAATGCCAGGTGTCAGCTGTGATAATCAGCTGACACCCGGCCGCGATCAGCGGTGCTCCACCGTGCGCGCCGCTGATCGCGATGACGTACTATCCCGTCCCCGGTCATAGGGTCCCGTGGACGGGATAGTACGTCAGATGTCAGGAAGGGGTTAAGATTGAGATTTCGTTTATGCTCCCCTTTTACTCCCCTTTTTATTTACTCCCCCTTTTATACTATACAAATTTGTTCATAATAGAGCTACAGCCCACGGAGAAAAGACATGACATGAATACTTGATGAAAAAAATGGATATACCCATATTCAACAATGTACGAACAAGTGGATACACATGTTTCATCAAATAGAGAACATAGAGACACTAATTGCAGTAGGTATGTAATAATACTATAAAGCAATTTAAGGACTGCACAAAGAATACATAATGGCCTGCACACTGATCACCGCAGAGAAGTTAAGGTGTGACCTGTATAAAAAAAAAATCCTCAAGTAGCAAAAAAAAGTATAAGGATAAATGCAAACGGTTAAATAGAGAGAGTATTCATTTCAATCATATGAAAACACTATGAACGCGCTGCAATAATGTGGCACAGTCCTGGAGAAAAAAGTGCAATATAAGCAAGTCATGATAAGGTGCATTTAGGAACAGGGAAATCCAATAAAACATAAAGTGCCATTTTAGACAAGAAATGTCCAATAAGAAATAAATGGACACATGATTCCACCTAAATAAGAGATGAGATGCATGGGATGTAAGACGCCTCACAAAATGTAAGTGAGCGCGGTGGTCCTGCCTAAAAAAAAGTCACATATGGAGGGCTGAAGAGATGCCCGACGCGTGTCGCCACCCTAAGTGGCTTCGTCAGGGGCCAGCCTAATAAACTGACCTGTGGTGCTTGATTTATATCTGGCACATGCCAATTTCTCTTGCGGGTACGCAGCACTTTCTGTGTGGAATTTCCATATAAGCTTGTGTTGGGTGCGGGAAATCTGCAGATAAGAAATGCATCAAAATCACATGTTATCCTCACATGACTGTATCAACAAAGTTTTGTCAAAGCAAAGTACCAGGAAGTATCAAAAACAAAGCCGCTTATTTTAAAGCATGACATACCAAAAAATGCAGCGTCAAAAATGCAATAGACGCATGAAAAAAAATAAAACGCACTAAAATATGCAATACAAAAACGCAAGTAACCAAATTTACATAATAGATGCATAGAATCTACAGCATCGGAGACCACTGGCTCATTGTTAGAGCTTAGCCTTAGGCTATGTTCCCACCATGCGTTTTTGGTGACTTTTTTTTTTTAAATTCGTTTATTAAACACCAGAGTACAGAGAATGCACATCATACATAATGAGTTGTGATAACAGAATACAAAGAAATTGCACACTCTCACAAATAAACAAGGTAATGTGTACATTTCCATCCGAACATATTTAAAGGATAACTGTTTGTGTTTCCCCATACATATATCACTTTAATTTAAATTTCACAAACCTTGTCATGTAACAGTAAGAGCTAACTAGAACTCCTAAACTACATCTACCACTATCTCAACTAACATCTACTATTTCCGCAGCCTAGATCACGTTGTGTCATGCGTGATGTCTCAGTTTTGTAGAGTAAGGTGAGAGGAATTCCACACCTCCCAGATCTTCTCAAACTTCCCCGGGCATCCCCTATTGTGATATAACGTGCGCTCATATGGAACAACCGAATTCACCAACTTGATCCAAAATCTAAGGGAAGGATCTGAGCCCCCCATCCACCTCAGTGCCAGCACTTTCCGCGCCATAAACAGCGTCTCGCGCAAGAAGACTCCAGCATATCAATCCCAGATCTCCTCCTCCCATACCCCAAACAAGCAAATCAATGGCTCTAATGGGACAGGGCCTGCATCAAGGACGTCAGTAGTGTGGTGACCTCTTTCCAGTAATGTAGGATAATGGGACATTGCCACACCATATGGATAAAATCAGCATCTGGCGAGTGACATCGCATACATTCTGATGATTGACGCCGACCCATCCTAAAAAGTCGCAACGGAGTCAAATATGATTGATTTATTATATACATTTGTATCATTCTGTTATTGATAGATGGTGATACTCCAATCGGAGACTCCAGAATCTCCTCCCATTCGTAAACCCTATTACCTTCTTGATTTGTCTCCATATTAATCGTGCCAGCTGGAGCAGGGGCAGCAGACGTGGAGCATTAGTTTTTTCCAACTCAAGGAAACCCAATGGGCAATCCGCTTGTGCAGCGTGAAGCAGGTGGCTTTCAGAATTAGGGAGGCAGTTACCCGGCATCCATTTATTTAAAGCTTTAACCTGCCCAGCTAAGTAGTACAGGAAAAAATCTGGCAGCGCCGCCCCACCTCCCTTCTTTGGTCTTTGTAAAGTGGACAATTTAAGTTTGGGCCTAGTTTTCCCCCAAATAAAGGATGTGACCAGAGAATTAAGATTGACAAAAAAGGACTTGGGCACCGCTACCGCACTGTGCTGGAGCGAATAGCCAAATTTAGGGAGTAATATCATTTTAATCAGATTAATGCGTCCAGCCACAGATAATGGGAGCCTACTCCAAGACGCAAATTTAGCTTTAACCAGGTCCAGCAATGGGTGGACATTAAGTTGTAGATCAAGTGTACTATTATTAGAGATGTAGATGCCCAAATATTTAAAACTATATACAATAGGCAACGGGGAGAGATCCTCTAGCTGGGGAATCGGAGCATGGGAAAGGGGTAACAGGGCAGATTTTTCCCAATTTATATGTAAACCTGAATATTTACTAAATTTATCTATAAGGGATATCACCTGTGGCAAAGTGTCTTCCACATTATTGAAGAATATCACCATGTCATCAGCATATAGGCCAATGGTGTCTACCCGACCTGCTATATCTATACCTCGGATATTGGGAAAGGACCTTATACGTATTGCTAGTGCCTCAATCGCAAGAGCGAATAGAGCCGGGGAAAGAGGGCAACCCTGGCGGGTACCCCTATGCAACATAAAAGATTCAGATATAGAATTAGTTATTATAATACGGGCCTTAGGTTTCATGTATAATATTTTGATCCATGTAATAAATTGATTGCCAAAGCCATACCTCTGCAAACATGCGGAAAGGAAAGGCCATTCAAGAGAGTCAAAAGCCTTGGCAGCATCTAACGATGCCAATGCCCATCTGTTGTTTGGTACCAAGGAGCTATATTGGACTATTGACTGGGCTATTCTGATGTTAATGGAAGTGCTTTTGCCCGGCATAAAGCCCGTTTGATCCGGATGTATGAGATTCAATATAATGGAATTCAACCTAGTAGCTAGACTCTTGGTAAAAATTTTATAGTCCACATTCACTAATGAAATGGGACGATAGGATCCACATTCTAAAGGGTCCTTCCCCTCCTTCCAAAGCACCATGATATTAGCCCCGTAAAAGGACTCAGGCATAGAATTCCCCTCCCATATTCCCCGATAGACCTTTACTAGGAGTGGCGTCAATATATCCCGGTACTTCCTATATAATTCAATAGGCAACCCATCAGGTCCAGGGGCCTTCCCAGAAGCCATATCTGTCATAGCGTTATTTATCTCCTCTGGAGTAAACTCAGCGTCCATAAGGGCCCGCTGCTCAGGATCTAATGTGGGAAATGATATATCTGACAAATAGTCTAAGCACCATAAAGTATCAAAGTCACTTTTAAATTTATATAGTGACCTGTAGTAATCTTGAAAACAGCCGAGAATATCCTCGGTTGAAGACACCAGTGTACCGTCTGCCTTGCGAATTTGCAAAATCATATTAGAGGTGTTATGTTGGCGCACCAGGTAGGCCAAAAATTTGCCCGTTTGGTTCCCCAATTCAAAATAGGATTGACGGGTAAAAAACAATTTACGCTTAAATTTAGTGTCCACGTGCTGAGTATATAACCTCTGGGCAGCCAGCCACTCACTCCTGTTCCCGCTGGTCTGGCTAGATATATATGCTGCCTCCGCGTCTTTCAGTTGTTGCTCCACCTCGTCATCTTTGCCTGCGGTAACCCGCTTAATATAAGAGATCGTGGAGGACAAACAGCCCCTCAGGTATGCCTTAAGGGCATCCCAGAATAAATTATCCTGGGGCTCCGGGTGGGACGCGATGAAGCAATTCAACTGATCAATCGTTCTGTCCGGAGATCCCATCAGTTTTAACTAGAATGGATTTAACTTCCAAGCTATCCCACTGTTCACTTGCCCATATTTGAGTTTAAGGATGACCGGGCTATGGTCTGAGATCCCTCTACTGCCTTGTTCTATATCAGCCACCCACATTGCCAAATCGCTAGAACCGAATATATAGTCTAGGCGTGATAGAGAGCGTTTGGTGGATGAGTGACAAGTGTACTCCCTTAACTCAGGGTGACGCATCCTCCACAAATCCAGCCACCCGCCACCCTCCATAAATGATGACAACGGGGTTGTAGACGCTGGGGATGACCCCCCGGTCGCTACATCATCCAGCCTCAATTTATCCAGGCGGTTGTTCATAACCATATTAAAATCGCCCATACAAATAACATCTGCGTCTGGGTAGTTAAGGGCAAAGCTCATTGCTTTCTGCAAGATTTATATACGAGCCGGAGGGGGGTTATAAATACATAGGACTACATATTTCCTGGTGTTCACCACTGCGTGGACAAAAACAAAACGACCCTCAGGGTCCCTTCGAGTTTCCCCCGCCTCCCATCTGACGTCTTTATGTACCAACAGAGAGACCCCTCTGGAATAGCTGGTGTGGAATGTATGGGCAGACCATTGTACCCAGGGCTTCTGCACGCACCGTACCGTATCCCTAGTCAGGTGCGTCTCCACCAAGGCCACAATGTGAGGACGATAATGTCTGACCTGTGAAAAGACCTTGATCTTTTTTCGAGGTGTTTTTATTCCCCTCACGTTCCATGTCATACATATTAACTCCGACCCCATACTTTGCTACTCTGAACATGGTGCATGGTATTACCCGGGCAAAATTTAGAGACATCACCTGTAGACTGAAATTGTTGTCGACTGCGGTTACAACCTAAGAAAAAATACCAAAAACCTCTACGGAAAAAAAACAAAGTAAATAAACAACGAACAACATGGGAGTAGAGTCCTGTACTCCCATCACGGAACAAACAAGGGGATACCATCACTGAGCCCAGTGTCCGGTATTGTTGGTATCTTGGACGCTTCCGAGTGTAGCTCCAATCAGTCGGTTAATAGAAAAATACCAACTGACAAAAGATGCATTAGGATTCCTTTTCGGCAGACCCTCCATGGGATCGCAGCCACTCCGCCGCCTCCGCCGGATCTGTAAAAAATGAAGTAGAACCCCCGTGGACCACCCGGAGCCGGGCCGGGTAAATCATCGAGTACATAATGTTCCTCTCCCGCAGACGTCTTTTGACCTCCGTAAACTGCACCCGTTGTTTCTGGAGTTCCGCAGAGAAATCCGGGAAGATCGAGATCGTGGCATTGTTGAAGTTGATAGGGCTTTTTTGCCTTGCCAGTCGTAAAACCACGTCTCTATCCCTGCAGTTGAGAATGCGCGCCAGAAAGGGTCTAGGCGGGGCTCCTGAAGGGAGAGGCCTAGTAGGGACTCTGTGGGCCCTCTCCACCGCAAAAATCGAGGAGAATTCGTCACCCAAAGTGGTTTTAAGCCAATCTTCTAGGAATTGCTCTGGATGTTGTCCCTCCGATCGCTCCGGCAGGCCAATAATTCGGATGTTATTTCGACGCATCCTATTTTCCAGGTCATCTGGTTTTTGCCTCCACGCATTCATGGAACCCGCCACTTTTGTTAGTTTAGCCTCCATGGGTGTGATAGTGTCCTCCACCTGGGATACCCGTGTCTTCACCTCCGTAATGCGGCCCTTCATGGCTTGCATATCTTGCCGGAGGCGTCCCACTTCATTATATACGTCCTCTATCTTCCCAGTCAGAGACGTCCTGGTCAAGGAGATGGCCTGCATGAGTTGTTCAGACGCCTGCTTAAGGGTTAATTCCCCCTGCTCACACTCCTCCCCACCTTCAGAGGGGCGGCTCTTATGCTGAACCTGTGGGGGGTTATTTTTTGTAGATCTAGAGCCCTCAGCACGGTCTATATTCCTTTAGCTTTTCTGCAGCCGCTCCGGACCCTTTGGAACGACTCATTGTAAAGGCAATAGGGCACAGCCGGATGGCAGAGATCGTGCACTTTGGGGTCCCCAAATTAATGTGGCAGACAGGGTATTGTGCACAGAGGGTGATTGCAGGGACCCAGGCACAGCACAGACACGCAGTGTCTCACAAGGGGGGCAAAGTTCAGCCCCAGGCGGCAAGCAAGGGCCCCCACAGCCCAGGGAGCGACTCTCACAGGGGCTATAGCCAGGAAGGAATCCAGGCCCCAATAATTATGGCCCAGGGCAGGCAATATGGTAAGGAGGGGGACGCGGGGCCCAATTTTCCAGGGCTCACACCGCTTGTCCCTCACAAATAGTTAAATTGTAGCTCACCGTCCTGCTCCCTCAGCGCTGCAGCGATGACACTCAGCACCACGTCTCTCTTCAGCAGAGCGCGCCTCCAAGATGGCCGCCGCTCCCTGCAGGCCCCGTCAGCTGCCCAGGTTTCCAGAGCTGCCGGCTCCCAAGAGTCCAGCCCCGCTCTCCCACGGGGGTCCAGGAGGGACCCCGAGTTCAGAGGGGTCAGAAAAGGGGTGAGTGTGCCGCGGGGTTAAGAGACTGCCGACCGGATTCTATCAGGATGGCAGGAGCTTCCACCACGTGCGTCCTACTCCGTCGCTGCCATAGCCACGCCCCCTTGGTGACTTTTTACGCTAGTTATTTTAGAAAAAAATACAAGTGCAGAAAATCTGTAACATGAAAATCTCACCAAAAGCTCATTGTCGGAAAATACCCTTAGGGTTGGTAATTCATTTGACATTGTTGGTGACACAGGAGCATTTTTTTCTCAGTCGTAGCCCTTGAACCAGTCAGAACGATGCCTTAATCAGACAGTGTACAACAGGATGGTGTAGAAGTGAGGAAGTCCAGTGAGAATTTTCATAGAACCATAGAATGTTAGAGTTTGAAGGGACTTCCAGGGTCATCGTGTCCAACCCCCTGCTCAATGCAGGATTCTCTAAACCATCTCAGGCAGATGTCTGTCCAGCCTCTTTTTGAAGACTTCCATTAAAGGAGAACTTGCCACCTCTCGTGACAGCCTTTTTCACTCACTGTCAAAAAAGTTTTTTTCTAATATCTAATCTTTATTTTCTCCCTTTCAGTTTCAATGCATTGCTTCTTGTGTTTCTCTGTGCAATTGAGAATAAGGATAATCCCTTATACTGTCATATCCATTCAGATATTTGTAGACAGCTATTAAGTCTCCTCTTTGCCTTCTTTTTTGCAAGATAAACATTCCCAGATCCTTTAACCATTCCTTGTAGGACATAGTTTGCAGTCCGCTCACCATCCTGGTACCTCTTCTCTGAACTTGTTCCATTTTTTCTTTTTAAAAATTTGGTGCCCAGAACAGGAACACAGTATTCCAGATGAGGTCTGACCAAGAAGGAGAAGAAGGGGGATAATTACTTCACGTGATGTGATGCAAACTCTATGCTTCTCTTAATGCATCCTATAACTGTGTGTGCTTTTTCTGCTGCTGCATCACACTGTTGACTCGTGTGCAGTGTGTGATCTATTAGTATTACCAAGTCTTTTTCACATGTGCTGTTGCTTATTTCTATTCCTCCCATTCTTTAAATGTAATTTTCTATTTTATTGCCCTGATATATAATCTTGCATTTTTCCCTGTTAAATACTAGTCTATTAATCACTGCCCATTGCTCAAGCTTATCTAGATAATTCTGAATCATTTTTCAATTAAAGCAAACCGAAGATGCCCACAGCCGACTCAAGTGTTTGCACTGTCGATCACTGCTTTCTATTGAAGGGGTTACTCTGTCTCGTACAGTTCCCGCTCCCAGAATACCGCCATGGGATAAATATTTACGTCATATGTTGTGTCACTGCCTTTGATGCGGGCTACAGTACTGAACCTGCATTTATTCCTGAACATGACAGCTGATTTAATTGGGTGTATTGGATCTCCACCTGAGGGTGATAACCAGTTAGATCAAGCTGTCAATCTCTGGATTTATCAAGGGCCAGCTGGAGGCGTGTCACAAATCCTGCCCATCGGTGCCCCTGTCACGTGAGCGGGAACCGCTGATCGCTTGTCATAACAGCCAGGGTCTACATTAGACCCCTGTTCCTGCCATTAAGATACTACTGTGAACGCCGGCTCGTGACGCTGGAGCACTGCTATGTATAGCACAGACGATCACAGCTTCAAGTCAACTAAGGAGCCTATTCCTTCAGTAAAAAGTGGGAAAAAACCCCCCAAAAGTTATTAAAAAAAACACAAGTTAAAATCGCCCCCCCTTCACCCCATTGAAAATAAAACAATTGAAAAAAACATATTTAGTATTGCTGCATTCAGAAATGTCCGATATATCAAAATATAATGTAAATTGATCAGATTGTGTGTATATATACAGTATATATAATGTACACAGTGTGATGAGCGGCTCCTAATTGTATGATATTATTCCAAGATGGTAAAATGTAAGTTACAAAAAAAAATAACAAAACTTTTTTTCACCTGATCATTGGTGGCCCTGCCCCAAAGAACGGCATGGAATGGAAGAATCCTTTTATCATCAGTAGAATGGAGCTGTAGTGCACACACTTTTTTAGGTTTTTTATCTCAAATATTAATTTTATTTAGAGTGTGCACAACAAGAATAACAATCAGTATACAATAATAAGAATAATGTCTAGATCTGATATTGCTTCATATAGAGAGGTTCCATTAGTAGAAAAGCAATATCCAATGTCTATGTGCAGAAATGGGGTTGACATAGCAGCCACCAAGATCAATGTATGTCATTTATGTACAAGTTCCTTGAGACACGGGGGGGTCAGTGGGTTCCCTCGTCCGCTGGCCCAAGACTGCGTGGACCATGGCTCTTCCCACTGAACGCCCGCTCTCCTTTCCCCATGGACACAATACTACACATGGTGAGGATAAAACAGTGTGGCAATATTTTATTGAACCACCAACTGACAATAACATATAGAACAGTCCCAGCTAATACACAAGATGGTGCACATTACAGAGTCTCACCCTTCCACTGACTCACCGGGATTAGAGCAGCTGCGACTTTAGGGCTTCCAGGGTCGACTACCCCCACCAGTGGCACCCCGCTTTTGGTGGGCACCCACCTAGAGGAGGTGATGACAAGCTTAGGAAGCTAACCAAGAGCAATGAAGTATGTGGCCAGGTGACCTGATTGTCCCAACCTGGGTTCTTAAAGATGTCTTTGAGGTTTCAGTGATGGTCAGTGGAGCAGATCTTTGTTCTTCCTGCTGGGGCCCCTAAGCTGACAGTTGTCCTGGCAGCTGTTCTGTCAAGTCACACTTGATACAGAGGCATATTTCTCTTATATAGTTCACAACTGTCCTTCAAGACATTATCCACAGGCCAAGGGGAAGGTGTGATGAGATTACAGAGCATTGTTTGAGTATTTAATTATTCTGTCTAGTTTGTCATCAGCGTCGGACTGGCCCACCGGAGAACCGGAGGATTCTCCGGTGGGCCCTGGCATCTGGTGGGCCCTGGCACCTGCTGGCATACAGGGCCAGCAGTTGCCTAGGGCCCCCGCTGCTCCAGGGGCCCCCAGCCAGTGGTGTGTCGCACACCATGCAGCTGCTATGGGGGCCCCTGCCAGCGGAGCAGCAGCGGGTGTCAGGAGGCAGGAGCCCCTGTCCCCGCTGCTAAAGAGAAATGAATATTCACTGCGAAGCAGTGAATATCATTTCAGGTCTCCACCCCCAGAGGCCCCGCCCCCAGCCCAGTAAGCTGCTCTGCATCAGGGCCGGCGCCGCCCTCAGTCCTCTCTGCTCCTGACTCACAGCCAGTGCGCGATGACGTCACTACATCGCGCACCCGCTGTGTGTCTGGCAGAGGGGGCAGCTCCTGACACTGAGGCCGGGATCAGCGTGGGAGCGAGGAGGAGAGGTGAGTATTGTGTTTTGGTTTTTTGTTTTTTTTTTATATCACTCTCGCTCTCTCTATCTGTCTCTATCTATCTATCTATCTCTATATATATCTCTCTCTCTATCTCTCTTATATCTATCTATCTTTCTATCTCTATCTATATCTATCTATTATCTATATCTATCTATTTCTATATCTATCTCTATCTATCGCTCTATCTTTATATCTTTCTATCTCTACATCTATCTCTATATCTATTTATCTATCTCTATATCTTTCTATATATATCTCTATATCTATCTATCTTACTCTATCTATCTCTATATCTATTATCTCTATATTTATTATCTATCTAGCTACCATCTATATCTATCTATCTATCTTTATCTATATATATCTCTATCTAATATCTATATCTATCTATTTATCCGTTATCTATCTCTATATCTTTTCTCTGTATCTATCTCTATATCTATATCTCTCGCTATCTATCGCTCTATCTCTATATCTATCTCTATATCTATCTTTATATCTATATCTATATATCTATCTCTATCTATCTCTATATCTATATCTATTTCTCTCTATATCTATCTCTATATCTATATCTATTTCTCTCTATATCTATCTCTATATCTCTCTATAGCTATCTATCTATATATCTCTATCTATCTCTATATCTATCTCTCTGTATATCTATCTATCGCTCTATCTCTATATCTATCTTTCTATCTGTATATCTATATATCTATCTATCTTTCTGTATCTATTTATCTCTATATCTTTTCTCTGTATCTATCTCTCTCTATATCTATATCTATCTATCTCTATATATATCTATTATCTCTATATCTATTTCTCTCTATATCTCTCGCTATATCTTTCTATCTATTTATCTCTATATCTATCTCTCTGTATATCTATCTATCTTTCTATCTCTATATCTATCTCTATATCTATCTATCTTTATCTATCTATTTATCTCTATCTATTATCTATATCTATCTCTATATCTATCTTTCTATCTCTACATCTATCTCTATATCTATCTTTCTATCTATATCTATATCTATCTATTATGTCTATCTATCTAGCTATCTCTATTATCTATATCTACCTATCTCTATATCTTTCTATCTTACTCTCTCTATATCTATCTGTTATCTCTATATTTATTATCTATCTTTATCTATCTATCTCTATCTATTATCTATATCTCTCTATCTATTTATCGATCTCTGTATCTATCTCTCTCTATATCTATCTCTCTCCCTATCTACCGCTCTCTCTATCTATCCTTATATCTATATCTATCTATCTCTATATCTATCTATTATCTCTATATCTATCTACCTATCTATCTCTATATCTATCTCTATATCTATATCTGTTTCTCTCTATATCTATCTCTATATCTCTCTATAGCTATCTATCTATATATCTCTATATCTATCTCTCTGTATATCTATCGCTCTATCTCTATATCTATCTTTCTATCTCTATATCTATATATCTATCTATCTATCTTTCTCTATCTATTTATCTCTATATCTTTTCTCTGTATCTATCTCTCTATATCTATATCTATCTATCTCTATATATATCTATTATCTCTATATCTATTTCTCTCTATATCTCTCTCTATATCTATCTATCTCTATCTCTATATCTATCTCTCTGTATATCTATCTATCTTTCTATCTCTATATCTATCTATCTTTCTCTATCTATCTATTTATCTCTATCTATTATCTATATCTATCTCTATATCTATCTTTCTATCTCTACATCTATCTCTATATCTCTTTCTATCTATCTCTATATCTATCTATATCTATCTATTATGTCTATCTATCTAGCTATCTCTATTATCTATATCTACCTATCTCTATATCTTTCTATCTATCTATCTGTATATATCTCTCTATCTCTCTTATATCTATCTATCTATCTTTCTATCTCTATCTATATCTATCTATTATCTATATCTATCTATTTCTATGTCTATCTATTTCTATATCTATCTCTATCTATCGCTCTATCTTTATATCTATCTTTCTATCTCTACATCTATCTCTATATCTATCTATCTATCTCTATATCTTTCTATATATATATCTCTATATCTATCTTACTCTATCTATCTCTATATCTATTATCTCTATATTTATTATCTATCTAGCTACCATCTATATCTATCTTTATCTATATATATCTCTATCTAATATCTATATCTATCTATTTATCCGTTATCTATCTCTATATCTTTTCTCTGTATCTATCTATCTCTATATCTCTCGCTATCTATTGCTCTATCTCTATATCTATCTCTATATCTATCTTTATATCTATATATCTATCTCTATATCTATTTCTCTCTATATCTATCTCTATATCTATTTCTCTCTATATCTATCTCTATATCTCTCTCTATAGCTATCTACAGTATCTATATATCTCTATCTATCTCTATATCTATCTCTCTGTATATCTATCGCTCTATCTCTATATCTATCTTTCTATCTCTATATCTATCTATCTTTCTGTATCTATTTATCTCTATATCTTTTCTCTGTATCTATCTCTCTCTATATCTATATCTATCTATCTCTATATATATCTATTATCTCTATATCTATTTCTCTCTATATCTCTCGCTATATCTTTCTATCTATTTATCTCTATCTCTATATCTATCTCTCTGTATATCTATCTATCTTTCTATCTCTATATCTATCTCTATATCTATCTATCTTTATCTATTTATCTCTATCTATTATCTATATCTATCTCTATCTTTCTATCTCTACATCTATCTCTATATCTATCTTTCTATCTATATCTATCTATTATGTCTATCTAGCTATCTCTATTATCTATATCTACCTATCTCTATATCTTTCTATCTTACTCTCTCTATATCTATCTGTTATCTCTATATTTATTATCTATCTTTATCTATCTATCTCTATCTATTATCTATATCTATCTCTCTATCTATTTATCGATCTCTGTATCTATCTCTCTCTATATCTATCTCTCTCCCTATCTACCGCTCTCTCTATCTCTATCTATCCTTATATCTATATCTATCTATCTCTATATCTATCTATTATCTCTATATCTATCTACCTATCTATCTCTATATCTATCTCTATAGCTATCTATCTATATATCTCTATATCTATCTCTCTGTATATCTATCTATCGCTCTATCTCTATATCTATCTTTCTATCTCTATATCTATATATCTATCTATCTTTCTCTATCTATTTATCTCTATATCTTTTCTCTGTATCTATCTCTCTATATCTATCTATCTCTATATATATATATATATCTATTATCTCTATATCTATTTCTCTCTATATCTCTCTCTATATCTATCTATCTCTATCTCTATATCTATCTCTCTGTATATCTATCTATCTTTCTATCTCTATATCTATCTCTATATCTATCTATCTTTCTCTATCTATCTATTTATCTCTATCTATTATCTATATCTATCTCTATATCTATCTTTCTATCTCTACATCTATCTCTATATCTCTCTATATCTATCTCTATCTATTATGTCTAGCTATCTCTATTATCTATATCTACCTATCTCTATATCTTTCTATCTTACTCTCTCTATATCTATCTGTTATCTCTATATTTATTATCTATCTTTATCTATCTATCTATCTCTATCTATATCTATCTCTCTATCTATTTATCGATCTCTGTATCTATCTCTCTCTATATCTATCTCTCTCTCCCTATCTACCGCTCTCTCTATCTCTCTTTATATCTATATCTATCTATCTCTATATCTATCTATTATCTCTATATCTATCTACCTATCTATCTCTATATCTATATGTTTCTCTCTATATCTATCTCTATATCTCTCTATAGCTATCTATATATTATCTCTATATCTATCTATATATTTTCATCTCTATATCTATCTATCTCTATATCTATCTATCTATATATCTATCTGTTATCTCTATATCCATATCTATCTCTATATCTATCTCTATATCCATATCTATCTCTATCTCTATCTATCTCTATATCTATCTTTCTATCTAACACTATATCTCTATATCTATCTCTATATCTCATTATCTCTATCTCTCTCTCTTTATCTATCTATCTATTGATCTATCTCTATATCTATCTCTATATCTATCTATTATCTCTATTATCTATATCTATCTATCTATCTAGCTATCTCTATCTATCTCTATATCTCTCTCTATATCTATCTATCTTTCTAACTCTATATCTATCTATCTCTATACATATCTCTATATCTAGCTATTATCTCTATATCTATCTTTCTATATCTATCTGTCTCTATATCTATCTCTATATCTATCTATCTATCTCTATATCTATTATCTCTATATCTATCTATCTCTATATCTATTTATAGCCATCTATCTATATATATTTATTTCTATATCTATCTATATATGTCTATATTATTATTATTATATCTGTATATCTCTATCTATTATCTATCTCTATCTATATATCTATCTATCTCTATATCTTTCTATCTATAGCTATCTATCTCTATATCTATCTATCCATTATCTATTTTCTATCTATCTCTATATCTATCTACCTATCGATCTATCTATCTATATTTCTTTCTATATCTATCTTTATATCTATCTCTATGAATCTTTCTATCTATATCTATCCATTATCTACTTTCTATCCATTATCTACTATCTATCTCTATATCTATCTATTTCTACATCTATCTTTCTATCTATATCTATCTAACTCTATATCTATATATCTATATAGCATTATACCCTATGAGGGGGGCAGCATTATACCCTATGAGGGGGCAGCATTATACCCTATGAGGAGGCAGCATTATACCCTATGAGGGGGGCAGTATTATACCCTATGAGGGTGGCAGCATTATACCCTATGAGGGGGCAGCATTATACCCTATGAGGGTGGCAGCATTATACCCTATGAGGGGGCAGCATTATACCCTATGAGGGGGGCAGTATTATACCCTATGAGGGGGTGCATTATACCCTATGAGGGGGTGCATTATTCCCTATGAGGGGGCAGCATTATACCCAATGAGGGGGTGCATTATTCCCTATGAGGGGGGCAGTATTATACCCTATGAGGGGGCAGCATTATACCCTATGAGGGGGTGCATTATTCCCTATGAGGGGGGCAGCATTATACCCTATGAGGGGGCAGCATTATACCCTATGAGGAGGCAGCATTATACCCTATGAGGAGGCAGCATTATACCCTATGAGGGGGTGCATTATTCCCTATGAGGGGGGCAGTATTATATTCTATGAGATGGCTGCATTATACTATGTGAGGGGGCGTCTTTATATTCTATGAGGGGGCTACCCCAACTCCTGCTACATAATTAAGACATGTACAACCTTATATTATACCCAGATATTAGCGTGTTTTACCGCATAATTGGTGGTCTGGTATTTAACTCTATGCAGCTACATAGTGGGCCCCAAGAATGATTTTCTCTGGTGGGCCCAAGGTGCTCCAGTCCGACGCTGTTTGTCATCCTCTGTTTTGCAGGTGAACAAACTAACTGTACTTGTACAATATGTAATCAAGATATTAACATCTATTGTTCAATTACCCTATGTCCCTGTCCCTCGAAATTAGCAGACAATAAGTTGCAGCAAGCAACATTCAAACAATAGTCTGTGATTTTTGACCTACCAAAATAAAACATCAATTCTAGAGTCAACATTCAGACTCATGAATAATAGTTTGTCTATGGCCTGCTGAAAATGGACGTCTGGCAGAATTAAGATTAGATGCTCTTAAATCAATATAATTTAGTCATCCTGATAGAACATACTTTACACTAAAGGACCCCGAGAACAAGATTTACCTCTCCTAGAGAATCAGAAATCAGTGCAATAAACCGAAACCTTCGAAATGAAAGGAATTGTGTTCGGTTAAAGTTTTGCTGCTGGATGTAAATAAACCTTCAAATGTCCAAATAGTAACTTAGATACATGCAGAGACACGAGCAGCAACGGATCATTTTTCAAGACAAAAAACACTATCTGTTGTGTTTTTAAGTCTTGAAAAATTAGCTGGTGCGGCTTTGAAACGCGTCAACCAATAAATTTGCATGTAACACTTTTTAACCAGGTTCACTTCATATAATTATATGAGGATCATCCTCCAGCACACAGAGCAGCAGTTGGGATTTATAGGCTTTCACTGTTGTTGTCCTTGTCACAACCCCTCTCGGTGAGCACGTTCCCTGAGGCCTCCAAAAATGGCTCTCTGCCCCCCACGCCACAAAACAAAAGATTCAATGGATGCGAATATCCCTTATGTCTGCCACCTAGTGTGATGAGCTAATTGACTGAACAAATAGTATAACCTAATGTCCAGTAAGGTCATGCACATAACCTACCACAACGCCACACAATGTCTAGTGGATACTCTGTTAGCCTTTATGTTAAACAAATGAGGCTATCATGCCTCTCCACTGTTTGTGACATATATTCCCACACATATAATGCAGAGTGTGGCAATATACAAAATATTTTGAGTAAAGGGATCCTTTTAATTAAACTTACTCTAACTGCCATCCATAATCGGAGCTTGCTCGATCCTTAAATTTTAGACTATAGGTGAGACAAAAAGGACAAAACATTTATTTGTGTGTATTCTGTCACAAATATGCACACTACAACCACCAATATACACTCACTGGCCACTTTATTAGGTACACCTGTCCAACTGTGTGTTAAGACTTAATTTCTAATCTGCCAATCACATGGCGGCAACTCAGTGCATTTAGGCATGTAGACATGGTCAAGACAATCTCCTGCAGTTCAAACCGAGCATCAGTATGGGGAAGAAAGGTGATTTGAGTGCCTTTGAACGTGGCATGATTGTTGGTGCCAGAAGGGCTGGTCTGAGTATTTCAGAAACTGCTGATCTACTGGGATTTTCACGCACAACCATCTCTAGGGTTTACAGAGAATGGTCCGAAAAAGAAAAAAAATCCAGTGAGCGGCAGTTCTGTGGCCGGAAATGCCTTGTTGATGCCAGAGGTCAGAGGAGAATGGGCAGACTGGTTCGAGCTGATAGAAAGGCAACAGTGACTCAAATTGCCACCCGTTACAACCAAGGTAGGCAGAAGAGCATCTCTGAACGCACAGTGCGTCGAACTTTGAGGAAGATGGGCTACAGCAGCAGAAGACCACACCGGGTACCACTCTCAGCTAAGAACAGGAAACTGAGGCTACAATTTGCACAAGCTCATCGAAATTGGACAGTAGAAGATTGGAAAAACGTTGCCTGGTCTGATGAGTCTCGATTTCTGCTGCGACATTCGGATGGTAGGATCAGAATTTGGCGTAAACAACATGAAAGCATGGATCCATCCTGCCTTGTATCAACGGTTCAGGCTGGTGGTGGTGGTGTCATGGTGTGGGGAATTTTTTCTTGGCACTCTTTGGGCCCCTTGGTACCAATTGAGCATCGTTGCAACGCCACAGCCTACCTGAGTATTGTTGCTGACCATGTCCATCCCTTTATGACCACAATGTACCCAACATCTGATGGCTACTTTCAGCAGGATAATGCGCCATGTCATAAAGCTCGAATCATCTCAGATTGGTTTCTTGAACATGACAATGAGTTCACTGTACTCAAATGGCCTCCTCAGTCACCAGATCTCAATCCAATAGAGCATCTTTGGGATGTGGTGGAACGGGAGATTCGCATCAGGGATGTGCAGCCGACAAATCTGCGCCAACTGTGTGATGCCATCATGTCAATATGGTCCAAAATCTCTGAGGAATGCTTCCAGCACCTTGTTGAATCTCTGCCACGAAGAATTGAGGCAGTTCTGAAGGCAAAAGGGGGTCCAACCCGTTACTAGCATGGTGTACCTAATAAAGTGGCCAGTGAGTGTACATGATGGTTGATTCCCTTAATAATGGTACCTTTGCCACCGATCTAGCATGAGCCATTATGAGAAATTGTGGTCTGCAGGTTATTTACATATAAACTGAGTTTCTCACTCACTGGGGGTACATCAAAACAGAGTATTGCAGGGTCCAGCCATAGACGTACTGCCAGCGTTTTTTCCACTAATGCAAATAAAATTGGTGATAAAGGGCAGCCCTGCCGAGTGCCACTTTGTAGCTGAAAGAGTTCTGAGGTCCTCCTCTTCATTGTTACCCAGTAAATAGATTCAGTGTATTTTATCCATGGAATAAAGGTGTCTCCTAACCCTAAACTGAAAGTGTATGACACAAGAAAGGCCACTAAATTGAATTGAATGTTTTGGAAATAGCACGGGAAAATATTGCCCTGGACGCGATATGATAGTAAGTCGCTTTAGGGTTTTTTAAAAATTATATGTGCAATAAGGGTCATTGAGCAACCAAACAACAAGCCCGTTTTGTCAGAGTGTATTAATGAACAAAGTTCTGAATTTACCCAACTAGCTAATATTTTGGCCAAAATTTTACTATCCGATTGTAGTACACAAACTGAGAATCACATATTCAAGGGTTCTTAAAATGCTAGCTATGCACATGATTCACCCCCTCTGGGACTTCACTAGAGCTCCTTCTGGCAGTCCTATAGAGAATTAATTGAGCAATGGTCAGGCATCGCCCTGTTTCTCCATTTTGTAGGCAGGATAAAAGTGCATTGACGGGGATATAAATTCCTCCTGCTGATTGACACTGGTCGCAACAGTTGAACTTCCAGTGATAAATTGTTATAACTGGACAACCCTTTTAATAAAGGTTATGTTTTTGACAGATTTCTATTCCAGGACATTAGAAGGACAATGGATATCTTTAGAGTTCAGCACAGAAGATGGTCGCATAACACAACATGCATATGAAGAGCAAGACAAAGATCTGTCAGCTGAACTTTTTAAACAGATCCTATCAAAGACTATTAAGGAAACTAAAAATCACAAAAGGGGTGATAAAACGCAAACAGCATACCTTTTAAAGAAAAAATATTCATGTTCAGAATGTGAGAAATGTTATAGAGCTAAACATCTTCTTGTTATACATCAAAAGATTCATCAAAGGTTTAAGCCATTTTCATGTCTAGAATGTGGGAAATGTTTTAATCGGAATACACATTTGGTTATACATCGGAGAATTCACACAGGGGAGAAGCCATTTTCATGTTCAGAATGTGGGAAGTGTTTTAATGAAAAATCAGGTCTTGTTACACATCAAAGAATTCACACTGGGGAGAAGCCGTATTCCTGCCCAGATTGTGACAAATGTTTTCATATAAAATCATGTCTTACAAAACATCAGAAAATTCACATAGAGAAAAAGGAATTTTCATGTACAGAATGTGGGTTATGTTTTAGATACAAACACACACTCATTAGACATCAGAGAAGTCACACAGGTGAAAAGCCTTTTCTATGTTCAGAATGTGGGAAATGTTTTAGCAGTAAATTCACTCTTATAATGCATCAGAGAAATCATACAGGGGAGAAGCCATTTTCATGTTCTGAATGTGGGAAATTCTTTATAAATAAGTATTGTCTGGTTTCACATCAAAGAATTCACACGGGGGAGAAACCTTTTTCATGTTCAGAATGTGGAAAATTCTTTACAAATAAGTCAATTTTGGTTACACATCAGAGAATTCACACAGGGGAGAGACCTTTTCCATGTTCAGAATGTGGAAAATTCTTTGCAAATAAGTCAAGGCTGGTTACACATCAGAGAATTCACACAGGGGAGAAACCTTTTTCATGTTCCGAATGCGGAAAATTCTTTACAAGTAAGGCAAGACTGATTACGCACCAGAGAATTCACACAGGGGAGAAACCATTTTCATGTTCAGAATGTGGGAAATGTTACAGAGATAAAAAACATCTTGTTTCGCATCAATACATTCATCAAGTATTTAAGCCATTTTATTGTTCAGAATGTGGGAAGTGTTTTAACCGGAAATCACATTTTGTTACACATCAAAGAACTCACACAGGAGAAAAGCCATATTCATGCCCAGAATGTGACAAATGTTTTCATGAAAAATCATCTCTTACAAAACATCAGAGAATTCACACAAAGAAAAAGGCATTTTCCTGTTCAGAATGTGGGTTATGTTTTAGTTACAAAAGTTCTCTCACTAGGCATCAGAGAATTCACACAGATGAAAAGCCTTTTTTATGTTCAGAATGTGGGAAAAGTTTTACCAATAAATCCTCTCTTGATACACATCTGAGAAGTCACACAGGGGAAAAGCCATTTACCTGTTTAGAATGTGGACATTCTTTTCACCAGAAATCAAAACTTGTTATACATCAGAGAAGCCACACAGGGGAGAAGCCATATTCATGTTCAGAATGTGAGCAATGTTTCAGCAATAAAGCTGCTCTTGTTCTTCATGAGAAAATTCATACAGGAGAGAAACTGTTTTCATGTTTACAGTGTGGAAAATTCTTTACAAGTAAGCCAAAGTTGGTTATACATCAGAGAAGTCACACAGGGGAGAGACCATATTCATGTTCACAATGTGGAAAATTCTTTAAAAGTAAGTCAAATCTAATTACACATCAGAAAACTCACTCCGGGGAGAAACCATTTTCATGTTCACAATGTGGAAAATGCTTTACAACCAAGTCAAGGCTGATTACACATCAGAGAAGTCACACAGGGGAGAAACCATTTTCATGTTCAGAATGTGGTAACCGTTTCAGTTTTAAGGCAAATCTTGTTGCACATCAGAGAATTCACACAGGGGAGAAGCCATTTTCATGTGGAGGATGTGACAAATGTTATATTCAGAGACAAAGTCTTTACAAGCATCAAAAAAACCATGGACATAACTGAAAAAAAAGTGTACAACAGAAACAGTCAAAGTAAAGTCACATGACATACACAAGAAAGAGAAAACCGTTTGAAGCATACTTGGGCAAATTTTGATGTCTCAACAGTCAGGCCCCCTGAGAGAGATAGTCAAAGGACGAAAGAGTGCGATTGAACTAATGATTCTGATTTTTTTCAGAATCTCAATTGTAGCCCCTCATCAGACAACATAATTTTATTAGTGGAACTAAGTTCTGCTGAAAGAAGCAAAGAGTTGCTTAGGTCCATGCAGTTCGCAGGGCTGCACAAACTTTGGCGAGAACGTTCATAAAGAAAGCAGTGAGAAAAAGCTAGGACTACGTTATCTATTTGCTGCACATAACTGGCAACTAAGTAGGGTCTGGAAAGTGTAAGTAAATAACACCTAAAATACAGCATTGTGTCCTGTAGCTTTCCTGAGTAGTTCTCAGTACCAATGCTGATTCTTTTAATCCCTTAAAGGGGATCTGTCACCCCATTTTTGCCCTATTAGCTGCGGCCACCTCCATCAGGGGCTTATCTACAGCATTCTGTAATGCTGTAGATAAGCCCCCGATGTAACATGAAAGAAAAAAAAGTTAGATTATACTCACCCCGGCGTTCGGTTCGGTCCGATGGGTATCGCCGTCCCGTCCGACACCTCCCATCTTCATACGATGATGTCCTCCTCCTTGCTTCTCCCTAGGCTCCTGCACACGCGTACTTTATCTGCCCTGTGGAGGGCAGAGCAGAGTACTGCAGTGCGCAGGCGCCGGACATCTCTGACCTATCCCTGCGCACTGCAGTACTTTACTCTGCCCTCAACAGGGCAGATAAAGTACGCCTGTGCAGGAGCCGAGGGAGAAGCAAGGAGGAAGACATCATCGTATGAAGATGGGAGGGACTGGACCGTGCGACACCCACCGCACCCAACTCTACCCCCCGGTGAGTATAGTCTAACGTGTTTTTCTTATCTTTCAGGTTTCATTGGGGGCTTATCTACAGCATTACAGAATGCAGTAGATAAGCCCAATGGCTGTGGCCGCAGCTTATAGGCCGAAAATGGGGTGACAGATTCCCTTTAATTGCTGGATGAAATCTCCAACTACACTTTGTATGTTAGATAAAACACTAGGGAGAAAGTAGCACCAATAGGGTCTTACCCACCAAACATTAAGAGTATTTTTATCAGATTGTGCTAACCTAATCCATTGTATTAAATGTTTTTAAGTTGATGTTTAGCTGTTGCTGATCCACGGGTTGTCAAAACCAATGAATATCTGAATCTGGGGATTTTGTGGATACTTCCCGCGTTGCCGATTTATTGAAGACGTCAATTGAAAGAAATTTATTAACTTGCAATTTTTATTCAACACATTTTAAAGTGACAGGCATTACTGCAGGACACAAACACATATAAACAATAATGTACAGGATGGTTTTTAAAGGCTTAAATTTTGAATAACGGTGCCAGATCGACACAAGACTGTCAGTTCTATCAAAGTTCAGTAAATTGGCACATGATTACATCGGATAGCAAAAGTAAATATGAATTCATTAAATTTATACATGAAGAATCTTTATAAAAAGTGTATAAAAATCATGTTAGAAACATTTACATTTATATATATTAATTCAATTTTTCGTTTCAATAAAACTGCTCATTCACTTATTTAAAAACCAGGAGTTGGACTCGAACCCAGGTCTCTATAGGGAAATCCACAAAGTTCTCTATTATTTATTCATTAAACTACTATGTGCATTTTTGAGGGTTAACAGGAAAAGAAAGGCAGGATCCAAGGGTAGAAAAGAAAGTTTTTTTTCATAGAAAACGTGATTTGTTATATTCCATGATTTTCTTGTTTTATTTCATTTATTTAATATGTATATTTCATTATAATGAGCTAAAATATTATTATTCCAATTCTTCTAGGTGTTATTTCAGCTGATTGTATATGTAACTATTCAAACCAACCTTTATAGCATAGGTATTTCATATCCCTGGTATTCTATGTATTACTTTGTGTCATTATACTGATCTGTGTATTTTAATTATTATGTGATTTTAATTATTTTTATGTGATTATGTGCAGTCGCCCACGGAAACTGGACAAAGGGAGGTCCAGCGTGTTTAGGGGCTGCAAACTAATGAAGTGAAGCTGTGTGTAAGAGACTTTGTCACAATGTGCAGTCACCCACGGAAACTTGACAAAGGGAGGGCCAACGTGTTTAGGCACTGCAAACTAATGAAGTGAAGCTGTGTGTAAGAGACTTTGTCATGGTGTGCGGTCGCCCACAGAAACTGGACACAGGGAAGTCCAGCGTGTTTAGGGACTGTGATTTAAAGCAGTGTACTATGTAGTGCTATGACCTGATGTGAACTGAACACTAATGATATGCACTTGTGTGAATTTGAACTTTAATGCCGTGAAGATAACACATTAAAGAGATTTTTGTGTTTGAATTTTGTGGGTCACTGCCTCATCATTGCGTACGGTGCTACCGCTGCACTACAGGGGAATCTCACAGTCAAATAGTCAGGAAAACCCTAAACTAATACTTCAAATAATCTTTAACTCTGTTCTTGGAGATCCACCCTCCAAAATAGACAGAACACATCGAGCTCTACAGCCTAATGGATCTACAACATGTTGAAATCATCTCTTGCCTTCATGATTATTCAGACGAAAGAAAAGGTTATGACAAAGGCTAGGTTTCAGAATGAGTTATCATCCTACTTATGCTCTGAAATTCAGCTATTTCTAGATCTGTCTCGTATCACCCTACAGAAGAGAAGACTTCTTAAACTTATATTAGACGTTCTAAACGACCTACGAATCCCCTACAGGTGGAGGTTTGTTTTTTTTGCATTAACAGCCCATCATGAAGGAATTTCTGCGATACTGTGTTCCTTGAATCATTTACCAGCTTTTTGTGCAACCTTGAATTTGCAGGCTCCTAAAATTGTGGACTGGGAGGCCCCTCTGCCTTTGGGGGCACCACAGGCAATTTGGAACCGAAAAAAGAAGAAAGGATCATAGAGGATCGGATGATAACGGCATTGGGGAAGATTTTTCTCTTAATAGACCCCGTTGAGCTTATTCTAATTGTCACTAGACATTATTATCAATGCTTTTCGCCTGATGCCTTTGGAGGTTATTTTCTAAGATCTGGCGGGTACTTGTTTGTTCTTATGCTGATTTTGGTTATATGTGGAGCTTTCTATATTATATGCAAAATTTCCATATGTGGTAAACAATATAAGCCTGGGGGGGTTCTTGTCTGATACGTTGTATAGGGTTCTTTTTTTTTTTTTTTTTTTACCTTTTTTGTTCTCTCTCCCTTGGCTTATTCAGCTTATAATAACAGTAAGAAAGGTGGAGTGGCAATTTTGTTTTCTTCAAACTGTTCACTACTGGTGACTAAGGCTCATAGTGAACCGGAGAGTAGGTTTGTTGTCCTGGAAGCACTTCTGCAGTGTTAACCAACAATTCTATGTAATATCTATTCATCAACATAGTAGACATCTCCAGCTTGTCTCATATGATCTTTCAGATCCTGTCAACTCCCTGATGGGGGGAAGCCCTGAAACAAGGACTCTGTATTTAGTTAGCCATGACAGGTGTATGTTTCTCCCACGGGGTCCTCCATGTCCTCCCCCTGATCCCCGAGTTGTCCTGGGAAATTCTACATGTACCTGATGAGAATGGAACTTGTGTCCACTGCATCCAACCCCAGAGTGCTCACCCCCAGCTAGGGGGATGGTCACTTGGTGGCCTGGTAAATACTGTTCTGGGAGCACAATATTTGGGTTGACCAGTGTCCTGAAGTCCCTGTGCATCGGGCTTGTCAGACTCCCGAATCTTTCTCCGGTAGGTTTCAAGCGTGACGGCATACCTCTCTAATAATGCGTTGCGAATAGTAGAGTAACATTTCTGGTCCCCAGAAGACAAGTTATTAAAAGCTTCTCTTGCTTTTCTGGTCAGGCCAAAATCTGGGCCAGTCACTGACACACTTCATGCAGCAGGCAGAGGTTCTCAAATAACCGGAGATGTTCATCAAAATCTGAGGTGTCCTCATTGAACTGTCATATATTCCAGTACCTTAAAGATGGGGGCCAATCTCTCCTGTTATCCACTGTCCTCTGCCCTGGGGCGGGTGAGAGTACTGTTACATGCACACCCAGATATTTGCTTAACACTGCCGCCAGCTCTATCTCCGTGGCCCAGCCTCCAGCATCTGCCTCAGCTCAGTCGGTCGATCCTCCGCCATCTGGATGATGGCCCTAAGCTGTGGTCCATCCATGTGGTTGCTCACAGTCCCAGTCAGTCCAGTGTTGTATTATGTTTGCCTAATTTTCATCTGGCAAGCACTCTAGCTCTCAGAGCAAAGGGCTCTCAGCTCCTCATTCTTGAGCCTCTTAAAGATGGAGTCTCATCTCTTCTCCCATATCACCGCGCAGTAATTTTCCCTGGTAAGCTGTCCAGAGATAAGTGATCCCACCAGCTGCCACCACTTGTGAAGAGCTGAGGTTGTGTGTTATAATAATCACCTAGGCAGGTCAACAATATAATTATTTTTTTATTCCATACATTCAATGTTGTACAACATATCCAGGTAGATGGCCAAAATACAATATCCTCAGTATACAAGATCCCTTCTCCGGGGCCGATAGCTTTACTGTCCCTGTACCATGTGATAATCACGGTCTCCCAACTTTTGGTTGGCCCACAGATTTTGTATCTCTCGCCAGTATAGTCTGTAGTCACAGTCCAGGCTGTCCATACAACAAATATCACAACCGACGTCCATTTATCCAGGACCAACAATCCTTAAGAAAATTTGTTAAATTCAGACAACAGATCTCCAACCATAGCAGGGGATTCAGCACGGCCAACAACCGATCTACAAAACTCCATAGATCCATCCATCTATCCATCTATCCCAGCATAGATGCTCTCCTTCCAAAGTCACTCCAACAACTGCCTGACTAAACCTGTGGTGTCTTTTTCTTCCTCCCCTGGGTCTACAATTCCCATCCATACAATGGGCCTAGGCTGGGAGTAAAATGGCTTGAGACCCTGAGATACAGATGAGATTGACAGAAGGATTGCTTTACATTGACCTTTGGCAATCTCCTGTCTGGCCTTGGGTATATATAAGATCCAGCCTACACACCTTCCTCTGCTTGCTGTCACTGAATGTAAACATTGATTCTTGAAGATGAACTGATGAGCAAGCAAATCACTAATAAAACACAACAAGCAAATATCTAATAAAATACAACAATATCAATGCAACTGGAAAAGTCTACATCCCGTAGAGCAGTAGACTCCACTCTAAGGGCATTGGTCCAATAGTCTTTAGTCCGTGGCCAGCTTCTCACAGACCTCAACATTAGAAAATCTTTAATGGATCATCTATCTGACTTTTTTCACCTTGATGAGGGTTCAGTATCTTCAATTTTGTGGGAGGCATATAAGGCGGTAGTGAGGGGTCATTGTATTAAAGAGGGTTCCAAATTGAAAAAAATGCCAAACTTGAAAACAATAATTTATCTTCATAACTTAAAAGAGAAGAATATAAACTATATAACTATATTGTCACGATTCGACTGGCAAGTGACCTGTGACCAGGGGCACCTTTCTTGGCCCTAACACTAGGGGTCACCCTAGCTCGCCCTGTTCCCCGGGATGCTTCAGATGACGAAGCTTGTCAATGCAACCCCCTACTTCCACTCTTGACATACTGATAGTAACACCGCAGAAAAAATGCTAGCACAGGCTTCCGTTGTTTCAGATGCTGCACATCTCAAATTTTCACAGCATAGACAATTGCCTTCAGATGACCCAAAAGATAAAAATCTAAGGGGGTCAGATCGGGAGACCTTGGTGGCCATTCAACTGGCCCACGACGACCAATCCACTTTCCAGGAAACTGTTCATATAGGAATGCTCTGACCTGACACCCATAATTGATGGTATGGTGTGGTATATGGGGTACAAAGATAGTGGGGCCATTCTTCATCAATGGAAACCTTAATGCCCCAGGATATCTGAAATTGCTACATGATGATGTGTTGCCCTCTTTATGCACTGAAGATGGCACATTCCCTGAGTTTTTCCAGCAAGATGGTGCACCACCACATTATGGGTGTCAGGTCCGAGCATTCCTACAAGGAATCTGACCCCCTTAGACTAGCATTTCTTCTACGGTGTTGCTATCATTGTGTCAAGAGTGGGAGAAGAGGGTTGCATTGACAATCCAACACAATGGGCAGCACTTTGAACACATTTTATAAGTGGTCATAAACTTGTAAATAACTCATGAAAGAATAAAGTTACGTTAAAACCAAGCACACCATTGTTTTTCTTGTGAAATTCTCAATAAGCTTGATGTGTCACATGACCCTCTTCCCTTTGGGAAAAATAATTTTTGATCCAAAATGTCCTACTTCAAAATGGCCGTCATGGTCACCACCCATCTTGAAAAGTTTCCCCCCTTCCATATACTAATGTGCCACAAACAGGAAGTTGATATCACCTACCATTCTCATTTTATTTAGGTGTATCCATATATATGGCCCACCCTGTAGATACCTCAAGGGCACCTCGTACATGGTATCATGTACACCAGGGTTCCCCAACTCCAGTCCTCAAGGCATGGGCGGACATACCGCCGGTTCAACCGGTGCGTTGCACCGGGGCCCAGAGGCTCCAGGGGGCCCCTGTAGGGCGGCTAATGATGAGGGCAATCTGGACAGTTTCTCCGGGCCCAAGGCTCCGGGGGGCCCCTGGCTAGATTTCCCTCATGTGTAGCGGAGGGCAGGGACAGATCCCAACAGCTCCGCTGCCTGCAAGAAAAAACAGCAGGATACTTCCTGCCCGGCGCCAGCGCTTCCTGTGTCTCTCTGACACAGAGAGCAGCGCCGCTGAATGACATCATCATTCAGCAGCCGCTGCTGTGCCAGAGACACAGGAAGCAGCCGGAGGGCGGAGGCGGTGATGCTGCGGAGCGGACATCTGAGGTACTGTGCTGCCTGTTGCTGCTGTGTGTGTGTGTGTGTGCGTGTGACTGTGTATGTATGTGTGTATGTATGTAGTATGATGATGGGAGTGATGGGGAGAAGGAAATGATGTAGTATGTGTGTGGAGTGGATGTGTGTGTGTGTGTGTGTGTGTGTGTATGCATGTGTCGTGTGTACGTGTGTGTGAATCGATGTGTATGTGTGTAGGTGGAGAAGGCCATGATGGGAAGAAGGCCTTGATGGAGGTGATGGGGAAAAAGCCATGATGGAGGTGATGGGGAGAAGGCCATGATGGAGGTGATGGGAAGAAGGCCATGATGGAGGTGATGGGAAGAAGGCCATGATGGAGGTGATGAGGAGATTGCCATGATGGAGGTGATGCGGAAAAGACCATGATGGAGGTGATGGGGAAAAGGCCATGATGGAGGTGATGGGGAAAAGGCCATGATGGAGGTGATGGGGAAAAGGCCATGATGGAGGTGATGGGGAAAAGGCCATGATGAAGGTGATGGTGAGAAGGCCATGATGGGGGTGATGGGGAGAAGGCCATGATGGGGGTGATGGAGAGGGTAATGATGGGGATGGTGGGGGAAGAGGAAATGATGGAAGTGGTGGAAAGGGCAATGATGGGGTGGGGGAGAAGGCAATGATGGTGGTAGTGGAAAAGACAATGATGGGAGTGATGGGGAAGGAGACAATGATGGGGTGATGGAGGAGAAGGCAATGATGGAGGTAGTGGAAAGGGCAATGATGGGGTGGCAGGGGAGAAAGCAATGGTAGTGGTGGGGAGAAGGCAATGATGGAGGTGGGAAAGAGGGCAATGATGGGGTGGGGGAGAGGACAATAATGGGATGCGGGGAGAGGAGGACAATGAGGGTTGTAGGGGATTGGGATGGGAGGAAGGGGGACTTATAATGGGCTTAGGAACAGGGGGAGGTGGAGGAAGACATTATTATGGCTTATTATGTCTAACACAGTCCCTTAGTATATAGTGTACTCACTTATTATGTCTAACACAGTCCCTTAGCATATAGTATATGTACTTATTATGTATAACATAGTCCCTTAGCATATAGTGTACTCACTAATTCTGTATAACACCATCCTTAGTTACATAGTTTCTTCTTTTATTATGCATAACACTGTCCCTTATTACGTACCATCCTCTCTAGTTATATATGGTGCCGTCCCGTAATATATAGCTTCCTCTGCTGTTATGTACAGTGCTGTCTCTTACATAGTGTATTCTAGTTAATTTTGTTATTAACAGTGCCCTCTTTTATTACATAGTCTCCTCTCTTTTTAGATATAAAATGACTGCTGATGGAGGAGCAGGTGCCAGACGACCAGTCCATCAGCTCCTCCATTAGAAAAAAAGCTTTCCCATGTTCCATCAGCCATCATTGCATTATACCGTTAACAAGACAGGATGGTATGTAATAAAAAACAGGGCTCTATATAATCCAATATGTAGGGAACGGTGCTGTACATAGCAAGAGAGGGCACTGCATGATAAGGGACAGCAATATGCACAATAAAGGAGACTATGTAATATATACATGTATGTGTGTGGTGCAATATATATATATATATATATATATATATATATATATATACACACAGCTTTGTCACCATAAAAGGAAGGGGGCCCAGACACATTTCTTGCACAGGGGCCCCAAGCTGTCAGTGTCCGCCCCTGCCTCAAGGCCCACCAACAGATCATGTTTTCAGGATTTCCTTAGTATTGCTCAGGTGATAATTGCTTCACCTGTGCAATACCAAGGAAATCCTGAAAACATGATCTGTTGGTGGGCCTTGAGGACTGGAGTAGAGGAGCCCTGATGTACACCACATTGGAAGATGTGCATGAAAAGAAATCCATGACCTTATAGTCCTGATTTGTGTTTGGTATGTGGACTATATTTGTTGGTAATCTGTTGGTAAAAGGTTTGCATTTATTATTGTTACATGGCAATATGCCCGTCCCTGATGATGGGACAACACTTCTGACAAGGAAATTCCTTAAGTTAGGGGTCAGTTTGTAGGAGAGAAGCGGTAGTTCGGAGAATATTTATTTCAGTTTGTGGTCTCTGTGGAATATGGTTGGAGATCGGCACCAATTTTCCTTAGGATGCTCATGTGGGGTTGCATGTGACCACAAGAGGCACCCTGTTGTTATTCTCTCTCATTCTGTAATCCAGGGGTCCCCAACCTGTAGCTCGGGAGCCACATGTGGCTCGCGGTCCCATGAATTGTGGCTCGTGACTGTCTGCCAGCTTGGTGCATTAACTCCAGATCTAGCAAACGGGTATGAAGAGTACATCTCAAAATGGTGAATTTTGTGAGTAGCCCTGCACAGAAGAGCAGATCTGGGTGCAAATATACTGGTCTGGGGGTTTAGAGATGTTTTAGGTATGGTACCCTGGAGGATGGTACTACCTGTTGGAGGAGGTGCTCAAAGCTGGATGTGACAGTGTGTTGGGAGAATACTGAATGTGGGTACTGTAGTGAAACCACCAGGGGGAGCTGGTGAGGGAAGAGAGGTTACACACTAAGCGTAGCAACTAGAGTTGAGCGAAAAGGGTCGAAAAATTTCAAAAGTCGCCGACTTTTGGCAAAGTCGGGTTTCATGAAACGAAACCCGACCCTAGGATGAGGTCGGCCACGAGGTCGGCGACTTACGCGCCAAAGTCGCGTTTCAAAAGTTTGTTTTGCGCTCTTTTTCAGCCAATCAGGATCCACGGACACTGTGGGCAACGTGATGACATAGGCAGGGGTCACCACCATCTTTCAGAAGGGCATGCAAGTGATTGGCTTGCTTTGGTGGGCGTCACAGGGGGTATAAAAGGGCGTGCACGCCGACCGCCATCTTACTTCTGCCAATCTCAGTATAGGGAGAGGTTGCTGCTGATTCTGTAGGGAGAGCGTTAGGCAGGGAAGAAGACAAAAAAACTGCTTCTGCTGCTAGCGAATTGGCCTGCACAACACACCAGTCACTGTGTGTGCAGTGCAAGGGGAGGTTATATAGTGGTGTATCAGTGGTGTTGGTTGTTGGGCTGCCTTCTAAGGCTTCCTGACATTCCTGCATTGCTGTTTACCCACTGCTCCGCAAACTGCTTTATTAAAAGCAATCCCAATTTTTTTTTTTTGTCCTGCTGAGAAGAAAAAAAAACTGCTTCTGCTGCTAGCAATTTGGCCTGCACAACACACCAGTCACTGTGTGTGCAGTGCAAGGGGAGGCTATATTGTGGTGTATCAGTGGTGTTGGTTGTTGGGCTGCCTTTTAAGGCTTCCTGACAGGCTGGCATTGCTGTTTACCCACTGCTCTGCAAACTGCTTTTTTAAAAGCAATCCAATCTCCCTTATCCTCTAGTCACTTTGGTCACAGCTGTGCCATCGAGCCTGTCACATAGCGCTCAGATATTCATTGGGCCTCACACAATCCAAAAGTGTCCAGTGTCCAAAAGTGTGTGCAGAGATTCAAAATCTCCCTTATCCTCTAGTCACTTTGGTCACAGCTGTGCCATCGAGCCTGTCACATAGCGCTCAGATATTCATTGGGCCTCACACAATCCAAAAGTGTCCAGTGTCCAAAAGTGTGTGCAGAGATTCAAAATCTCCCTTATCCTCTAGTCACTTTGGTCACAGCTGTGCCATCGAGCCTGTCACATAGCGCTCAGATATTCATTGGGCCTCACACAATCCAAAAGTGTCCAGTGTCCAAAAGTGTGTGCAGAGATTCAAAATCTCCCTTATCCTCTAGTCACTTTGGTCACAGCTGTGCCATCGAGCCTGTCACATAGCGCTCAGATATTCATTGGGCCTCACACAATCCAAAAGTGTCCAGTGTCCAAAAGTGTGTGCAGAGATTCAAAATCTCCCTTATCCTCTAGTCACTTTGGTCACAGCTGTGCCATCGAGCCTGTCACATAGCGCTCAGATATTCATTGGGCCTCACACAATCCAAAAGTGTCCAGTGTCCAAAAGTGTGTGCAGAGATTCAAAATCTCCCTTATCCTCTAGTCACTTTGGTCACAGCTGTGCCATCGAGCCTGTCACATAGCGCTCAGATATTCATTGGGCCTCACACAATCCAAAAGTGTCCAGTGTCCAAAAGTGTGTGCAGAGATTCAAAATCTCCCTTATCCTCTAGTCACTTTGGTCACAGCTGTGCCATCGAGCCTGTCACATAGCGCTCAGATATTCATTGGGCCTCACACAATCCAAAAGTGTCCAGTGTCCAAAAGTGTGTGCAGAGATTCAAAATCTCCCTTATCCTCTAGTCACTTTGGTCACAGCTGTGCCATCGAGCCTGTCACATAGCGCTCAGATATCAGTGGGCCTCACACAATCCAAAAGTGTCCAGTGTCCACAAGTGTCTGCAGAAATTCAAAATCTCCCCTGTCCTATAGACACCTTGTACCTTGTTTTACATTACTATATAGTTTGTTGGATTTTGTCTACATTTTTACCAAAAATGAGGAAGGCTGGTGGAAGAGGCCGTGTAATTGGGCGGGGGTTGGCAGCTGGTAATGATGGTGTTGGTGGTGGATCTGATGGTAGTGGCAAGAGCAAAATAGGACCGAATGCAGGAGGTGTTGAGCCTGCGTCATCGTCTGGCTACATAAGGCCTCGAACGCTTAGTTTTCTAGGAGTTGGCAAACCGCTTTTAAAGCCAGAGCATCAGGAAAAAGTTTTGTCTTACATTGCTGACTCAGCCTCCAGCTCTATCGCCTCCTCTTCTTCAGTTGTAAAAAGTAAAAGCACTGAGCCGTCATTGGAGGCTCATGTTCATGAACCACACCTTTCCTTGTGTCCTTCACCCCAACCAAGATTGAAGGATGACGCAGGCCATACTACTGATTACTCCATGGAGCTGTTTTCACATACCATGCCTGGATTATCAAGTGAAATGGTGAATTACCCAGGCCAAGATGAATCTGACATGGAGTGCACTGATGCACAGCCGCTGATGGATGATTCTGCTGGTACAGTCACTCAGAGCACTACATTGTCCTCGCAGTGTACAGAGCCAGATTCTGACCCTGATGAGACTCAGGTGCCCCTTCCCGCACACTATACCACCATACACGGTGACACAGAGGAAGGTGCACATGACATAGAAGAGGAGGTGATGGATGACCCAGTTGTTGACCCAGATTGGCATCCATTGGGGGAAGAGGGTGCTGCTTCCAATAGCTCAGATGAGGAGCATCCACAGCAGACATCGACATCGCAACAGCTGTTATCTGGCAGGCCCGGAGCACTCCAAAGACAGGTTCCAAACATCAAAAGAGTTGCTGGACAGCTTGTCCAGAGGGTCAAAAGATCACAGCGTGCTAGGCCGCAAAATGTCTGCCAAAGTAGGAAGAGTGCAGTGTGGCACTTTTTTGACCAAAATCCTCATGATCAGGCCAAGGTTATCTGTAAGAAGTGCGCAAAGACCTTTAGCCGAGGGAAAAATCTGAAAAATTTGAATACCAGTTGCATGCTTAGACATTTAACCAGCATGCACTTGCAAGCGTGGACACAACACCAAACCTCAAGTGCCACATGTGCAACTGATCACAACGAAGGTAGTCAGCAACGCTACATTGTTTCCCCCACTGTAAGCCCACCGGTTAGCACAGCAGCAAATGTTGAGGTGTCGTTGCAAGGCCACAGCAGTCAGGGAATCCCACTGTTATATCAACGAAAGACTGATTCTAGGCCATCAGAAAGAACACCAACTCCATCACCATCATCAACCCTCTCTCAGTCCGCCCTGTCCACCGCTACTTCCACCATATGCAGCTCTCAAGTCCAGCTCACCCTCCCAGACACTATGAGTAGGTCAAGAAAGTACTCAGTCTCTCATCCGCGTACACTGTGTTTGAACGCCCACATTGCCAAACTAATCTCGTTTGAGATGATGCCCTTTCGGTTGGTGGAAAGCACAGCTTTCCGCGAACTCATGGCCTATGCAGTACCACGCTATGACCTACCCAGTCGCCACTGGAAAGCGTCAGCAGGCTGTGTTGAAGATGATGTGTTTGGGCAACAGACACACCGCCGAGGTGCTGGCCGAGTACTTGAAGCGACAAACTGAGTCATGGCTGGGCAGTGTACATCTTGAGGCAGGCAAGGTAGTTAGTGATAACGGCCGTAATTTTGTGGCAGCCATAGCCCTTTCAAAACTCAGCCATATACCTTGCTTGGCTCACACCTTGAACCTGGTGGTGCAGTGCTTCCTCAAAAATTATCCGGAGTTAACAGCCCTGCTCCAGAAGGTGCGAAGACTGTGCGCGCACATCCGCCGGTCGCCTGTACGCTCCGTTCGTATGCAGAAGCTGCAGCGATTGCTCCACCTTCCCAACCACCGCCTCATTATCGACATTGCAACAAGGTGGAACTCCACCCTGCACATGGTGGAGCGGCTGTGCGAGCAGAGGCAGGCCATAATGCATTTGTGGGAGGATACACCGCCAGGCACTTTGAGAGCAGACATGGAGTTGACAGGTGTGCAGTGGTCGAAGCTGAAAGACCTCTGTAAAGTCCTTCAGTGTTTTGAGGAATGCACACGGCTGGTAAGCGCAGACGACGCCATCCTAAGCATGAGCATCCCACTTATGCGTCTGCTCATGCAAACTTTGACGCACCTTAAGGAGCAGGCGTCTGCAGCCAATGTTGATAAGGAGGAAGAGGAGGAGGGAATCCTTGATGACATTCAGCCATTGTCTGCTCAGGGACCTCTCCTGGACGAGGTGGAGGAAGAAGAGGAGGAGGAGGAGGATGATGATGGGGATGATTACTTAGGGGAGGAGGATGCATCTCGTGGGGCAAGTGAAAATGTTGGCGTGGCAAGGTCTGGTACAGGGTTTGTGCGTGACTGGAGGGATGTGGATTTGCCAGAAAGTGCTCCTCCAACCAGCACTCGCAGTGCATCATTGACACCGGGAACATTGGCCCACATGTCAGATTATGCCTTGCAGATCCTAAAAAGGGACCCACGCATTGCCAAAATGATGAACGATGACGACTACTGGTTGGCCAGCATCCTGGATCCACGCTATAAAGGCAAATTACAAAACATCATGCCACAGGAGAACCTTGACCTAATATTGGCTAATAAACAAGCAACTCTGGTAAATCGGTTGCTTGAGGCATTCCCAGCACACAGCAGCGGTGATGGTTCTCACACGAGCCGTACGGGCCGGGGGCAGCTTGGCAGAGGTGTTCGTGGTGCACACAGCAGAAGTGGCGTTGGAGACAGGGGTTTCATGACAATGTTGTGGACTGATTTTTCAAGTACCGCTCACACAACTGGTAATACTGCATCGATGGAAAGTGACAGGAGACAGCAGTTGTCAACTATGGTTACAAACTACTTTTCCTCCCATATCGATGTTCTCCCACACAGGTCATTCCCCTTTGACTATTGGGCCGCTAAACTGGACACCTGGCCTGAATTGGCACAATATGCCTTACAGGAGCTCGCTTGCCCAGCTGCAAGTGTGCTATCGGAAAGAGTCTTCAGTGCAGCTGGATCAATCCTGACAGAAAAAAGGACCCGTCTGTCAACCCAAAATGTGGATGATCTAACCTTCATTAAAATGAACCACGCATGGGTTTCCAAGGATTTTGTCCCACCTTCCTCTGATGACACATAGGGTGACAGAAAAATGGCTTGCTTTGGTCCACCTCTTCCTGGGACTTGACCTATTTCACCTTTTGCATCAGCTGAATGTCCAACATCAACATATGCCACTTTCTAAAACTCCCTAACTGTGCTGCCTCCCCCCCAATGGCCGGGGTCACCACCTAGCGCACGACACCGTGCGAGTGCCGTTGCCCTGGACAGGTGGGTAGGCCGACTCTTGGGCGCGGGCACTGGTACAGGGTCCTTCATAGTGCAATCAAGTGTCTCTGACGGTGGTGGTGCACACCCGCCGTCAGACACACCGCCGTACTATGAGGGGCCCAGTGCCAGTACCGACGCCCATGAGTGGGCCCCCCTTGCTTGGGCAGGGCCCCAGCATTTGCAATCTTTACCTCTCCCTGCTCCTCCGCTGTGTAGTCTGGGCCGTCAAATCCATACTGTGCCTGACACCATTTGAGCCTGCCTCCTGATGTATAGACATATATTTTGAATGTGTACGCTATCCATACATGTTATCCGGGGATACGGTACCCTTTCTAACCTTTGTGCAATCACGTGCAATCCATACTGGGCCTAACACCGTCTGAGCCTGCCTCCTGAGACATATATTTTGAATGTGTACGCTATCCATACATGTTATCCGGGGATACGGTACCCTTTCTAACCTTTGTGCAATCACGTGCAATCCATACTGGGCCTAACACCGTCTGAGCCTGCCTCCTGAGACATATATTTTGAATGTGTACGCTATCCATACATGTTATCCGGGGATACGGTACCCTTTCTAACCTTTGTGCAATCACGTGCAATCCATACTGGGCCTAACACCGTCTGAGCCTGCCTCCTGAGACATATATTTTGAATGTGTACGCTATCCAAACATGTTATCCGGGGATACGGTACCCTTTCTAACCTTTGTGCAATCACGTGCAATCCATACTGGGCCTAACACCGTCTGAGCCTGCCTCCTGAGACATATATTTTGAATGTGTACGCTATCCATACATGTTATCCGGGGAAACGGTACCCTTTCTAACCTTTGTGCAATCACGTGCAATCCATACTGGGCCTAACACCGTCTGAGCCTGCCTCCTGATGTATAGACATATATTTTGAATTTGTACGCTATCCATACATGTTATCTGGGGATACGGTACCCTTTCTCACCTTTGTGCAATCACGTGTAATCCATACTGGGCGTGAGAACGGCTGGCGAGCTGTTAAGCAAGCTACAGCACCTGTGGTTTGCACACGTAAGTTTTTCATTTTTTCAGGAATGACGGTTAGGCCTAATTCCGGAACTGCGGTTGACCTGCACTTACTGGGAAATCATTGTTCGCGGGTAATAATTGTAATCAGTGATCCCCATCACCAACGTTGTTCAGCGGGTTATCTGCACCTGTAAGCGACAAACGCTGGCCTTTTCAGTGTAGCGCACATGCAGCCACGGACATGTAAGGGCATGACACACCAGTTATTGGCCAATCTCATGTGCCAGAGCCTCACGTGTCCCTCTAGTAAGCCGGACTCGGACCGCGGGGCATGACGGAGTCTCGTTCGTTATCGGAATTAAGCTTGCAATGTGTGCATCTGTTCTGTAGCTGGCATGGTTGAGGTTTCCCAGGTGGAGTCGAATTTAACCGTAGGCTCCACTCCTGGTGGTGCCCTTCTGGACATTCCTTTAAGGTTCAGCTTTGCAACCATACTGCCCATGTAAAACAAACACTTTGCCTTCATGAACGCTGTTTGGAGGGTCATGACTCGTGGGAATAACGCCGCCCAATCAGTTAACCTGCTAGAGAGATCCTTCGTTGCTCCCAAGCATGACATCACACTCCCTAGGAAGAAGGTAATGCCACTGTGGCGACCGTACTCCTGGGGGCGACACAAGTGCACTGATGCCCAGCCACTGCTCGATGAATCTGCTGGTACATTGACCCAGACCACTACATTCCCCTCGCACGCTCAGGGGTGGATTAAGGGTAGCCAGGGCCCGGGGCAGTTCAGACTCTGTGGGCCCCCCTCGTCACGTGACGGGGGTCACGAATCGTAGAGCCACACTCTACATAGAGAATAATGGGGCCTCCAGCACCGACCTCCACCCGCAGAGCCGCACTCCACATAGAGAATAATGGAGCCTCCAGCACCGACCTCCACCTGCAGAGCCCCACTCCACATAGAGAATAATGGAGCCTCCAGCACCGACTTCCACCCGCAGAGCCGCACTCCACATAGAGAATAATGGAACCTCCAGCACCGACCTCCACCCGCAGAGCCGCACTCCACATAGAGAATAATGGGGCCTCCAGCACCTACCTCCACCCGCAGAGCCGCACTCCACATAGAGAATAATGGAGCCTCCAGCACCGACCTCCACCCGCAGAGCCCCACTCCACATAGAGAATAATGGAGCCTCCAGCACCTACCTCCACCCGCAGAGCCGCACTCCACATAGAGAATAATGGAGCCTCCAGCACCGACCTCCACCCGCAGAGCCACACTCCACATAGAGAATAATGGAGCCTCCAGCACCTACCTCCACCCGCAGAGCCGCACTTCACATAGAGAATAATGGAGCCTCCAGCACCTACCTCCACCCGCAGAGCCGCACTCCACATAGAGAATAATGGAGCCTCCGACACTGACCTCCACCCGCAGAGCCGCACTCCACATAGAGAATAATGGAGCCTCCAGCACCGACCTCCACCCGCAGAGCCGCACTCCACATAGAGAATAATGGGGCCTCCAGCACCGACCTCCACCCGCAGAGCCGCACTCCACATAGAGAATAATGGGGCCTCCAGCACCGACCTCCACCCGCAGAGCCGCACTCCACATAGAGAATAATGGAGCCTCCAGCACCGACCTCCACCCGCAGAGCCGCACTCCACATAGAGAATAATGGGGCCTCCAGCACCGACCTCCACCCGCAGAGCCGCACTCTACATAGAGAATAATGGGGCCTCCAGCACCGACCTCCACCCGCAGAGCCGCACTCCACATAGAGAATAATGGAGCCTCCAGCACCGACCTCCACCCGCAGAGCCGCACTCCACATAGAGAATAATGGAGCCTCCAGCACCGACCTCCACCCGCAGAGCCGCACTCCACATAGAGAATAATGGAGCCTCCAGCACCGACCTCCACCCGCAGAGCCGCACTCCACATAGAGAATAATGGAGCCTCCAGCACCGACCTCCACCTGCAGAGCCGCACTCCACATAGAGAATAATGGAGCCTCCAGCACCGACCTCCACCCGCAGAGCCGCACTCCACATAGAGAATAATGGAGCCTCCAGCACCTACCTCCACCCGCAGAGCCACACTCCACATAGAGAATAATGGAGCCTCCGACACTGACCTCCACCCGCAGAGCCGCACTCCACATAGAGAATAATGGAGCCTCCAGCACCGACCTCCACCCGCAGTGCCGCACTCCACATAGAGAATAATGGGGCCTCCAGCACCGACCTCCACCCGCAGAGCCGCACTCCACATAGAGAATAATGGGGCCTCCAGCACCGACCTCCACCCGCAGAGCCGCACTCCACATAGAGAATAATGGAGCCTCCAGCACCGACCTCCACCCGCAGAGCCACACTCCACATAGAGAATAATGGAGCCTCCAGCACCTACCTCCACCCGCAGAGCCGCACTCCACATAGAGAATAATGGAGCCTCCAGCACCGACCTCCACCCGCAGAGCCGCACTCCACATAGAGAATAATGGGGCCTCCAGCACCTACCTCCACCCGCAGAGCCGCACTCCACATAGAGAATAATGGAGCCTCCAGCACCGACCTCCACCCGCAGAGCCCCACTCCACATAGAGAATAATGGAGCCTCCAGCACCGACCTCCACCCGCAGAGCCGCACTCCACATAGAGAATAATGGAGCCTCCAGCACCGACCTCCACCTGCAGAGCCGCACTCCACATAGAGAATAATGGAGCCTCCAGCACTGACCTCCACCCGCAGAGCCGCACTCCACATAGAGAATAATGGGGCCTCCAGCACCTACCTCCACCCGCAGAGCCCCACTCCACATAGAGAATAATGGAGCCTCCAGCACCGACCTCCACCCGCACTCCACATAGAGAATAATGGAGCCTCCAGCACCGACCTCCACCCGCAGAGCCGCACTCCACATAGAGAATAATGGGGCCTCCAGCACCGACCTCCACCCGCAGAGCCGCACTCCACATAGAGAATAATGGGGCCTCCAGCACCGACCTCCACCCGCAGAGCCCCACTCCACATAGAGAATAATGGAGCCTCCAGCACCGACCTCCACCCGCAGAGCCGCACTCCACATAGAGAATAATGGAGCCTCCAGCACTGACCTCCACCCGCAGAGCCGCACTCCACATAGAGAATAATGGAGCCTCCAGCACCGACCTCCACCCGCAGAGCCGCACTCCACATACATGGCTGCTCTCAGTGCTCTGTGCTGTGCGCACAGGACCTGTGATGAGGTCACAGGAGGGGAGGAGACAGGGGTCACATGATCGGGGGCCCTGACACCTTACCTCTTGTGATCTCATCACAAACCTTTGCACGCTACCAGCAGCATCAGCGTTCACGCTACTTGTAGATGCTGCTGGTAGCAGAGCACATAATGCCGCCCCCACGGTCACTTACTTTTAGGTGGGGAGAAGATGGAGTGCCATTGCAGCAGCCAGCAGGAATGTGGTGGGGGCCCCCTTAGAAGCTCTTGTGGTGGGGGCCCCGGGGCTGAAGCCCTGCGCGGTGGCGGATTATAATGGGGCAATTTACTGGCCTGGGCTGTGGGCCCCTTAACCCCACTGGGCCCGGGGCAACTGCCCAAATTGACCTCATTATAATCCGCCACTGCGCACGCTACACGACCTGAATCTGACCCTGATGAAACTCAGGTTACCCTTCCCATATACAGTTCCATCTTACACGGTGACAAAGAGGAAGCTGCAGATGAAAGTGCAGGTTCGGCCCACCCGCCATCAGACACACCACCGTACTATCAGGGGCCCTGTGCCAGTGCCGTCGCCAACGAGTGGGCCCCCCCTGCTTGCCCAGGATCACAGCACTTGCAAAGTTGAAATACTGTGCAGTGAGATGGAAGATGGGGACGACGAGGAATCCAGACAAGTACAGGGATTCCCTAGCGAGGAGACTTATTTGATTGTTTTCAATGTTGGGACAGCAATTTTTGGGGAGCACTATACTCTGGAGAATGATAGATGGGGCCCACCATACACTGGAACATTCCAAAGGTGGACATCAGACACTGGAGCAGCATTTACAGGGCCCATTATACACTAGAGCATTAGAAATGGGCCCCATTATGTTTGGAGCATTATTTGGGCCCATAAGACCCTGGAGCTTCATCCATGGGGACCAACATATACTGTAGCATTATGTGGAGCTCATCATATACTGTTTCAAACATTATATGGGACCAATGATTCTGTATGGAGAAATAGATGGGCCTCGTCATGAGATGTAAAAAGTGAGGTATTTTTCATTGTACTATACCGCTATTTCTCTGCCGTATCGGAGCATGATGAGTTGTGGTATGTGTTAAAGGGGCGCTCTTTCGCCCAGGGCACATGAAAACCTGCAGCCAGCCCTCCCCCCCCACAACTTTAGCCAAATAACCCCCATTTTTCAGTGCGTAACTTGTATTATGAAGTTAATTAAGGTTGACAAGCTTAAGTAAGAAGAATTGATGCTTTTGGCATTCAAATGGGCACTGTAGGTGTGTTTCCTGTCCTCCTCTCACTGCCGACTTTTATTCCCCATTGACTTACATTGGGTTTCGTGTTTCGGGACGACCCCGACTTTTCCCTATAATCGGACGATCTTGCTCGACCCGACTTTTGGAAAAGTCGGGTTTCACGAAACGAAACGCGACCCTAAAAAACCAAAAGTCGCTCAACTCTAGTAGCAACACTGAGCAACCACACAGGTGTCACAGGTAATGAGAGAATGGTCAGACGAACTGAGTCAGAAACGATCAGGAGCAGACGTACCAGAAGTAGCAGCAATACATGTAGTCAAAATACCAAGCCGAGGGTCAAAAGGCCAAACATGAGCGCAGGGTCAAAAAATGTGAGATGGAAGACGTGGTCGGGGTACAAGCCGGGGAATCACAAGCCAGACAGAGAACATAGCAGCAGAGACGAATATCAAGAGACGGGGTCAGAGATCAGTCCGGGTCATACATGTGGATACAAGTCAAAGGCAGGAGGATCTCCAAGGTACAAAGGTCAGAGGCTCCAAAATGGAAGCTTGAGCTATCACTAACACTGGTCAGCAGGTTGTGACGGACTGAAATAGCCTAGCTAGCTCCAGAACGAGGCCAAGGAGAATAACCCACACATGACCAGTCCAGAGAGAGGACAGCAGAAAATAAACTCTGGACTGAACCATGTCAGGTACTATGGGAAGCCCTGGACCTTAGTGTACTGCTTTGGAGTGATTTCTGTGGAAAAGCTTTGTTTATCATTATACCCGTAATGGGGGCTTTGGTTGACACTGCGTTAATGGGGACAGGAGCAGGATGTGGCTCACGACCCCCTCTCAGAGCTGAATGTGGCTCTCAAGGTCAGAAAGGTTGGGGACCACTACTGTAATTTATGAGACTGCTTCCTGGGATCCATGTAGCCATGATGATCTGTATGTAGATCTGAATGTATTCCTCAGTGATAGCAGGTGTAGTTTTCTGTCTTTACTGTCTGAACAGATTCAAATGTACTTCAGCGCTTGACTGTAGATGATGGTTTTTTTCTGTGTCTGGGATGAAGCTGTTCCATCTAAGATATGCCGGTCGTCCTGTGAGCTTATACAAATTGATGTTTGTATGCTGTTGTCCTTGATGTATATGGTCATGTCCAGAAAAAGTATTTGGGACCTTGAGAAGTTGAGGGTGAGCTTGATGATTGGGTGGAACTTGTTGATGTTATTGTGGAAGGTAAGTTAATCATCTTTTGAGCCTAACCGGATTATTAGCAGATCATCAATGTAGCGGAAGTATGCCAAAGATTTAGCAGAGCAAGATGACAAAATCTCCTCCTCTAGTGTAGTCATGAATAGGTTAGCATATTGTGAGGACATTTTGCTTTCCATGTCGCTGCCCATATACTGTTGGTATAAATTGTTCCCAAGAGAAAAATAGTTGTGATGAAGCACAAATCTGATAAATTGCAGTGTTGGTTCTGTAGCTAGATTGTTGTTTTTGAAGAAAATATTTGCATGCCACAATCGCATCCTCATGAGGAATGTTGGAATAGAGGAACTCTACATCCATGGTGGCTAGCTAGTATTGTATCTTCAAGAAATGGGCCCAGGGCTGACAATTTGCATAGAATATCCGTGGTGTCCTGGATATAGCTGGGTGTGCACCTCACAAGGGTTTCAGAATGTTCTCCACCCAGCCTGAGATATTCTCAGTTAAAGTCTCAATACCAGAGATGATTGGCCTCCCAGGATTACCTTCTTTATGTATTTTAGGCAACATGTAAAAGGTAAATGTTTGGGGATTGTCTGGTATTAGTTCCAGTAGTGGTGATGAAGTAGAATCAAACCCATGGATATGTGTTAGCTCCTCTGTGTATTTTTTTGGTGGGATCTTCCTGAAGTGGAGTGTAGTATTTCATGATGACTACAGCTCCTCCTTTGTCTGCTGGTTTGATGATGATGTTGTTGTTGGCTCTTAAGAATTGTATTGCTTTTCTTTCGTCCATATTGTGTGGCACTTTATGGTGTCTGAACAAAATGTCAGATTTAACTTTTTACGGAAACAGTCTATGTAGTGATCCAGAGTTTGGTTGTGCCCAGGTTGCGGGGACCATTTTGTCCTCTTTTTCTTTTTTGCTGTGTCGTTCACATTGTCTTCAGGAAAGAAAGGAGAGGTTTGTGGAAGATATCCGCTCTTGCTGATCAATGATGAGATGTATATCCCAGATTGTCAAATGAATAGTGGTTTATTCTACGTGTTTCAAAGTACAAAACACTTATTCATCAGGAAAGACCACTCTCAAATATGGTGACATAGTCCCTAATTTCATTGATACCTTGTGAGAAAATGTGAATATTGTCAGCATGTAGTGTTCATCTATTATTAATTGTTGGTATGGCTAATATACTGTTGTTCACAAAGCACCATCTCTTCTCTCCCTTACATCACTTAAGAGATTTTTTCTGGCCACCTGTGGTCACCAACTGTGGTCTGTCACGGTACCAATAGGAAACAATCACTGACCTCAGGGAGACCAGTCAAAGAAAACACTGCGGCAGCCAGCAAAGGCGCTCAATCAGTGAAATCCGAGGTGCATTGCTCCCTGGGAAATACGAATATGCAAATAAAGTCCAAGGAGCCTCATTTAAGAGTCTCAAACACAGGACTAGCCAGATCTTCCTCCAGGGAAGGACCCAGCCAAGGAGTGGCTCCTTTCGGAAACCACCATTATCACCATATTAAGTGGCCCTTTAAGTCAATATCCAGGTCTTTACGAGTTTACAGATATGATAAGGGAAATACCAAGGCCAGGTATCCATCCACAGACAGCTGTTTCAGGGTGTTGCCCTTCATCAGTGTGGAGTAGGATTCTGGCTAGGTGGGAGCAATGCCTAGTAGACCAACATCACGAAACAATCACTGACCTCAGGGAGACCAGTGAAAGAAAACACTAGCCAGAATCCTATTCCACACTGATGAGGGGCAACACCCCGAAACAGCTGTCTGTGGATAGCTACCTGGGTCAATGCTTTTGTGGGACAGAGCAGCAAGCTGTTAGAGCAGTCTACGCAACACTGGCATGGAACACAGGAACAGGCTATTAGGGCAGTCTACACAACACTGGTATGGAACACAGGAACAGGCTATTAGGGCAGTCTACATAACACTGGTATGGAACACAGGAACAGGCTATTAGGGCAGTCTACATAACACTGGTATGGCACATATGAACAGGCTTTCAGGGCAGTCTACACAATGCTGCTATGTCTTATGTAAATTAGTAAAGAATGTCCCCAATAACTTAAAACGTAGAGAAAAAAGTCCCTAAAAGAGATCTGTACTGTATGTAGGGCTTTTATACTGTATGGAGCACTATGTGGGGCCATTGTACTATTAGGAGCACTATGTAGGGTTCATTATACTGTATGGAGCACTATCTGGGGCATTATACTGTATAGAGGACTATGTGGTGCCATTGTATTGTATGGAAAGCAATGCAGGCCCCATTATAATGTATGGAGGACTATGTGGGATCCATTATACTATATGGAGCACTTTTTGTGGCCATTATACTGTATGGAAAGCTGTGTGAGGATTACAGTTGGAGAATCATATTTTGATGGGGTCACCATTATTTGTCAGGGGGATTGAGGGTGGAGGGTACAGTAGGGTCATCATGCTGTGCATGTGGAATGTACGTTGAAGGAATTCACTGCAAAATCATATTGTGTTTGGGGGCACTTTTGTTTGCATCATACTTTATTATCTGTATTATTCAAGGTTTTTTATTCTACGTTATTACATTTTTAAATCATTCCATTGAGCCATATGCTTTTTACTGCTCTTAGATAATATATTATTTCAAAATTTTATTCAAAATCTATTAATTAAAATATATCCCTTCCGTATATACTCGTGTATAAGCCGAGATTTTCAACCAATTTTTTGGGGCGGAAAGTCCCCCTCTCGGCTTATACACGAGTCATATACCTGGGGGTCAGCGGGGGAGCGGGAGTGTCAGAGATCATACTGACTCTCCCCCCGGCGCAGTCTCTGCAGCTCCCCTGCTTCTCCCATGGTCTCCCTTCCTGCCCTCAGCGGTCACGTGGTACCCGTCATTAAACTCATGAATATGCGCATATTCATGAGTTTAATGATCGGTACCACGTAACCGCTGAAGGAAGAGCTGCCAGAGACTGTGGGAGTCGGAGAAGTGGGGCTGCAGAGACGGCGCCAGGAGGGGGTAAGTATATCCAATATTCACCTGTCCCGGTACCATCGCTGCTCACTGCTGTCTGCTGCGTCCTGTGTCAGTGACATTTAGGCATCAGGGGGCGCGGTAACATGGTTAGTGCGCGCCGCGCCCTCTGCTGGCTCAACAGTCACTGACACAGGAAGCGGCAGACAACGGTGAGAAGCGATGGACCTCGGACAGGTGAATATCTCAGATGCCGGGTCCTGAGCAGGAGAGGCGAGTATGGCATTTTTTTTTTTGCAGCAGCATATGGGATTATCACAGCTGACACCCAGCACAATGTGTCAGGGGCGGTCACGGACCGCCCCCGACACGTTAACCCCTTGCACACCGCGATCAAACATGATCGCGGTGTACCGGGAGTTAAAGGGAAGCATCGGCAGGGAGGGGGCTCCCTCCGTGCTTCCCTGAGCCTCCCACGGCAGCGCAATGTGCAGCGCTGCTGCGGGGGGCTCCTTTCCTCCAGGCCCCCGAATCCAAAATGGCGACGGGGGCCTTCGGGGGCCTGGAGGAAGCTGGCTTCCTCAGTGCCTGCAAAGCGCAGGCAAGAGGAAGTCTTCTTCAATGCCTGTGACAGATTGCTGATCTGTCACAGTGATCTGTGATGTGACAGATCAGCGATCTGTCACAGGACAGTGATGTCCCACCTGGGACTATGTAATAAAGTAAAAAAAAATAAAAAAAAAGTGTAAAAATAATTTAAAAAAAAATCGCCAAATAAATTAGTAAAAAAAAAATATTCCCCAATAAATTCATTTTTTGAAAATAAAAAAAACCCAAAACAATAAAAGTACACATATTAGGTATCGCCGCGTCCATAACGACCCGCCCTATAAAACTGTCCCATTAGTTAACCCCTTTAGCGAACCCCTTAAAAGATAAAAATAAAAAAACAAGCAAAAAATAATGATTTATTATCATACCGCCAAACAAAAAGTGTAATAACGCGCGATCAAAAAGACACATATAAATATCCATGGTACCGCTGAAAACGTCATCTTGTCCCGCAAAAAACGAGCTGCCACACAGCATCATCAGCAAAAAAATAAAAAAGTTATAGCTCGCAGAATAAAGCAATAAAAATAATTATTTTTTATATAAAATAGTTTTCATTGCATAAAACTGACAAAACATAAAAAAACGACCTAAATGAGGTATCGCTGTAACCGTACTGACCCAAAGAATAAAACCGTTTTATCAATTTTACCGCACGCGGAACGGTGTAAACGCACTCCCCCAAAAGAAATTCATGAAACGCTGGTTTTTGTTCATTCTGCGTCCCAAAATTCGGAATAAAAAGCGTTCAAAAAAGTCACGTGCCCGAAAATGGTACCAATAAAAACGTCAACTCGTCCCGCAAAAAATAAGACCTCACATGACTCGGTGGGTCAAAATACGGAAAAATTATAGCTCTCAATATGTGGTGATGCAAAAACTATTTTTACAATAAAAAGCGTCTTTTAGCGTGCGACAGCTGCCAAAAATAAAAACCGCTATATAGAAAATCAAACCCCCCATTATCACCCCCTTAGTTAGGGAAAAATAATAAAATTAAAAAATGTATTTATTTCCATTTTTCCATTAGGGTTAGGGTTAGGGCTAGGGTTAGGGCTAGGGTTAGGGTTAGGGCTAGGGCTAGGGTTAGGGTTAGGGTTAGGGCTAGGGTTAGGGCTAGGGCTTGGGTTAGGGCTAGGGCTAGGGCTGAGATTAGGGTTAGGGGTGTGTTGGGGTTCGGGTTGGAGTTAGAATTGGGGGTTTCCACTGTTTGGGCACATCAGGGGCTCTCCAAATGCAACATTGCGTCTGATCTCAATTCCAGCCAATTCTGAGTTGAAAAAGTCATATGGTGCTCCTTCCCTTCCCAGCTCTGCCATGCGCCCAAACGGTGTTTTACCCCCACATGTAGGGTATCAGCCTACTCAGGACAAATTGCAAAACAATTTTTGGGGTCCAATTTCTCCTGTTACCCTTAGGAAAATAAAAAATTGGGGGCAAAAATATCATTTTTGTGGAAAAAAATGATTTTTTTATTTTCACGTCCGAGCGTTATAAACTTCTGTGAAGCACTTGGGGGTTCAAAGTGCTCACCACACATCTAGATAAGTTCCGTGGGGGGGTCTAGTGTCCAAAATGGGGTCACTTGTGGGGAGTTTCAATAGTTTAGGTACATCAGGGGCTCTCCAAACGCACATGACACCCGCAGACCATTCCATCAAAGTCTGCATTCCAAAATGGCACTGCTTCCCTTCCGAGCCCCGACGGGTGTCCATACAGTAGTTTTCTTCCACATATGGGGTGTCAGCGTACTCATGACAAATTGGACAACAACTTTTGCGGTCCAATTTCTCCTGTTACCCTTGGGAAAATGAAAAAATTTGGGACTAATTGATCATGTTTGTGGAAAAAATACGATTTTTTTTATTTTCATGCCCGGGCATTATAAACTTCTGTGAAGCCCTTGGGGGTTCAAAGTGCTCACCTCACATCTAGATAAGCTCCTTAGGGGGTCTAGTTTTCAAAATGGGGTCATTTGTGGGGGGTTTCCACTGTTTAGGTACATTAGGGGCTCTCCAAAGGCAACATGACACCTGCAGACCATTCCATCAATGTCTGCATTCCAAAACGTCACTACTTCCCTTCCGAGCCCTGATGTGTGTCCATACAGTAGTTTTCTCCCACATATGGGGTGTCCGCTTACTCAGGACAAATTGGACAACAACTTTTGGGGTTCAATTTCTCCTGTTACCCTTGGGAAAATAAAAAAATTGGGGAATAATTGATCATGTTTGTGGAAAAAATACGATTTTTTTATTTTCATGCCCTGGCATTATAAACTTCTGTGAAGCCCTTGGGGGTTCAAAGTGCTCACCTCACATCTAGATAATTTTCTTAGGGGGTCTAGTTTTCAAAATGGGGTCATTTGTGGGGGGTTTCCACTGTTTAGGTACATTAGGGGCTCTCCAAAGGCAACATGACACCCGCAGACCATTCCATCAATGGCTGCATTCCAAAACGTCACTACTTCCCTTCCGATCCCCGACGTGTGCCCATACAGTAGTTTTCTCCCACATATGGGGTATCAGCATACTCAGGACAAATTGGACAACAACTTTTGGGGTCCAATTTCTCCTGTTACCCTTGGGAAAATAAAAAAAATGGTGACTAAAAAGATCATGTTTGTGGAAAAAATACGAATTTTTTATTTTCACGTCCGGGCGTTATAAACTTCTGTGAAGCACTGGGGGTTCAAAGTGCTCACCACACATCTAGATAAGTTCCTTGGGGGGTCTAGTTTACAAAATGGTGTCATTTGTGGGGGGTTTCCACTGTTTAGGTACATCAGGGGTTTTCCAATCGCGACATGATGTCCGATCTCAATTCCAGACAAAAACGTCAAATGGCGCTGCTTCCCTTCCGAGCTCTGCCATGCGCCCAAATAGTGGTTTACCCCCACATGTGGGGTATCAGCATACTCAGGACAAATTGCACAATAACTTTTAGGGTCCTGTTACCCTTGGGAAAATAAAAATTGGGGTGAAAAGATCATTTTTGTGGAAAAAATATGATTTTTTATTTGTACCGCTGTACGTTATAAACTTCTGTAAAGCCCTTGTGGGTTCAAAGTTCTCACCACATATCTAGATAAGTTCCATGGGGGGTTTAGTTTCCAAAATGGGGTCACTTGTAGGGGGTTTCCACTGTTTAGGTACATCAGGGACTCTCCAAACGTGACATGGCGTCCGATCTGAATTCCAGCCAATTTTGCATTGAAAAAGTCAAACGGCGCTCCTTCCATTCTGAGCTCTGCCATGCGCCGAAACAGTCGTTCCCCCCCACAAATCAGGTATCAGCGTACTCAGGACAAATTGCACAATAACTTTTGCAGTCCAATTTCTCCTGTTACCCTTGGTAAAATAAAAAAAATTGAACCTGAAGTATTTTTTTTGTGAAAAAAAGTTAGATGTTCATTTTTTTTTAAATATTCAAAAAAATTCCTGTGACGCACCTAAAGGGTTAATAAACTTCTTGAATGTGGTTTTGAGCACCTTAAGGGGTGCAGTTTTTAGAATGGTGTCACTTTTGGGTATTTTCTATCATATAGACCCCTCAAAGTGGCTTCAAATGTGATGTGGTCCTAAAAATAAAATGGTGTTGTAAAAATGAGAAATCGCTGGTCAACTTTTAACCCTTATAACTTCCTAACAAAAAAAAATTTTGGTTCCAAAATTGTGCTGATGTAAAGTAAACATGTGGGAAATGTTAGTTATCAAGTTTTTTGTGTGCCGTATCTCTGTGATTTAAGGGCATAAAAATTCAAAGTTGGAAAATTGCAAAATTTTCAAAATTTTTGCCAAATTTCATTTTTTTCACAAATAAACGCAAGTTATTTAAATGAAATTTTACCAGTAACATGAAGTACAATATGTCACGAGAAAACAATGTCAGAATCACCGGGATCCATAGAAGCGTTCCAGAGTTATGACCTCATAAAGGTACAGTGGTCAGAATTGCAAAAATTGGCCCGGTCATGAACGTGCAAACCACCCTTGGGGGTGAAGGGGTTAAACTGGGGACCAATGGTCCTATGCCGGTTGGAAAACCGCTGGGCCTTTTCCTGGGAGAGAGACAACTTATCCACCACTTGGTCCCAGATCTGGTGCATTCTCTCCACCACAGTTTCAACACCTGGGCAGGCAGAAGGCTCCACCTGCCCTGAAGAGAATCGAGGATGAAACCCAAAGTTACAAAAAAAAGGTGACATCAAAGTGGCAGAACTAGCTCTATTATTTAAAGCAAATTTGGCCAAGGGCAAAAATGAAACCCAATCATCCTGATCAGCAGAAATAAAACATCTCAAATACGACTCCAAAGTCTGGTTTGTTCTCTCCGTCTGCCCATTGGTCTGAGGGTGAAACGCAGAGGAGAAGGACAACTGAATTCCCAGCTTGGAACAGAAAATCCTCCAAAATATAGACACAAACTGAACTCCTCTGTCAGATACAATGTTCTCAGGAATCCCGTGCAAGCGAACCACCTGTTGCAAAAACAAGGGCACCAACTCTGAGGAAGATGGCAACTTAGGGAGTGGTACAAGATGGACCATCTTAGAGAATCTATCACAAATCACCCAAATAACAGTCATTCTCTGAGAGACAGGCATATCAGAGATAAAATCCATTGAAATATGGGTCCATGGCCTCCTGGGCACCGGCAAAGGCATCAACAACCCACTAGAGTGAGAACAAGGTTTAGACTGAGAGCAAGTCCCACAGGACTGCACAAAATTCCTGACATCACGAGACAAGGTGGGCCACCAAAAAGACCGACTCACCAAATCTCTAGTACCAAAAATACCTGGATGACCAGCCAATGCAGAGCAATGAACTTCAGACATCACTCTCTTCCTCCACTGGTCAGGAACATACAATTTTCCAGTGGGACAACGCTCAGGTTTGTCCTCCTGAAACTCTTCCAGAGCACGTCTCAAATCGGGCGAGATGGCAGAAAGAACTACCCCCTCACCTAAGATGGTAGCAGGCTTGGTCACAACAGGAGAATCAGCAAAGAAACTCCTAGAGAGGGCGTCTGCCTTGACATTCTTAGTGCCCGGAAGAAAAGAGACCACAAAATCAAAACGTGTGAAAAACAAGGCCCACCTAGCCTGTCTAGGATTCAAGCGTTTGGCCGACTCCAGGTAAATCAAATTCTTGTGGTCAGTAAGGACCAGGACTTGATGTTTAGCTCCCTCCAACCAATGTCTCCACTCCTCAAATGCCCATTTCATGGCTAACAGTTCCCGATTCCCCACATCATAGTTACGTTCGGATGGGGAGAACTTTCGGGAAAAGAAAGCACAGGGATTCATTTTAGATGTTACAGGATCCTTTTGGGACAAAACAGCTCCTGCACCAATCTCAGAAGCGTCCACCTCTACCTGAAACGGGAGTGAGACATCAGGTTGCCGCAAAACCAGAGCAGAAGTGAACCTTCGCTTCAGCTCCTGAAAGGAAGAAACAGCCTCTGGAGACCAATTCAGCACATCAGCACCCTTCTTAGTCAAATCAGTCAATGGTTTGGCAATACCAGAAAAATTAGCTATAAATTTACGATAAAAATTAGCAAAACCCAAAAACTTCTGGAGGGTCTTCAAAGAAGTGGGCTGAACCCAATCATAAATGGCCTGTACCTTGACCGGGTCCATTTCAATAGTTGACGGAGACAAAATAAATCCCAAAAATGAAATCCTCTGTACACCAAAAAGGCATTTCGATCCCTTGACATACAGGGAATTCTCCCTCAAAATCCGGAACACAGTCCGAACATGTTCCATATGAGAGTCCCAATCCTTGGAAAAGATCAAAATATCATCCAGATAGATGATCAAAAATTTATCCACCAAGTCTCGGAAAATATAATTCATGAAGCACTGGAAGACAGAAGGGGCATTAGTGAGCCCAAAAGGCATCACCAGGTACTCAAAATGTCCCTCCGGAGTATTAAACGCCATCTTCCATTCATCCCCATGCTTAATGCGAATAAGATTATACGCCCCCCTGAGGTCAAGCTTTGTAAACCAGCAAGCACCTTTAACTCTGGAGAATAGATCAGAAATCAAGGGTAACGGATACTGATATTTAACAGTAATTTTGTTGAGGGAACGATAGTCAATACAAGGCCTTAATGACCCATCTTTCTTAGCCACGAAAAAAAACCCAGCACCTAAGGGCGAAGAGGATGGTCTAATATGACCCTTCTCCAACGACTACTTAATATAGGATCGCATTAGCCTCGTGCTCGGGTACAGATAAATTGAAAAGTCGACCCTTGGGAAATTTACACCCAGGGCTTAGCTCAATTGCACAGTCATAACTCCTATGAGGAGGCAAAGACGCAGACTCATTCTCACTAAATACATCATAAAAATCAGCCAAATAGTCAGGAACATCATGCGACTGGGGAGAGGTGGAGAAAACAGGAGCATCACTAAGGGCACACTGACAACCCCAACTCACCACAGACACAGATTTCCAATCCAAAACTGGATTATGGATTTGCAACCAGGGAAACCCCAGAACAATGGTATCATGCAAATTATGCAACACCAAAAATCTGCAATTCTCTTGATGGTCTGGGGCGACCCGCATTACCACCTGGGTCCAAAACTGAGGTTTATTCTTCGCCAAAGGAGTAGCATCAATACCCCTCAAAGGGATAGGCATCCGCAGAGGTGTCATAGGAAATCCACAACGTTTAGCAAAATCCAAGTCCATCAGGTTCAGAGCTGCTCCCGAATCCACAAAAGCCTTAGCGGAAAATGTGGACAAGGAGCAGATCAGAGTAATTGCCAGAAGAAACTTAGGTTGAACACCACCCACAGCAAATGTGTGTGCAAAATGTTTCTCTTGTTTAGGGCAGACAGAAATGATATGCGAGGCATCACCACAGAAGAAACACAGCTTATTACGCCTTCTGAACTCCTGACGCTGCGCCCCAGACAAAACTCTATCACATTGCATAGGTTCAGACATTTGTTCAATTGGTGGCAACACCTCTCGTGCGGTTTTCCGTTCACGCAAACGCCGATCAACCTGAATGGCTAATGGCATAGAATCGTCAAGACCAGAGGGAACAGGAAATCCCACCATAGTATCTTTTACAGTTTCTGACAAACCCTTCCGAAAGAGAGCTGCCAAGGCACCATCATTCCAGGTAGTAAGGACCGCCCACTTTCCGAATTTTTGACAGTACAACACTGCAGAATCCTGACCCTGGCTCAATGCCAACAGGGCCTTTTCAGCCTGATCAATAGCATTAGGTTCATCATACAACAACCCCAAGGCTTGAAAAAATGCGTTCGCATTAGTAAGAATAGGATCATCAGGTTTCAAAGAAAACGCCCAATCCTGGGGATCGCTGCGCAGCAAAGAGATGACAATTTTAACCTGCTGCGCGGAGCTCCCCGACGAGTTAGGCTTCAAGGTAAAAAATAATTTACAATTATTCTTAAAATTCAAAAATTTAGACCGATCCCCACAAAACACATCAGGAGTAGGGATCTTTGGTTCAGCAGCATGTGAACGAGCAAGATAGGCGGAAATTCCCCGCACTTCAGCAGTGAGCTGCTCCACACGGTCAGACAATTGCTTCATCTCCATTGAGAAAGAAAAAAAAAATTCCCCTTGCGGCCTCAGAGACAGAGGAAAAAATATACACAAAAAAAAAATATTCTGATAAACTCTTTTTTTTTTTAACAATTCTTTCCTGCTATTGAGTACCCTAGGATCTGCAGTATGGCTGGTGATTCTGTTATGAATAAGTCACCGAAGGAGAAAAAAACAAAAATACAAACTATGTCCAGAAAACCAGAGAGGTTGGTAGCTATCGGATGGCAGACCCCTGATCCTATCCACAACAACTAACAGTAGCCGTGGGGGGTTCCTACGATGCCCTAGACCCCTCGATCACAGCCGGAGAACTAAATAGGCCTAAAGAAAGAAAGGGGAAATCTAAACCGCCCCAGAGCAGACCCCAAAGCAATAGGCAGCCCCCAACATATAATGACGGTGAAGCAAGATGAAAACACTAACACAGATAGAAAGATAGGTTGAGCAAATGATGGGGCCCAAGCTAACTAAAAAGGACAGGATAGAAAAGCTGCTGTCTGCAATCCGCAAAAAACCCTACCAAAAAATGTCCCAACCGTCTGATAGGAAAAACAGGCCCTAAAGTCGCTAGGACTTCAAAAATGACTATATCAGCACTCAGGTAAATTCTGAAGACAGAGCAAAGAGACAAACTGATCAGAGACAAAAATGGAACTCAGTACACCCCCGACCGGGGATGGCTGAAATCCAAAAAAGAAGGTAAACAAAACAAAACTAATAGGTTCAATAGCAGAGCAAAAACTTATCTTTGGGGAGCAGGAATCAGACTGGTCTCCAAGAATCCAGCAGAGAAATCACCAGCGACTCAGAAGGGCGTCGGCTGCCTTATATCCAGTCAGCAGTTCCTGTAACCCAGTCATCATCTACCAGATCAGGTGTTTGGTAATCAGCCTCACTACCTTCCTTCACCAGAAGAGGGAGTTCATCAGACATCGACGGTGAAGGGGAAAATGAACTCACAACAGGGCATATACTATGGGGCAGCATATGGGGGCATAATCTATGGAGCAGCATATGGGAGCAACATATGGGGGTTTATTCTATGGGGCAGCATAAGGGGGTATATTCTATGGGGAAGTATATGGGGGCATATTCTATGGGGCAGCATATGGGGCATATTCTAAGGAGCAGCATATGGGGGCATATTCTATGGGGCAGCATATGGGGGCATATTCTATGGGGCAGCATATGGGTGCATAGTCTATGGAGGAGCATGTGGGAGCAGCATATGGGGGCTATCGGGAAGCATATGGGGGCATATTCTATGGGGAAGCATATGGGGGCATAGTCTATGGGGTAGCATATGGGGGCATAATCTATGGGGCAGCATATGGGGACATAGTATATGGAGCAGCATATTGGAGCAGCATAAGGGGGCATATTCTATGGGGCAGCATATGGGGGCATATTCTATGGGGCAGCATATGGGGGCATATTCTATGGGGCAGCATATGGGGGCATAGTCTATGGGGCAGCATATGGGGGCATATTCTATGGAGCAGCATATGGGGGGCATATTTTATGGGGCAGCATATGGGGGCATATTCTATGGGTCAGCATATGGGGGCATAATCTATGGAGCAGCATATGGGAGCAGCATAAGGGGGCTTATTCTATGGGGCAGCATATGGGGGTATATTCTATGGGGAAGCATATGGGGGCATATTCTATGGGGCAGCATATAGGGGCATAGTCTACGGGGCAGCATATGGGGCATATTCTATGGAGCAGCATATGGGGGCATATTCTATGGGGCAGCATATGGGGGCATATTCTATGGGGCAGCATATGGGGGCATATTCTATGGGGCAGCATATGGGGGCATAGTCTATGGGGCAGCATATGGGGGCATAATCTATGGGGCAGCATATGGGGGCATAATCTATGGGGCAGCATATGGGGCATAGTCTATGGAGCAGCATATGGGGGCATATTCTATGGTGCAGCATATGGGAGCAGCATATGGAGGCTTATTCTATGGGGCAGCATATGGGGGTATATTCTATGGGGAAGCATATCGGGGCATATTCTATGGGGCAGCATATGGGGGCTTATTCTATGGGGCAGCATATGGGGGCATATTCTATGGGGAAGCATATGGGGGCATAGTCTATGGGGCAGCATATGGGGGCATAATCTATAGGGCAGCATATGGGGGCATAGTCTATGGAGCAGCGTATGGGGGCATATTCTAAGGGGCAGCATATGGGAGCAGCATATGGAGGCTTATTCTATGGGGCAGCATATGGGGGTATATTCTATGGGGAAGCATATGGGGGCATATTCTATGGGGCAGCATATGGGGGCATAGTCTATGGGGCAGCATATGGGGGCATATTCTATGGAGCAGCATATGGGGGGCATATTCTATGGGGCAGCATATGGGGGGCATATTCTATGGGGCAGCATATGGGGGCATATTCTATGGAGCAGCATATGGGAGCAGCATATGGGGGCTTATTCTATGGGGCAGCATATGGGGGCACATTCTATGGGGAAGCATATGGGGGCATCGTCTCTGGGGCAGCATATGGGGGCATAATCTATGGGGCAGCATATGGGGGCATAATCTATGGGGCAGCATATGGGGGAATAGTCTATGGAGCAGCATATGGGGGCATATTCTATGGTGCAGCATATGGGGCATATTCTATGGAGCAGCATATGGGGGCATATTCTATGGGGCAGCATATGGGGGCATAGTCTATGGTGCAGCATATGGGGGCATATTCTATGGGGCAGCATATGGGGGCATATTCTATGGAGCAGCATATGGGGGCATATTCTATGGGGCAGCATATGGGGGCATAGTCTATGGAGCAGCATATGGGGGCATAGTCTATGGAGCAGCATATGGGGGAATATTCTATAGAGCAGCATATGGGGGCATAATCTATGGAGCATTTTATGGGGGCATAATCTATGGAGCATCTTATGGGGCATAATCTATGGAGCATCTTATGGGGCCATAATCTTTATGGAGCATTATATGGGACATATTATGCTATGGCGCAGCATATTCTATGGAGTATCATATGGGGCCATAACCGTTATGTAGCAGTATATGGGGCATATTATTCTATGGAGCATCTTATGGGGGGCATAATTAACCTTTGTGCAGCATTATATGGGGTGTATTTTGTATGGAGCATCTTATGGGGCCCATCATTAACTGTATGGAGCATTATATGGGGCTCCTGATTCAATATGGATAATCAGAAACATTTAACCTACTGATGTCTCAATTAATTTTACTTTTATTGGTATCTATTTTTATTTTGAAATTTACCAGTAGCTGCTGCATTTTCCATCCCAGGCTTATACGCGAGCCAATAAGTTTTCCCAGTTTTTTTGTGGCAAAATTAAGGGGGGGTCAGCTTATACTTGGGTCAGATCATACACGAGTATACATGGTACTTTGTTTTTGGGACAATCCTTTTTAAAGTTGTCCTTAAGCTTTTAATTTTGAACTTCTGTGTATTTGAGTTTAACATCCCTGGTCTATAGAAACAAAAGTTTCTCCTTTTTTTGTATCTCTCTTCAAGTACGAATCCTTTCTTTTTATCTACAGTTATTCTCAGGATCTTGTAAAGAACCAGTCCAGAGAGTGATTTTCCTTCAAGAGTTATACCACACAACCTGGACTTGGAAGTTGAATCTGACAGTGTATGATATTCTAGTTCCATTCAATATGACTGAACTGCGGGCAGCAGTGCAGAGAGATTCAGCCATACCTCCCAACTTTTGAAGAAGGCAAAGAGGGAGAAAGGCTGCGGCGCGCTATGTGGCAAATTTTAGGCCACGCCCCTAGCCACACCCATTTTAGTAGTCACGCCCATATCCACGCCCCAACCACACCCATTTAGCACTGCTGATCACACTGTTTCATAAACAATAATTATAAACAGAAAAGAAAATGGAGCGCTGTATGGAGCGCTGATGCCCCGCCGCCGATTCTCTGTCCTCCTGCGGAGTCTCGAACGATTACCTCCTCCTGAGGTGACATGCTATAAGCTGACTGCCGGAAATGAGGTCAGCAGTCATTTCCAGCGGTCAGCTTACAGCACGTCACTTCCGGTGGAACGTGATGTGTGGCGCAGAGTGCATACACCCAGTGGCGTAGCAACTGTTTGTGGCGCCCGGGGCGGTCGAAAAATTTGCCGCCCTCTTTGGTCGTTGATAATCCGTAAGGGGCTGAGGGCCCCGCCTATAGCATCACACAGAGGGCCCCCACCAAACAGCGCCACACAGAGGACCCCCACCAAACAGCACCATACAGAGGGCCCCCACCAAACAGCGCCACACAGAGGTCCCCAACTAAACAGCGCCACACATAGGGCCCCCACCAAACAGCACCACACAGAGGGCCCACACCAAACAGCGCCACACAGAGGGCCCCCACCAAACAGCGTCACACAGAGGGCCCCCACCTATAGCGCAACACAGAGGGCCCCCACCAAACAGCATCACACAGAGGGCCCCCACCTATAGCACCACACAGAGGGCCCCCACCAAACAGCGCCACACAGAGGACCCCCACCAAACACAGTCACACAGAGGGCCCCCACCTACAGCGCCACACAGAGGGCCCCCACCACATAGCAAGTGCCAACCATGACGCTACCACAGAAAGGAAACCCAAAATAAATGTCTCATGAAGATAAACCCTGTATACCCGTCATTGCGAGGGGGTCACCTGCCCAGGACCCCATGTATTTGCAAGACCTGTGGATTAAAGATGTTTGTGTACTAATACCACAAATATCTGGCAGTCCCCAGTAAAGGTGGATTAACAGCGAATCCCTGTCTGCAATAAAACAATCCAATAAAATATCACAGAAGAAAAAAATAAATCCAAAACCTGATGGTCGCGTTGCTGTACGTCCTGGTGCGCAGTAGCGCGACAGCGCAAACACCGGCACCAGGGCATCCAGGAAGCTCATCCAGCAATTTGACCATTCTGCATTTATAATGCGTTTTCTTAAATTCAGCTTACTTACAGATGTAGCAGAGCCAAGTTTGTCATTTGGCATAACTCACTCATTGTCACATAATAAGGCAATTTTTTTGCATTGGGTCCTACAGTACTATATATATCAAGCAATTGCATTGTGAGCAATTCCCTGGCAATCTTTCTTCTTTTTCCCTCAGTTCTCAGTTGTCAACCACCCGCTGTACGACATGCACAAGGGGTGTAAGAAAATCAGTCGTAAGGGTACGGAAAATTCAGGCTCCTAAACTGGGCTACAAGATGTGCAATGGGAAAGTGCTTACAATGCAATTGCTTCACTGCTTGTACAGCATGCAGTTATATGACACACCCAACTCTGCTATATCTGTGCATAACCACATCACTATTATCAGCTCTGAGCAGCTGCTGCAGAACCTCTTGGCAGGGATCACACACAGAGGGCATGCAGCCTGGTGAAGCAGTTTTTTCCATTAATAATAAAAAAAAAAAACTTCATGAGTTTTCCACTAGTTGCACATACTAATAGGATTAGCAGGGCTGCCCTGCTCTCCCCCCATGCCTGGGGCACAGATCCCTGCAGCATATCTTCCTGGCACTCTAAAGCCCCTCACCCACACAGTGCACCCAGCAGAGCAGGAGTGGGCAACAGCCTGGCAGAGGACTTGGTTCCCGCCCCGGGCTGTACAGCTCCTGTCCCGGGCACATCCAGCATGAGTGAGAGCATGGAGCAAACCCTGCCCTGGATCTAGTGTATACACATCAGACTGGGCTGGTCTACAGCAATCCCAGCCACCCCCATAACTGGAGGAAGGAGGAGACCTCCAGCACTGCTGCACCATCCACAGCTAGGGAGACTGGGCGGAAATGAGTTCTCCCACAGAGGAGAGGAATTGCTGCCGCGCCGCCCCCACACACGTGCCGCCTGGGGCGGACCGCCCCTCCACCCTACGCCACTGCATACACCGCGATTGCGGGATAGATAGCTTCCCGGCCGGGACGGCGGGATAGGGCCCCGAAATCGGGACTGTCCCGCGGGAATCGGGAGGGTTGGGACCTACGATTCAGCCGATGCATCTCATAAGGATCCCGTGGCCAGTTTTCATATAGAAACAGACTGGAGAGTTCAGTCTTGTGATGTTTTCCCTAGCAAAGGAGATTCAAGCTCTTCCAGCCAAATAAAGAGGGATCTAGCAATGCTAGTCACTGCAATATTTGGTTTCAGTAAGCAAGCGGATGCCTCCCAGGTTCTGTAAAGGAGCCAATCAGTCTTTGTGTCCAGGGGATTTCTAAGATGGGAGGTACAGGAAAGATGTATATCTTTGTACCATGTTAGCCAGTAGATAGAAAAATATTAAGATTGGAGAGTCCTCAGTGGTTGATACCATCTTTTCAGTTAGTCATTAAATGGTAACAAGTTGCAAGCTTATCAGAGTCATCAGGCATAGAGTAACGCAAAGGTGTAAGGTGGTAGGTGTCCTCAAACGATAAGGCAGTCTCCTTATAACCACTCTAGACACCTAGAGATCAGTCTTTGGTATCTCATCCCAAATCTCAATGTCTTCATCATTAAATGGAAATTGTTCTCTTATTTCTCTTGGAACCACCATCTTTAGGCTGGTTTCACATTAGCGTCTGTTTGTGCAGCATTTCATCCGCAGCAATCGGCATGCGTCATGTTTCCCTATCTTCAACATGGTGTACACTGGTGCATGCGTTGTTTTTCGGTGTGCGGCGGGGTCCGGAGAACACATCATGTTGGATTTTTGGAAGCGTCATGAACATGCGGATGATTGCGTCAAATAAACCCATTACTGTCTATGGAAACACATGCGCACACAAGGACAAGCGTACGCACATGCGTTCTATACGCATGCGTTTTCTTAATGAGCTGTTCCAGGAAGTGATTCATCTACCTGATAATTGAGAGCTCTATAAAAGGAAGTGTGGACACAGCAAGGCCATAACACTCTGGACTCTGGATGATACTACAACACTCGTCGCTATGTAAGTATACAACCTTAGAAAATGTCTGTCTTTCTCACTGCTTTTTTTTCTACTTTCTATTCATTTTTTTTCTGTTTAATTTTAGACGTGGCCTGGTACAGTGGTTGGCTTCTGTTTGGCTCTTGGTTCAGCGGGTTTCTCTAGTTTGTCTCCTGGTGCTGCTTTCTGTCGTGGTGCGGACAAGACTGTCTATGTAAGTATAGAAGCTTTGGAAATGCTTTTTTTGTTCCTTGTAGCATAGTAACATAGTTTTGAAGGCTGAAGGAAGACCTTATGTCCATCTAGTTTAGCCTATTTTTAGTGCAGCTGTTCTGCATTGTTGATCCTGGGGAAGGCAAAAAACCCACAGAGTAGAAGCCAATTTTCTCCATAGGGAAAAAAAATTCCTTCCCCTAAGTTGGGTCAACCATTTGCCTATAATATTATGTTATTCATAACCTTCTATACTGTTACTCACAAGAAAAGCATCCATTCCTTTCTTAAATTCATTCAGTGAGTTGGCCATCACCACTTCCTCAGGAAGAGAATTCCAGAGCCTCACTGTTCTTACCGTGAAGAACCCTCTTCTATGCTGGTGCAGAAATTGTCTTTCCTCCAAACGAAGAGAATGCCCCCTTGTTCTTGTCACCGTCCTTGGTACAAACAGTTCATTGGCGAGATCTCTGTATTGCCCTGTGATATACTTGTACATATATATTAAGTCCCCCCTAAGTCTTCTCTTTTCTAGAGTAAATAGACCTAATTTTGATAACCTTTCTGGGTATTGTAGTGAACCAACTCCATTTATCATTTTAGTAGCCCACCCATTGGCATAGCGTGTGGGGGGGAGGGGAGGCGGTCCACCCCAGGCAGCACGTGTGTGGGGGCGGCGCGGCAGCAGCAGCAATTCCTCTCCTCTTGGATAATCCACGCACGACGGACACTGCTGATTGGCAGCGGCTCTGCGCTCACTGCTGCCACTAGCTGGAGTTGGCCACAAGAAGTGTGAGGTGGGGGAGGACCCGTGTGAGAGCCCGGGCCCCGGACACGAGCCTGCAGCAGGTACTCGACATAACGGTGTGTGTGCTGAAGTTTGTGCGGCTGTGGCACGGGAGTCCCGTGTGCTGCAGGCCGGTCACCTCCCCTCGCGGCTCGCTGTCCTGAGTGACAGTAGCCCCAGGGTGGCAAAGCAGTTCCGGTCAGCTGCCAGCTCCTGCTTTTTAGGAACAGCCCGTGCAGCAGCAGCAGCTGGTGGCGGCAGTGCCCTCTCCATGTGTGCAGTCCCGCCTGGCTCCTGCTGCCACTACTGGTGTCTGTGCCAGTGGGTAGAGCGCCAGTGTCGTGGAACTCCAGAGCCGCACACTGCCCCCCCGTCCATGGCTCCTGCAATGTGACCTGAGAAATGGGTAGGCGGGAGCGCAGGCTGCTGGCGGAGGCTCCACAGCTCGGGGGTGGAGGCCGGGAGCAGAACTTCCCTTGTTTACACTCCTGTTGCGAGGCGCGCTGCTGCCAGGCTCCCCGGGCACCACAGCAGCGCCACGGCCAGGTGTAGCGTGCCTCTGCCCTGTCTGCCACCAAGGAGAACGTGAAAGGTGAGGCACAGAACAAACGTGTGCGGAAGTGACAGGCTGCCCAGGCCGTGCCATCTACACCTTACCTATGTGTCACACATGTGCCAGCTGCTATATGTATGCTGCCAGAAAGTGGGTGACAGTAACACGCCCTAGTGAGGTCTGCCCGCACATGGATCGCTCACAACTTATACCACCCGTACAGGGCACAGAGTAATGACACTTCACCATTGTGCCCTAGTGAGGTCTGCCTGCACATGGATCACTCACAACTTATACCACATGTATAGAGCACAGAGTAATGACACTCCACCATTGTGCCCTAGTGACGTCTGCCCGCACATGGATCACTCACAACTTATACCACACGTATAGGGCACAGAGTAATGACACTTCACCATTGTGCCCTAATGAGGTCTGCCCGAAAATAATTTGTACTTTCTGTTTTTTTTTCTGTCACATTATTAAAAATTATTATTAAAAAAAAGCCATTAGGTCTTCATCCAGCATCATCAAGCTAATACATACATACATATAGAGAACTGCAAGAAGATGAAAGTCTAGAAATGTAGAAATAATAACAGCAGAGTTAGTAGCAGACTAAAAATTAGATCTTTTTGAGTGTAGTGTGGGCTTTTTGGATGCTTCCGGATTATCAACGACTAAAGGGGCGGCAAATTTTTCGACCGCCCCGGGCGCCACAAACAGTTGCTATGCCACTGAGCCCGCCTTTGAACCCTTTCAAGTTCAGTAATGTCTTTCTTGAGCACCGGCGTCCAAAATTGCACACAATACTCCAAGTGTAGTCTGACGAGTGATTTGTGAGGGAGAATTATGTTTTCATCTCGTGTCCCCAGACCTCTTCTAATGCATCCCACGACCCTATTTGCTTTGGTGGCAGCTGCCTGACACTGGGCACTCCAATTAAGCTTCTTATTGACTAAGATGCCTAAGTCTTTTTCCATGTCTGATTTCCCCAGCAGTTTCCCATTTAGTAAGTAATTGTAGCATCTGTTTCTCCTTCCCATGTGCATAACCTTACACTTATCTGAGTTAAACCTCATTTGCCATTTTTCAGCCCAATTCTCCAATTTACTCAAATCTGTCTGTAGTTGCAAACTGTCCTCCTTTGTGTTAACTACCTTACATAGTTTTGTATCATCTGCAAATACTGATATTTTACTGTGTAAGCCATCCACTAGATCATTAATAAATATATTAAATAGTAGCGGGCCCAATACAGAACCCTGTGGTACCCCACTAGTAACCCTGGCCCAATCTGAGGATGCCCCATTAATAACCACTCTTTGTTTTCTATCACTAAGCCAGCTACCTACCCATCTACACACATTTTCCTCTAGCCCCAGCTTTCTCATCTTACTTACCAATCTTTTATGTGGGACAGTGTCAAATGCTTTAACCCCTTACCTACAATTGACGTAATATTCCGTCCATGTGACCATGGACCTAATTACCATGGACGGAATATTACGTCATCGTGATCAGCGGCGCCCACGTGGTGAGCGCCGCTGATCGCGGCCGAGTGTCAGCTAATTATCATAGCTGACACCCGGCACAATGTGTCAGGGGCGGTCACGGACCGCCCCCGACACGATAACCCCTTGCACACCGTGATCAAACGCGATCGCGGTGTACCGGGGGTTAAAGGGAAGCATCGGCAGGGAGGGGGCTCCCTCCGTGCTTCCCTGAGCCCCCCACGGCAGCGCAATGTGCAGCGCTGCTGCGGGGGGCTCCTTTCCTCCCGGCCCCCGAATCCAAGATGGCGATGGGGGCCTTCGGGGGCCTGAGGAAGCTGGCTTCCTCAGTGCCTGCAAAGCGCAGGCATGAGGAAGCCTTCAGCAGTGCCTGTGTCAGATCGCTGATCTGTCACAGTGATCTGTGATGTGACAGATCAGTGATGTCCCACCTGGGACAAGGTAATAAAGTAAAAAATAAAAAAAAAAAAGTGTTAAAAATAATTAAAAAAAAAAATCGCTAAATAAATTATTAAAAAAAAAAAAAAAATATTCCCCAATAAATCCATTTTTTCAAAATAAAAAAAAACAAAAACAATAAAAGTACACATATTTGGTATCGCCGCGTCCATAATGATCTGCCCTATAAAACTGTCCCATTAGTTAACCCCTTTAGCGAACCCCTTAAAAAATAAAAATAAAAAACGAAGCAAAAAATAATGATTTATTATCATACCACCGAACAAAAAGTTCAATAACGCGCGATCAAAAAGACGCATATAAGTATGCATGGTACCGCTGAAAACGTCATCTTGTCCCGCAAAAAACGAGCTGCCATACAGCATCATCCGCAAAAAAATAAAAAAGTTATAGCTCGCAGAATAAAGCGATACAAAAATAATTATTTTTTATATAAAATTGTTTTCATTGCAAAAAACCGACAAAACATAAAAAAAGACCTAAATGAGGTATCGCTGTAACCGTACTGACCCGAAGAATAAAAACGCGTTATCAATTTTACCACACGCGGAACGGTGTAAACGCACCCCCCCAAAAGAAATTCATGAAACGCTGGTTTTTGTTCATTCTGCGCCCCAAAAATCGGAATAAAAAGCGATCAAAAAATGTCACGTGCCCGAAAATGGTACCAATAAAAACGTCAACTCGTCCCGCAAAAAATAAGACCTCACATGACTCGGTGGGTCAAAATACGGAAAAATTATAGCTCACAATATGTGGTGATGCAAAAACTATTTTTACAATAAAAAGCGTCTTTTAGAGTGCGACAGCCGCCAAACATAAAAACCGCCATAAATCGTAAATCAAACCCCCCGTTATCACCCCCTTAGTTAGGGAAAAATAATAAAACTAAAAGAAAATGTATTTATTTCCATTTTCCCGCTAGGGTTAGGGTTAGGGCTAGGGTTAGGGTTAGGGCTAGGGTTAGGGTTAGGGCTAGGGTTAGGGCTAGGGTTAGGGCTAGGGTTAGGGCTAGGGTTAGGGCTAGGGCTAGGGCTAGGGCTAGGGCTAGGGCTCAGATTAGGGTTAGGGGTGTGTTGAGGTTAGGGTTGGAGTTATAATTGGGGGTTTCCACTGTTTGGGCACATCAGGTGCTCTCCAAAGGCAACATGGCGTCTGATCTCAATTCCAGCCAATTCTGCGTTGAAAAAGTCAAATGGTGCTCCTTCCCTTCCAAGCTCTGCCATGTGCCCAAAGAGTGTTTTACCCCCACATGTAGGGTATCAGCCTACTCAGGACAAATTACAAAACAACTTTTGGGGTCCAATTTCTCCTGTTACCCTTAGGAAAATAAAAAATTGGGGGCAAAAATATAATTTTGCGGAAAAAAATGTTTTTTTTATTTTCACGTCCAGGCGTTATAAACTTCTGTGAAGCACTTGGGGGTTCAAAGTGCTCTCCACACATCTAGATAAGCTCCGTGGGGGGTCTAGTTTCCAAAATGGGGTCACTTGTGGGGGGTTTCCACTGTTTAGGTACATCAGGGACTCTCCAAACGCACATGACACCCGCAGACCAATCCTTCAAAGTCTGCATTCCAAAACGTCACTACTTCCCTTCCGAGCCCCGACGTGTGCCCATACAGTAGTTTTCTCCCACATATGAGGTATCAGCGTACTCAGGACAAATTGGACAACAACTTTTGTGGTCCAATTTCTCCTGTTACCCTTGGGAAAATAAAAAAATGGGGACTAAAAGATCATGTTTGTGGAAAAAATACGATTTTTTTATTTTCACGCCCGGACGTTATAAACTTCAGTGAAGCACTGGGGGGTTCAAAGTGCTCACCACACATCTAGATAAGTTCCTTGGGGGGGTCTAGTTTCCAAAATGGTGTCATTTGTGGGGGGTTTCTACTGTTTTGGTACATCAGGGGCTTTCCTAACGCGACATTGTGTCTGATCTCAATTCCAGCCAAAAACGTCAAATGGCGCTGCTTCCCTTCCGAGCTCTGCCATGCGCCCAAATAGTGGTTTACACCCACATGTGGGGTATCAGCGTACTCAGGATAAATTGCACAATATCTTTTAGGGTCCTGTTACTTTTGGAAAAATAAGAATTGAGGGTGAAAAGATCATTTTTGTGGAAAAAATATGATTTTTTAATTGTACTGCTGTACGTTATAAACTTCTGTGAAGCCCTTGGGGGTTCAAAGTTCTCACCACACATCTAGATAAGTTCCTTGGGGGGTCTAGATTCCAAAATGGTGTCATTTGTGGGGGGTTTCCACTGTTTTGGTACATCAGGGGTTTTCCAATCGCGACATGGTGTCCGATCTCAATTCTAGCCAAAAACGTCAAATGGCGCTGCTTCCCTTCCGAGCTCTGCTATGCGCCCAAATAGTCATTTACACCCACATATGGGGTATCAGCGTACTCAGGACAAATTGCACAATAACTTTTAGGGTCCTGTTACCCTTGGAAAAATAAAAATTGGGGGTGAAAAGATCATTTTTGTGGAAAAAATATTTTTTAATTGTACCGCTGTACGTTATAATCTTCTGTGAAGCCCTTGTGGGTTCAAAGTTCTCACCACATATCTAGATAAGTTCCTTGGGGGGTCTAGTTTCCAAAATGGGGTCACTTGGGGGGTTTCCACTGTTTAGGTACATCAGGGGCTCTCCAAACGCGACATGGCGTCCGATCTGAATTCCAGCCAATTTTGCATTGAAAAAGTCAAACAGCGCTCCTTCCCTACTGAGGTCTGCCATGCGCCGAAACAGTGGTTCCCCCCCACATATCAGGTATCAGCGTACTCAGGACAAATTGCACAATAACTTTTGCAGTCCAATTTCTCCTGTTACCCTTGGTAAAATAAAGAAAATTGAACCTGAAGTATTTTTTTTGTGAAAAAAAGTTAAATGTTCATTTTTTTTTTAATATTCAAAAAATTCCTGTGACGCACCTAAAGGGTTAATAAACTTCTTGAATGTGGTTTTAAGCACCTTAAGGGGTGCAGTTTTTAGAATGGTGTCACTTTTGGGTATTTTCTATCATATAGACCCCTCAAAGTGGCTTCAAATGTGAAGTGGTCCCTAAAAATAAAATGGTGTTGCAAAAATGAGAAATCGCTGGTCAATTTTTAACCCTTATAACTTCCTAACAAAAAAAAATTTTGGTTCCAAAATTGTGCTGATGTAAAGTAAACATGTGGGAAATGTTATGTATTAAGTTTTTTGTGTGCCGTATCGCTGTGATTTAAGGGCATAAAAATTCAAAGTTGGAAAATTGCGAAATTTTCAAAATTTTCGCCAAATTTCCGTTTTTTTCACAAATAAACGCAAGTTATTTGAATGAAATTTTACCACTACCATGAAGTACAATATGTCACGAGAAAACAATGTCAGAATCACCAGGATCCATGAAAGAGTTCCAGAGTTATGACCTCATAAAGGTACAGTGGTCAGAATTGTAAAAATTGGCCCGGGAGTTAACGTGCAAACCACCCTTGGTAGTGAAGGGGTTAAAGAAGTCGAGATAAATGACATCCAATGATTCTCCTTGGTCCATTTGAGAGCTTACATCCTCATAGAATCTGATCAGGTTAGTTTGACAGGAGTGATCCTTCATAAATCCATGTAGATATGGAGTTAAACATTTATTAACATTGAGATATTCCATAATGGTATCCCTTAGAAATCCTTCAAAAATTTTACCCACAACAGATGTTAAGCTTACCAGCCCATAGTTTCCAGGTTCCCTTTTACACCCCTTTTTGAATATTGGTACCACATTTGCTTGGCCTGTCTATCACATTACTTAACTCCCTTAATACCCAAGGGGAATGCCATCAGGGCCTGGTGATTTGTCAATTTTAATCTTACTATGGCGGTTCTGCACTTCTTCCTGGGTTAGGCAGCTAATACTTAATGTGGAGTTTACATTATCACTCTGCATTTCCCCTGGCAAATCCTTTTCCTGTGTGAACACTGTTGAGAAAAAAGTATTTAATACATTTGCTTTTCCCACATCGCTCTCTATGATTTCACCCTCATTGTTCTTTAAAGGGCCGACACCATCAATTTGAATCTTTTTACTGTTTATATAATTAAAGAATAGTTTGGGGTTTGCTTTACTTTCCTTAGCAATGAGTCTCTCAGTTTCCACTTTTGCTAAATGTATTTGTTTTTTAGACATTTTATTTTTTTCTCTATAACTTTTTAATGTTTCTTCATTGCCTTCTTGTTTTAGCTTCCTAAATGCCTTGTTCTTGTTATTTATTGCCCTTTTTACATCCTTATTTAGCCACATTGGTGTTCTCCTGTTCCTAGCCCTTTTATTTCTGTACGGTATGGCTAGCTCGCAGTGGGTGTGTAAAACTGATTTAAACATTTCCCATTTATTTTCTGTGCTCCCATTTTTGAGGACATTGTCCCAATCAATTCGGCGAAGGTCCTCTCTAAGCTGATCAAACTTTGCTTTCCTGAAATTCAGCGTTTTTGTAACCCCCTTCCAGGGCAACTTACTGAAGGACAAGTGGAATTGTATTATATTGTGGTCACTGTTCCCTAGGTGCCCATCGACTCGTACTTCTGTTATTCTATCTGGCCTGTTGCTTAAAATTAAGTCCAGAAGGGCTGTCCCTCTAGTTGGGCCCTGCACAAGTTGTGACAGATAATTATCCTTGGTTACTGACAGAAATTGGTTTCCTTTCTGAGATACGCAGGTTTCAGTTTCCCAGTCTATGTCAGGGTAGTTGAAGTCCCCCATAATAATCACCTCATTGTGATTTGCTGCTTTGTCTATTTGTTTCAATAATACATTTTCAGTGGCTTCTGTTATATTTGGTGACTTATAACAATGAGGATCCCCTATGAGGATTTTATTACTTTTTCCTCCTTGTATCTCCACCCATAGAGACTCCACCTCTTCATTTCCCTCTTGTATATCTTCTCTTAGTGTAGACTGGCCGATTCTCTATGGCGCAGTGGGTGTTTCTTCTGGTGCAGCGGTTTTCCTGTGTTCGTCTCCTGGTGCTGTAGTTGGCTTCTGTTGCTGCCGTGTGTCCCTGGCCTGTGCTGACTGCTGTGGTGTTTGACTACTGCCTTTTTTTGTCTACATTGATTTTTGATCCTTACAAGTTTAATTTTTCTTTTTTTTTTCTGTAGTGTTTCACTTGGCTGCTGCCTGCTCTTCAACCATGTCCTCAACTGAAGAACAGACTTCTTCCCAGGGTGGACCAGACAAAGATTACGTAATCACATTCGCTTTACTGATTGGTATGTATTGACTGGCAATACTCCGCATGTGTTAAATCATTTAATTTCTTTACCTGGCAATGATGAAGAGCAGGAGCAGTCCACTGGAGAGGAATCTTCCCAGGGTTGCTGGGCTCAAGTGTCTCAGGAGGAAAGACGGGGTGTAAGTATTCCTTTCATCAGAGTTGTAATACAATATTTTCAGTTAGAATTAAAATTCTTTTTTTCTATTTTATCTATAGGTTTCACAACGGGAAGAAGCCACACTAGATATAGAAAATGAACAACTCATCCACCTAGTGCAAGAGCGAGTACTGTTGTGGGACACCCGTGACCATCAGCACTCCGACAATGTTGCCATTCAACTGCTCTGGGAACAAGTGGCAACATCACTGCTGCCTTGTTGGGATCGTGCCACGCCGCCTGCCAGAACAGATTTTGGTAAGTATTGCAATGTGGTCTGGACCGGCAGTGAACCTGTGAATGGATGTGCATTGTTTTCTAATTTTTCTTTGTTTTCCCCTCACAGTGAAGCAAATCAAAATCCGTTGGCACTCGATGAAGGACCACTTCGATAAGGACATGAGAGAGGAGCTTCGGGTTCGAAGTGGTTCTGCTGTAAAGGTCCCGTTACATTTAGCGATGCACCAGCGATCCCGACCACGATATGACCCGGTCAGGATCGCTGGTGCATCGCTAAATGGTCGCTAGTGAGCTGCCAAACAGGCAGATCTCACCAGCGATGCAGCGATGCTCGGCGGTCGTTACTTACCTGTCAGACACAGCGATGATGTCTTCCGCCCGCGTCCATGGCTCGCTCGTCGGCGCCAGCAGGAAGCCGACAATGAGAAAACGGCCCAGGACGTTCTCGTGCGCTTACCGATATCCAGCGGGGGGGGCGGTCGGAGGTGAGTGTCACATGTAGCGATATCGCTGCTGCATCACAAAATCGGTGACGCTTTAGTGATGATATTGCTAGCGATATCGCTATGTGCAAAAGGCCCTTAAGGTTCAGAAAATACAAATACCACCGGCAACTTGCTTTTTCTGAGGCCTGCGCTTGCTCAGCGAACGTAAGTATATATATTTATATATATATATATATATATATATATATATATATATATATTTTATTTTTTTTTTCTTTTGACTAATGTTTAATTTTTCCCCCCACACAGAACCTGAAGCAGCACAACACAAACTTTATTTGTTCACTAATGTTTTTCTCAGAACCTGGTGCAGCACCACACAACCCGGAGCCTCCTCGGTTAAAGCGGCCCTTCATCTACCAGCCACTGAACAGATGCAGTACCAGTCATCTACCCATGATGGAGCAACCTTGCAAGCTACACTGGCTGGGGGAGAAGCAGCCAGGCCATCAGGTTTTCCCCTCTCCCAGCCCTCTACCTCTGCTTTTGCTGGGTCATCTCATCAGTGGCAGAGGGCCTAGGAGAGGTCAGGCATGCCCAAGTTTCTTCAATTAAGCTCGGCCTTCCAGGATGGGGTTAGGTTGATTGCTGACAGAGTGAAGAGTGGGTTCAAGGATGTCAGCCATCAAGCTGACCTTAATAGAGCGGCGCAACATTTTTTTTCTGCAATTGGGCGGAGTGTGTCGGATTACCTTACGCTTCAACTTCAGCTGTCAGTCATGTAGGCCTGCCAGTTTGCTTACAGCCACGCCTTACAACAGCAGCAGCAGCAGTCCCAATCGTACACGCAACAGGCCGGAGGATATTACCAGCAGCAAATGTACTATCCAGCTCCCACAGCACCGAACTATCCTCCACCACCACCACCTCCAGTTCACCGAACGACCATTCTGACAAGTCCTTCAACCCTGCATTCGGCAGCATCCTCCATGCTCCAGACTACAGCACCACTGCAGCCATCAGGATCAACGATGCTGCCCAGTCCACTACCCCTGCCCAGTCCACTACCCCTGCCCAGTCCACCACCCCTGCCCACTACAGCACCCCTAATGCGGCCCAGTCCAGAAAAAGGCCCAATGACTGCTACAGAGCCCAGCACTCCCACTCGGCCAAGAAAAGCAAGATCTAAAAAAAATAATCTTGGCATCAGGACCAAAACCAGGAGGCACTGAAATCTGCCCACCTTGAACCCACCACCTCCACCCTCACCTACCAATTTGTCACTACCTTCCCTTGTGTCTGTCTGTTCCTTCCAATTCCCATGATTCCACTTTGTCATCTATCTCCAATGTCTCCACTGCCATCCCTGATCAAATCCTTCAATTTGCTGCCCCTTCCCCTGTAGACCCTTCCCCTATAACCCCATCCTCATCAACTACCACCCAATCCTCACAGCTCCACACCCCCAAGGTCCTACCCATTTCACACTCACGTAAGCCCCGTCAAAAAAATAAATCACCCCAACCTTAACCCTTTTTTTTGTTAAAAATGTTGAAAATAAAAAAGTTATATTTTGTTACCACTATACATTGTTTGTTTGTTTTTTATCTTTATGCGCCGCCGCCGACACAAACACACTTGTTTTTTGAGGTAAAGTAAAACACAAACAGGTAAAGTACAACACAAACACTTTTTTGGGGGGAGGGAAGGTATTTTATATTTAAATCAGGAAACATTAGGGGTAAATTATTACATGTACATGTTAACATCACAGGTACATTTAAACATAACAGGTATGTAATATTTGACCTTACAGGTACATAACAGGTCAGAAATATAACAGGTACATTTAACTTAGCAGCTTAAATCATTTCGTCTTGCCAGGCCACACGTCCATTATCTGAAACAAAGTAAGCGGCAAACTTAACCCTCATCTGGGCAACATCAACAGTAGTTTTCAGAGGGTGAAATTGGTAATCATGCTACCATGGTCTATCGAGCTTGTGGGATTAGGTAGTTCAGAGATTAATCTGAAAGGCCTCACTCTGGGATTCTGGGAGGCTTCTTATAGCCTCATTGTGGGGTTAATTCCTCGTCGCTTATACTCTGAGCCTTGGCCGAGTGTGTGTGATCCTGTTGTGCTTGTGCTTTGTGACTGTGCTACTTTACAATTGTCTGGTTCTGACCTGGTTCTGTCCCCATTAAGAATTCTGCTTATCCCTCCTGTACTGCGCTGCCGTCTCTGTGTATGACCCCCTTTGCTTTGTCCTGACTATTCTGTTTAACTCTTTGGTACCGCACTGCCATCTCTGTGACCGACCTCTTGGCTTTGTTCTGACTATTCTCTGCTTAACCCTTCTGTGCCGCGCCGCCCTCTCCGTGTATTTCCTCCATTCTGTCTGACCTGAGTTTACCCTCCAGAGTCATCACCGCGTTCCCCTGGGTCTGCTGTCTCCCAGCGGTGCTCCGTGGTAGCCCCGCCTCCTCCTGTGACGCACGGTCACATGACCACAGGTCCTTCTGTCTCCAGTTTCCTTAGCGTCCTGGCTTACCGCAGCTCCCAGGTCCCGTCTCATTGAGCTTCCCCACAGCGCCAGACCTCGTGCTTCCTCGTGGTGGGGGATGAGTTACTCTGGTCAGCCGTGGCAAGTTGCCGGTGCTGACAGGGCCCTGATACATGCACTGTAACAGGTTCTTCAGGTTGTAAGCTTGGTCTCTCTTTCGCCATTATGTAGTTGGGCAGAAGAACACATGCTATCACAACCTCATCAATAGTGTCAATTTTTAGGCTAATGGATGTGCACCAAATGCGCCATTTCGATATCAGCAATCCAAATGCACAATCCACAGTTCTTCATGCCCTTGTCAGTCTGTAGTTGAAATTTATTTTGGTGTGGTTTAAGTTTCTACTAGAGTATGGTTTAATGAGGTTGGTGTCATGATCCCAGTGCAGGTTTTGACCTGCATGTCAGGGGTTAAGGTCTTGAGCCCAGTGCAGACTTTGACCTGCATGCCTGGGGTTAATTATTGTGGCCTCTCTTTGGTTCAGGGAGAGCTTCTTATAGCCCTGGGAAACTCCATTCCCCGTCAGTTGTACTTTTGCCTTTGGCCGAGTATGGTGACCCCTGTGTGCCTGTTGATTGTCTTCTAGATTGCTTATATGGTTCTGACCCGGTCCTGTCCCCCGTTGTGAGTTTGCTTGTTGATTCTGTACTGTATATCTGTTTCTCTGGTTTCTGACTTCTTGGCTACGTCCTGACTGTCCGTTCTGTCTAATCCTTTGGTACTGTCGTGCTATCTCGTGCTTTGACCCCAGCCTGATCTGGTTTACATCTCTGTCTATGCCTCTTGGTAACTTTGTCCCATAGTTAGCCTTCTAGTTTTACTGCAGTTTCTAGCTCTCTGGAGTTTGGGCCACGCCCCCAGCAGTCACATGCTTCAGGTCCTGTTGGTCTAGCATGCATCTTCACTGCTGCTGCCTGCTCCACAGGTATCTTAGAGCACAGTTTGTCTTACTCAAGACACACGTACTGGCTCAGTGAGCAAGTGCAGTGTGGTGTTCCTGACTGTTGGCACATATTTGGAAGGCCTCATCACCAAAAACAAAAGGCAATGGCGGTCCATCAGTGTTGGCAGAGGCAGAGGTCGTGGCAGCGGAAAATTAAAATCATTCACATACAGACGTTGGCCCATGTCTGAGTTTTTGAACGTCTGCGAGTCATTGCCTTGTCCGAAAGAGCCAATGTCCACAGCGATGAATTTACAATCAGCATCCGTAATAGCCATTAGTACTATGAAAAAATACTTTTTATAATTGCAGTACTCTGTTCCACTTCCAGCTGGTTTCATAATCCTAATGTGTTTGCCATCCACAAACCCCACACAATTAGGAAAATTGCAAATTTCCTGGAATTTGGAAGCATTTTCAATCCAGAGTTCACTTGTGGGTTGGGGGAGGAATTCTTGCCGCAGAATGCCAACTAAAGCACAACAAGTGTCTACAATAATCCCTGAGAGGGTGGGTACCCCAATCTGGAATTGGAAATGTAACAAGGACAATGTCTCTCCAGTAGCCAGTAATATACGGGAAAAAAAATAAAAACAAAAATCAGTACACTGGTTAGGATTAGGGATAGGGTAGGGGTAGGGTTCAACACTACGTTCTTCAGGGTGACCAAGAGACGTTCCTCAGCAGGAATTGCTTGCCGAAGCTGTGTGTCCTGCCTGGCGATGGATCCTTGGATATGTATCAGCAACTCATGGAAGCTCTGTTGCAACATCCTCGTGTAGTCAAAAAACTTCTCCGGGTTTTGATGCAGCTTGGTGTACAAGGAGTGGTAGGCTCCACAGCTCTCTCAGAGTTCAAGGATGGGGTGTTGCCAATAGCAACGACAACGTCTTCTCAGTCTCTCTTCTTCTGTGTTCTTGACAAGCAAAAGCAAAGGCAGCAGCCAACTTCAATTGTAAATCCAGATCTTCTAGGAAACTGTCCAGGTCAAGATTCATCTTGCAGGTAGAAACAGCAGCCAAAGATGAGGACTTCCTCAGTGCAATGTGTATATATATATATATATATATATATATATATATATATATATATATAGAGAGAGAGAGAGAGAGAGAGAGAGAGAGAGAAATCCCATGAATCACGCCTACTGGGTATATGATGTCAAGGAAAAGCTACTGGGAAAAATTGGAAATTTCTAACGCATGTGCATAAGAAAACCGCAAACGCATGCAAAAACTCACACACGCATGTAAACGCTGCGTTTTTTGGCATCATGCATAAGATGATGCAGATAAAAAACGCTCCGTAAACATATTTTTGCATGCGTTTGCGAATGCGGATGATATGCTGCGTACTCAACCGCAAATGTGAACCTAGCCTTATCCAGAATCAACCTCCTAACCTTATAGTAAAGACTATTCTTTTACAAAATATGAGCCCATAGAACATTTCTTCCTGAATGGTTTTTGGTTCAGTCTTTTCCTCTAACTTCAGATGACTTTGAGATTCTGTTTGGTACATTCATCAATAAAAAAGAGAGAAATAATATTTTGTATCCTCATCAATTGGCATATTAACTGAATTATGTCAACAATACACAAATATATAGCCCCATGGATTCTCATAGTTAATTAAACACATTAGTGTAGGATCATGAAAAATGTGAAAAAAAAAGTCCTTCCAGAAAAAACTTCTTCACAAGTTTTCTAATTTTTTGGGAAGTTTCTCCAAAAACTTGTTAAGAAGTTTTTTCTGGAAGGACTTTTTTTTCATGATCCTACACTAATGTGTTTAATTAACTATGAGAATCCATGGAGCTATATATTTTTGTATTGTTGTAGTTTATGTGCTATTATATGGTATTTTCATCAGGTAGTATGGGGTTTGTTTATTGTTAGACAAATAGCCAGGGTTTTGGTTAGATATCCACAGCGGCTTTTTAAGGGGTTAATAAATATGGTATAATGAATTAATTTTCTTTTCATATTGAGCACTTTTAATTCTTAGCAATATATATTTTTACACATATGATAATTTCACCCTAATTCACATTTCAATATGGGTTGCCACGTGGTTTTTGTATGGGTATATGTTGCCCGGTTTGAATTTTTCAAGTCTGAGATTAAGAGGTTAAGGCTTGTTTCTAATAATGCACATCGCACTTTATTTAATACTGTAGTACACTTTATTAATAGGCACTATGCACTTTCACTGCCGGTTCATGTGGGCATGCGCTGCCTGGATCGCCCTGAATCTCCCAGTCCCGGCACCAAAATGGTAGCGCGTGACTTCCGCCCGGTTCCCACTTGATGGTAGTCAGCAGTCCATTGTCCAGAAGTGGGAGATTCCATGAAGTGCGGTCTCTGCGCCGGATGCGCCGCTGTATTCCCGGCTTGTCGTCAGTACACTCCCCGTTCATTAACATGTGGGCCGTCACTTCTTATGCGATTGGTTACCGGCAATATATAATGACTTCCAGCCTCCTCCTAGACACGCCCCCGGAAGAACAGGCAAAACGCGCGTCGGAGTGGGTCGCAGTGACAGCTTGGACACACACTCAGGTATTGCTGACCTATATGTATAATCAGTAGCGTTTTCTATGGTCTATCACCCACTTTATGGAAAGGATGTTGATTGCAATGTAGCTAGGAATCCGGGCATTATGCCTTGTAATTGAATGGGTATTTTGGCCATTTAATGCACTAGTAAATGGTTAGTTCAGTGGATTTAGCAGTGCTTTTTTTCAAGCTGCAGGCGACCTTTGGTATTTTGAGGCATCTATGTGTAATTTTTATGTAACATGCTTTTCATTGTGAATAAAAATTAGTTATATTTTGTGCTATACATTCCTTGTGCCATTCAATGTATTTTGTAGCATTTAGTGTAAATTAGTTTTTTCATCCAGCACTACTTTATGTTCATAACTTACTCAGGAGTTTCTTGCATGAGTACACTAGCTTTTTGAAGCAAATAAGGGATTTATCAAATATTCACCCTACAGAATAACACACAACACTAAACCATGGCTGCAATAGTGTACATTGGTAATTAGCCTAAGGGTTAGGTTCTCATCAAATGGAAATGCCTTGCCATGGCTGATGGGCTCTCACGAATTACCCAAATTGTGCACTAAGTGCCACCATTTTTTTAACATATTTTACATAGCAGTAATGCAGTTCCAATTTCATATTGTCATGTTGGTGAGTGTGGACCCATTGCACCACGGACGAGTTTTAACCTGGAAAAGTGTAACTAGGCGACCACCAAAAATGTTCTTTTAGCCTCAATTTTTTCATTTTCACATGGTCAACAGGATAAAATGGATCCTAAAATTTGTTGGGCAATTTCTCCTGAGTATACTGATACCTCATATGTGGTCATATACCACTGTTTGGGCGCACGACAAGGCTCGGAAGGGAAGAAGCACCATTTGACTCTTTGAATGGAAAATTAGCTCCAATCGTTAGCGGACACCATGACGCGTATGGAAAGTATGTAGTGTATGTCAGGTTGGTGTGTGTGGTGTAGTATACACCACACACCAACCTGACATACACTACATCAGGTTGGTGTGTGTGGTATAGTGTATGTCAGGATGGTGTGTGGTGTGGTGTGGTGTAGTGTATGTCAGGTTGGTGTGTGTGTGTGGTGTAGTATACACCACACACACAGCAACCTGACGTACACTATACCACACAGCAACCTGACGTAGTGTAGGTAAGGTTGGTGTAGTGTAGTGTACATCAGGTTGAGCAAACAAAAAAATAGCCTCACTGTGTCCTATATTATGATTCAGTTCGTCTTGCAATGTAGTGGGTCTCCAGCCAAAAGTTGTGACTTGCGACTTATCATAAGAAAGAAATTTTGGCGAGTCCCAAAAATAGATAAAATCCTCAAATTTATTTCAAATATTTTAAAAGATCATATAGGTTGTGGATACATCAGGTTGGTTGTGTGGTTTAGTGTACGTCAGGTTGGTGTGTGGGTGTGGTGTTGTGTATGTCAGGCTGGTGTGGGTGAGTTCTGTAGGGGAATGTCAGGATGTGTTTAGTCCATGGACTTGTGATGAATTCTGTTTCTGAAGTATTCATTCAAACACAGTCCAGGTTTGTCAGGACACATTTCACATTGGAAATGAGTTTCCCTTCTTATCCCCCTTTTATAGCATGCCCTGCACCTTTTTTCTTTGCTCTCCCCTACCGGAGAAAATGTTGCCCTGGTACCATATAGGAAACTTGAGTTCCAGAGGTGCTGTGGCCCACTCCTTCATCTCCAAACATCATGGCCTTTATCACCGCCTCCTGGAACTGAAGGAAGGTATTGTTGGTCTGGCCTGCACAACGTGATAGCACGTATGCATTATACAGTGCCGTTTGTACGATGTGCACAGCCAGTTTTTTACACCACACCTTCGCCTTCCTCATGGCACTATAAGGCTGGAGGACTTGATCAGAAAGATCAACTCCCCCCATTTGTTTTTTTGTACCCCAGGGTACAGTCCGTTTTGTGGACCTGTGCTGGGGTACCTCTATCGGCGGTGGCCGTGGTGCCGGCACCATGGATTGTTAAGAAAAAGATCACTGGGGTGGGTTTTCATTGGGGTGGAGGGATCACCGGGGGGCAAGAGGGGGCTGTCAGGCACAGGGGGCAGGAGGGGGCTGAGGAGATGCAGGCAGTCGGCAGCAGCACTGTGACCACTGGGGTAGCAGGTGATCACTGGGGCAGGGGGGTGATTGCCGGGGCGTGGGGCAGGAGCGGAGGTCAGGGGGGTGGAGTCAAATGGCGGGGGGTAGCAGAGGGGAGTACCGGATGGCAGGTGGCGGCAAGGCAGGGACCTCGCTCTTCAGCTTCCACGGACTGGATGAGGCTGAAGAGCGAGGGGATAGAATCATAGAATCGTAGAGTTGGAAGGGACCTCCCGGGCCATCTGGTCCAACCCCCTGCTCAAAAGCAGGATTCGCTAAATCATCCCAGACAGATGTTTGTCCAGCCTCTGTTTGAAGACTTCTATTGAAGGAGAACTCACCACCTCTCGTGGCAGCCTGTTCCAATCATTGATCACTTTAACTGTCAAAAAGTTTTTCTAATATCTAATCTGTGTCTCCTCCCATTCAGTTTCATCCCATTGCTTCTAGTCTTTCCTTGTGCAAATGAGAATAAAGATGATCCTTCTACAATGTGACAGCCCTTGAGATATTTGTAGACAGCTATTAAGTCACCTCTCAGTCTTCTCTTCTGCAAGCTAAACATTCCCAAATCCTGTAATCTTTCCTCATAAGACAGGGTTTGCTGACCGGTCACCAGTCTGGTCACTCTTTTCTGAACTTGCTCCAGTTTGTTGTCTTTTTTAAAATGTGGTGCCCAAAACTGGACACAGTATTCCAGATGAGGTCTGACCAAAGAGGAGTAGAGGGCAATAATGACTTCACGCGATCTAGACTGTATGCTTCTGTTAATACATCCTAGAATTCTATTTGGCTTTTTTTCTGCTGCATCACTCTGTTAACTCATATTCCGTCTGTGATCTATTAGTATACCCAAGTCTTTTTCACATGTGCTGTTGCTTAGCCCTATTCCTCCCATTCTGTATATGCTTTTTTCATTTTTATTGTCCAGATGTAGTACTTTGCATTTTTCCCTGTTAAAAACCATTCTGTTAGTTGCTGCCCACTGCTCCAGCTTATTTATATCTTTTTGAATCCTCTCTCTCTTCTCTAGTATTAGCTATCCCTCCTAGCTTTGTGTCATCAGCAAATTTAATCAGTTTACCCTCAATTCCTTCATCTAAATCGTTGATAAAGATGTTGAACAATACAGGGCCCAGGACAGAGCCCTGTGGTACCCCACTTGAGACATTCTTCCAACTGAATGTGCAGCCATTTACGACCACTCTTTGGGTCCGATCACTACGCCAGTTATGAATCCACCTAACAGTTGCCTTGTCCATTCCATACTTAGCCATTTTTTTCAATAAGGATTGCGCGAGATAACTTCAGCAAAGCATTTGACAAAGTAAGATATACTATATCTACAGCATTTCCCTGATCCACCCAATCAGTGATTCTGTCATAGGAGGAAATTAAGTTAGTCTGACATGACATATTAGTTATAAACCCTTGCTGACTCTGTTTAATCACTTCATACTTAACCAGGTACTTACATACATGTTGTTTAATAATTTGTTCAAAGATCTTTCCTGGTATAGAAGTCAGACTCACTGGCCTATAGTTGCCTGGGTCCACCTTCTTCCCCTTTTTGAAGATAGGAACAACATTTGCTCTTCTCCAGTCTTCTGGGACTTCTCCTGTTCTCCAAGAATTTTCAAAGATTATGGAGAGGGGTTCAAAAATTTCTTCTGTTATCTCCTTCAGTACTCTGGGGTGTAATTCATCTGGACCTGGAGACTTGAATTCATTTAGGTTTGCTAAGTGTTTCCTCACTATATTTCTGTTTATAGATATCCTGGATTCTTCTATTCCCTTAATAGGACAGAGAAGAACAGTTGATGTTACATTTCCTTTCTGAGAGAAAACAGATGCAAAATAGAAATTTAAAAGTTCGGCCTTCTCAACATCCTGTCTTACCATTTCATCATTTTCATCCTGTAAAAATCCTATAGCATCTTTGACTTTTCTTTTACTTTTGACATATCCCCAAAATCCTTTATTATTGCTTTTGACGTCTCTTGCAAGCCTCAATTCATTGTCAGCTTTAGTAATCTGATTTGTGCCCTGCAAGTTCTGCAGACAGCATTATATTCTTCTTTAGATATGCCTCTCTCTTTCCATTTCATAAACATTTCTTTCTTCCTTTTTAGCATGTGCTTAAGCTCTGTGTTCATCCATCCATCCGGGTTTCCTTAAATGCTTCTTATTCTTCCCTCTTTTCGGAATTGTTAACAATTGTGCTTTGAGAATTTCATTTTTCAAGATTTCCCATCCTTCCTGGACATTTTTGTCCTTAAGGATATCCAGCCATTGGATCCCTCCAATTCTCTTTCTGAATCCCTTAAAATCTGCCTTTCTGAAATCTAACCTTGACATCTGAGTCTTCACGGGTCATCCTCCTCTAGTTATCCAAAATTCTAAAATAGCATGGTCGCTACCTCCTAGGGTCCCAGCCACTTTTACCTCCTCAACCATTTCCTCCCTGTTTATAAGGATTAGATCCAAGGTAGCAGTTCCCCTTGTTTTCTCCCTTACCTTTTGGAAGATAAAGTTGTCAGCAAGAGAGGATAAGAATTTCCTTGACCTGTTAGTTTTGCCTGAGAGAAATTCCCAACAAATGTCTGGATAGTTGAAATCTCCCATGACAACTATGTCATATTTTTTGGAGAACTTGGCCATTTGATGCATAAAGAGTTCATCCAAATCTTCAGCTTGCACAGGCGGCCTGTAGTAAATGCCTACAATGGTGTCCTTTCCATTGTTCTGTCCTTGTATTCTTACCCAAACAGTTTCCACAGAACTCCCAGTCTCTGAAGCTTCAATCTCTGTGCAGATATACGGTTTTCTAACATAAAATGCGACACCTCCTCCTCGTTTATCAAGTCTGTTTCTAGAAAATAAGTTGTATCCTTCTAGCCTTGTATTCCAATCATGTGTATTGTCCCACCAAGTTTCAGTGATTCCAATGATATCATATTTCTTTTCCTGCATTAGTAGCTCCAATTCTCCTTGTTTGTTGCCCATGCTTTGTGCATTAGTATAGAAACATTTTAGTTTGTGATTGGTTTCTCTTTCTCCAATATTTTTATTATTTAGATTCTTTTATTTTTGTTCTTTCCTCCCACTTCTAATAGCAGAGTTCTCAATAGTATTTGTCAGGTGTATGGCTTTTTCTGGCCTTTTGTTTCTCTTCCAACACTGTTCTAGTTTAAAGCTCTCCTGATCAGCGTAGCAAGGCGACTTCCAAATACATGTTTTCCAGTCTTCGTAAGGTGCCCCCCATCTCTAGCAAGTAGTCCATCGTATAGGTAATTCACTCCGTGATCCAGAAATCCAAATCCTTGCTGACAGCACCATCGACGTAGCCAGTTGTTCACCTGCAGAATTTTACTCCACCTCCTTGTTCCATGGCCATCCACTGGGAGGATGGAAGAGAAGACCACCTGCGCTCCCAGTTCTTTCACATTCTTACCTAAGTTTTTAAAGTCACTGCAGATGGTTTCCAGGTCATTTCTTGCTGTGTCATTTGTCCCCACATGTATTAGCAGGAATGGGTAGTCATCTGTAGGTCTGAAAAGTCCTGATATCCTGTCAAACAAATCTTTAATTTTTGCACCTGGAAGACAGCACATTTCTCTTGAGGTTACATCCGGTCTGCAGATAGCGGCCTCTGTTCCTCTCAACAGGGAATCCCCCGTGACCACCACTCTCCGTTTTTTCTTCACATTTTTCTTTCTCCGTCCAGGACTCTGAGGGCGTACAAGGTTGTTCTTTGTGGGTTAAGTCTTATCTTGATGTATTTCGTCATCGTTCTCCTGTGTAAGAGCCTGGTACTGGTTCCTTAGCAGTATGGGCGCTGACTGCCTCCCGACCCTCCTGCTTCTCTGGGTCACATGTTTCCATTCCTCTGAATCTTCAGGTGCACTTTGAATTTCTTCTCTTTCTGTAACATGAAGAGATAATTCTGCTCTGTCTAAGAACTCTTCACCTTCCTTAATGATCTTCAATGTAGCCAACCTCTCTTCGAGATTTTGCAACTTTTCCTCCAACAGGGACACAAGCTTGCATTTGTGGCATGTGAAGTTAGGCAGCCATAGTTCTCTCTTCCCCTCCATATCTGATTGGAGGGATAGCGTCACATGGACACTAGCTCCAATCAGACCTAGGGGGTGACACAGAGGTCACCAGAGCGATCGTAGCCACGGGGGGCAAAGCCACCCCCCGGGGTCAAGTACAGGTCCTGGCGTCCCTGCAGGTCAGGCGACATTTCAGTGACCACGGTCACCCGACCTGCGTGAACACGATCCCTCCTTGACGCCTATGTGGCGTCACAGGTCGAGAAGGCACATTTTTCATGATGCCTACGTGGCATCATAGGTCGGGAAGGGGTTAATATATTCACCCTTCACTGCACTTCCTTGCTGGCTATACCTCTTGGTGGATGTGTGTTCAGGAGTTCCAGCCCTTTCAATTTTGGAGTACCTTGCTTGGTAAATTCCAGTTGTATTTTTTCAGGGAATCTGTTTTCATTTCCTCAGAGCACCTTTTTCTTTTACCACAGTTAGGTTTCTCCTCTCTAGTTCCTCAGGACGTACGAGAAACCCCTCAATAGCCTTTTAGGGAATAAGGTCCAAGGTGGTGGTGTTAGTTGAGTGGCTAAGGCCTTTCTAGTCTGTACACAGGGAGAGAAAATATATTTTGGCGCACTGCGTTATATAAATAATTATAAGTATGAAATAGGGGTGCAACCAAGTAGTCAAACGAAACTATGACTAAAGAAGAGAAAAAAATACTACCGGAAAAATGATCACCACAGAAAAATATATATGAAAAATATAAATTACAACAATTTTATTGGCACACAATACAATTAAAACACACTTAAAACCATAGAACTGTGTCCACAGAGAAAAATTGATACACTAGTAACCCCCATGCATGAGAGTAGATAATAAATGACCCTCAATTAACCCCTATCCTAGTGGCTCATGAGGCTAAAGCAATACATATAAATTTAACCTGTCCAATAGGACCTGAAAAGCTCGATAGAATAATAATCCCAAAGGGAGAGCAAAGAAAAATATATATATGAACCGTCTCACCAGTAGTACTTTTTTCTCTTCTTTAATCATACTTTCTAGTCTGTACAGGGACAAGTTGGGTGTGTGTGTCTTTTCCCTTCTGTGAGTGTACACACGTTCCTTATTAGTACCTTATTTTTTAACATATTTTCCATATCAGTAATGCAGTTCCAGTTTCATATATTCAATGTTTGCATATTATAGCATTTCAGAGTACGGCTGTATTTTCTTGGTTATATTTAATAGTCATGTTTACAGTTGTCTTATTCTTTTTGTATGTGCTGGTCAGCTTTATTCATATTTTACCTTGGTAACAAGGAAGCAAATGCCACTTACCAGACTAAATGTCAGAGACACCGCACTGAACTTACTCACTGAGCCAGTGCGCGTGTCCTGAGTAAAGCGAACAGTGCTCAAAGCTACCAGTGGAGCGGGCAGCAACCGAATAGATGCGTACTTCAGAGCTGCAGGGCCTGAAGCACGTGACTGCTAGAGGCGTGGCCTAAACTCCACAGAGCTAGGAGCTGCAAGACAATTCCTAGCAGAGTAACTGCGAGACAAAGTTACCAAGGGGCATAGACAGTGAGAATAGTCAGGACATAGCCAATGAGTCACACACAGAGATAGCTGTAGGGTACCAAAGGGGGCGAGCAGAGAGTAACCAGGTCACATGCAATGAGTCATACACAGATAGTTGCAAGGTACAAAATCAACAGGCAAACTCACAACGGGAAACAGAATCGGGTCAGAACCATATAAACAAGCTATAGCAACAAACAGGCACACGGGGGTCAGCACACTAGGCCAATGGCAAAAGTATAACTGGCAGGGATTGAAGCTACCCAGGGGTTTATGAAGCTCTCTCAGAACCAGAAAGAGGCCACAATCATTAACCCCAAGTGTGCAGGTCAAAACCTGCACAGAGCTCCAGACATTAACCCCCGGTGTGCAGCTCAAAAACCCGCACTGGGATCATGACAGTACCCCCCTCTCAACGGGTACTTGGCATGGAATGCCTGCACCAGGCGATCTGCATGTACCGAGCGAGCAGGGACCCATGAGCGCTCTTCTGGTCCATATCCCTTCCAGTGGACCAGGTACTGCAAAGAGCGGCGCACCCGCCGAGAGTCCACAATATGTCCGACCTCATACTCCAATTGACCCTCCACCAGCACTGGAGGAACAACAGTCTCAGAGTTCTCTTTGACAGATCCTGCTGGTTTCAACAGAGACTTATGGAACACATTAGATATTTTTAAGGAGGCGGGGAGACGCAACCTATATGCCACAGGGTTGACTATCTCCATAATCTCGTACGGACCAATGAACTTTGGTCCCAACTTAACTGATGGTACCTTTAAGTTGATGTTACGCGTGGAGAGCCAAACCTTCTCTCCCACCTGAAACATGTCTCCCGAGGCTCTCTTTTTGTCCGCAAAATATTTGTATCTCCCCTGGGCTCGAGAGATATTACGCTGGACCTCAGCCCAGAGGTCTTTTAACCGTTGAACGGACCCCTCTGCTCCTGGACAACCGGAATCCACCCGAGAAAACTCCCCAAAATGCGGATTAAAGCCATAGTTAATCAGGAATGGGGACATGTTGGTGGACTGACTCACCCGGTTGTTAAAAGCGAATTCAGCCAACGGTAAAGCATCACACCAATCCTCCTGTCTGGCGGAGGTCAGGCACCTGAGAATTTGCTCCAGGGATTGATTGGTGCGTTCTGTCTGACCATTACTCTCCGGGTGATATGCCGACGAGAAGGAGAGTGAGATGCCCAATTTCATACAGAATGCCCTCGAAAATTTGGCCACAAACTGCACACCTCTTTCAGACACAACATTCAGGGGTGCCCCATGCAATCGGACCACATGCTGCACAAACAATCTTGACAAAGTTTCTGCTGAAGGTAATGCTGCCAAGGGAATGAAATGGGCCTGTTTAGAAAACCTATCCACCACCACCCAGATCACGGTATTGCCCCTGGAAGGTGGAAGGCCGGTAATAAAAGATGAGTCCATGGCCTATCAGGAACCGGTAAAGGTATGAGTTCCCCAGCCGGTCGGTTATGCGAGCTTTTGGAACGGGCACATATGCCACAAGCAGAAACAAATTCCTTGACATCGGACCTTAACGAAGGCCACCAAAAACCCCTGGCTACTGCCTCTCTAGTGGCCGTGATACCTGGATGAGCACTCAGCCTAGAATCATGAAACTCCTGCAGAAGTCTAGGCCGCAATGAATCTGGAACAAACAGTTTATCGCTTGGCCTGGTTGCCGGAGCTAGGGCCTGAGCCCTTAGGATTTCTTGTTCCAACTCAGTTGAGACCCCCGCCACTACCACCCCTGGGGGAAGAATGGAGGACGGCGGCTCAGGGGGAGACACTGGATCAAAACTTCTGGACAGGGCATCCGCTTTAACATTTTTGGACCCCGGTCGAAAAGTAATTGAGAACTGAAATCGTGAAAAAAAAAGTGACCAACGGGCCTGTCTAGGAGTAAGCCTCTTAGCAGATTCAAGGTATGCCAAATTTTTGTGATCCGTGACAACCGTGATAGGGTGAGCCGCCCCTTCCAAAAAGTGCCTCCATTCCTCAAACGCCAGCTTGACCGCAAGAAGTTCTCTATTGCCTACATCATAGTTTTTCTCAGCTGAAGAGAACTTCTTGGAGAAGAAGGCACAGGGTTTGAGATTGGTAAGGGTGGCCGGACCCTGGGACAGCACAGCCCCCACCCCCACTTCAGAAGCATCCACCTCCACAATGAATGGTTTGGACGGGTCAGGTTGCACCAACACCGGGGCAGACATAAAACATTTCTTAATCGCTGAGAAGGATTCCTTAGCGAGTACAGACCAATTTTTTACATCAGCTCCCTTCTGGGTAAGATCCGTGAGTGGTTTCACCACTTGTGAGAAACCTTTAATGAATCTCCGGTAATAGTTCGCAAATCCTAAGAAGCGCTGGAGCCCCTTGAGATCTCGAGGCTGAACCCAGTCAGCGATCGCCAGCACCTTCTTAGGATCCATACGAAACCCCTCACAGGACACAATCAACCCCAAAAAAGACAGCTCCTGTACAAAAAATGAACATTTTTCCAATTTGGCGAACAATTGGTTCTCCCTGAGTCTCTGGAGAACTGTCTTTAGATGTTGCAAGTGAGATTGACTGTCCGGGGAATACACCAAAATATCATCCAAATAAATAATAACAAAACGGCCTATCAGATCAGAAAACACAACATTGATGAAATTTTGGAAAATAGCGGGTGCATTAGTTAACCCAAACGGCATTACCAGGTTCTCAAAGAGTCCTTCTGATGTGAGGAATGCCGTTTTCCACTCGTCCCCTTCCCGAACCCTTATCAGATTGTAGGCCCCCCGCAGATCTAACTTGGAGAACCATTGGGCCCCAGCTAACTGGTTACATAAGTCTGGGATGAGGGGAAGCGGGTAAGAGTTCCTAACCGTTATCTTGTTCAGTTCCCGAAAGTCGAGGCACGGCCGCAAACCACCATCTTTTTTCTTCACAAAGAAGAACCCTGCTGCCACAGGTGACACAGAAGGCCTGATATGCCCTTTGCGGAGACTCTCAGCTATGTACTCCTTCATGGCTTGGCGCTCAGGCCCAGACAAATTGAACAATCGAGCCTTAGGTAACTTGGCTCCGGGTACTAAATCAATGGCACAATCATAGGGTCTATGTGGTGGCAGCGCCTCAGCCTCACTTTCGGAAAAAACGTCTTCAAAATCTTTCAGGTACTCCGGAATACCTTCAAGATCGACAGACGACACAGACACGGATTTAACAGCGTTAACAAGATGTCCCCGGATACCACATTTATTATTGCATCCCCATTGAGTGATTTCCCCTGTAACCCAATCAATGGTAGGATTATGGCGTTGAAGCCAAGGCATCCCCAGTACCAGTCCTGCAGGCAAGTTATCTAGCACCAGACAACTTAGTTTCTCCACATGAGTGGAACCCACTTTTAGAGAAAAATGTTCAGACCTGCAACAGATACCGTCTTGGCTAAGAGGAGATGAGTCAATTGCCACAAGTTTAACAGGATCATGAAGCCTGACTGTCCCTATCTTATTAAGAGTCATAACCTTGGTATCAATCAGGTTCACAGCCGAACCGCAGTCAATAAAAGCAGTAGTCTGAACAGGACCATAACCAAGTTCCAGTTCCACCTGCAGCACCATTTTTGCACATGAGGAAAATTGTACCTGAAGGTCTGGGTAGCCTCCTCGATTACTACCCAGACCTAGTCGTTTCCCGCCATCTTGGAGGATGACGGACAGGAGGGGCAGTCCTTCTTCCAATGTCCAGATTTCCCACAATAGAAGCACAACTGCTTTTCCCGGCGGCGTCTTCTTTCTTTTCCCTCACAGGTGACAGCGCTCACCTCCATAGCCATAGGAAGAGTCTGGGTCTTATCTCCACTGAAGAATAAGGGCGATTCCCGTTGCATAATGCCTCTAGCCCGCAGCCTGCGATCCATGCGAACCGCTTGGACCATGGCATCCTCCAGGGAGTGAGGCGGAGGATGAAGTGCCAAAGCATCCTTCAGACGTTCACACAGGCCTCTGTGGAACAGCCCCCGAAGGGCGGCATCACTCCAGGAAATCTTCGCTGCCCAACGTCTGAATTCAGTACAGAACCATTCGGCCGAGTGCCCCCCCTGACAGACACTCATTACTTTGTCCTCAGCCAACCGCACTCTATCAGGCTCATCATAAATAAGCCCTAAGGCTTCAAAAAATGCATCCACATTCTCTCAGGGGCAGAAGAGGAAAGCGAGAACGCCCAGGCTTGTGGGGACCCCCTAAGCAAGGACATCACCACCCCCACCCTCTTTCTCATCCCCAGAGGAGCGGGGTCTCAAAGAAAAAAAAAGCTTACAGCCCTCCTTAAATGCCCTGAAGTCATCCTTGTTACCAGAAAATATATCTGGCAATTTAACCGGGGATTCAGGTGGGATTAAAATGACATCTCTATTCCCCACCTGCTGGAAGCCTGCGGAAAGCACCCCCTGAACTGAGTCCTCAACCCGCCGTTGGGACTGGGCCAGAGATTGGTGTTCAAAACTAAGCTTCTGCAGTGACTGAGTCAAGCTTTTCACCTGCTCAGATAAAGCACACATTGGGTCCATGCTGCAGAAGTGAGGAGAGAGAAAGAGAAAAAAAAAAAAAAAAAAATTGTGGGCCAGTTATAATGTCAGAGACACCGCACTGAACTTACTCACTGAGCCAGTGCGCGTGTCCTGAGTAAAGCGAACAGTGCTCAAAGCTACCAGTGGAGCGGGCAGCAACCGAATAGATGCGTACTTCAGAGCTGCAGGACCTGAAGCACGTGACTGCTAGAGGCGTGGCCTAAACTCCACAGAGCTAGGAGCTGCAAGACAATTCCTAGCAGAGTAACTGCGAGACAAAGTTACCAAGGGGCATAGACAGTGAGAATAGTCAGGACATAGCCAATGAGTCACACACAGAGATAGCTGTAGGGTACCAAAGGGGGCGAGCAGAGAGTAACCAGGTCACATGCAATGAGTCATACACAGATAGTTGCAAGGTACAAAATCAACAGGCAAACTCACAACGGGAAACAGAATCGGGTCAGAACCATATAAACAAGCTATAGCAACAAACAGGCACACGGGGGTCAGCACACTAAGCCAATGGCAAAAGTATAACTTGCAGGGATTGAAGCTACCCAGGGGTTTATGAAGCTCTCCCAGAACCAGAAAGAGGCCACAATCATTAACCCCAAGTGTGCAGGTCAAAACCTGCACAGAGCTCCAGACATTAACCCCCGGTGTGCAGCTCAAAAACCCGCACTGGGATCATGACACTAGTGGTTGGCAGACTGCTCAGCAGATTCTGTGTGGGATAACAAGCTATCCATGGCTTCCTGACCATTAGCCTGATCACACACTCATCTCTACCTAAGGGTTCTTTTACACTTGCCGTTTTTTTGCGGCCTATTTTCATGGGCCGTATTGCTGTGATTTTTGCAGTCCCCCGCAAAAACGGGCTGCAAAAAACCTTCTTGGATCACCGTTTTTCCCTGTTGTAACAAATTAAGGTGTACCGCAAAAACTAGTTACAGTTGTTTTTGCGGTACCACTGATTTAAATGGAGGCCGTGTCTGTGAAAAATATCGAGAAAGTGCAATAATTTTTCACGGCCATATATATGGCCATACAGCACACGGCGCTCCGATGTATTTTTGCGGGCCCGCAAAAACACGGCAAGTGTAAAAGAACCCTTATATTGTGGGCATCTATAGAAGCAGTCCAACTCCATTAAAAAATGCATATGCTTCTGCTCCTGAATTCAAATTTCGCTCTAATATCTTACGGGCTCTAACTGTCAGGCATCACCTGATCACATCAGCATGACACGCCTCCTGTGACATGGCCAGACATGTGATTGCAGTCACAAGGAATGCCGGGAGACACCCCATGCAGGGACCTGGCACAGCCCATGAGTGCTTCCAAACACTGTACAGCTGCAACCTATATCCCCCATTGAGAAACGAGACCATGGAACTCAACCCTGTCAAGACCTAGCATGATACAAAGTAGAAGGGATTTCTCAAAGTATCGCTCCTAGATCTCCTGGCTAAAGAATTTCCAAAATCCTGCCGCCAGCTACAGGGTCTAAATGGTACCAGAAACAGTACCTCTCTTTGCCACTATCCTGCAGGAAACATGATATACTGAGGAAGTGAGGGAAGGCTTTTACCTCTCTGCTTGTATTTCCTATTCCAACTAAGACAGCGAGGTTATCTAATGTCAGTGCCATCTTGATGGCCCAATAAAAATGTTACTGCCTGGACTAGCACCACTCCTTTGTAGTCAGTACTGTGTCTGCTAGGATCAACATCTGCCGGCGTCATCACGTGAGTGCTACAGTCAATGATTGGTTGCCGCATTCACATTATGTCTGAGCCTTTTTTTAATCCTCAGTGTTTGGGCGGGTAAATTAGATGATTAAACAAGTAGTGCTGCATAGTATAGGAAGCTGGTTGGCTTTTCAGTCCTCAGTCTATGTGGTAGGCTTGTATATCAGAGGAAGAGACGTTCACATCATTATACAAAGTCCAGACTTTTCCTGCCATTTTCTTTCTGCCTGTAAACATATTTGTTTAACTGTGAGTTACAGGTGTCCAAATTATGTTTTCGGGTAGAGATATTAACCCAGATTCTGCTTAAAAATCACTTTTGGCTATAACGGACCATAGCTCTGAGTTCTTTTTAAATATTTTTTATTAGTTTTAAAATTTAAAAGGAAAAGGAGGGGAAATAGGGGAAAATGAAAAATGGAGAGCTCCGCTCTAGTGCAAAGACATTTGCAAACAAATACAGGTAATAACATTTCCTTCTAGACTTAGAATATATGTAACTAATAATAAATGTAGCCCATGAGTAGCAACAGAGTTTTACAAAAATTTGGAATTCCATACTTTCCATTTAAGATATTTATTCAGTTGCTAAAAGCTATCCTCTCCTCCATGAGACTGTGTACGCAAAGTCTCAATGATATCGAGGGACTAATAGATTCCAGGTCCAGAGACAAGAGTGCCATCTTAGGAGTAACTTCTTTTTTAACTGAAGATATAGAATTTATGTGATTTCCCACCTCTGTCCATAGAGTTCTTAAACTCGAACAACTCCAGAAAATGTGGTAGAGATTACCAGGCAATTTACAGCCCCTCCAACATAACGGAGAGATGTCTTTGCCAATGTGAGAGAGCCTAGTCGGTGTATAATACCACCGTACAATAAGCTTGAAGTAAGCTTCATGCAAAGCCATAGATGTAGTAGAGCCATATGAATATTTTATTGCCGATTCCCATTTATGTTCCTGAAATGTCATCTTAAGATCTGCTTCCCACTTTGTCATATAGCAGTTTTTAGAGAATATATTATCCCCGATAATTTGTAAGTAAATATTTCTAAGGCTCCATTTATTCCTAAGTGTTGGATTGCCCACTAAAGAGGAAATATTTTTCAAATTTAGAGATCTACTATTCAATAATAGTTGAAGGTGGTCTTTCAGAATCATATATGACAAACTCCATTGATGACAGATGGAACTTATCTCTAATCCTGGAAAAGGAGGCGATGCAAGTACCATCTCAGATATGTCTAACGTTTTTTATATTTGAATCAAACCATATATTGGGTAAAGAAAACTTATATATCCCTGTAAGCAATTTAAGAGGAAAGTTTTGTATAATAGAGAATTTATCTTTCTTTTTCTTTAGTTTGGCAAATTTCTTCCAAGCTTCAAGAATAGCACTACAAATTGGGTGCTTATGGCTTTTAAGTGAAGGTTTTAGCATGTAGGTGCAACTTCAGTGTTTTTTGTGCATCAGACGTGTTGACTTTTGCAGGGTTTTTTGCGTGATTGCAGACAGTGTCTTTCCTTTTCTGTCTGAGTGTGGGCCCCATCGTTTGCCTATTTTTCTGCCTGCGTTTGTGTTTTCATCTTGTCTCACTGACAATATATGTTTGGGGGCTATCTATTGCTTTGGGGTTTGCTCCGGGGCAGTTTAGATTTCCCCTTTCTTGCGTCAGGCTGTTAGCTCTCCAGCTGTGCCGAGGCGTCTAGGATCATCGTAGGTACGCTCCACGGCTACTGCTAGCTGTGTGGACAGGATCAGGGGTCTGCAATCCGCTTAGTTACGAACCTCTCTGGTTTTCTGTGGCTTAGCCTGAGCCTGCTATCCTCCTCGGTGACCCATTCATAACACAAATGAGTTTATCAGATTTTGAATTTTTATTATTAGTTTTGCATGAATTTGCAGCGGGAGGGTCCTAAAGATATATAAAATCTTGGGTAAAATAAAAGATTTTATTACCAAGACTCTGCCAAATAAGGTAAGAACAAGAAGATTAAAATGTGCAAAGTCTTTAGTAATCTTGTCTATGAGAGAAGCAATATTAGTAGCCACAATTGATTGGAAATTACTAGAAATATGAATGCCCAGATATACCAAACTTTCCTTCTCTAGCTGAAATTTAGTCCTATACAGAACCTCCTTAATATCACTATGTAACATATTAAAGGGCAAGATTTTAGATTTATGTATATTGACTTTAAAAAGGAGATTTTAGAAAATTGCTCCAAGACAGTCATCAGGGCCTCAATTGATTTAATCGGATCTGTCATAGAAGCAAAGAGGTCATCTGCAAAGAGAGTGAGTTTATGGGAACGCAATCTGATGTTTATTCCTGAAATGAAAGTGTTAGTCCTGATTGCTTCGGCAAGGGGCTCGATTGCCAATGCGAAGAGCAGAGGAGAAAGTGGACACCCTTGCCTGGTGTGATTTGAGATATTAAAAGGCTTAGAAAAATGATTATTTATGTAGATTCTAGTGTTTGGCTCAGCATATAGGGAGAAAATGATGGACACAAATTTATTGTCGAATCCGAATTTAATTAAAACGTTTTTAAGATATAACCAATTTAATCTGTCAAACGCCTTCTCTGCGTCTAGAGACAGGAACAGAGAAGGAACGTTTGAAGTCTTGATCAAGTGGAGTAAATTCAGAATTCCTCCTGGTTCCATCAGGCGCCTGCCTGTAATGAACCCGACTTGGTCATTTGATATTAATTGTGGTAGGGCATTTTTGAGACGATCCGCCATAATTTTAGAGTAAATTTTCATGTCCCCATTGAGAAGGGAGATGGGCCTATAGTTATGAATTTTTTCTGACTCACTTTTCTCCTTGGGAAGCATTATTATGGTCGCCTCTAGCATATCTTTAGGGAAAGAGCCAGTAGTGGATACTTGGTCGAATAGATTTTTTAATTGTGAAACCATCAGGACCAGGGGATTTTAGTGGCTTCAGCTTATTGATAGTATTGGTAATCTCCTCACTGCTAATAGGACGGTTTAGTAATCTTAAATCTGACTGGTCTATTTGCAGGAGATTTAAACCAGCTAAAAAGGAATCAGTCGCTAATTGGTTCTGATTTGGAGTTGAGGGGTCTTTTTTTAAGTTATACAGCTCACTGAAATATGCCGCAAAAACATCCGCAATATCTTGCGGGTGAGACTTAACAATCCCTGATGGAGATTGAATCTTGTGTATTCGTCTGATTGCGCGTTCTCTTTTTAACTTGTCCATCATATGTTTCGTTGGCTTGTTAGATGACGAATATGAAATAAATTTAGAAACCCTAAGAGCTGAATCGTATTCGGTCAGAATCTGTGAGCTAAGCTCGTCGTAATTGTAATATTTCTAGACGAAGGGCGTGGGATGGGGTAGCTAGACTGCTCTGTTGCTCTTTTTATTTGTAATTGTAGCGTGGCTATTTTCTCTCTCCTTTCCTTTTTGTATCTTGAAGAGAGCTGCATTAAACATCCACGAACAACAGCCTTATGCGCCTGCCATAAGGTAAATGGAGTAATTTCCCCTAAAGAGTTTTCAATAAAATAGTCACTAATGGTTTTTTCTATAATATGTCTATATTTGGGGAATTTTGAGCAGACTTTGATTAACTTTCCAAAGAAAAGTATTCTGTGTTGAGGGCCCTACATTAAATTTTGCCATGAGCGGGGTGTGATCGGAGAAGGACTTTTTCAAAATTTCTACCTTTCTGAATCTGGACGATGAAAAGATATTAGTAAGAAAAAGGTCAATTCTTGATGCGGAATTGTGAAAGTCTGAGTAATGTGTGTACTCCCGAGATGACGAATTGAGGCACCTGAAGATGTCAAATAGCTCATTTTTCATTAGCCAATTATTCAAGAAGGAAGATGAAAGTCGTGCTGGGGGGGACGAGTCCATATGTCTATCAGGCACAATATTGAAATCACCAACCAGCATCAATTCCCCTTTCTTATCTTTGTCAATTTTTTGAATTTATTAACCCCTTAACCCCCAAGGGTGGTTTGCACGTTCATGACAGGGACAAATTTTACAATTATGACCACTGTCCCTTTATGAGGTAATAACTCTGAAACGCTTCCATGGATCCCGGTGATTCTGATGTTTTCTAGTGTCATATTGTACTTCAAGTTAGTGGTAAAATCTCATTCAAATAACTTGCGTTTGTGAAAAAAACGGAAACTTGGTGAAAATTTTGCAAATTTCACAATTTTCCAACTTTGAATTTTTATGCCCTTAAATGACAGAGATACGGCACACAAAAAACTTAATAAGTAACATTTCACATATGATTACTTTACATCAGCACAATTTTCGAACCAAAATTTTTTTTTGTTAGGAAGTTATAAGGGTTAAAAGTTGACTAGCGATTTCTCATTTTTGCAACACCATTTTATTTTTACGGACCACATCACATTTGAAGTCACTTTGAGGGGTCTATATGATAGAAAATACCCAAAAGTGACACCATTCTAAAAACTGCACCCCTTAAGGTGCTCAAAACCACATTCAAGAAGTTTATTAACCTTTCAGGTGCTTCACAGGAATTTTTTTTGAATGTTTTAAAAAAAAATGAACATTTAACTTTTTTTCACAAAAAAATTACTTCAGGTCCAACTTTTTTTTATTTTACCAAGGGTAACAGGAGAAATTGGACTGTAGTTTCTCCTGAGTACGCTGCTACCTGACATGTGGGGAGGAACCACTGTTTGGGCGCATGGCAGAGCTCAGAAGGGAAGGAGCGCCGTTTGACTTTTTCATTTCAAAATTGGCTGGACTTCAGATTGGACGCCATGTCAGGTTTGGAGAGCCCTTGATATACCTAAACAGTGGAAAACCCCACAAGTAACCCCATTTTGGAAACTACACCCCCAAAGAAACCTATCTACATATTGGGTGAGAACTTTGAACCCACAAGGGCTTCACAGAAGTTTAGAACGTACAGCGGTACAATTAAAAAAAATCATATTTTTTCCACAAAAATGATCTTTTCACCCCCAATTTTTATTTTCCCAAGGGTAACAGGACCTTAAAAGTTATTGTGCAATTTGTCCTGAGTATGCCGATACCCTATATGTGGGTGTAAACGACTATTTGGGCGCATGGCAGAGCTCGGAAGGGAAGCAGCGCCATTTGACTTTTTTGGCTGGAATTGAGATCGGACACCATGTCGCGTTTGGAAACCCCCCACAAATGACACCATTTTGGAAACTAGACCCCCCAAGGAACTTAAGTAGATGTGTGGTGAGAATTTTGAACCCCCAAGGGCTTCACAGAAGTTTATAACATACAGCCGTACAATTAAAAAATCATATTTTTTCCACAAAAATGATCTTTTCACCCTCAATTTTTATTTTTCCAAGGGTATCAGGACCCCAAACGTTATTGTGCAATTTGTCCTGAGTACGCTGATACCCCATATGTGGGGGTAAACCACTATTTGGGCGCATGGCAGAGCTCAGAAGGGAAGCAGCGCCATTTGACTTTTTTGGCTGGAATTGGACACCATGCCACGTTTGGAAAGCCCCTGATGTGCCTAAACAGTGGAAACCACCCACAAATGACACCATTTTGGAATCTAGACCCCCCAAGGAACTTATCTAGATGTGTGGTGAGCACTTTGAACACCAAAAGGCTTCACACAAGTTTATAACGCCCGGGCGTGAAAAAAAATCATTTTTTCCACAAACATGATCTTTTAGTCCCCAATTTTTTTATTTTCCCAATGGTAACAGGAGAAATTGGACCCCAAAAGTTGTTGTCCATTTTGTCCTGAGTACACGGATACCCCATATGTGAGAGAAAACTACTTTATGGGCACACATCGGGGCTCGGAAGGGAAGTAGTGAAGTTTTGGAATGCAGACTTTGATGGAATGGTCTGCGGGTGTCATGTCGCGTTTGGAGAGCCTCTGATGTGCCTAAACTGTTGAAACTCCCCACAAGTGACCCCATTTTGGAAACTAGACTCCCCACGGAACTTATCTAGATGTGTGGTGAGCACTTTGAACCCCCAAGTGCTTCACAGAAGTTTATAATGCCCAGGCATGAAAATAAAAAAAAATCATTTTTTTCCACAAAAATGATATTTTTGCCCCCCATTTTTTATTTTCCTAAGGATAACAGGAGAAATTGGACCCCAAAAGTTGCTTTGCAATTTGTCCGGAGTACACTGATACCCCATGTGTGGGGGTAAAACACTGTTTGGGCACATGGCAGAGCTTGGAAGGGAAGGAGCACCATTTGACCTTTTCAACACAGAATTGGCTGGAATTGAGATCAGACGCCATGTTGCGTTTGGAGAGCACCTGATGTGCCCAAACAGTGGAAACCCCCAATTCTAACTCCAACCCTAACCACAACACACCCCTACTCTAATCTCAGGCCTAACTCTAGCCCTAATGGGAAAATGGAAATAAATAAATTTTTTTTATTTTATTATTTTTCCCTAACTAAGGGGGTGATAACGGGGGGTTTGATTTACTATTTATGGTGGGTTTTTATGCTTGACAGCTGTCATACGCTAAAAGACGCTTTTTATTGTAAAAATAGTTTTTGCATAACATTTTGAGAGCTATAATTTTTCCGTATTTTGACCCACCGAGTCATGTGAGGTCTTATTTTTTGCGGGACGAGTTGATGTTTTTTTTGGTACCATTTTCAGGCACGTGACATTTTTTGATCGCTTTTTATTCAGATTTTTTGGACGCAGAATGAACAAAAACCAGCATTTCAAGAATTTCTTTTGGGGGGTGCGTTTACACCATTCCGCGTGCGGTAAAATTGATAAAGCACTTTTATTCTTCGGGTCAGTACGGTTACAGCGGTACCTCATTTAGGTCTTTTTTTATGTTTGTCGGTTTTATGCAATGAAAACTTTTATATAAAAAATAATTATTTTTGTATCGCTTTATTCTGCGAGCTATAGCTTTTTTACTTTTCGCTGATGGTGCAGTATGGTGGCTCATTTTTTGCGGGACAAGATGATGTTTTCAGCGGTACCATGGTTATTTATATCCGTCTTTTTGATCGCGCGTTATTGCACTTTTTGTTCGGCGGTATGATGATAAAGCTTTACTTTTTGCTTAGTTTTTTATTTTTATTTTTTAAGGGGTTCAATAAAGGGGTTAAATAGTGGGACAGTGTTATAGGGCGGGTCGTTACAGATGCGACGATACCAAATATGTGTACTTTTTGTTTTTTTATTTCCAAAAAAAATGAATTTATTAGGGAAATTTTTTTTTTTATTAATTTAGCAATTTTTTATAAATTATTTTTACTTTTTTTTTTTTTTAACTTTATTACAATGTCCCAGGGGGGAAATAACGGTCATGTCACAGATCGCTGATCTGTCACATCACAGATCGCTGTGACAGATCAGCGATCTGTCACAGGCAGTGCTGCAGCCTTACTCATGCTTGCGCTCTGCAGGCAGTGAGGAAGCCAGCTCCCTGCAGGCCCCCGCCGCCATTTTGGATCTGTGGACCAGCAGGGAAGGAGACCCCCGCAGCAGCGCTGCACATTGCGCTGCTGTGGGGGTCTCAGGGAAGCACGGAGGGAGCCCCCTCCCTGCCAATGCTTCCCTAAACCCCGGTACACTGCGATCGTGTTTGATCGCAGTGTGCAGGTGGTTAATGTGTCGGGGCGGTCCGTGACCGCCCCTGACACATAGTGCCGGGTGTCACGTGGGCGCCGCTGATCGCTATGACGTACTATCCCGTCCCTGGGAATTAAGTCCCAGGGCACATGGACGGGATAGTATGTCATATGGCAGAAAGGGGTTAAATAAAGGGAATTGCTTTTTATTAGAGGCGTAAATGTTGACGATTGTAAACAATTTGCCATTGATCGTACACGTAAGAATGTGGTATCGACCTCTAGTATCGGCCTCCTCACTAATCAGTTGGAACGATATTCTGTTGCTGATAATGGTTATGACACCAGCTCTTTTTTTCTCACCCAATGCTTTAAAAATGTGAGGGTATTGTTTGTGCATGAAAGTGGGGTGGTTGTCTCTCGCCAACTTTACCTCTTGTAGACATGCCACGTCGACTTGATATAGCTTGATTTCTTTCCATGTTGTGTATCTTTTATAAGGGCTATCAAGGCCTCTGACATTATATGAGAGGATATTAATATCCATCTGTTCCCACCCTAGGGCACAAACCAAGGTACGTAGTCTGGGGAAATATGTAATACAAGAAAAACGAACAAAAAAAGAACAAAAAAGAAAAATGAATACAGATAAATGGAGTTCTCTTGAAGGAAACCAACACTTGTGGTTCCTCTTCTGAGTTCGGGGGTAAAAAAATGCGGCAAAGGTCCTACATGACTAGCCAAGGTCTATAAAAATATGCTGTAATATTACAATACATTAGAACCAGTAACTCTAAGGACGGACCTTATCCCTAAGGTCTTTGTGAAGGAAGGCAATGAAATCCTGACCTTCATCTATATTTAGTAGTGGGATGTTCTTACCCTTGTACCAAACAATGAGTTTGGTCAGAAACCCCCATCTATATGATATCTCCAAGTCCATTAGCTTAGTAGTAACTTCCCAAAATACTTTCCTCGCCTCCATTGTATTTCTGGTGAAGTCGGAAATTTTTTTTATGTGCTCATAAGGAGCCGGGAAGACACCACGCTCTCTTATAAATCTCAGAATCTTGTCTTTGGTTTCAAAGAAGAGCAAACGCAACATAGTGTTATCTGGCAGTATACCCCGTGGTTGCGGCAACCTATGGCCTCTATCAATTGTCAGCTGTAAATCTGATAGAGGGGACTGCCTTTTTGAAGAGGGCCTTTGTGTAATTAGAGATCGTCTTGCAGGACTGTCTCTGGGATTCCTCTGATTTTCAGGTTATTGCGTCGACTCCTATCATCTAGAGTTTGGATTTCAGAGACGTGATTTCCTCCCTCAGATCTAAGTTTTGTTGTAAGAGTGACTCTGTTTTTGTTTCCACTTTCCCAATTCTCTCCTCATTGATCTCGAATCAATTTGTAAACTTATCACAGACCTCCTGCAAGAAGCTTCTATGACTCAAAACCCATTGTAATGGAGTCATTTAAGGATTTGCAAAAGCTGGCCAGAATTCCCTCCGAGACTTGTTTATGTGAGGCCAAAAAAGCCTCAAAATTGACCATATCAAGCGAGGGGATAGTTTGGTGGAAGGATCCTGGGCAACCCTTTTTTGGAAGGGGTTTAGTCGGGCTACCATTAATCAGAGATTTCCCTGAGGTACTGTCAGAATCCAAGGTTGTAGCATCCATCCCCTGAGCCCCCTTTCCTAAGCTTTTCCTTTTGCTAGAATGTGTCATATCCATACCATCCTCTCTTTAGTTGCCTGTCTTGATATTTGTACCCTCTTTTATAGTAGATTTTAGTGTATTACTATGGAAGTCAGGGAGTAAATCTCTGTGTCGATTTCCCTTGTGACCCTTTTCCATGACAGGCATTTGAGGTGTTCGATGAGGGGCTCTCATGTCCCTAATGTCGTTTAATAGGCGATCTAGATTTAGTTGGCTTAAGCAGATTAGATGGGTCACCAAATAACTTTGTTTTTGTAGTATTCCATGTCCTTTGTGTTCTGTTAGCTTGTCCTTTAAATTTCAAGCCCCCAGTCGCCATTCTGTCAAGCGCTGGTGGTGTTATGGCAGGAAATTCAATATAACTTAAAAATATAAATTGTTAATGAGGTCTCTGTGTAGTGGTGGGTAGAACAGAAAGGCAATGCCAATCTTTGTGTTGGGAATCAAAACTTATAGGCAGAGTCACTCCACTTAGTATTGTGAATATAAGTTAAGAATCCCCTATGCAACAACCAGCCTCCACACCAGTGTTTATAGCTGGGTCTTATTATAAATCTACACCCCCTATTTCAGTGTGACACCTGGCTCTGCATAACAGATTCCCAGCACTCTAATCCTGTGTATTATTATAAGCAGTATATAAAGGCATATGAAGGAAGTGATGCCGTTTAAAGATCCAAAGATAGACTTATAAACTATTAATGAGAACTGTTCTAAATAACTGAGCAATATATAATATATACCAGTCAATGTGTCCCACAAGTGATATCGACGAACTGGGAGCTGGCAGGCTGGATTCTTCCCTTCACAATAGATTGTGAGGATATTAGTTGGAGTTTCAGTGCCCCAGAAATGTGCAGGGAGGCTGCGACAGTATAACGCACCAGTTTATTTATATGGTGCCTCATAAGGAATTCCTCTCCCCCTGTAGAATAACTCTGCACACCCCTGACACCAGTTGCTGCTTGTATTGTTAAGATGCACTGTCTCCAGGCACCCTTTATGTTCCAATACCCTCCCCACTCCTCTTTATGTGCTTACCACCACTGTTATGCAGGATTCACCAGGCCTCTCTCTGCCAACAGGAAACTCCACCCCACAATGTAGCCACAAGATTTAATACATTTCTCCTGCAGCAGTTTAATTTTTTTAACTCTTTTGCATCCCGCAGCCCCAGCAGGGCTATTGTTTAGGTTTAATATAGCTACTTATGCCTTTCCTCCTTGCTGCGATGTGTACCAGACGTCTTGCAGCTTTTCCCAGTGTCTCCGCTTCTCTTGTAGCAGCTCCGGTATCTTCCTGCTTTCCTCTGTTTCTTCCAGGGTTCACAGCTTTATTATCCGCTTCTTCTCTCTCTCCGCTCCTTTCCGACTCCTCTTTCTTTTTTCTGCTCTTGTTCTATCAGCTGTCTTCCTCCTCCGGCTGTCGCTGCTTCTCCTGTCCTCTGCTTTCTGTTTACCTCAGCATGGTGATTTTCCCGCCTTTTTCTTCTTCACAGCCGCGCCTCACTTTCCCGCTCTTTTAATGGCGGCGCCGGCTCCACTTATCTCATAGTGACGCTGGAGTTCTCGGTCTCCTCAGTCTCAGGTGCAGAGGCGGCAGACTCCACAGCTACTGACTCGTCCGGGACGGCCACTGAAGTTTCACTAAGGAGTGACTCCCAATCTCCTGCGACGTTTCCCGCCAATACCGCAGCTTCACTCACCGCGACATCGCTTAACTCCTTGGGCTCCCCGGTCTCACAGGTATAATGGCGGCAGTCCTTTTATTTCCTCCACAGCTTCCGACTACCCCAGAAAGGCCAGTGCTACCCTACCGAGAGGGGCCTCCCGGACTCTTGACTCTGGCTTCTGCAATATCCCGGCTTCACTCACCGCTTATTTCAGTCAGCTGTAGCAGGTGAAAAACAAGTCCCACACTTTAGAAAATGATATCAAACGATCCCAGGAAGGTTACGAACAACTTCAGGGATTAATTTAATCCATGTTCTTCCTTTTTTCCTATATTTTTTGTAGCTTGTCTGACTGGTCACGCAGGAGCTCTGAGCTCACACGTCCGCCATCCAGCTGAGCTCAGGCCACGCCCCCCCTAGCACTGAGTTCCTGCATCCATTTCACCTCCTGCTTGGCAATGCCCGTGTAGGGTTACTTACAAGTGGTAGAGTTCCATTACCACAATGCCATAGGGCATGGACACATTTTATACTTCTACTATGATCTTATCTTGGTATTTGCGTCTTTAGGGCTGAAATAACAAATCTTGTTTTGGATGCTAGCCAATGTCAACTACCCCTTGAAATGCATTTTTGATTGGGAGCAAAGAATATTTAACCCTACAAAGGACTCTTAGCACACAATAGAAGAGCAATTACTTGGATTGGAAACTTTTAAACATGGCTCTGTAGTGTAATATGTTTAATACAATTATCCTCGATGATTAGTATATTTTCAAAAACTTTGTCTTAAAGTCTGGGATCAAAAAGTCTGACGATTCATATTCTAAGGAATGGGTCATGGCAGCCACAGCCATGTACCATCACAGAATCATCAGCATTGCTCACCTTTTCATCTTGAAGTCAACATCAGAAGGTGAGACAACTGAAAATGATGAAGAAAGTCCAAGCCCAGGCATATAAAGAGGAAACATTTATTATATTATTATATTTTCATAGCGCCATTTCTTCCATGGCGCTTTACATGTGAAAAGGGGCAAATATAGATAAGTACAATAAACATGAGCAATACAAGACACACATAAGTACAGGAGAGAGGACCCTGCCCACAGTCTATAGAGGATGGGGGAGGATACACTAGGAGAGGGTATAAAATAAACATTTTAAAGGAAACATTATTTTTTTTAACAATTATTTTGGAGAAACTTACTTAAACTAATGTGACATAGCCAATGGATATGTTTTATAGAGTTGTGTAATATTATTGTATAAGATGATTATTGGTAACTAGCTGAAGAGCCCAGCGTTGCCTGGGCATAGTAACCAACTGTGGTTAGTTATAACAAATTATAACGATTATATTGCACATAAAAACATTTCACATCATATATTCAACACTACAGATTTGCAACACAAATTAACTAAACGATTACCCAAGTATTGATAGTATTTTATTTTCAACTCATTCAAGAGCCTTTTGATAAACATGTGTATCCGTGTATCTAATCCTATCCTGTGTGATGTCTGCTGAGCTGTGTACCTAATCCTCTCCTGTGTGAAACTTTCTGCTGAGCTGTGTATCTAATCCTATTGTGTGTTACTGACTGCTCAGCTGTGTATCTAATCCTATCCTGTGTGATACTGACTGCTGAGCTGTGTAACTAATCCTATCCTGTGTTACTGTGTGCTGAGCTGTGTATCTAATCCTGTCCTGTGTGATACTGACTGCTGAGCCATGTATCTAATCCTATACTGTATGAGTCTTCTGAGCGGTGTAGCTAACCCTATCCTGTGTGATACTGACTGCTGAGCCGTGTACCTAATCCTATGTGTGTTACTGACTGCTCAGTCATGTACCTAATCCTATCCTGTGTGATACTGACTGCTGAGCCGTGTATCTAATCCTATCCTGTGTGATACTGACTGCTGAGCCGTGTATCTAATACTATTCTGTGATTCTGTATGCTGAGCTGTGTATCTAATCCTATCCTGTGTGATACTGACTGCTGAGTCGTGTATCTAATCTTATCCTGTGTGATACTGGGCTCCCCTGCAGTCTGTGTCAGAGGGTGGTCTGTGTTGGCACGTTAATAAATTGTGTTATTTCCAGCTTTACAGAAGGACGATAACACCATAGAAATGATAAGAATAATAGGCAAAATTGTTTGGTGAATTGGAACGCGCGGGGTTAAAATTTTGCCTCACAACATAGCCTATAACGCTCTCGGGGTCCAGACGTGACTGTGCAAAGTTTTGTGGCTGTAGCTGCGACGGTGCAGATGCCAATCCCGGACATACATACATACATACACACACACACATTCAGCTTTATATATTAGACTAGCTGAAGAGCCCGGCGTTGCCTGAGCATAGTAACCAACTGTGGTTAGTTATAACAAATTATAACGATTATATTGCACATAAAAACATTTCACATCATATATTCAACACTACAGTTTTGCAACACAAATTAACTAAACGATTACCTAAGTATTGATAGTATTTTATTTTCAACTCATTCAAGAGAATTTTGATAAACATGTGTATCTGTGTATCTAACCCTATCGTATGATGTCTGCTGAGCTGTGTACCTAATCCTCTCCTGTGTGATACACAGCTCAGCAGAAAGTATCTAATCCTATCGTGTTACTGACTGCTCAGCCGTGTATCTAATCCTTTCCTGTGTGATACTGACTGTTGAGCAGTGTATCTAATCCTATCCTGTGTGATACCGTCTGCTGAGCAGTGTATCTAACCCTATCCTGTGTGATACTGACTGCTGAGCCGTGTATCTAATCCTATTCTGTGTGATACTGACTGCTGAGCCGTGTGTCTAATCCTCTCCTGTGTGATACTGACTGCAGAGCCGTGTATCTAATCCTATTCTGTGATACTGACTGCTGAGATGTGTATCTAATCCTATCCTGTGTGATACTGGGCTCCCCCTGCAGTCTGTGTCAGCGGGTGGTCTGTGTTGGCACGGTAATAAATTGTGTTATTTCCAGCTTTACAGAAGGACACCATAGAAATGATAATAGGCAAAATTGTTTGGTGAATTGGAACACGCGGGGTTAAAATTTCGCCTCACAACATAGCCTATGACGCTATCGGGGTCCAGACGTGTGACTGTGCAAAATTTTGTGGCTGTAGCTGCGACGGTGCAGATGCCAATCCCGGACATACACACATACATACAGACACATTAAGCTTTATATATTAGATTGCAGACATTAAATCACCATTTAGTGCCACAACCAGGGGTGGGCAACTAACTTTCCCAAGGGTTCACACCGCAAATTGTAAAGCAACTGAACATAATTCTCTAGAATATTAATTTTATCTGTTAAAAAATGCCTTAAACTACATGGCTCTGATTAGCTGATACTGGTAAATCTACGATCAAAAGAGTATATAAAAAATTTGTCCGAGTTTCATCACGAAAAAAACATATGACCACCCACTCCACTTGATCCACATCTCATGTAGGGGAGATCATAGAAAAGAGCACGTGAGGGACTCAACCTTTACCTCCCCTGCAAAAGATATAGAACGTAGCAAAATAACAAGCTCGGTGCAAAGGGTGAGGTAACGGTTAACAGTTTTACAGACACAGGTGAGAAGCACAAGAGCACATGGTGAGGAATAAAGCGCAGTTTATGGAGCACACTTCACTAGTAAAGGATGGAGGAAAGGGGCACATTAGGGGATTAAGCAAGTGCCAACATTTGAGACCAACTCAGCACAGCCACAACCCACAATGCAGTCTCTTAGGTCTTATTTAATTACACTCTCCAGGACCCACTTAGTCGCTGACTACTTGCCAGTTATATGCAGAAAAAGGGTAAGATAGTCCTATTGTTTCTTCACTGCTTTCCTCATGAATTCTCCCACCAAGGTTTGAGAAGCCCTGCTGACAGCAAGGGACTAAGGCTAGGTTCACATTTGCGGATGGCTGAGCTGCGGACTTCCTCCGTGAAGCTCCGCCCACTGTTGCACCTCCTCCAGTCAGCTCAGTCTACGTCTGCATGAGGCCTACGTACCTATCTTTAACATTGGGTACGCAGGCCGTGTGGATGCCTCCGCATGTGTCGGTTTTGATGATGCGGCGACCGCATTAAATTGCAACAGGTTGCGTTCAACGCGGGTCGCCGCGTCATTAAAACGACGCATGCGGAGGCATCCGCATACATCCGCACGACCTGCGTACCCAATGTCAAAGATAGATACGCAAGGCACATGCAGACGTAGGCGGAGCTTCATGGAGGAGGTGCCACAGTGGGCAGAGCTTCACGGAGGAAGTCCACAGCCCTCCGCAGTTCGGCCATCCGCGAATGTGAACCTGGCCTAAGCATCCCCTTGCTTCTTTCAGCAGCACCCACTTCCCCCAGTAGATGGCATCTGTGACGGGGATACAATTGAAATTATAATTCTGACAAAAATCAAAAGAATGGATCAGTTAAATCACCTATTTTGCTCCTTTGATTATTGCCATCAGCAGGCCGCACAAAGTCAAAGCAACAGCTGTGGCCCATAGGCTGCAATTTGCCCAGGTCTTCTCCAAACTATTTTCTCTTTCTTGTGTGACATGTGACTTTACTTTGACCATTCACGTTGTATACTTTTTTCAATTATGTGTATGTTTTTTATGCTAAACAAGATTTGTTTTCTGAATAAAATATTTCTCACCTCCTCAAGATTAAATTGGCTTCTCCCCCATGTGAATTCTCTGATGTGTAACCAGAGTTGATTTCCTTGCAAATAATTTTCCACATTCTGAACATGAAAATGGCTTCTCTCCTGTGTGACTTCTCTGATGTATAACAAGATTTGACTTATTTGTAAAACATTTCCCACATTCTGAACATGGAAAAGGTTTCTCCCTTGTGTGAATTTTCTGATGTTTATCTAGAATTGACTTCCTTGTAAAGAATTTTCCACATTGTGAACATGAAAATGGCTTCTCCCCTGTGTGACTTCTCTGATGTCTAACCAGAGCTGACTTACTTTTAAAGCATTTTCCACATTCTGAACATGAAAAAGGTTTTTCTTCTGTGTGAATTCTCTGATGCTTAACTAGAATTGACTTACTTGAAAAGAATTTTCCACACTGTGAACATGAAAATAGTTTCTCCCCTGTATGAATTTTCTGATGAAGAACAAGAGCAGTCTTAGAGCTAAAACATTGCTCACATTCTGTACATGAATATAGCTTCTTACCCTTGTGACTTCCCTGATTAAAAGAATTTCCACATTCTAACAAGGCAAATTGTTTTTCCTCTGTGTGAATTATCTGATGCACAACAAGAGAGGATTTATGGGTAAAACATTTCCCACATTCTGAACATAAAAAAGGCTTTTCACCTGTGTGAATTCTCTGATGCCCAATGAGAGTGTGTTTGTAACGAAAACTTAACCCACATTCTGAACAAATAAATGCCTTTTCCCCAGTGTGAATTCTCTGATGTTTTGTAAGAGTTGATTTTTCAGTAAAGCATTTCTCACATTCAGAGCATGAATATGGCTTCTCCCCTGTGTGAGTTCTCTGATGTGTAACCAGACGATACTTACTTGAAAAGAATTTCCCACATTCTGAACATGAAAAAGGCTTAAATACTTGATGAATGTTTTGATGTGAAACCAGATGTTTTTTATCTCTATAACATTTCCCACATTCTGAACATGAAAAAGGTTTCTCCCCTGTGTGAGTTCTCTGATGTATAACCAGCACTGACTTTTTTGTGAATAATTTCCCACATTCTGAACATGAGAAAGGTTTTTCCCCAGTGTGAATTCTCTGATGTATAACCAGAATTGACTTAGTTGTAAAGAATTTTCCACATTCTGAACATGAAAAAGGTTTCTCCCCTGTGTGAATTTTCTTATGTGCAACCAGACAATACTTATTTATAAAGAATTTCCCACATTCTGAACATGAAAAAGGTTTCTCCCCAGTGTGAATTCTCTGATGTATAACCAGCCTTGACTTATTTGTAAAGAATGTTCCACATTCTGAACATGAAAAAGGCTTTTCCCCAGTGTGAATTCTCTGATGTATAACCAGAATTGACTTATGTGTAAAGAATTTCCCACATTCTGAACATGAAAACGGCTTCTCCCCTGTGTGAATTCTCTGATGTATAACAAGATGTGTTTTCCGATTAAAACATTTCCCACATTCTAGACATGAATAAGTCTTAAACCTTTGATGAATCTTTTGATGTGTAACAAGATGTTTTTTAGCTCTATAACATTTCCCGCATTCTGAACATGAATATTTTTTCTTTGAAGGGTGATCTGTTTGCGCTTTATTACCCCTTTTGTGATTTTCAGTTTGCTTAATAGTCTTTGAGAGGATCTGCTTAAAACATTCAGATGATAGATCGTTGTCTTGCTCTTCATATGTATGCTGTGTTATGCCACCATCTTCTGCTCTGAATTCTAAAGATATTCGTTGTCCTTGTACTGTCCTGGAACAGCAATCTGCCAAAAATATAACCTTTATGAAAAGGGTTGTCAAGCTAAAATAATGTATCAGCTATCCAAAAGATAGGTGAAAATATACTGATCAGTGAAAGTCCAACTATTGGGACCCATGTCAATCAGCAGAATGAGGAATTCTTATCCCAGGACAAGGCACTTTTATCCTCTTTACAAAATGGAGAAGCAGGTCAGATGACTGGCCACCACTCAATTCATTCTCTATAGGACTGCCAGAAGGAGCTTAGTGAAGCCCTAGAAAGAATGAATCGAGCAGTGGTAAAGCATGTGCACTACCAGCATTTTAGAACCCTAGACTTTGTGATTCTTACCAGTCAATTTTCCCACTACAATCTGATATTAAAATTTTGGACAAAATATTAGCTGGTCAGGTAAATTCAGTAATTTGTTCATTAATACACCCTGACAAAACGTGCTTTATGGCTGATTGGTCAATGAACCTTAATACACATATAATTTTTACACACCCTAAAGAAATTTACTATCCTGTCGGGTCCAGGGCAATTTTGTCCCGTGAAGTCTACAAAACATTCAACTCGATTAAGTGGCATTTGTTGTGCTGAACACTTTCACATTAGGGTTTGGAGACACCTTTATTTTATGGGTACACTACAATGAACCTAACTCCCTGGTAACAATCTATAAAGTGGCACAGGTAGGGCTTCCCTTTATCACAAATTTTATTCACACCATTGAAGAAAACTCCTGATAATACTATAATCTATGGTAGGATCCTGTAGCACTCGGTTTTCATGAACCCCCAGTGAGTGAGAAAGTGAGAGCAGATGATACCTTGGGAACCTGATTTGTCACTCAAAAACATTATGGACTGTCTACATCGCTTCAGGTCCATGTCTAGACTCCAAACTAACTGGTCTAAGTCCAGTTTGTTATCTATAGATATGTCACCGATCTAGAAGGGGTCATTATAAGTACCATGATGGAGGGAATCAACCATAGCGTACTTGGGTGGTCATGGTTTCCTGATCTGTGATATAATAGACAGAGCTAATTGTATCAACACTTTTTTCTCAACTATAGTCTAAAACTAAAGGATAGAGTAAGGTCCCAATACCGCCAGCAGCTAGAGTAGGTTTAATTAAAAGGTCCCCTTTACCCAAAATATTTTGAGTGTTGCAGCACTCTACATTATACAGGTGCTTCTCACAAAATTAGAATACCGTATAAACTCGCGTATAAGCCGAGATTTTAAGCCCAGTTTTTTGGGCTGAAAGTCCCCCTCTCTGCTTATACGCGAGTCATATACCAGGGGGTCGGCGGAGGGGGTGTGTGTCAGGTCATCCTTACCCCCTCCTGGCGCAGTCTCTGCAGCCCCCCTGACTCTCCCACGGTCTCCCTTCCTTCCGCGGTCATGTGGTACCGCTCATTAAAGTCATGAATATGCGCATATTTATGACTTTAATGAACGGTATCACGTGACCGCTGAAGAAAGGGAGACCGTGGGAGAATGGGGCTGCAGAGAACGTGCCAGGAGGGGGTAAGTATTGCGATATTTACCTGTCCCTGGTCCATCGCTGCTTGCAGCTGTCTGCTGCATCCTCTGTTAGTGACATTCAGGCAGTAGAGGGCGCAATGACGTGGTTAGTGCGTGCCTCGCCCTCGGCTGCCTGAACATCACTGACAGAGGACGTGGAAGCCAGAGGCAAGCAGCGATGGACCGGGGACAGGTGACATCGGCACCTGTCCCCCAGCGATGGAGAGGTGATTATGTCTTTTCTTTTTTTTTTTTTTTAATTTGCAGCAGCAGCATATGGGGATAATCTATGGATCAGCATATGGGGGGATAATCTATGGGGCAGCACATGGGGGCATAATCTGTGGAGCAGCATATGGGGCCATAATCTATGGAGCATCTTATGGGGCAGCATATGGGGCCATAACCTTTATGGAGCAGCATATGGGGCATATTATTCTATGGAGCATCTTATGGGGCCATCATTAAGTGTATGGAATATTATATGGGGCTCCTGATTCAATATGGATATACAAAAACATTTAACCTACTGATGTCTCAATTAATTTTACTTTTATTGGTATCTTTTTACTTTTGAAATTTACCAGTAGCTGCTGCATTTTCAACCCTAGGCTTATACGCAAGTCAATAAGTTTTCCCAGTTTTTTGTGGCAAAATTAGGGGGGGTGGTCGGCTTATACACGGGTCGGTTTATACACAAGTATATACGGTATCATCAAAAAGATAATTTATTTCAGTTCTTAAATACAAAAAGTGAAACTCTTTATAGAGTCATTACAGAGTTATCTATTTCAAGTGTTTATTTCTGTTAATTATTATGGCTTGCAGCCAATGAAAACCCAAAAATCATTATCTCAGTAAGTTAGAATTAACAAAAAACACCTGCAAAGGTTTCCTAAGCGTTTAAAAAGGACCTTAGTCTGTTTTAGTAGGCTCCACAATCATGGGGAAGACTGCTGACTTGACAGATGTCCAGAAGGCAGTCACTGACACACTCCACAAAGGAGGGTAAGCCACGAAAGGTCATTTCTTAAGAAGCTGACAGTTCACAGAGTGCTGTCCCGCACAAGCATATTAATGGAAAGTTGAGTGGAAGGAAAAAGTGTGGTAGAAAAAGTTGCACAAGCAACCGAGATAACCGCAGCCTTGAAAGGATTGTTAAGAAAAGGCCTTTCAAAAATTTTGGTGATATTAACAAGGAGTGGACTGCTGCTGGAGTCATTGCTTCAAAAGCCACCACACACAGACGTATCCATGACATGGGCTACAAGTGTAGCATTCCTTGTGTCAAGAAGCCACTCATGACCAATAGACAATGCCAGAAGCATCTTACCTAGGCCAAGGAGAAACAGAACTGAACTGTTTATCAGTGGTCCAAGGTATTGTTTTCAGATGAAAGTTAATTTTGCATTTTATTTGGAAATCAAGGTTACAGAGTTTGGAGGAAGAGTGGATAGGCACACAATCCAACCTGCTTGAGGTCTAGTGTGAAGTTTCCACAATCAGTGATGGTTTGGGGAGCCATGTCATCTGCTAGTGTAGGTCCACTGTGTTTTATCAATACCAAAGTCAGGGCAGCAGTCTACCAAGAAATTTTAGCGCACTTCATGCTTCCATCTGCAGTCAAGCTTTTTGGAGACGGAAATTTCATTCTCCAGCAGGACTTTGCACCTGTCCACACTGCCAAAAGTACCAATACCTGGTTTATAAACAACAGTATCACTGTGCTTGATTGGCCAGCAAACTCGCCTGACATTAGCCCCCACAGAGAATCTATGAGGTATTGTCAAGAGGAAAATGAGAGACACCAGACTCAACAAAGCAGATGAGCTGAAGGCTGCTATCAAAGCAACCTGGGCTTTCATTAACCCCTCAGCAGTGCCACAGGCTTATCACCTCCATGCCATGCCGCCTTGATGCAGTAAATGATGCAAAAGCAGCCCTGACCAAGTATTGAGGGCTATTTAAAGACGAGAGAAAGGTTATAACATGGAGGACCGTGAAACCCAGTATAAACACTATAGAGAAAAAGGTCCTCCAAGGATATTATATAAAATATTCACATTTTATTAAATAACACAAAAAATAAAAAGAAACAGCAAATCATACAGAAAGTGGAAAATAGCATGACACTGGGTGACAAACATAAGAGCTATAAAATGACTGGTACAATAATGTAGCACATGAAGGAATATAAAACAATTCTTAAAGTGCTGGTGCAGCAAGCAGAAATAGATAATGTTAATAATATAATCTCACATATTAGAGCCTAATAGCATGTTAAATGAAGCCTGCAGCGACATTATGCACAATGAAATAGATGAAACCCAGACATTGCTGGTTTTCCCATAGCTGATCTCCTCAGAAGGAAAAAATCCTTCCTAAAAATAAATGATGTGGGTATAGACAGGATCAAGTAAGGGAAATACACCTCATGGCTAGAGAATTAAAGCAATAACATACTTACCAGCAATACTTAGAGCATGATGGCTTCATTTGCTTAAAATGAAGGGCAACATAGAGTATCCACTAGACATTGTGTGGTGTTGTGGAAAGCTGGCGGCATGGCATTACTGAACATTAGGTTATACTACATTGTGTCCGTAAAGTCATGGTGCACTTTTGACCAGTCACAGGAAAGCAACAAAAGACTATAGAATTGTGAAATCTGCACCAAATAAAAGGAAAACCCTCCCAGTTTTTCAGAATCCGTGACAAAAATGCTATGTGAATATTGGCGCGTTTATAACGAAGTGCCAACACATAGGAATAACATTACTCGGTGGGATAAGCAGTTGAAGGAAACCGGCAGTTTGGTAGAGAAACCCGGTTCTGGTAGGCCATCAGCCAGTGACGAGTCTGTAGAGGCTATATGGGATAGCTACCTAAGAAGCCCTAAAAAACCTGTGCGTGCGTATGCTTGATAATTACACCTAAGCAAGATTACAGTTCATAAGGTGTTAAAGAAATGTTCTCTGTTGTACGGGGTACAAATTGCGGCTGTTGCACGCTATCAAGCTGGCGGATAGACCCAAAAGATGCGCATTTGCTACAGATATGCTTCATGAGATCGACAATGATGCAAGATCTTTGAAGAAGATTGTGTTTAGCCATGAGGCGACCTTCCATAACTGTGGACATATTCATCGCCATAACGTCCAAATATGGGCTACTGAACATCCTCATGCCTACACTTAGTACGAACGTAATACCCCTAAAGTAAACGCGTGGTGTGGCCTGATGCATAAGACGATAGGCCCATTTTTTTCACGGAGCAGTCTGTGATGGCAAAAACGTATCTTGACATGTTGGAATTGGATGCAGTGCCACAATTTCCAGAAGGTGTCCTCTTTCAACAGGACGGTGCTCCTCCACACTACGCCACCATTGTTCGAGAGTTTCTGGATAGAACATTCCCCTGGCGGTGGATAGGCAGAGGTTCTGTCAAGCCATGGCCACCACGATCCCTGGATCTGACGCTCTTAGGCTGTGTGCCCATGTTGCATTTTATAAGCGTTTCCGCCGCGTTTTTATCGCAGCAGAAACGCTTAAAAAACGCATTCCCATTCAATCCTATGGGATTCCGCAATTGCCGTGTCCATGCTGCGGATTTTACCGCTACGGAATCGCATTGCGGTAAAATCCGCAGCATCTTCATTAAATCTGCTGAATCGCGGCGAATCTGCCGCCATAGGATTGCATTGCAATGCTCACTTTACGCATGTGGCTATGCCCACTATGCGTAAAGTGAGCGCTTCATGTGCAGATGGTACCCAGGGTCTGGAGGAGAGGAGACTCTCCTCCATGCCCTGGGTACCATATTCCTGTAAAAAAATAGAATTAAAATAAAAAATAGGGATATACTTACTCTGACGGCCCCCAGAGCACTCCCACCTCTCAACCACGCTGCAAGTATCTTCTGTTCCCAGGGATGCATTGCGCGAATGACCTCTGATGACGTAGCGGTCTCGCGTGATGCTACGTCCTCAGAGGTCATTGTCGCAAGGCATCCCTGGGAATGGAAGATGCTGACAGCGTGGCTGAGAGGCAGGAGAACTCCGGGGGCCGACAGAAGGTGAGTATATCCCTATTTTTATATTATTTTTTACATTCTTTTACTATTGATGTTACATAGGAAGCATCAGTAGTAAAAAGTTGGTCACACTTATCAAGCACTATGCTTGACAAGTGTGACCAACCTGTCAATCACTTTTCCAAGCGATGCTAAAAACGCTTGCAAAACGCTAGTGTTTTGCGGGAAAACGCATGCGAATTCTGCATGCATTTTACCCGCGGCAGGGAGTTGCGGAAATGCTGAGGAAAATTCTGCAGCATTTCTGCAACGTGGGCAGTTAGCCTTAGACTTTTACTTTTGGGGTTATGTGAAGCAACATGTGTACATTGAATGTATCAACGACATTAATCATTTAAAACAGAGAATCACAGACGTTATTCACTCTGTTACACCAGATGTCCTTACCCGTGTGTGGCAAGAACTTCACTATTGTTTGGATGTGTGTAGGGCAACAAATGGAGACCACATCAAACTGCACTGAGTAGGTATGAAACTAGGAGAGTTTTTCTTTTATTTGGAGCAGATTTCACATTTCTATCGTCTTTTGTTGCTTTCCAGTGACTGGTCAAAAGTGCACCATGACTTTACGGACACATTGTATTTGTTGAGTCAATTAGCTCATCACACTGGGCGGCAGACATCAGAAGAAATGAGGGATCCCGCCCTTCTCATACAATCCTATTGGGAATGAGCGAAGAGCTTTGGCTAAGTCCTTATCTGAATAGCCACAGCGCTTACGAATAGCTGCCTCGGTTACCTGGAGCGCTCCTGATAATCAGCTGTTCGGCACCGCAGCTGCATGTGCCACAGCTGTGTGAGTCACAACACATGCATGAGAGCCTGATATTTGCATCCACTGAATCCTCTGTTTTGTGATGTGGGAGGCAGGCGGCCACCTTTGGAGACCACAGTCCTTAGGTATTTGTTGCTGGTATGTAAAGCAATGGTGGGACTCATCAAGATAGTTGGGATTTATTCACATACCCCCCCTTTGGCGCAATGTGAAAGTGATACCCATCATTGGGGAACTGAGATGGAAGAAATAAGCGGTGTTGCTTGTATCCAAGTTACATACAGAAGCAGGGGAAATGGACTGTTTTGCAGACGAGCTATGATCTGCCACATGCCCATATTTTTAAATTCCTATGTTTCAAACATGCAATTAGTGCATAGATGTGTACAAAAACATGGAACTTGCCTACCTTTAGTGTGTCAGAGCTGGTGCTTGACCCTCCCAACTGATAATCATTAGTGATGAGCGAATGTGCTTGGATAAGGGGTTATTTTAGGATGCTCGTGTGCTGAGTGCCTTTGGTGTGCCGGAAAAATGTGTCCCCGCGGCTGCATATCTCGTGGCTGATAGAACGTCGCAACACGTGCATGAGTATGAAGCAATATCAGATCTAGACATTATTCTTATTATTTTACACTGTTTGTTCTGCACATCGCAATCAAATTAATATAAAAAAAAAAAAAAAAAAAAAAACACAGCATGCGCACTACCACTCCATTCTAATGGTGATAAAAGGTTCCTGGTCTGCCATTTGGTGCCGTTCTTAAAGGCTGGACCACCACTGATCACGTGAAAACAAGGTTTTATTTATTTATTTTATATATATCTTACATTTTATTATTTTTGAATATCACGTTTTTTAGGGGCTGTTCATGGCGCACTCTTCTTGACAGTGTATATACGTATACATATATACACACACACACACACACACACACACACACACGTAAATACTATATAGTGACCGTTACATACCTTCCAACTTTTACAGGACAGAAAGAGATACAAACTATGTGGCAAGCAATATGGCAAATTGTGACCATACTCATATTTGTTTTTTTTTTTTTGTCTATTCATTCATAGATATAGTAAGGCTATAAAGTTATGGCTTCTACATGAGGTCTTGCTTTTTTTTTTTTTGTTTCTGTAAGGCCATGTTCACACCGTCACATCTATATACAGAATTGCCTTAAATTGTCCGTTATCCACTTCCGTCTGGATGTCCCCGAATCCCACAATCCACCACGCCGCACCGGAAGAACGCCGACCGCCATTTTGGAACACCTGAGTGATGCTGCTCGGATCCAGGATGCAGCTGCGATCATGAGGCCGTGAACGGGGTGTAATGAAGAGGGTTTAATGAGGGGAAAGTAATGAGAGGGATGCCGCCGCCGGACCCCCGCCAGGACTCACTGCCTGACTACACGCGCCGGATCCCGCCGCTTCCTGCCCACCCATCTCCGTGCAGTCACAGCCAGCAGGAAAGACCGCGGCTTGAGGCCTGCGCTCGAGATAGGGTGTGGCCACCCTCTGGTGGCGCCGCACACCATCTCCAGCACAGACCGCAAAACACTGTCTTTCCTGCCGGTTGTGACTGCACAGAAGTGGGTGGGCCGCCACCCCCAGCGCCACAAAGATGCCCCCATCGTGATGTTACTGCCCTCCCGATGCGATAGCATCGGGCACACAACTAGTAATAAAATAAAAGCAAAAAATAATAATTTTATTTTCTGCACCAAACTAAGCAAAAACAATCTTCTCCAGACATTGCATTTCTGTTGCATTTTAAGGGTTTCCCCCCTTATTTGCTGCATTTTGGGGGCAGATTTACAGCAGCGATTTTAACATGTTTTTTATACTGCAGAAACATGGATTTTTGTGATAAACTCGCCATAAAATCTTTTTCTCAGAGACGCTCATTGGGGGACACAGGACTGTGGGTGTATGCTACTGCCGCCTGGAGGCTGACACTAGGTGAATGGAAAAAAAGGTTAGCTCCTCCTCTGCAGTATACACCCTTGCCTCGGTTGCAGGTGAAACCAGTTCGGTGTAAAAGCAGTAGGAGATCACAACAGACAAAAATCAACCTTAATGCAGGTGACAATAGGTCTAGAAAAAACCCACCTAGTATTATAAATACATATTAATAAACAAAGTAAACAAAGAGCCAACTGGCTATCAGGGTGGTTGCTGTGTCCCCCAATGATTGTCTCGGAGAAAAGGATTTTACGGTGAGTTTATCACAAAAATCCATGTTTCTCCTTTGCCTCATTGGGGGACACAGGACTGTGGGACGTCCTAAAGCAGTCCATGGGTGGGAAGACGTCTCACCGATCCAAGCTACATGCACCTCCTGTCTTAGAGGTGCTCCACTGCCGCTTGGAGAATCCTTCTACCCAGACTCACATCTGCCGAAGCCTGAGTATGGATATTTGCTATGAATGAGTCACCGGAGGAGGAAAAAACAAAAAGCAAGCTAAGCCCAGAAAACCGGAGAGGTTGGTAACTAGCGGATTGCAGACCCCTGATCCTATCCACAACAACTAGCAGTAGCCGTGGAGCGTGCCTACGGGGGTCCTAGACGCCTCGTCACGGCCGGAGAACTAAATAAGCCTAAAGAAAGAAAGGGAAAATCTAAACTGCCCCAGAGCAGACCCCAAAGCAATAGACAGCCCCCAACATGTATTGTCGGTGAAACAAGATGAAAACACAGACACAGGTAGAAAGATAGGCTGAGCAAACGATGGGGCCCTCGCTAACTAGAAAGGACAGGAAAGAAAAGCTGCTGTCTGCAATCATGCAAAAAACCCTGCCAAAAAGAATGTCCAACACGTCTGATAGAAAAAGGCCCTGAAGTCGCTAGACTTCAAATCACTATATCAGCACTCAGGTATATTCTGAAGACAGAGCAAAAGAGATCAACTGATCAGAGACAAAATGGGGATTCAGCCCAGTCCCAGCCAGGGCTGGCTGAAATAAAAAAACTAAGTAAACCAGACAAAAACTCATATGAACAATAGCAGGGAAAACTTAGCTTTAGGAAGGCAGGAACCAAACTGGAAACCAGGAGCCACAGTCAGGAAAAGTCACCAGCAAGAAACTAGGGAGTTGGCTGCCTTAAATCCAATCAGAAACTCCTGATGTCCAATCGCAGTCCTCTTCCTCAGGTGGCTGGTCTCTGCCATTTAGATCAGCTTCATTACCTCCCTTCACCAGCAGAGGGAGTCCAGATAGAGAACTCACTACTCCTCTGTCAGCACAGCCAGCTCCATAACCCTCACCAGAAGCCAGAGGCAAACCCGAAAATGAGCTCACAACAGATATTGTAGTGCTTCGCAAATGTGTGCAAGCTGGACCAGGTTACAGCCTTGCAAACCTGTTCCGCCGATGCCTGGTGCTGAAGAGCCCAAGAGGCGCCCACTGCCTGAGTAGAATGCGCACTGATCCCTGCTGGAACTGGTGTGCCTCTGATGCGGTAAGACTCATGAATAATCAAACAAATCCACCTGGCTATGGTCGATTTTGAGGCAGCGAGTCCCTTCCTGTGCCCCTCGGGAAGCACGAACAGTGTGTCTGTCTGACGAAAGGGTGCCGTCCGTGACACGTACCTCCTGAGAGCTCTCACTAGGTCCAACGTATGAAGAGCCTTTTCCATATGGTGTACCGGTGCTGGACAAAAAGAGGGCAGAAAGGGAGGGGCTGGTCTTAGAACCACCTTATCCCTGTGGAAGACCAGAAACGGGGCTCGGCAGGATAGAGCTGCCAGCTCCGAGACCCGCCTGATTGATGTTATCACCACAAGAAATACTACCTTTCAGGAAAGGTAGGCTAACGAGACCTCCTGTATCGGTTCAAATGGAGCTTCCTGCAGAACACTTAGGACCAGGTTAAGGTCCCAGGCGTCCAGGGGCACCTTATAGGGAGACTCCCTGAATGAAAGTCTTTACCTGCAGATTGGTAGCAATCATGCGCTGGAACGGGACGGATAAGGCAGATATTTGTCTCCTGAGGGAACTTGGGGCCAAGCCTGAGTCTAGGCCAGACTGGAGAAAAGCCAAGATGTTGGGAATAGAAAATCTCAGTGGAGAACAACCCTGGTCCCGACACTATGTGAAGAAAACCTTCCAGGTGTGGTAATAAATACGTGCTGAGGCCGGCTTCCGGGCGCTAACCATTGTAGCAACCACATTGCGCTCGAGTCCAGCCTGGGTTAGAATCCAAGATTCAACGGCCAAGCCGTCAAACACAGGGCCCCTGAGTTCGGGTGGTAGATCGGGCCCTGGGAAAGTAGGTCTGGGCGCTCTGGCAGGCGTCAAGGAACGTCGGGGAGTAGCTGTACCAGGTCTGCGTACCATGCTCGACGAGGGCAATCTGGGGCCAGCAGAATCACTGGAACCCCTTCTGCCGTGATCTTCTTGATGACTCCTAGAAGTAGTGGCAGCGGGGGAAATAGGTATGGAAGGCGAAACTGGTTCCACGGCAGAACCAATCCACGGCAATTGCCTGCGGGTCTCAGGACCGAGCGACAAAAGCTGGCACCTTGGCGTTTACTCTGGAGGCCATCAGGTCCACATCCGGCGTTCCCCATCGCTGGCAAATTTGCCGGAAGACCTCGGGTTGTAGTGACCATTCCCCGGATGCGAGACTCTGCCGGCTGAGGAAGTCTGCCGCCCAGTTCTCTACGCCCGGAATGTGGACTGCCGATATCGCCGAGTGGTTTCTCTCGGCCCAATGAAGAACATGCCCTACCTCGCGAATGGCTGCCCTGCTTCGGGTGCCCCCCTGATGATTTATGTAAGCCACAGCCGTGGCGTTGTCTGATTGAATTCAAACGGGGCAGCCTGCTAGAAGGTGATGAAACTGCCGCAGAGCTAGCCGGATTGCCCGTATTTCTAACAAGTTGATCGGGAGGCGTGCCTCCTGCGGCGACCAACGTCCCCGGGTCGTGTGAAGGCGAAAAACCTCTCCCCAGCCGAGGAGGCTGGCGTCGTTTTGACCACCAGCTAATGGTCTGGGGGAAAAGGCTTGCCCTGAAGAAGTGAGGCACTGGTTGTCCACCACCTGAGTGCCTGTCTGACCCGCGCGGACAACTGGCACCGGCGATCGAGGGAGAATGGGGTTTTTGTCCCAGGCTGACAAGAGGGCGTGCTGCAGGGGACGAAGATGGAGCTGGGCAAAGGGAATTGCCTCCATTGCTGCCACCATTTTCCCTAGGATCCTCATGCAGAAACGGATGGTATGAGGGACTGGTTGGCGAAGTCTCTGGACTCCCTTGTCCCGAGGGAGAATTACCAACCCTCGGGAAGTGTCGAAGATCATTCCTAAGAAGGAAATCCTCTGGGCCAGAACAGGAGATGACTTTTTCAGATTGACTAACCATCCTAAGCGGGAAAGAGTATCTAGCGTGATGCTGACACTCTACTCGCATGCCCGTAATGAAGGGCCCTTGATCAAGAGGTCGTCTAAATAAGGAAAGACGACTATGC